>NC_064308.1:29463782-30091016 GCF_023373825.1 Bactrocera dorsalis
TCGATTTAAACGGCAACATAAACAAACAAAATTGTCGAATATGGAGTGCTTCCAACCCACAGATACTCCATTGCATCCATTTCGTGTCACAGTGTGGTGTGCAGTTTCATTACGCTGCATTGTCGGGCCCTACTTCTTCGAAGAAAACGGGCACACCGTTACGGTTACTGGAGACCGTTACTTGAGCATGTTGAGAGAGTTTTTCTATCCAGAATTAGGCCGAATGAGAATTTCTTTCAACTCTGGGTGGTTTCAGCAAGATGGTGCAGCTCCTCACATAGCCCAACCTGTTATGACAGAATTGCGACGAAAATTTCCCAATAAGCTGATATCCAGAAACTCCACATTCCGCTGGCCACCCAGGTCGCCTGACCTTACTGCACCTGACTTTTTCTTGAGGGGTTATTGCAAACAGGAAGTCTACAAAGCAAAACCAACAAATTTGAATGAACTAAGGCAATCTATTCGAGAAACAATTGCGGCTATTCCTGTCTCAACTCTCCAAGCAGTAATGAACAACTTTTTGGTAAGATGCCGCACATGCATCAACGAGAAGGCGGGTCATTTAAATTCCATTATTTTTAAAACAAATTTAGCTATATTTAATAAAATTGAATGAGCTTTAACATGAATAAAAGAAAAATGAATTCCATACACTGAAATAAAATTATTTGAGTTTCTTAATGTAGCAAAATTCGTCAGCCACCCTGTACAGCAATATTTTCGAAGCATTGCACAGATCAGTGCAATAATTAACCGGCAAGTATAGGTATACAATTTCAAAATGAGCGGGTAATTATTTTCAAAAATGTAAAAAAAACAGTCACATAAAAATACTCAAGCGCGTCAGTCATTTATGGTATATACGCGCATTGTATTTCTGATAGTCGATATATGTATATTAATCTGACAATCAATTCAAGGTTGAAGGCCGTAATGAGAGGTTAAAAAAAAAGTTATTCGAGCGTGTCAGATTTTCAAAGCGAATGTTAATGAAACTCTAAAAAGTGTGCCATTTAAATTTCTGACAATTTCGACGTGACCAAAAGTCATTTATTGATTTAGGTGAAAAGGTGACCTTGAGATACTCCAGCGCGTCAGATTTTTATGCAGGGGGATGAACTTGATGTCAGAGTCTTCCCAAAAGATAATCTGACAATTAAATAGAGGCATATAGTTAATCTGACGATTTAAAAGTGCTTCCACATTCTGTTTGGTTCTTGTTTTTGTTACAAGATGTAGTAAAAACAGTGTATACATGTATATATGTTTAGAAAATTTAATTATTTATTAATATGAAAATAGAAAAAATAAAATTAAAAAAAAACATGTAAATTTTCGTCATTCGAATCATCGTCGAAGTTGGTTTCCACTTCTTGAACTTCCTGACAACCGGCTTCGCTTTGCGATACTCCAAAACAGTTATACACTTATTTAGAGTTTGTCGAGTAAACTTTTTGATTTTTTCATACGTTTCTTCGCCACAGAAAACACATTTGATACTAACGTCACTCATTTTTACAATGGATGTAAAACTGATCGCTGTAAACGGGAAAAAATAGAAAACACCACAAACAAACAAAAGGGTCAAGCACTAACAACCACCACGCTATGGTGATCAGCTGAGATGGCATCATGGCGGCAGACGTTAGTATGAACGGTGCGAGAGAGTGGGAAACAAACAAAAGTGTCAAGAGTCTACTAACAACAATCACGCTATGGTGATCAGTACACTTGACCTTTTGTTGACGATTTTACCTGGAAACTGTCAGATTATATGATTTTCGTGAAATTCATTTTCTGACAAAATTACCTTTAAAATGAAAAAAAAATCTATCGCGCTCGAGTATTTCAAGGTGACGTTTTTTTTACAAATTTGTCACCCTGCTATTTCTCTAATTCACCCTCAAAATGTCAGAATATTGAAATATACACTCGTCTTCATGTATCTAATTTACCATCTCTTAATCTTACGCGCTCGAGTTTCCCGAAGGATCGATTTTTTTTCTCTAATCTGACGAACTCCCCCCAACGCACGCCTCCATATTAAGGGCTCATATTTGGTAGGGGTACATAAAAAGGTGCAATGTTTCTCCCCATAAAGTTTTCTGACACGCTTAAGTAAATGCAAAAATCCCCTCTTCGGGATTACCTACTATTATACTACGTGCATTCCAAAAGACTGATGTTATAATATTTCCACCCAACTTTTTCGTTTTTCCACGCTTGAAGACTGGTTTATAATGTGCAGACCACTAGGCTGACTGTCGATTGGACTCCAAGGTGAAATTATGGAGCCATGTTTCTATTGTCACTCACCGACGAAAAATACGGCTTTATTACGATTAACGAGCACTCAAACACTCCTCAGAATCAGAAATTCGCTGTTTTTGGTGAATTATGAACTTACGGGCACCTTCTGTGCACAGAACTTTCGCCTTTTTAGGGCGTGCCTTCATTGTCCTCGATGCTCATTTCGCCTCTTTCCAATTCAGCAAATCTCTTTTCAGTGGTTGATTTCCCTGGAGTTAAGGAACATATTCCTTATAATAGTAACAAACATAAAACAACCTTTTGTTTCAGTAAACAGAATGCAAACAACCTTGAGTTGGAACAATTGAAATGCACTATCACTACAACAAACAAGTATAAAAACAACATTGAGTTTGAATACCACAACAACCTTATCTTAAAACAAAACAAATCTATCTAAGCAAACAACAAACCTAAACAAATAATATAATCTGTATCTAAACAAACTATCAACTAGTAATAAGTAAACATACTAGTTAGTAAAAAATTAATCAAACATTTACGAAAATTGAAAATTTCCACAAACACAGCCAATAATTCTGAAAAAGGCACCGAAAATAAGGCAAGCCAAAAAGGAAAATGGTTGTTGAGTTCTAGAAAATTAACGCTAATTAAAAACTAAATTATAAGAGAAAAGAAAGCATCATAAGTGTTTAAAATGTATACTCGATATATTGGGGAGCACTCACCACTACGTTAAGTTAAATAAAAACATTCAGTTTATTTTGTATACATTTGGTTTTTTAACAACTTTATTTAAATTTCAATTTATTGGTTTTATTACACAAATCTCCTTAAATACGATATCGACGGGAGAGGTGGCGATACTTCAATTCTGGGAACGATTTGTCACTGTTGGTGATCGAGTGGACCCAGATCGTGGTTGAATTTAGCACTTGGAGGAAAGTAGCGCGAGGTGTCGACGCGGCGGAGTGTAAGGAAAATTGATGAACGAATTTAGAGGTGCAAACTGGATGTGACGAATGTTTAGAACGAATTGTGTCTTCTATCCTGTTGTTCGTCCTTTTTGTTTAGTGGGTAGGGGTACAGCTGTGGCGAGTTGTGTTTTAGTGTAATCATCTGTGGTGAATTGCGATGTAGCATTAGGATGCGCCAGTTTTACCGAGTAGAGGGGGTGGATACTTAACTCATTTAAACGTCCTGGGACCCCTAGGCGAATATTTTGCCTAGTATTACGCTTTTATACTGTTGCATACATATATTTCCGCGTACATGCTATAAATGTTGAAAACGGGTTTGGTTTTAAACATAGTATTTGGAATGTATCATATTTGCTTTAACGTGCATACAATAAGAAACTATATTTTTGTGGATTTATGAGTTTGAAACTACTAGTTATTATATTTGCGTTTGTTTCTTTGATCGGTTGGATTATTATTTGCGGTTTTATTTAATTTCTTAACCATCGCTAGCTGTTTAATGCCTTCTCGGTGTTATCGGCTTATAAGGATAGTAACTACACGCCTGGCTCAGATGTGGCCAGAATGGGTACTCCTTAGCCCTTCAGTTAGGACTATGCAATTAGAGGGATCTTGGGGAATTAGAAAATTGTGGCTCTATTGGTTGTCATACGACGTACGGGAAATTATTTGATCGAGTAGTTGTTGCTTTAGAAAAGTCCTCACAATACTGATCTCCTTTAGTTTTGTTTAATATTCCGTATCCCTTGAAATTTCCTTAATTGTGAATTTAGGCGTTGATTTGATTGTTTCTCAACTTGAGTTGGTAACTAGTTCTGTAACTAGTCCACTTTGTGTTTGGCTGTGCAGCGTTTGAGCTTTTTGTGCCTTTGTCTCTTGGCAATTTTTTGAATTTTGGGTTTCGGGATTTGCTTTTGCAATTAAACCCGTGTTTCTTTTTCTGTAAGTGCCTCTTTGGAGTGAGATGGGATATCTGCTGTAATGAAGTATTGAATTGTGCCTTTTGTGACAATATAAGCAATTAAGTTTGCTTTTGCAATTATTAAGATTGTGAGAGTGGGACAAGCAGTTTGTGCAGAGTCTTTTTAACCTGACAAAGTCGTTCCTTTCACTGACATTCAATTTTTAAAACTTCTCGCAAGTTTTAAGCTTGTGCCCTCTTGTGCACAGTTCGCATGACGTAGTATGTTTTCTTTGTTCGGATGTGAACGATTGCGTTTTGTAAATGCTTCTGTTTATATTGTTGTTTCTTCTAGCTTGGGGTCTATTGAAGCTTCTATTTTGGTCTTCTTTAATGTTTTTAGTTTTGATAATTTTTTCTTCTAACCTTTTCATATTGGGTGGTGAGAAAATCTTTCATTTGTTGCCACGTTGGGCACTTTTTTCGTGATGAGAGCGATTGCTCCCATAGAAGTAACGACTTTTCTGGTAATGCGGCTGTGCATATGTTTAACAGTATAGGGTCCCAACTGTCTGTGGGAATATTTCGTGTCGACAGAATCGACAAACAATTAGAAACAGTGGATTGTAGTGTTACAAATTCTTCACTTGTTTCTTTTCTGATTTTAGGCAAGGTTAATAGTGTCGTTACTTGCTTATCGAACAATATTCTTTCGTTTTCATATCTAGATTTTAAAGCTTCCCAAGCCAAATTGAAATTATCGCCATTAAGGGCGAACTGTTTTACTACGACGCCTGCTTGACCTTTTGTCTTGTATCGTAGGTGATACAATTTTTGTGCTTTTGGTAGTTCTGGATGGTTGATGTAAACGGCTGTAAACATGTCCAGGAAGGACGGCCATTCTTCATAACCTTCATAGAATGTTTCTGTGTCACATGGTGGCACCTCGAGGTGGATGCCGGAACTTGCCTTCTGACTGTCTTCTGGTGGCAGCTGTACTCTCGGATGTGGAATAGGTACAATGGCTTTTATTAGCTTTAATTGATCGGAGATCATAGCTTTTGTTTCTTCATATTGGTCTAAGCTTCTTCTTCTTTACTGGCGTAGACACCGCTTACGCGATTATAGCCGAGTCGTTTCTTCTCTTCGCTACGTGACGCCAATTGGATATTCCAAGCGAAGCCAGGTCCTTCTCCACTTGGTCCTTCCAACGGAGTGGAGGTCTTCCTCTTCCTCTGCTTCCCCTGGCGGGTACAGCGTCGAATACTTTCAGAGCTGGAGTGTTTTCGTCCATTCGGACAACATGACCTAGCCAGCGTAGCCGCTGTCTTTTAATTCGCTGAACTATGTCAATGTCGCCGTATATCTCGTACAGCTCATCGTTCCATCGAATGCGATATTCGCCGTGGCCAACGCGCAAAGGACCATAAATCTTTCGCAGAACTTTTCTCTCGAAAACTCGCAACGTCGACTCATCAGATGTTGTCATCGTCCAAGCCTCTGCACCATATAGCAGGACGGGTATTATGAGTGACTTATAGAGTTTGGTTTTTGTTCGTCGAGAGAGGACTTTGCTTCTCAATTGCCTACTTAGTCCGAAGTAGCACCTGTTGGCAAGAGTTATCCTGCGTTGGATTTCAAAGCTGACATTGTTGGTGGTGTTTACGCTGGTTCCAAGATAGACGAAATTATCTACAACTTCAAAGTTATGACTGTCAACAGTGACGTGAGTGCCAAGTCGCGAGTGCGACGACTGTTTGTTTGATGACAGGAGATATTTCGTCTTGCCCTCGTTCACTGCCAGACCCATTTGCGTTGCTTCCTTGTTCAGTCTGGAGAAAGCAGAACTAACGGCGCGGGTGTTGAGACCGATGATATCAATATCATCGGCATACGCCAGCAGCTGTACACTCTTATAAAAGATTGTACCTGCTCGGTTCAGTTCTGCAGCTCTAATAATTTTCTCCAGCAGCAGATTGAAAAAGTCGCACGATAGGGAGTCGCCTTGTCTGAAACCTCGTTTGGTATCGAACGGCTCGGAGAGGTCCTTCCCGATCCTGACGGAGCTTTTGGTCCCGCTCAACGTCAGTTTACACAGCCGTATTAGTTTTGCGGGGATACCAAATTCAGACATTGCGGCATAAAGGCAGCTCCTTTTCGTGCTATCGAAAGCAGCTTTGAAATCGACGAATAGGTGGTGAGTGTCGATTCTCCTTTCACGGGTCTTTTCCAAGATTTGGCGCATGGTGAATATCTGGTCGGTTGTTGATTTTCCAGGTCTGAAGCCACACTGATAAGGTCCAATCAGTTTGTTGACGGTGGGCTTTAATCTTTCACACAATACGCTCGATAGAACCTTATACGCGATATTAAGGAGGCTAATCCCACGGTAGTTGGCGCAGATTGTGGGGTCTCCTGTTTTATGGATTGGGCATAGCACACTTAAATTCCAATCGTTGGGCATGCTTTCGTCCGACCATATTTTACAAAGAAGCTGATGCATGCTCCTTATCAGTTCTTCACCGCCGTGTTTGAATAGCTCGGCTGGCAATCCATCCGCCCCCGCCGCTTTGTTGTTCTTCAGGCGGGTAATTGCTATTCGAACTTCTTCTTGGTCGGGCAATGGAACGTCTTTTCCATCCTCATCGATTGGGGAATCGGGTTCGTCTTCTCCTGACGTTGTGTGTTCACTGCCATTCAGCAGGCTGGAGAAGTGTTCCCTCCATAATTTAAGTATGCTCTGGGCATCGGTGACTAGATCACCTTGGGGGGTTCTACATGAGTATGCTCCGGTCTTGAAACCTTCTGTAAGCCGCCGCATCTTTTGGTAGAATTTTCGAGCATTACCCCTGTCGGCCAGCTTATCAAGCTCTTCGTACTCACGCATTTCGGCCTCTTTCTTTTTCTGTCTACAAATGCGTCTCGCTTCCCTCTTCAACTCTCGGTATCTATCCCATCCCGCACGCGTTGTGGTCGATCGTAACGTTGCGAGGTAGGCAGCCTGTTTTCTCTCCGCTGCGACACGGCACTCCTCGTCGTACCAGCTGTTCTTTTGCACCTTCCGAAAACCAATGGTTTCGGTTGCAGCTGTACGTAAGGAGTTTGAAATGCCGTCCCACAGTTCCCTTATACCGAGTTGTTGACGAGTGCTCTCAGAGAGCAGGAGCGCAAGCCGAGTAGAAAATCGCTCGGCTGTCTGTTGTGATTGCAGCTTCTCGACGTCGAACCTTCCTTGTGTTTGTTGGCGTGCGTTTTTTGCTGCACAGAGGCGGGTGCGAATCTTATCTGCAACAAGATAGTGGTCCGAGTCGATGTTAGGACCTCGGAGCGCACGCACATCTAAAACACTGGAGACGTGTCTTCCGTCTATCACAACATGATCGATCTGGTTGGTAGTTTTTCGATCCGGAGACAGCCAGGTAGCTTGATGAATCTTCTTATGCTGGAATCTAGTACTACAGATAACCATATTTCGGGCCCCGGCGAAGTCGATCAGCCTCAACCCATTTGGGGATGTTTCCTCGTGGAGGCTGAATTTACCGACCGTAGTGCCAAAGATACCTTCTTTGCCCACCCTGGCGTTGAAGTCGCCAAGCACGATTTTGACATCGTGGCGGGGGCAGCTCTCATAAGCGAGCTCCAAGCGCTTATAAAAGTCATCTTTGGTCACATCGTCCTTCTCTTCCGTCGGGGCGTGGGCGCAAATCAGCGATATGTTGAAGAACCTCGCTTTGATGCGGATTGTGGCTAGACGTTCATTCACCGGAGTGAATGATAGTACTCGGCGACGGAGTCTCTCTCCCACCACGAATCCAACACCAAACTTGCGCTCCTTTATATGGCCACTGTAGTAAATGCCACAAGGACCTACTCGTCTTTGTCCTTGTCCCGTCCATCGCATTTCTTGGACGGCGGTGATGTCAGCCTTTATTTTCACGAGGACATCAACCAGCTGGGCAGCGGCACCTTCCCAATTAAGGGACCGGACATTCCAGGTGCATGCCCTCAATTCGTAGTCCTTATTTCGTTTTCCATGGTCGTCATCAAAAGGGGGGTCTCTCATCCGAGGCTGGTTGTTGCTATTCGCTGGGGTTGTTTTTTTTACGTGGCGGGTCCCAAACCCAGCGCACAACCCTATGTAGGGGATATTTCGCCTTCTCACGTTAGCTCGCCTTCAAACGGATGTTCTAAGGCTACCCAGAGGATACTTGGTCAAAGACCGGAAGTCGTGAGCTGCTTGAGTCATATGTAAAAGAATCGTTTCTGGCCACTCCCAAGTGAATGGCGATCAGAGAACTTTCCTCACTTGCGTGAACTTCTACATATGACTCCATCCTTGGTCTAAGCAGCTTTCGTAAATATCGGTAGCCGATGATTTGAAATTTTGTGTATCTGAATCGTTAGAATCTAGAATGGCGTCATGAGCCGCTTGGAGGCGAGTCCAAAAGTTTTCAAGATATTGAATTTTGATTTCTAATAACGATTCAGAGTTTTCATGAATCGGTGAAGAGGCAAATCTAGTGCAGTATCTTAATAACTTAGCAACCTGTTTTGAGCGTGTAGCTCCTGCAGGTGTATTTTGAGGGATTTTGCCGAATAGTTGCCAATGTGGACTTTGAATGTATGTTTGTATATACAGTGTTCACATATTATGTAGATTTTGCTTTGATTTTTTGTATTTATTACTCAATAAATGTGTTTTGTAATATTTAGTTATTTACAAAAAAAGTACGATCGTTTTGTTTTTTTTTTTAATAATTAACCGTGCGATTCTGTAACGTGAGACAGTCTCAAGTCTCTAAATTTCAGATTTTGAGTTAGAGACAATTTTTGAGACTTGAGATGATTTTGCTATTCTGTAAGTGACAGTCACAAAATCTATTACATTTCATTATTCAGAGATGTTTTTAAACATGATACTTCTTCTTCTTAATTGGCGTAGACACCGCTTACGCGATTATAGCCGAGTTAACAACCGCGCGCCAGTCGTTTCTTCTTTTCGCTACGTGGCGCCAATTGGATATTCCAAGCGAAGCCAGGTCCTTCTCCACTTGGTCCTTCCAACGGAGTGGAGGTCTTCCTCTTCCTCTGCTTCCCGCGGCGGGTACTGCGTCGAATACTTTCAGAGCTGGAGTGTTTTCATCCATCCGGACAACATGACCTAGCCAGCGTAGCCGCTGTCTTTTAATTCGCTGAACTATGTCAATGTCGTCGTATATCTCGTACAGCTCATCGTTCCATCGAATGCGATATTCGCCGTGGCCAACGCGCAAAGGACCATAAATCTTTCGCAGAATTTTTCTTTCGAAAACTCGCAACGTCGACTCATCCGCTGTTGACATCGTCCAAGCCTCTGCACCATATAGCAGGACGGGAATTATGAGAGACTTATAGAGTTTGGTTTTTGTCTGTCGAGAGAGGACTTTGCTTCTCAATTCACTCATCCGAGGCTTGTTGTTCCTTTTCGTTGGGGGTGTTTTTTTACGTGGCGGGTCCCAAACCCAGCGCACAACCCTATGCAGGGGATGTTTCGCCTTCTCACGTTAGCTCGCCTTCAAACGGATGTTCTTAGGCTACCCAGAGGATACTTGGTCAAAGACCGGAAGTCGTGAGCTGCTTGAGTCATATGCAAAAGAATCGTTTCTGGCCACTCCCAAGTGAATGGCGATCAGAGAACTTGAACTTCTACACATGACTCCATCCTCCAAACATTATAACAAATATTAAATTTTCTATAGCATAGTCAAAAAACATAATTATCAATAAAAATAATAATATATGTTGACTTTGGTTCATAATATTTACGAAATTTATGTAAACTTGGTTCATTTTTAACCTTTTCGTGTTTGAGTTTCTTGCAAAATATAAAAAAACGGCAATCGATTAATATCTATGATGAGCTCTATTCAGTATATTCAAAATGGCAGACAAGAGTTCTTTTTGGTTTTGTGACCTGCTAACTACCAGATCTCAAATTTAAGGCAATATTTTGAGACTAACGCTAGAGACTGTTTAGTGAATAGTAACTAGTCTCAAATTGAGACTTTACCTCAAAATGCCTCAAATAGAGACTAGAGACTGGTTACAGAATCCCGATATAAAATTTAATAATTTGATATAGTACCCGGTGTAGGGTATGCTAACACTGGCTGATTCTATCCCGTATGATTATACAATATGTGCAAATAAGGTATACATGTACATTTGTATGTTCATACTGAGAAGAGACCGCAAAAGCGAAGAAGATAATGTTCCTGTATGCTCTCGTATACACTTTGGTAAAATATTTATTTTGTTTGTGTTTTGTAATGATCTGTTTTTGTAATGCAGATTGAATGCCGTATGTTTGTGTAAGAAATGTTAGCAAGTGGATTTTTTATGTATATATGCATATCTATATCTTATATATAAAATGAAACCGTTTTCGTTGTCACGGCATCACGCGTGATTGGCTGAACCGACTTGGCTGATTTTTTTTGTTGTATTTGTTATTATTAGAAGAAAGCTCTTATGTAAGAAAAAAATACGAAAGTTGCCGGAAAACCCCTAAAAACAGCCCTTTTCTTTTTCCCATACAAACGTTTTATTTTGTATATACATACATCCATATGTACATACATATGTAAGTAAAAATTATTGTTTGTTTGTTAGTAACGCTAACGCTCGAGAACGGCGGAACCAATCTTCATGAAATCAGAAGTTGTTCGCTGTGGATCTGGAAAGGGTTAGATAAAACAAACCATATACTTTTCATAAGGAAAAGTCGAAAAATTGGAAATTTCCAAAAATTGACTTTTCATACAATTATTTTTTGTTTTGTTTTTAAATATTTTGATTTGTAAATTATTTGAATCGTTCAATTTCGGTCGCTTGCTTTTTTCTTCCGGCTATTTAAAAGAAAAATTATTGAAAACTATTCAATGAAAACTTCATGTGTGTTTCAAACGAAGTGATCAATTACAGATTGAAATATGTTACGAAGCAACGAAGATATCGCGCTAATATCGGTCGGCGTTCTTTTTGCCATCAACGTATGGCAGCCTAAGACAAATGAACTACATGAGACTCCCAGGATACGATGACATATGTGTGGAATTATGGATCGCTGTCAATCAGCAAGCGATCATCACGATAATACAGCAAGACTTTTCAAACAACAGCTACGATGTTTGATGGACTTTATCTTGAAGCAACGTATGTACATATATACAAGTATGGTGAGTCAGATGCTGTATCTACTCTGTTGAGTTGCAAAAAAGAGGTTTGCCGCACACACACATTCTTCTTTGAATGGTGGATGGTGGTTACACCAGATCAAATTGATGAAATCATTTCTGCGGAAATTCCTCATGCAGAGAAAGATCCATTATTCAACGAAGTGATGAAAACCAATATGGTGCATGGACCTTGCGGACACCACAATCCCACTTGCAATAAATCCACGAAACATTATCCACCTGCTTTTCTTTCGGAAACGCAAAGTGGAAATGATGGATATCCACTCTATCGTCGGAGCTCATCAGACGACAATGGCAGGACATTTACCATTCAACTTAGAGTAGTGTATCGAAGTCGACAACATATGGATCTTACCATATTCGCCACTATTGTCTAATTCACATTCAAAACTCATGCCAATGTTTGATATTGTAATTTGGTGAAATCGACTTTTCCGACTGTTGTGCGTTTCGCAGTTCATTTGGAGAATGGCTAAAGAGTGTTTTTCAACCCAAAGAATACAGTACAGCCAGCGGAAACAATTCCAACAACATTGACATTGACATTGACGAGTTTTTTCTCAACTTGCGTCAGTGATTCGTTTGTGAGAACATTGCTCTGTTTGGAAATGCCTTGATATTATGCATGGAATGCATCGCCGAAGAAATAGGTACGCTGAAAGCAAGGCCAACCAATAGATTGACATCCAGGTGTGTTCTCAACTAATTCCTTAGGGCGAATTTACATAATCCAACCGAAAAACTACGATTGCCAATACCTTCGGTAGCTATTAATAAATGTACGTCGTTCAGTTTGATTTGAGTCATTGCCCACACTTTTCGCGATGGTCATTTCGACATATCAGCCTTCAAATCCGCGTCAATTATGGAACACGAACAAAAGTACATTGCCGAAAACATTTTACATCGTATTCGTTAAGAATTGGAAATAGGAAAACTTCGGTTCCAGTGGTTTGATATCAATTCCACCTCCCTTTTGTCAATTCACTTCAACAAAATATGAACTCATTACGAATATTTATCCCAAATTGGCCAAATTATCGTAACTACGATTGCATGGGTGCCCGCCAATTATACGTGGCGTTTTCCCAAGTTGGAAAACCATATTCTCTGTACATTTACGCACCGGAATAGAAACCAAAAAATGTTGCGCTTTTGCAATTCATGAACGTTTTACGACTGTTGTGCGTCTCGCAGTTCATTTGAAGAATAGCTAAAGAGTGTTTTTCAACCCAGAGAATACAGTACAGTCAGCGGAAACACTTCCAAAAACATTGACATTTTCCTCAAAAATAATACAATTGCTAAGTATTTGGAATAGAAGAAAAGAACTGCAACCAAATACGCAGTGAAATAGATTATAAACGGTTCAGTAATCAGTCGTTGAGTATGCATTATACCACGTGCATCCCAAAATACTGATGTCACAACCTTTCCAGCCGCCTTTTCGTTTTTCCACGCCTGAGAACGGGTTCATCATGTGCAGTCCACTAGAATGACTCCAGTGGAAAATGGCTTTATTGCGATTAGAGAGTACTTAAACACTTCTCAGAATTAGTTATTTTTTTTGGATTATGAACTTGCGACCACCTACTTTGCAACTCAACGGTGAAGACACACGAAATTCTTTATGATCCATTTTTTTTTAAACTAACACAAGTTGCTTCACAAAAATGCTATATCTCATTAACTAACAGTTATAATCCGACTAATAGAAATCATATAGATGGTAGTAGTAGTATTATCTATGTATCAGCCACAGTGAAGCGTGGACGGGTCCTCTAGTATGTATGTATATAAAAATGAAACCTGTTTTCCGTTGTCACGGCATCACGCGTGAATGGCTGGACCGATTTCACTAATTCTTTTTTGTTGTATTTGTTTTTATTAGGAGAAGGTTCTTATGTAAAAAAAAATTACGAATGTTGCCGGAAAGCGCCTAAAAACAGTCCTTTTCTTTTCCCCACACTACAAACGTTTTATTTTGTATATACATACATATGTAAGTAAAAATGAATGTTTGTTTGTTAATAACGCTAAGGCTAAAGAACGGTGAAAATTCATGAAATTTTCAGAAGTTCTTCGCTGTAGATCTGGAAAGGTTCAGAAATAAAAAAAAAACTTTTCATAACAAAAAGTCGAAAAATTGGAATTTACCAAAAATTGATTTTTTCATACAATTCTTTTTTCTTTTGTTTTTCAATATTTTGATTTGTAAATTATTTGAATCGTTCAATTTCGGTCGCTTGCTCTTTTATTCCGGCTATTTAAAAAAACAAAAAATTTTGAAAATTATTCAGTGAAAACTTTATGTGTGTTTCAAACGAAGTGATCAATTACAAATCGAAATTTGTTACGAAGCCACGAAGAGGTCCCGCTAATATCGGTTGGTGTTCGTTTTGCCATCAACTCCAAGGCACATGAACGAATACTCCCAGGATGCGATGACATACGTGTGGAATTATGGATCGGGGTCAATCAGCAAGCGATCGTCACGTTGTCACAGCAAGACTTTTCAAACAACAGTTACGATGTTCTTCTTTGGATGGTGGATAGTGGTTCCACCAGATCAAATTGATGAAATCATTTCAGCGGAAATTCCTGGTGCAGAGAAAGATCCAGTATTAAACGAAGTGATGAAAACCAATATGGTTCATGGACCTTGCGGACACCACAATCCCACTTCGGTTTGTATGTCTAACAATAAATGCACGAAACACTATCCACTTGCTTTTCTTTCGGAATTGCAAACTGGAAATGATGGATATCCACTCTATCGTCGTAGCTCATCAGAGGACCATAAAACTTAGAGTAGTGAATATCGAAGTTGACAACATATGGATCGTACTATATTCTCCACTGTTGTCTTATTCACATTCAAAACTCATATCAATGTTTAGTATTGCAGTTTGGTGTAATCTATAAAATACGTTTGTAAGTACGTCACCAAAGGAACCAATATGGTCTTGACAATAAGACGAAGTCGTGAATTATCCAGTGGAATTTCTGAATTCTTTGGAGAGGCTTGGTATGCCGCAGCATCATTTATGTCTCAAAGTTGGATCTGTAATTATTATGTTTCGTAATCTTCATGCGCCGAAACTGTGCAATGGAACCCATTCTATCGAATACAAGGGGGCAGAATACTTGATTCTACGAATTCTTTTGTGTTCCAACGATTTGTCATTTCAGTTCAAACCAATTCAGTTTCCAGGGAATTTTTCACTCTCCGTAATTTTTCTAAGTTAATTTTTCTAAGTTAATTCCGTAATTTTTCTAAGTTAATTCGTCCATTTTATCAAATGAGGTTGGAAAGTTAAGCAAAGATTT
This sequence comes from Bactrocera dorsalis, assembly GCF_023373825.1. Taxonomy (NCBI): domain Eukaryota; kingdom Metazoa; phylum Arthropoda; class Insecta; order Diptera; family Tephritidae; genus Bactrocera; species Bactrocera dorsalis. Next base: position 29,478,506 of record NC_064308.1, read on the forward strand.
GGGTATTACTTGGTATTACTTCATTGGATTGGCCATTAAGCGTCCGAATCTCAATTCATTGGAGAACATAGAGGTTCTAATAAGCGATAAAATGCAAAAAAAGAAACCACAGTTAAACTGAGGCAAACAATGGAAGAATTGTTATTTAAAGCAGTAATAGTCGAATACTTAAGCGCCTTATAAGAATTCATCCCAAAAAGAGTTAAACATATTTTTTTATTAAAAAATTTAATTCTGATTCGCATTTATTATTTACAAATGATGTACTACTATAAACAATTATGATATAAAAATGTTTAGTAAAATATTAATGTCGTTACTATAAATTAAAAAAAAGGCCACTATTTTTGCAGGAATTGAATTCAGCACTGCATGTTTTGATGCATATGTACTTGTATATAGACTTGATATGTTGTACTTAATATTTTTATGAAAATTTTATTAAAATAAACTGCAAAAAACTGTAAGACTAAATTTAAACTTTAAACATCAAAACTACAATATATAGTATATTGAGTGCGGCATTTTTGTTTCGCTGGGTGCATGTACCCGAAATGGTTTTTTTCTATGATGACTGTCAGTGCCAAATGATCACAATTATCATTTATGTTTAGTATACGCTTGTCTTTCTGAAATACACAAAGTGCATTCAGCGATTTTTACGATGGGTGAAATTATTCAACAAAGAAGTTCAATTAAATTTTGTGCGGAATGAAATTTCTGGTGCCGAAACGTTTCGAATGTTGGAAAAAATCTGCGGTGATAATTGTTTGTCGCAAGTAAGTCTTTTTGATTGGTACAATTTATTCAAATCACTAATTTTTTTCAAAAACCAGCGCTGCGTTATCGTCTGTGAAACAATGCTTTTCGACTACCAGGATGTCATTATCTAGGTGTGATGTCGATTACCTAGGTGTGGTACACTCCGAATTCCTTCCAACCGGCCAAACTGTCAATAATTAGTGTGTACTTCGCTATTAGAGTGTTATGCGCTTTTTGCGCCAAGCTATTCGTAACAACAGGCCGGAGTTATGAGCCTATAACTCTTGATTTTTGCACCACGATAATGGACCTTCGCATACTGCATTGATTCTTCGTGAGATTTTTGTCAAATTTTCAACCAATATCGTGCCTCAACCACCATATTCGCCTGATTTAGCTCCGTGTGACTTCTGGATATCCAGCAAACTAAACCATTAAACCTGTATCGCTACGTGTGTTGAATTCTGTTCAGGAAATTGACTTTAACGACTGTTTCGAAGATTGGAAAAAACGGGGGACGTCATAGATTTTGTAGAATAAATACAAAATTTTAAAATTATAAACACAGTCTTACTATCTTTTTCTCATGGTATCATATATGGTATTATCCTTTTGAAAACATGTTAAAGGTGATTAAACGTAAGATAAGAAACTGTTTATAGGTTCGATTTCAATTAGGATATAAAAAAATACATAAATGATTAAAATTTTACAAAACATTCAATACAAAAAACGATTTTTTTGTTGTTCTGGACGTCTTGGCAAGTTTTGATGTTTTCAAGTGCTCAGATTACGAAATTATTCATGAAATCATTTAATGCACTCTTGATTTTATGATTACTGCATATCTTACATTGGTTGTCAAAAAAGTCTTGCGGTATTTTTATACTCTCGCAACAAAGTTGCTAAAGAGAGTATTATAGTTTTGTTCACATAACGGTTGTTTGCAAGTCCTAAAACTAAAAGAGTCAGATATAGGGTTATATATACCAAAGTGATCAGGGTGACGAGTAGAGGTGAAATCCGGATGTCTGTCTGTCCGTCCGTCCGTCTGTCCGTCCGTCTGTGCAAGCTGTAACTTGAGTAAAAATTGAGATATCATGATGAAACTTGGTACACGTATTTCTTGGCTCCATAAGAAGGTCAAGTTTGAAGATGGGCAAAATCGGTCCACTGCCACGCCCACAAAATGGCGGAAACCGAAAACTTATAAAGTGTCATAACTAAACCATAAATGAAGATATTAAAGTGAAATTTGGCACAAAGGATCGCATTAGGGAGGAGCATATTTGGAAGTAATTCTTTTGGAAAAGTGGGCGTGGCCCCGCCCCCTACTAAGTTTTTTGTACATATCTCGGAAACTACTATAGCTATGTCAACCAAACTCTATAGAGCCGTTTCCTTCAGGCATTTCCATATACAGTTCAAAAATGGAAGAAATCGGATAATAACCACGCCCACCTCCCATACAAAGGTTATGTTGAAAATCACTAAAAGTGCGTTAACCGACTAACAAAAAACGTCAGAAACACAAAATTTTACGGAAAAAATGGCAGAAGGAAGCTGCACCCAGGCTTTTTTTTAAATTAAAAATGGGCGTGGCGTCGCCCACTTATGGACCAAAAACCATAACTCAGGAACTACTCTACCGATTTCAATGAAATTCGGTATATAATATTTTTTTAACACCCTGATGACATATACTAAATATGGGCGAAATCGGTTCTCAACCACGCCTTCTTCCAATATAACGCTATTTTGAATTCCATCTGATGCCTTCTCTGTATAATATATACATTAGAAACCAATGATCATAGCGGAATAAAACTTTACTCAAATTCGGTATGTGAGCTGAGGTATCCCTTGTGGAAAAATTGTGGTGATCGGACTATAACTTTTCAAGGTCCCTGATATCGAACACGAAGAACTCAGTGCCCAACCTAACCTAACCTAATTTTTCACCGAAAATATCGGTAAATCTCTCAGAATTTAATTCTAATTAATTTTACAGCAAAAGAAAAAAATATGTAAATGACGGATAAGGAAATCTCGATTATCGCTTTATCGTGCGAGAGTATAAAATGTTCGGTGACACCCGAACTTAGCCCTTCCTTACTTGTTATTGAATCAATTCGTGTGGCACCCATACATCGAACTTCTTAGTGACTCCAAGCTTCTTCAAATGGTTTATAACGGTTTGATGACTACTATGCCGGTCTCTTTCGACCAATTCAGCGATTTTATCGCAATTTTCGACGACAGGCCTTCCGGAGCGTGGCGCATCTTCGACCACCTCTACACCGGAACGAAAACGTTGAAACCATCGTTGTGCAGTGGAAATAGAAACTGTATCGGGTCCATAAACTGCACAAATTTTATTGGCGGCTTGAGATGCATTTTTGCCTTTATCGAAGTAGTACTGTAAAATATGCCGTATTTTCTCTTTATTTTGCTCCATGTTTGCGACGCTATATAACTCACGAACGACTTAAAACAAACGACAATCAATCAAACACGTGTTAGCGCGTGATATGAGCTTTCCAAAAGGTATAGCATGACTCGGTGCGACGAATAAAACTAGAACTACGCGCTTTCAGCGCCAACTAGCGAAAATACCGCAAGACTTTTTTGACAACCCAATATTTTGATCAATTATCAAGAGTTTTTCCTTCAACAAGCCATATTAAGTTTGCCAATAGTTGCGCAATATTTCGGTTGTAACAAATATATGTAAAATTAGCTTTGCCCCGCGGTTTATTAAGGAAAATAGATAATAATGAATATTCACAGAAGCAAAATAATTTCAACTCAACCATCAGAAATATCAATTTACATAATGTGATGACTGACAGAACGGGAAAGTTGATTATGCTTATGTAATTGTTTTTTGTCGTAAAGAGTCATAAATCATTTTACTGCAGCACATCCCGGTAAACACGCAAAAACGAGCAACTCATTTGCAGTTGTCCGTAGGAAAAGTAAGGGGTGCCCAGGTGAATATCGGGTACTTTTATAGTTTGTCCTTGACTTCATTTATTGATAGAGAAAGCCACTTTTAAAAGATACTCTAGGCGTTTCAACTTGAAGCGTAAATTTGCTGGTACAAAGAGTGAAAATACCTAATAAAATAGAACAAAAATGAACTGATATCTGATAGATTTTTTTCAATACGAAGTTCTTCATATATTTGTAGAGAAAATCTTTAAAAAATTATAGGAGATTCCGTATTTATCTTTAAAGTTTCATTGGATTTCCTACTATAAGTAAATAGAAAGTCGTTTTTGGTTTATTTATTATTTTATTTATTAACAAATTGTTATATACTTCATACATGCTGATAGCTAATTAGAAACGCTCCATTGTTTGTAGGAGGCTGATAAGTATAATGATAAAAAATTTTGATAATTTATATTCCTAAAAGTCTTGTAGTTGTGAAGTTAAAGTTCTTTTAATTTTTAACCAAATAGTAAATGCGTTACGATACAGAAGATGAATTAAGTGCGACTGCTAATTAGAAACAATTTTTTTAAAGTATTACAATTTCTTCTGGTGTTAATTTAATTAGCAATATTATTGATTTCTGGTAAGGATGTGTCAAAGTTGTGGTTTAAAATATATTAAAATGTACATATTATTCAAGTTTTTTAATGAGGAAAAGCTGCCGCTGTACACCTACCTTTCGCTACTACATTTTTAACCTTCGTCGATCTGGAAAGATGTGCAAAGAAATTTCGAATAAGGTCAAATGCTCAAAAAAAATTGTTTTGAATGAAAACAAAATTTAAAACTATTTTAAATATTGCACACAAAAAAAAACATGAAAAACTTCAACAGAAATATACGAGAATAATTGCCCGTCGTTTGGTCGAATCTGGACTTTACGGCAAGAACCCACTTCTAACTAAAATTCGTAGAAATGATGCTTAGACTTTGTCTACTCCTATTGGTCTAGGACAACAAACCAATGGAGGTATGTCATTTGGAACGATGTAACAAATATTAATTGCTTAGGTCCTGATGGTCGCAGGTATGTTCGCCGTCCAATAATTCGATAATTTGATCCTCGCTATGTTCCATGCGTAGTTGCGTATGGTGGAGGATCAATCATGGTGTGGGGTTTTTTTATTTGAATGGTGCTAGTCCACTCCATAAGAATAATGTAGTTTATGGTTTAAAAAACAAGAAGAAATACGTCCACATCCTAAAAAATTTCAAGTTGCCATGGTCTGAGGAAAATTTGCATTTTATAAGGAAGATAACAATTCAAAGCATGCGCCTAAGTTGACAAACAAGTTCTTTTAATGAAAATTCTATCAATGTTTTGGAGTGGGAATCGTCCAGCCCAGACTTAAACCTTATATAACATCTCTGGATGATGTTTAAAGAGCCATATACACCAAAAATATCCCAAATATGGATGCTGTTTGTGATGAAATTAAAGCGGCTTGGCAAGCTACACCTTTGTTGCGCTGTCAGAGTCTTATAACGAAAATTTGGAATCGATGTGAAGCAATATTAAAGTAAAAGAGATGACCAACAAAATACTAACTGAAAGTAAGAAAGTTTTTGTAATATCATTATTTTTTGTTGATAAAATATTTTCGTCTCTAATTAGTTGTCGCACTAAAATCGTTGATTCCACATGTTTTTGTTATAATCTTCAAAACAAAAACAAATTTTAAACAGAATTTTAACTATTAGAGTTTAAGTTTAACATAGCTTTCAATAAAATAAGTGAAAATACAATAAATATATGTCATTTGTTGGAAAATAACATCATTTACTTCAAAATAGGTGTCGTTCTAATTAGATGTCAACAGCTGTAATTATAAAAAATTTATTTTGTTAAATAGTGATATACAAAATAATAGCATTCTTCTCCTTTTTTACTGGCGTAGACACCGCTTACGCGATTATAGCCGAGTAAACAACAGCGCGCCAGTCGTTTCTTCTCTTCGCTACGTGGCGCCAACTGGATATTCCAAGCGAAACCAGGTCCTTCCCCACTTGGTCCTTTCAACGGAGTGGAGGTCTTCCTCTTCCTCTGCTTCCCGCGACGGGTACTGCGTCGAATACTTTCAGAGCTGGAGTGTTTTCATACATCCATACAACATGACCTAGCCAGCGTAGCCGCTGTCTTTTAATTCGCTGAACTATGTCAATGTCGTCGTATACCTCGTACAGCTCGAATGTGATATTCGCCGTGGCCAACGCGCAAAGGACCATAAATCTTTCGCACAACTTTTCTCTCGAAAACTCGCAACGTCGACTCATCCGTTGTTGACATCGTCCAAGTCTCTGCACCATATAGACGGGAATTATGAGCGACTTATAGAGTTTGGTTTTTGTTCGTCGAGAGAGAACTTTGCTTCTCAATTGCCTACTTAGTTCGAAGTAGCACCTGTTGGCAAGAGTAATCCTGCGTTGGATTTCCAGGCTGACATTGTTGGTGGTGTTAATGCTGGTTCCTAAATAGACGAAATTATCTACAACTTCAAAGTTATGACTGTCAACAGTGACCAGTTGCGTTTGAACAGCCGAGGTGAACGGTCGTGTGCGCGGACGATTTCAGTCAAACGGTGCGTTATTTATTGACAATATTGTGATTTAAGTCACTGGCAAAATATTTGAAAGCGTTTTTATCAAAACGAAGAGGATTAAGTGCAAAGAATAGAAGTGCAGTGTGGGTATTACCCTAATATTGTGCGGAAAAACATACATTTCCCGAGAAAAAGGGATTAAGTGAAGTGTTTGTGTGTGCTACCTAACGCAGGTAGAACTTCTGTGAGAGAGCACAAGAAAGTTCTAGTGCGTGAAAACAATAGAAGTGCAGTGCGGGTTTACCCAAATATTGCAAACAAGAAACGTAGAGTGTGGGATTTTTCCCAAAAGTGCGCAAACAATAGACGCAAAATTAGAACCTCTGTGAAGTGTGAGAGAAACTCTAGTGCGTAAAAACCCCGCGAGTTGTTGGGTTTTTCCACTAATTTTGAAACGGCTTGGGTTTTCCCAAGGACAAGAGACAGTGGAATATTAGTGCCGGGAACTTTCGTGAGGCAGAAATGCCCAAAACAAAGAGGAAGGGAGGTAAATCCCAAACAAAAATGGAGGAGTCCGTGATGATGGTCGAAGTGGAGGCTTCTTCGGATTCCGAAGAAGTGCCTCTGAAGCCGCCGCCGTCGAAAAGGAAGGCCCGCAAAGAGCCATCGCCAGAGGAGGAAGAGCATAGGAGCAGTTTCTTTGAAAGGGACTGCAGTGTGGACAGCACTGCCAATGAAGCCGAGAGTTCTTTTGGAGGAGGTAAATATAATTCTAATGTTGGGGGTGGCGCTACAACAATCATTGCAGCTCTCGCAGCTTTAAATGATGAGTTTAGTGCCATGGTGTTCGGGGGGGAGCTTGAGGCAGAAACTATGAAGGGGTTCATAATTCATGCTAGGAAATACGAGTCACTGGTACTGAAAGTGATGGCTGAAAATGCCCACCTTCGCGGGCAGATAGATGCACTGCACAAGATTAATAGTGCAGTTGGTCATTCGACCAGAAACATGGAGGCTCCTGTGTCTTCGGCGCCTGCCCCACCGGCACCTGTGCTGGAGGCAATAGCGCCAAAGGAGCCTAAACCTGTGGAGACCTGGTCTGTTGTGGTCAGAAGCAAGGCTCCAGGCACCTCATCCAAGGAGGTGGCCAAAAAGGTTGTAAAAGAAGTGGGTCCTTCTCTTGGCGTGCGGGTGCACGCACTGAAGCAAATAAAGGATGGTGGTGTGGTCATTCGGACCCCCTCCATCAAGGAAAGGGATTTGGTGATGAAAAACACCAAATTTGCTGAGGCCGGTCTTAGTGTGACCGTCAATAAAAAGGTGAGGAAAAGGGTCGTTGTGCAAGTTGTGCACACCGAGTTTCACATTTTAGAGTTCATGGATGAACTATTCGAGAACACCATCAAGAAGAGGTGTCCTGGGGTGAACCAACTAGATGTCTGCGTAAGAAGCTATTCCTGGAATAAGGAGAATGGTAGGACGACCGTCTTTCTAGAAGGATCGGACGAGGTGATAGCATGTCTTTTGAATGTAGGAAGGGTCTATGTGAAATGGTTCTCCTTCCGTGTTCGTGCGGATAGCCCAGTTGCCGGTTGTTTCCGCTGTATGGGCTTTGACCATCGAGTTGCGAATTGCCCGGCCAAGTCTGATGTCTGCCGGAGGTGTGGCCAAGAGGGTCACAAGGCTGCACGTTGCGCCAATGCCCCGCATTGTCGCAACTGCCATTTCAAGGGTAAGCCGGCTGGACATCTTATGATGTCGCTGCCTGTCCAGTATATTGCGGCATAGTCGAGCGCGCGCTTGCCAAACATTGATGGGCGCGCTGAAACGTTCGATTGGGTAGGTTAAGTAAGGGGGTTTTCTGGGTGTCTGGGATGGGAGTATGGGGTCTAACCCCTGGTCACCAGTCCAGAGCAGTATGGAAGCTCAACTGGTAGTAGTTTCGGCTACGAGGTCTGACCGGAGACTTAATTCTGGTACCACGGGGAGCAAGAGCCCTTGGAGTTCGCTCCAACCTGTTCATGCGGTAGGCCCCTTGGGGAGTATCGTGGTGGTTGTGGTTTGTACCCAAATGCGGGAAGAGTGTTTCGATCACTCAATGTGGAGTTGCATTGCAACCGGGTGCCGGACCCATAGTACGGCAGAGGTTTTAGATGGGCCTCGAACCCTACCAAGGTGGTTAGTGTATCCATTCCACACTGCCAATTGGTACTGAAAATGCTTAGCATTCTCAGGGCGCTGATTAACGCATTGATTTGATCCGTTGTACTTTTGAGTACCGTAGAGTAAGGTTGTCGTCAGCAGGTACCTACGTAAAACACACCGGACGTTGTCAACAGTGACGTGAGTGCCAAGTTCCGAATGCGACAACTGTTTGTTTGATGACAGGAGATATTTCGTCTTGCCCTCGTTCACTGCCAGACCCATTTGCGTTGCTTCCTTGTTCAGTCTGGAGAAAGCAGAACTAACGGCGCGGGTGTTGAGAGCCATAATATCAATATCATCGGCATACGCCAGCAGCTGTACACTCTTATAAAAGATTGTACTTGCTCGACTAAGTTCTGCAGCTCGAATAATTTTCTCCAGCAGCAGATTGAAGAATCGCACTATAGGAAGTCGCCTTGCCTGAAACCATGTTTGGTATCGAACGGCTCGGAGAGGTCCTTTTCGATCCTGACGGAGCTTTTCGTGTTGGTCAACGTCAGCTTACACAGCCGTATTAGTTTTGCGGGGATACCAAATTCAGACATCGCGGCAGAAAGGCAGCTCCTTTTTGTGCTGTCGAAAGCAGCTTTGAAATCGACGAATAGGTGTTGCGTGTCGATTCTCCTTTCACGGGTCAAAATTTGGCGCATGGTGAATATCTGGTCGGTTGTTGATTTTCCAGGTCTAAAGCCACACTGATAAGGTCCAATCAGTTTGTTTACGGTGGGCTTTAATCTTTCACACAATACGCTCGATAGAACGTTATGTTGAGGAGGCTTATCCCACGGTAGTTGGCGCAGATTGTGGGGTCTCCTTTTTTATGGATTGGGTGTAGCACACTTAAATTCCAATCGTTGGGCATGCTTTCGTCCGACCATATTTTACAAAGAAGCTGATGCATGCTCCTTATCAGTTCTTCGCCGCCGCGTTTGAATAGCTCGGCCGGCAATCCGTCGGCCCCTGCCGCTTTGTTGTTCTTCAGGCGGGCAACTGCTATTTGAACTTCTTCATGGCCGGGTAATGGAACGTCTGCCCCATCGTCATCGATTGGGGAATCGGGTTCGCCTTCTCCTGGTGTTATGTGTTCACTGCCATTCAGCAGGCTGGAGAAGTGTTCCCTCCATGGTCTAAGTATGCTCTGGGCATCGGTGGCTAGATCACCTTTGGGGGTTCTACAGGAGTATGCTCCGGTCTTGAAACCTTCTGTAAGTCGCCGTATCTTTTCGTAAAATTTTCGAACATTACCACTGTTGGCAAGCTTATCAAGTTCTTCGTACTCACGCATTTCGGCCTCTTTCTTTTTCTGTCTACAAATGTGTCTCGCTTCCCTTTTCAACTCTCGGTATCTATTCCATCCCGAACGTGTTGTGGCCGATCGTAACGTTGCGAGGTAGGCAGCCTGTTTTCTCTCCGCTGCGACACGGCACTCCTCGTCGTACCAGCTGTTCTTTTGCACTTTCCGAAAACCAATGGTTTCGGTTGCAGCTGTACGTAAGGAGTTTGAAATGCCGTTCTACAGTTCCCTTATACCGAGTTGTTGACGAGTGCTCTCAGAGAGCAGGAGTGCAAGCCGAGTAGAAAATCATTGGGTTGTTTGTTGTGATTGTAGCTTCTCGACGTCGAACCTTTCTTGTGTTTGTTGGCGTGCGCTTTTTGCTGCACAGAGGCGGGTGCGAATCCTGGCTGCAACAATATAGTGGTCCGAGTCGATGTTAGGACCTCGGAGCGCACGCACATCTAAAACACTGGAGACGTGTCTTCCGTCTATCACAACATGATCGATCAGGTTGGTGGTTTTTCGATCCGGAGACTGCCAGGTAGCTTGATGAATGGAGGATGGAGTCATGTGTAGAAGTTCACGTAAGTGAGGAAAGTTCTCTGTTCGCCATTCACTTGGGAGTGGCCAGAAACGATTCTTTTACATATGACCAAGTACCCTGTGGTAGCCTAAGAACATCCGTTCGAAGGCGAGCTGAAGTGAGAAGGCGAAACATCCCCCGCATAGGATTGTGCGCTGGGTTTGGTACCCGCCACGTAAAAAAAACACCCCCAATGAAAAACCACCAACAGCCTAGGATGAGAGACCCCCTTTTGATGACGACCATGGCAAATAATAGCATTGTTTTTTTTTTTTTTTGTTTAGATAATGTTTAATACAATATAATAATTTTTTAAAAAGCTTTTTTTTTAAAGCTCTTTGTCAAATTGATACCATATAAATCAAATTTTCAAGGATAAATAATATTAACAAAATTTATTAAAAATTAACCAAACGTTTTGTGAACAACTGTCAATACACTCAGGCCAGTATTTTTTCGGTCTTAAAACTTCAAGACCATTAAATACGATTGATGATTTTGTGAAAAATTTATATAACGTAACTTTTTACAGTATTATTTTTGATTAAAAAAGGTATTACTTCATAAACATTTATATCATCACTTTGAGAGACTCTGACTATACGACAACTATGAAATGTATACCTTGAAAAATGATTTCAATTGTTGTTTTATATTGTACTACCTGACCCGGCGAACTTCGTTCTGCCCAAAATAGATTTTTTTTTCATTTCAAAAATTACACCGGTATTGGTTTTAATAGAATATGAACGATTTTTCCTAATTTAATTGTGTATACTTTAACAAAATTTTTACAAATCTTTCTTTTGTAAACATTGAACGGGCAGGTTTTCGATATGATCCAAGCATTCAATATATCGCATCTGTTCAAATCGGTCAGATGTCAGTAGTTTGTCAATATTGCAATGCAGTCAAATTTAAAAATGAACCGCCAGGGTTATGTTGCGCCGGGGGAAAGACGATGCATTCCATGTATAATACCGAGGCATCTCCGAGTAAAGCAATGTTCTCGCGAACGGATCACTGGCGCAAGTTGCAAAGAAACTTGTTAAAGTGGTTGCTAGTGGTATTTCCGTTCGCTGTACTATGTTCTCTGCGTTGAAATAAACTCGCTGGCCATTCTCCAAATGAGCTGACAGATGCACAACAGTAGGATGGCGTTCATGAATTGCAAATGAAAATATTCTCCAGATTGCTTCATTGCAGTTCACATATCTGCCCATTTGAAATTTGCTAATTTCATCTCGTTCACCGCCAATAACCGCCATATCGCTTCCTTTGGTGACATATTTGCAAACATACTTAAATGATTTTATTGAACTGCAATACTCAACATTTATATGTGTTTTGAATGCCTTAGACAAAATTGGCGAATATGGAACGATCCATGTGTTATCAACCACGAAATTCTTTCCTTTCAATTGAGTGATGAATGTTCTGCCATTGTCAGCGGGTGAGCGACGCCGATAGAGAGGGTATCCGTCGTTTCCAGTTTGAGTTTCCGAAATAAAAGCACGGGGACAGCGTTTTTTGCATTTACTGTCCGACATACAAACCGAAGATGGATCGTGTTCTCCGCATGGCCCATGAACCTTATTGGCCATCACCACTTCGTGCAACTCTGGATATATTTCAATTTGGTCAGGTGTAATTTTCTCCACCATCCAAAGAAGAATGTGTGCGTGGGGCAAACCTCTCTTCTGCCACTCCAATGAGTACATTCAGCATCGAACAGTGCCATATACACGTTGTTTCGTAATAAAGTCCATCAAAAACCTGAGTTTTTGTTTAAACACGCGTGCTGTAACATCGTGGCGATCGGTTGGTGATTGACCGGGATGCAATAGATTCGTAATGTCTGGCCATTTTGGATTGCAAGTTAATGTAACAAACAAATCCGGCCGTCCATAATTGCTCACGTAAGTCATCGCATCCTGGGAGTACTCATGAATGTGTCTAGGACTGCCAATGTATGTCGATGGCAAAATATGGAGTCGACCAATATCTGTAATATCCGCATCACCATTCATTGCATCTCTTAAGTGAATATACTCTTCAGATCGCAACTTCGACTAATTGTATTGCATGTAATTAAGTCGTTCTGTCTCAACTTTAACATACATGTCAACTGCATACTGTTGAAATAACCGTCCATATCTCAGTAAATGGTTGTCATAGTTTTGGCGAATCATCATTCGATATGCGTAAAACTTCATTGAACTGACTTTTTTATTTATCTCGACACCTAAAAGCTTAATTTACCTATATGAAGTAGCAAACAAAAATTTGTTTTTACTAACCATTCACCGGATTTATCATCTTATATCCTAAGTGATATCCGTTTTCTCTACGGCAGAACATGAGCGGATATTGCATTGCGTCGTAAGACCGATGTGTCTCACTTATCCGTTTTAGTGCGTTTTGATTTCTACGTTTGATAACAATATCACGCGACTGCAAATTTTCTCCAACAACAACAACTGATATTTCGCTAACTGTAGGTGCATTATATTGTCTTTCATGTGTCCCTGTTGGTCTTTTGTCCGCTTGTATGATTATACTATGATCATCTGTTGGCATACGTTCCAACGAAATCGTAAACAGTTTAATGAGGCCATTGTGTTCGTGTAACATTTGCTGCAATTGTTCGATTATTTCTCTTTTCGTTGTATTGAAGATAGCACAACGCCGATTTACTTCATCTTGTGAATCTCCCAGAAAGTAAATTTGGAGATATTTGTGTTCTTGATCTGGATGCGGCAACAGCGATCCAGCGAGATGAAACATTTGCCCATGAACGTGTATAATTGGAGGAAAGCTCTGTAGTTTCTATCGAATATTGTTTGGCAAAAATACCTTAAACGTTGGATTGTAGTTTTGTTCATTTACAAATTGCTTTAAGAAATGGCTCGAGTGAAGAGATTCACCGTAAAGGAGCTGGAACAATGGCTGTGGTGGTGGAAGCAATTCTGGCAACGGTTCATTTTTAAATTTGACTGCATTGCAATATTGACAAACTACTGACATCTGACCGATTTGAACAGATGCGCTATATTGAATGTTTGGATCATATCGAAAACCTGCCCGTTCAAAGTTCACAAAAGAAAGATGTTGCCGCTGTTGTCGTCGAATAATCGCATGTTGTGATCTTACTTCATCACTTTGGCGAGCACGAACTTCCTTTCTTCTCGATCGTTGTTGCTAATTGTGAACTTCCCTTCTTCTCAATCGTTCTTGCTGATTGTGTGTTTGGTTGACATCTTCTAACTGGTCCGTGCTACTCTCCAGCAGTCTATTTCGTGGTGATACCCTCTCAATAACACTTTCCCTTTGACGTGCTCTGCTATTTCGTGTTCTCCTTGCGGCCTGGGAACTCCGAGAAGTGTTACCATACGTACTGATTCTTGACATCGTAACAAATATCCAATTGGAAATGATCATTCATTTGCATAAAGTTCATATAAGGTTTTACGGACCAATAACTTACCTTTGAAAACTCCAAAAATGAATGAATTAAACTAAGGAAGCTGATCAATTGAATGATAAATTCCAATGTACATAAATCGGTATTCGCCAACACGCTAAATCACTTTCACTAAATAACTCACTTTTTAAAACAAAATATATCAATATATCAGTAAAGCAAGGCGCATTTTTATTGCCCTCTAAATTTTGCGTGTTCGATTGCAAAGCAAAATTGACGTTTAATTTAATTTGTGTTTGTTTCATAAAACTGCCATTTCCATAAACCAAAAATAGCACGTAACACAACCAAAATTACCATATAACCGCTGCAGCAAGAACAACCAAAATGTCGTGCTAGGTGGAAAATGAGATAAATATATGGTGGATTAACAACCAAAATAATTAAAGATTGTAAGGGAGGTACCACGTCCCCTTTTTCGATAACGCCAAGCTTTATGGGTGAGAATGGTGTTGTTTCCTATAGCTCTATACCAATTTTCATGTTCCTACCTTAAACACTTTTGAAGATATTCACCTTGAAAAGTTCAGTTTGTATGGGTGGTGCCACGCCCCCTTTTCCGATTATCCCTTTTTTTATGTGTAAGAAGGCTTTTGATACCATATAGGTCTATACCAATTTTCAGGTCCCTACCTTGAACCCTTCTTCCCTTCACAGATATTCTGCTTAAAAAATTTAGTTTGTATGGGAGGTACCACTCCCCCTTATTCGATAGCCCCCGGTTTTATAGGTGAGAGTGGTGTTGTTATCCTGTAGCTCTGTACCAATTTTCATGTTCCTACCTTAAACAATTTTGAAGATATTCGACTTGGAAAATTCAATTTGTATGGGAGGTGCCACGCCGCCTTAATATTTTATTCTGATTTTAAGACATGACCCTCGCGTGGTAATAACAAACAAATCCCCCAAAGGAAGTATTTCATTTGGTTCAGCCGTTTTCGAGTTTTAGCGTTACAACTATACACCATTTTATTTTTATATATATAGATAAATTCAAATCTGGCACTAAAGAACTTAAGTATGCTTATGCGGGTTTAACATTTTCAGTAATTTTAATTGTGTATTATTGATGGCCCAAAAATCTTTTTTAATGGAATATATAATTGGCGAATCTCAGTGAGGATTTTATAGCTAAAGGCAATGAAGTACTCGTATGATATTTTTGAATAGGTGGACTTTTGTTTTCAATTTCAATGTCATAACATTTGTTTATAATTGAAAGTATTTAAAAAAAAACACTTTTTTTTGAGACGAAAGAATGTACTTACATACGTCAATAAATATATCGTGCATGATGTCACATGCGATATTATCCGTAACATGGAAGTTTGGCAAGGAATTAAACATTTAAATATTTTTGATCCCAGTGTGTATTGGAGCATGAAGTAAAACATCGCAATTATAGTTATTTTTAACTCGTAAAAAACTAGGAAACTCGACAGAATCATACCGCGTCTGTTTTTTATATCTTCTGCATATTCTGCAAAAATAATTTGCGGAAAATGAAATAACATATCCTAATGCAGTATTAAGCCCTAGATTATCACCCAAAATTTGAGCTAACTTGAAAAAGATATCATAACTCAAACCATCTACATTGATTTCTAGACCGTTAGATTAAATTTTTTTTAATATTAATTACAGGTATGAGTGAAGCATTAATTCCATAGTCACGAACATCGCTCGTTTTAACAAACCCTGCAGCAAACTTGTTTGCCAGTCTACTTATTTGAAAACGTGGGATACTTGGAAAACTGTAATAAATTCCACAAATGTCCGTTCCAACGGCGATAATTCTACGTTGATATTTTTCTTTTCTTTCAGAAAAACGATTAATTATTTCCATAACTTTAGGCTGAATATCATTTGGTGTTGCAACGGTAGTGACAAAGTCATTTCGAGCATCGGTTATTGTAAGTTTATCGGTTTTGTAAACGTGTAGGAGGTAGCAAATCATGAAGCAGAATTGTAGTAATGCAATATTTAGTATCTATAAAAATATTTATTTAATAAAAATTTAATTAATAACATAAAAACCAAATACTTACCATTTGAAATTTCTTTGTTGTATAAGTGTTTTAAGTACAATTCTATGGAAGGACGATACTTTACTTATTTTTCAAATATATCCAATACTTTTTTATAGAGATATTCCAATTTTAAGAATAATAGTTCCCTTTGCCTGGGTTATTTCGATCTAATATGAATGAAGGGAAATTATATTTCGCAGAGGTTGAAAGTTTAACTAAAATGAAGTGAACGAAACACTCAATTTAAAAAATTAGTAATAAATACTTACGACTAGTTATTATACCGTGGCCATTCCAAAAAAATGCCATTTAAAGAAGAGATTTCCCTAATTTCCGAAATTCTCGTCCGCAATATCTGTTTCCAATACATCATTACTTGTTCCCTTGTACATCTTGACGATTTCGCTCTACGAAAAATGTCTACTGAATGAACCCTTGCATAGCTTACGATAGAACAATTCACTGTAAGCTTACACAATACACCAGACTATATAATGCAAAAAACAGCGCGTCAAAAAATGATATAACGGGACTTTGAAGCATATACTTATGTAAATGTTGCCTATAGGCAACATCGGGCATGAAAGGTGTTCATACCAAATGAACACATCCCTGCATTGTCCTCCTAACTCGTCTAAATACGAATTAGAAGACAATGCAAAAAACACCCAACAGCGCCAACATAACAGCGAAGCACCCAACAAACAGAATAACACAATAAAACAAATCACCAGAGCGGACGGACATTCAGGCGCCAAAAGCAGCAGCAATATCAGCAGCAATAACAACCACAGCAGCAATATCAGCAGCAATAATAACCACAGCAGTATTAGCAGCAACAACAGCAGCAGAACCTTTGAAAATCAACGCGGGAATTAGTAACCACATCAGGTTTTATTTGAATTTTGTATTGTATTATACTTATAAATTACCCTTTAAGTAATATTAGAATTATATTTGTACCTAATTCATATAACCCACATTATAAGTATATATCCCCTGTAGTTCGGTACCATCGGGGAAGAGCTAACGATATGACTAATTCCTAATCATTAGAACCAGTTCCAGCCCGATTACTCGCAATGTTATTTGACTAACGATTTTTACATTGCAATGTCCTACGAGAGTAATCGAGCGGTGCGACGCTGCATTACCAGTCATTGGTGAAATGACTAGTTCCAAAATCGTTAGTGAATAGCTAATACAGAATCGCTAGCGTTTTCATTAATTCAAAATGGCTAGTGATTTGACTGACTCCAAATCGTTAGTGATTTCGTTAATTCGAAATTACAGGTGGTTTGACTAATTCAAAATCGTTAGCGATTTCATTTATTCTAACTCGCTAGCGATTTTACTGGTTCAATTTTACGAAAATAAAAGAAATTTTTATGAAATTCAAAGCAATAGATTTATTAAATTCAAATATTCTTAATAATTCTTACATTATATTGTTATTTATTAATCATTTATTTTCTTTATTTACTAAATGATTTTTTTTTATTACGCGTTTTTTTTGACGCTGAAGGGCTTGGCGCAGTTGATTCTCTGGCGATCCAGCGTCTATCCCGGTAGGAATGGACTCTAAAATAATTAAAATATATTTGTTATTAACTGTTTTAATTAAAAAGCTTGTCCTGTTCTTACCAATAAGGGCGTCGAAAAAATTTGTAAAGCTTTTGAGCGAATCTTTGCCCAACACTCCATCAATATTGTACTGCATGGCCAATTCGTCTGTTATAATATTCTTCAGGTTTTTCACCACTCCAGAACCCTGGAGAATTTGAGTCATACATTTGATCTGCAAGAAAGTAAAGGGTTGAAACGGTAAAAATAAAAAAAAATCGAAATTTACTGAAACGTATTTTAAATAAGGAAATCGAAAGAAAAAATATTACTTACGTAGTTCTTCTTTCCGCGAACTTCTATATTTTCATTAGTTCTGCCCAAATCTGTTTTGTTTTTAATTGGAAATTCTCTCATTATCGATGAGTCGTCGGTGCGTTCTTTCAGAAGCTGCTGAATGAGGACTTTCTGCTGCGCTACTTCTTCTAGGAGCACTTGGTACTGTGCAGAAATTTGGCTCATTTTTCTTTCCATCAGTTCTAGAAATAAAAAATATATATGAATGAAAAGAGGAATATACTTGTTGGCAGCTTATACTTTACCTTCGAAGAAAGCCTTTAAAGCTTCCTTATCTTCGCATTTACATGCCTTTTCTGTATATACTTGATTGTAGCAAGTCTTTTTAATTCGTTTTGGGTTCGGACCACCCATATTGCCTTCTGTAATTTATTAATTTTTATTTCGCAATTTTTATATTTATTTATTTTTTATTATTATAACTTCTTTATTATTATTATTTGTTTTATTTCACTTGCAAAATTTTTTAACGTTAATATTATATTGATTGAATACAATTGATACATTAATACCTTATAAATTACTTTACACTTCACTTTTTTATTTTTTTATTCGACTTTAATTTTTTTACTAACAACACTAAAATAAATTATTTTTATTTAAGGAATGTCTGTTCTTTATAAACCTTTTTCGACTGCTCTTCAACTACAATTGACACTCAAAATCTAAACAATTTAGTGTAAAAATGACAACGGCAGACTGAGCGATCGATCGAACTACAATTCCTGCGAATTTCTGCAGGAATAGTACGGGACTCTAAATTTCTGTTGAATTTTGATCTGCTCGCAAAAAAAAATCACACACTTTTCGTTCAATCGCATTAATGTTGTTATTGCAATTTCATATACGCATTGAGTTTCGTTTTTTAGGGGTGGATTTTTTCAGATTCGATGCCTCGTTGCATTACAAATCATTAGCGAAAAGACTAACTAGCGGTAATGCATGAAATCGCTAGTAGAATTCGCGCTCTGGTAATCGCTTGACACCAGCCGAACTACAGGGTCCACACATACCCACACACTTGTATATACTAACATACATATACATATATTACACCCTCAAATACACAAAGTGAATTGTTAATTACCCGAAATCTAATAGTTTTTATTTTATTTGGCACACCGGCACATATATCGTCGATCACCCCGACAGTTTGGTCCTTCGAGCCGGATTTTCTGCCTCATAAAATCAACCCACCCAAACACCAATAAATCATCGTTTGAATCATCAGATTTACACAAATTCAACAACCCAATCAACCATATTTTGGATCCTGCGGATTAATATTTACCCACCCAATCAACTTTTCAACCACTTTATCATCAAACCCATACGTGGAAAAATTGTAAGTACCCAAACTCGAATTTATTTAAAATATTGTGATATACATAAATTAGTGCAAATCGGAATAAAACGGCAAAGTGAAACAAAAAAAAATCCATATTCTATTCCAAAGTAAATCTTTTGCTTAACCGGTATTAAGCACAAAGTATTTGCTAACTTTGTTATTGCCATATTCCGCTTTGCACCTTACACGTTGACATACATACATACGCATATAATTTTTGAGAGCCAAGTAGCGTTGCTTTGGCACCCACCCGTACCTACGCGTACATATGTTTTATTGCTTTACCCGCTCAACTAATAACGAACTAACGTTGACTGCAAGTGCAGTGTGAGCAAGCACAAAAAAGGACCCATTAGGAAATTTTTCGTTCGTCGGAATTTCACCCATTATATTTGCGGTTCAAAATAAACACATAGAACAAAAAAAAAAAATAATAATAATAATAAAGTCGTTTCTTATTAATCAATTAAAATTCAAACTAAATAAAGAATTAATTTATCAAATTTATTATTTGTTTTATTTCAATTTAATTCGTCGTCATAAACCCGGTTAAGTGATTTTTTAATAATAATGGAAGAATTTAAATTTTGTATTTCCGATTTGTTCGAATACATTGAGGAACATTACGACACCCAACCCGAAGATGAGTCAATTTATACCCTAGAAATAAAAAGGGTTGAACTCAACGCGATATATGACAAGGCAAACAAGTCGTACGATGCCTTTCGTAGAACCCCACAAAAACCCGGTGAAACTATTGATTTTGCAAAAATCAAAGAAAAATTTAAAAAGGGTCATCAATTATATTTAAAATGTTTAAGATCCATCAATCAAGCTATAGATGATCTCAAGACCCCAACCCCAGTAATAAAGGAACGAGTTTCAGAGGAATATACATCGCGGGATATAGGACCCTCAATTCACATACCCCCTTGTGATACGGACATATTTTATGGAGATTTCGCAACCTGGCCTTCATTCCGAGATATGTTTACGGCTATATACGTAAACAATCACAAAATCAGCAACGTGGAAAAACTGTTCCATTTGATTCAAAAAACCCGAGGAGAAGCAAGAGCAATTGTTAAAAATACACCCTTAACAAATGATGGTTTCCGGATGGCATGGAGAGACCTGGTATCCCAATACGAGAACAAACGAGTTCAGGTCAACGCGCAATTGGAGATTTTATTCAACTTACCCCAAGCAACCCAAGAAAGTGGAAGCGCGATCAAACACCTTCAGAGGACCGTCAACAATTGCCTCACAAATCTACACAACGTGTACATAGACACAAGTAGCTGGGACCCCATGTTAATCTTCTTATGCGGATTGAAATTACCCAAAACCCTACTTCATCAATTCGAGGACACCCTAGAAGATAACTCGGAAATACCATCCTGGAAAACTTTCGACGCGTTTCTCACTCATCGATATAAATCTTTGGAAGCAGTCGGAAATCTAACTGAACCCGTTCCAGTGACCCAATCCGACAGTGGATCCCATAGGAAAGGAAAAGACAGGAAGTTCAGCACATTTCACGCTAATGTTTCCGGAACTTCGACCCTGGATTTTTCACACGCTAGCGCACACCCAGTTAGAGGCAACAACCTTTCAAAAAAGCCTCAAGACATTGAAAGTTGTAAGCTTTGTAGAACACAACATTCAATTCGAGAATGTCCAAAGTTCTTACAAATGAATGTTGAGACCCGAATAACCACAATAAAAAATAATGGTTATTGCTTCAATTGCCTTGCATTATCTCACAGTTTCAGAGATTGCAAGAGCAAATATTTTTGTAGAATATGCAGAAAGAAACATAACACACTTCTGCATAGGGATACACCAACCCGTTCCCAATCCCCCCGCAAGGATCAAGAGCCTCAAACCCGCCTCTTGACCCAAACACCAGTAGTACCTCCCAAACCCTTTATACCAATATAAATCCGCAAGCCTACACAACCCTCTTACAGTACACTACAAATAAAACCCAAGACCCGCAAAACTTCAGTGGGAAGCAGATTTTGTTAGGTACTGCTGTAGTCCAAGTTTTATACAAAGGGCAAACATTCACAGCTCGCGCACTAGTCGATTCCGGGTCAGAAGCCACTTTTATTTCAGAGAAATTCCAGAGAAAATTGGACATACCCACGTTCAGGAGAAATGCACAAGTGACTGGATTGAACAACACCGTTTCGGCGACACCCTCCAAGATTTGTGAACTCACCTTTCGTTCACCGACCAGAAAAGAGTTCAAGATAACAACACACGCGTTTATCTTAAAATCTTTAACCGATAATTTACCTACTCACTCACTTAGTACGATCATCACTAATACAGATTTCGGTTTTAGTTTAGCTGACCCTCATTTTTATAAACTCAGACCAGTGGACATATTGATCGGAAGTGACCTGTACCCACAAATAATTCTCAGTGGTGTACGGAAAAATGTACTCGGGACCCTTCTAGCCCAAGAAACGGAATTCGGATGGATTTTATCCGGACCCACACCAGAAAAACCCTTATCACCCTCGATAATGTAATTTTTCAATAAGATGATCCCAGACAAGTTGCTCACACAATTTTGGGAAGTTGAAGAAGTTCCAAGGAAGCCTCTACCTTCAACTTCAGATATAGTTTGTGAGCAAATTTATAGAAATACGACCCACAGAAACTCAGATGGGCGCTATGTGGTAACATTACCCTTAAAAACCCCAGAAAACATCGAATTGGGCAACTCAAGACACATAGCTCTAGCTCAATTTCTTAGAAATGAAAAGTCATTGTCGAGAAAACCCGAAATAAAAGCGGAATACGACAAGGCCATCAACGAGTATTTGGAACTCGGTCATATGACCAAAGTTGAATACGACCCTGCGGATAATACGAAAACGTATTATCTGCCACATCACGCAGTCATCAAACCGGATCGCATAACGACTCAACTGCGAGTGGTATTCAACGCTTCATGCCCCACCTCGAACAGGAACAGCCTCAATGATGTACTACACACTGGACCCATTCTACAAGCAGACCTCGTAATCCTAGTAGTAAAATGGCGAATGTTTCGAATCGTATTCAATAACACAAAAACACTAGGACTCAGATGGAATGCAAAAAAAGATGCGTTCTTTTTTCTCATCAACCCTATTCAAGATAAAACTCAAGACACATAGCTCTAGCTCAATTTCTTAGAAATGAAAAGTCATTGTCGAGAAAACCCGAAATAAAAGCGGAATACGACAAGGCCATCAACGAGTATTTGGAACTCGGTCATATGACCAAAGTTGAATACGACCCTGCGGATAATACGAAAACGTATTATCTGCCACATCACGCAGTCATCAAACCGGATCGCATAACGACTCAACTGCGAGTAGTATTCAACGCTTCATGCCCCACCTCGAACAGGAACAGCCTCAATGATGTACTACACACTGGACCCATTCTACAAGCAGACCTCGTAATCCTAGTAGTAAAATGGCGAATGTTTCGAATCGTATTCAATAACACAAAAACACTAGGACTCAGATGGAATGCAAAAAAAGATGCGTTCTTTTTTCTCATCAACCCTATTCAAGATAAAACCTCGTATACTAAAAGAGAAGTACTATCGATTATAGCAAAATTGTTCGACCCAGCTGGTGGGCTCAGCCCCGTTGTAGTCACCGCAAAAATAATAATGCAACAGATCTGGCTGGATAAATCCGATTGGGATGAATGTTTGAAACCCTTAACTCTCCATCGATGGAAAATATTCATAAAGGACTACGATTCCTTAAATCTCATTGAAATTCCTCGATGGACCCACTTCTCGACATCCGCGATCATCAATTTTCATGGATTCTCTGACGCATCTGAAAAAGCCTACGCAGCAGCCCTATATATCAGTGTTTCTACAAACGCAAATACCTGGACAACCCTTTTGGTATACAAGACTCGTGTGGCCCCAATAAAGACTATGTCATTACCAAGGCTAGAACTTTGCGGAGCAGTTCTTCTGGCGAATCTAGTGGATGCGACCCTACCCCAACTAAACATGACCCAATACCATACTCACCTTTGGACGGATTCCACAATTGTTCTTTCATGGCTTAGCAAACCCCCATGCACATGGACAACCTTTGTATCCCACCGAATTGCCACAATCGCAGAAAAGGTTGGAACCAAAAATTGGACTCACGTCGAAAGTCAAGACAACCCGGCAGATCTAGCTACTCGCGGAAGCACACCTCTGGAAATGGTTAATAATAACCTCTGGTGGCACGGACCCCAATGGCTAACACTCGACCCAATACACTGGCCAGTTACCAAAAAATCAAGCGATACAACACTGGAACTCCGGCCAATCAGAACCTTCGTGAACACAACACAAGAGGATATCCTGGACAGATTCTCGTCCTTACCCAAAGCCATTCGAGTTGTAGCATATTTGTTCCGATTCTGTTCGAATGCGTCACCCAATAAAACACAACAGTCATACACGACGTTGGAAATAAGTCCAGAGGAGTTCAACACTACCCGCACGAAGCTAATTATTTTATCCCAAAAGAAGCATTTCCAAGAAGAGTATGAAGCCTTAACCCAGAAAACCAGCATACCCAAAAACAGTACAATTTTGACACTAAACCCTTTAATCGATCCCAAAGGAATAATGCGAGTTAATGGTCGGTTGAGCAATTCAGCGGCATTATCATACAACGAGCGTTATCCGATTATATAGGGTGATTTTTTAAGAGCTTGATAACTTTTTTTTAAAAAAAACGCATAAAATTTGCAAAATCTCATCGGTTCTTTATTTGAAACGTTAGATTGGTTCATGACATTTACTTTTTGAAGATAATTTCATTTAAATGTTGACCGCGGCTGCGTCTTAGGTGGTCCATTCGGAAAGTCCAATTTTGGGCAACTTTTTCGAGCATTTCGGCCGGAATAGCCCGAATTTCTTCGGAAATGTTGTCTTCCAAAGCTGGAATAGTTGCTGGCTTATTTCTGTAGACTTTACACTTGACGTAGCCCCACAAAAAATAGTCTAAAGGCGTTAAATCGCATGATCTTGGTGGCCAACTTACGGGTCCATTTCTTGAGATGAATTGTTGTCCGAAGTTTTCCCTCAAAATGGCCATAGAATCGCGAGCTGTGTGGCATGTAGCGCCATCTTGTTGAAACCACATGTCAACCAAGTTCAGTTCTTCCATTTTTGGCAACAAAAAGTTTGTTAGCATCGAACGATAGCGATCGCCATTCACCGTAACGTTGCGTCCAACAGCATCTTTGAAAAAATACGGTCCAATGATTCCACCATCGTACAAACCACACCAAACAGTGCGTTTTTCGGGATGCATGGGCAGTTCTTGAACGGCTTCTGGTTGCTCTTCACCCCAAATGCGGCAATTTTGCTTATTTACGTAGCCATTCAACCAGAAATGAGCCTCATCGCTGAACAAAATTTGTCGATAAAACACATTTCGAACCGAACACTGATTTTGGTAATAAAATTCAATGATTTGCAAGCGTTGCTCGTTAGTAAGTCTATTCATGATGAAATGTCAAAGCATACTGAGCATCTTTCTCTTTGACACCATGTCTGAAATCCCACGTGATCTGTCAAATACTAATGCATGAAAATCCTAACCTCAAAAAAATCACCCGTTATTACCCTATAGCAGTCGATTAGCCAAACTACTCACCCAATTTACCCATCTAATAACTCTTCATGGCGGCAACCAGCTAGTCTTACGACTTATGCGTTCGGAATTTTGGATACCGAAGCTGAAAACCCTCATCAAGTCTACCATTCATCAGTGCAAAACATGCGTTTTGCACAAAAAGCGCAATACTACTCAGATTATGGCAGCACTACCCGCAGAACGTACCACCTTAACCCGTCCATTCGCAGCAACAGGAATCGATTTCCCCGGTCCTTATGACATAAAAAATTACACCGGCAGAGCATGTCTGATCACCAAAGTCTATGTATGCGTATTTGTTTGTTATGCAACCAAAGCCATACATCTAGAGCCAGTAAGTGATCTCACCACCAACGCATTCATGGCCGCATTCGCACGTTTCTTTTCCAGGCGCGGATGTCCCGCCGATCTCTATTCGGACAATGGTACTAATTTTGTTGGAGCGTCTAAACTTTTAGTTAAAGATCGGCGAGAATTCATGAAGTCATTGAAAACTCAACTAACGACTAGTGAAGCACATCAAAATATCAACTGGCACTTTAATCCTCCAGGAGCTCCACACATGGGTGGACTCTGGGGAGCAGGAGTGAAAAGTTTAAAGAGCCACTTGAAAAAGGTCTCTCAGAACCAGAAATTCACTTTCGAAGAACTAGCTACCCTTTTAACCCGAATCGAAAGTTGCTTGAATTCTCGTCCTTTAAGCCCATTAAGTGAAGACCCAACAAATTTAAAACCTTTAACTCCAGGCCATTTCTTAATAGGTACCCCTTTATTAATCCCAGCAGAACCAAACTTAGAAGATGCACATCTAAGCACTGCACAAAGATGGCAAAAACTGAAGATACTCCATCAACACTTCTGCAAACGATGGAAAGAAGAATATTTGAAAGAACTCCACAAAAGATATAAGTGGAAATACCCTCAACGCAACATAGACGTTAACGATATGGTAGTTATACGTCAAGAAACTCTACCCCCAAATGAGTGGAGACTTGGTCGCATCGAAAAAACATATCTCGGTGCAGACAATAAAGCAAGAGTAGTTGACATACGTACCTCTCAGGGAACAATTACCCGCCCAATAATAGTCACTTTACCAAATAGTTAATCTTATTTCCTTATAGTGACATGGCCCCTCAAAGCAGAAGGAAGTCGATTTGCAGCCGCCAAAGCAGCCCCACATTCACTGTACGATCACTTAGCGTGACCCGTAGTATCAGCCCACTCTTCGACGAAGGAACCCTGGCAAGACGCCTGCATCGCTTTAAAGCGACTCTTTCCCCCATTCTAGAGGAGTGTGGAAATACGCATCGCACGGCCCGACGTACCATCAGCCTTTCCCCTATTCGTGAAGAACGAGGAAGTACCCATCGCACGGCTCGGCGTGCTATCAGCCGTCCATCAAAACGAACACACAAACACGTCGCCTGTGGATTGTGTAAAAAAGACCATAGACTGGTAACCTATTCAAAATTCACCAAAATGAACATCAATGAAAAGTTTGACGCAGTTAATAAATACAAGTACTGCGTCAATTGCTTGGCCAGATCGCATTCCACCCAAAAGTGCACAAGCAAAAAACGATGTGCCATGTGCAACGGGGAACACCATTCAACCTTACATGGACACCCCAGGCTGTTCTGCAAAGAGCAAAAGAAAACAGCAAAAGGCGAAGAACGATTACACAGACAAGAGGATCTACTCACGTTACTGGGCAAGCCGACCCTCATACCAACAGTCATGGTTAAGGTTAAACACGAGGGCAAATGGAACAAAATACGAGCCATAATCAACCCGACCCGAAAGGTGACTATAATTGCGTCAGAGCTGGTTCAGAGATTGAGGTTACCGAAAACGTACCTCGACTCGCATCGCATATGCAAAGTCGTCATAGGATCATTAACTGATTCCGACTGGCATGTCGAAGTTAACTGCCTATTGACGCATGATTTACCGACCCGACCCTATACTCGTGACTTAAGTGGCGAAATCATTAAGAAATTCGACCACTTAGTCCTAGCCGACCCTAAATTCTGGAAAGACGACAAAATCATGTTGGAACTGGGAGCTGACATCTACCCAAGATTGATGAAACCCGGCTTATTCAACCCCGATAACAGCACCGTGATCGCACAAAACACCGCATTCGGTTGGACTTTAACCGGTGCTTGCGCGAATTGAACCCCAAGTATACCTCCAACCCGTTCATTATTTCATTATTCATTTACCCAAATCAAAATAGATCTAAAAATCTTTTTATTCGCAGACACTGCAAGGCGGCCGGGATGTTCATACTAAATGAACACATCCCTGCATTGTCCTCCTAACTCGTCTAAATACGAATTAGAGGACAATGCAAAAAACACCCAACAGCGCCAACATAACAGCGAAGCACCCAACAAACAGAATAACACAATAAAACGAATCACCAGAGCGGACGGACATTCAGGCGCCAAAAGCAGCAGCAATATCAGCAGCAATAACAACCACAGCAGCAATATCAGCAGCAATAATAACCACAGCAGTATTAGCAGCAACAACAGTAGCAGAACCTTTGAAAATCAACGCGGGAATTAGTAACCACATCAGGTTTTATTTGAATTTTGTATTGTATTATACTTATAAATTACCCTTTAAGTAATATTAGAATTATATTTGTACCTAATTCATATAACCCACATTATAAGTATATATCCACACATACCCACACACTTGTATATACTAACATACATATACATATATTACACACCCTCAAATACACAAAGTGAATTGTTAATTACCCGAAATCTAATAGTTTTTATTTTATTTGGCACACCGGCACATATATCGTCGATCACCCCGACAAAAGGGTTATATTTTCCAAGTTAATTAAGTATATGATTTTAAAAATTGGCTAAAGTACATACCAGAGGAAATTGATGAAATGGGCTCCAACTCTTCTAAAACAAGTTTTGATGTGAAACCAGCGTTATTTACGTTTGTCCAGCGTGAAAATAATTTGCCTGTAAGATTTTTTTTTCATATTTTCGCGCCAGGTAGTATGTTTCCTAATTTATCAAAATATTAGAATATCAAAATAAATTATTAAATATCAAAATATAGTTAAATATCAAAATATTAGAGAAAAAGTTTGTTACAAGGTGAGCTTGAAAGAAAACAGAACTTAAAAAAAAACAGAACAAATGGTTTTTTCGGCAAAATCAATTTATTTTATTCAAAATAGTCTGCTTCTGCTTCAATACAGCTTTTGCACGGTTCAAAAGCATGTCGAACGAGTGTTTTAGCTCGTTTGCTGGTACTTATGTATGTCCACCAGTATGCCGGTGCAAGCCTTTTGAAGGGCCTCTACGTCTGCATAACGCTTTCCTTTTATAGGCAAATGCATTTTTCCGAAAAGGAAGAAGTCGCACGGTGCCTTATAAGGCGAATCCGATAGTTATTAATGGTTTAAATGTGATTTTTGGTCAAATAATCGCTCACAATGATGTTCTTCGAATGTTGGATTTTGAGCAATTTTTGGTCGTAAGTCAATTTGTGCAGAACAAACCGTGCACACACCTTTCGAAAGCCCATATGTTCTGTCAAAATGCGATAAATCGATGTTTCGGAGATGTTCAATTTCATTTCCATGAATTGCAATGATCATTTCGGCGGATATTTGATGAATTCACGCACAGTTTCGCTGGAATTTCCAGAGATCACGGATTTTGTTTGGCCAAACGATGGCTCTTTCGATGACTTCTTTGGCGGTGATTTCGATGTCATGGTGCGTATGAAGCAACGCTAATCCAACTAGTCTTTCTTGAAGCATGGTCGTCCTAAACCGTGTTTTGATGCGGCGAAGATAAGAGAAAGAACGTTCAGAGCTCGCGTTTGTTACGAGAAGTGTACAGAATACTCGGAGATACATAGGTGTGGATTGTTGGGAATATGTCGAAATCACATTTTCTTAATGTTTCCAGTGCAGAAGTTGGAATTTCGGTGCCTTCAATTTTTTGTTGCTGCTGCCAGTGACATTGCCAGTAGCTTAATTCACCTTTGAATTTAAATTTTTGTACGCTTTTTTCATCATCCAGATGATTCCCGAATCTTTATATCAAGCAACCGATTAGATCATCGATTTCGTTTTCTTTTAAAAGACTTGCTTTTTCTGGGAGCAACACACTCAATTGGTAACCATCCAAAACTTCTTGTGAAAAACGAGCTTCCAAATCTTCTTTGATGGTATCCAGTAGAGGTATGTAGACAGAGACCCTGTAGTAATCTTCGCAAGTTCTCACGTCGTAATTTTCGCGTTTCGTTTGTCGACCACATGTTCTCGGTTTCGCTTCGTCAACATCGAGTTTTTCCTCCATTTTCTTGGCTTCTGAATAAATCAATCGGAATATTTCATCAAATTTTTCCCTCTTTTTCCAACGTAGCAAGCAATGTCCCAAACATTTTTGATGCCTTCGCCAAATCAATTGCTTCCTTTTGAAGAACTACGCTGAGCGAATGGGTGAGCGATAGAATGTCGCTGAGACAGAAGAGCCCGACGATAAATTCGAACTTGCACAAAGTCGATATGAGAATTATTGCTTTGCCTGCTGTTTCTCTGTTCTTCACTCTCAGATTTTTGACTTCGATGATGAACGGTAACTTCGCAACAAATTGAAGGACAGCATTGTGCCTCTCTACCCATCTTGTTTCACACAACTGGACAATTTTTTCACCAAGTATCTTTGCTAATACAGTCACACGTTTTGGAAATGAGTTCTTGAAGAATTTGTCGACTTCTCTTATGGCACTGGCAACGTTTTCGATTAATCGTACTTTCACTGACTTTGAAATGCTGTTGTTGAGTTTGTGCGAGAAACACGGAGTCATGACAGCATTTTTTGCCTCTTTCCGAATTTTGTTGACTGCTCCGATATCTGACAGCATGACCGCACATCTATTAGTCCCTATCGAAGCGCATTTCTCCTTCGGACATTCATTTTCTTCATATCTCCAAGAACAATCCCCCCGATTGCAGATCCACTTAGAGACAATTCTTCATCGGTTCGGTCATTTTTTCCAACAGTCCTGTAAGCCATTAATCCATCTTCATCCTCGCTTTATTCTGATTCGGTGCCCTCCGCGAAGTTGACCGAATGCGTCCAAAAAATAAAACATATCGGAAGAAAAGACGACTGCTGTACAAAAGTTTCCGCTTCCGTCCGACAGAAAAATGTTACAAAGGTTTTTGGGGTTGACGTCATATTTTCGACGTTTCTTACTGGACTACGCAACGATAGCTAGACCTTTGCCAGACCTTCTAAGAAAAGATTCGGTTTTCAAGTTAGGCGAGATAAACGGATTTAAATGAAACGTCAGTGTTTTTATACTCAATAGTACCAATTGTACAATATGAGACATACATATATGCCCGCAGAGATATCGAATTAATGGGGCGTTCGATAGTCGCAAGCGGCATCATGTCTATATGTTTTTTGTGGTTCATGGTGTCAACTGACGCTAGGTGAGCGGAATCATGTATGTAGGATGTAACTGGTTTTATTTAAATATAAATCAACTGACGCTAGGAAATTGTCAATGTCATGAAATTCTTCCTACAATCGATAAAGATAGCAGATTTTAATGCACCAGTCGACACACATATAGATGGTACCACTAGGGGACGCTAGATTCAGAAAGTCCTATTTACTTTTGAAAGCTCCTTGTATATCGTTTTGACAAAATATAGTGATTATTACATTTTTAGACCTCTCTCTAATCACAAGTTGTATTATTTTATTTATACAACATAGAAGTAGAACGGAGTTCATTCCTTAACAAAACTATTTCAATTTGGAACTTTGAAAAAAATAATTAAAGTATTAAAATTTGTGTTCAAAGTTCCAAACTTCAATTTACATAGATGGTTTTTGTAAAGGAATGAACTGCATTCAAATTAAAGAGTACTAAAAATTAATAATGAAGAATCAAAACTATGTGGATGTCTATAATTTTAAAAAGCATTATAAATTTGTTATATTTCCCGCTCTTTTTTTCGGGAAAACTTTGTTGATAGCATTAGCCCATTTCAGCATTTTGGAGTATGTCATTTTCACTGTACTTTGGTTTTTTGCCTCCAAATATCCATATTTTTCGCTTTACGTTAACTCCATCTGCCCTATTAACCAATTACTTCCCAAGCATCGATATCATTGGAATTTTTTGGCGAAATTTGTAACTTGGGCTCTTAATACGTTAAGAAAGAAGAATATGAAATAAAAAAAATAAAAAAATACCTTGATTGATGAATCAGCCCGTCATATAAATAGGACACTGGGGATATATCTTCTTCTTCTTCTTTACTGGCGTAGACACCGCTTACGCGATTATAGCCGAGTCAACAACAGCGCGCCAATCGTTTCTTCTCTTCGCTACGTGGCGCCAATTGGATATTCCAAGCGAGGCCAGGTCCTTCTCCACTTGGTCCTTCCACCGGAGTGGAGGTCTTCCTCTTCCTCTGCTTCCCGCGGCGGGTACTGCGTCGAATACTTTCAGAGCTGGAGTGTTTTCATCCATCCGGACAACATGACCTAGCCAGCGTAGCCGCTGTCTTTTAATTCGCTGAACTATGTCGATGTCGTCGTATATCTCGTACAGCTCATCGTTCCATCGGATGCGGTATTCGCCGTGGCCAACGCGCAAAGGACCATAAATCTTCCGCAGAACTTTTCTCTCGAAAACTCGCAACGTCGACTCATCGGTTGTTGTCATCGTCCAAGCCTCTGCACCATATAGCAGGACGGGAATTATGAGCGACTTATAGAGTTTGGTTTTTGTTCGTCGAGAGAGGACTTTACTTTTCAATTGCCTACTCAGTCCGAAGTAGCACCTGTTTGCAAGAGTTATCCTGCGTTGGATTTCCAGGCTGACACTGTTGGTGGTGTTTACGCTAGTTCCACGATGGACAAAATTATATACAACTTCAAAGTTATGACTGTCAACAGTGACGTGAGTGCCAAGTCGCGAGTGCGACGACTGTTTGTTTGATGACAGGAGATATTTCGTCTTGCCCTCGTTCACTGCCAGACCCATTTGCGTTGCTTCCTTGTTCAGTCTGGAGAAAGCAGAACTAACGGCGCGGGTGTTGAGACCGATGATATCAATATCATCGGCATACGCCAGCAGCTGTACACTCTTATAAAAGATTGTACCTGCTCGGTTCAGTTCTGCAGCTCTAATAATTTTCTCCAGCAGCAGATTGAAAAAGTCGCACGATAGGGAGTCGCCTTGTCTGAAACCTCGTTTGGTATCGAACGGCTCGGAGAGGTCCTTCCCGATCCTGACGGAGCTTTTGGTCCCGCTCAACGTCAGTTTACACAGCCGTATTAGTTTTGCGGGGATACCAAATTCAGACATTGCGGCATAAAGGCAGCTCCTTTTCGTGCTATCGAAAGCAGCTTTGAAATCGACGAATAGGTGGTGAGTGTCGATTCTCCTTTCACGGGTCTTTTCCAAGATTTGGCGCATGGTGAATATCTGGTCGGTTGTTGATTTTCCAGGTCTGAAGCCACACTGATAAGGTCCAATCAGTTTGTTGACGGTGGGCTTTAATCTTTCACACAATACGCTCGATAGAACCTTGTACGCGATGTTGAGGAGGCTAATCCCACGGTAGTTGGCGCAGATTGTGGGGTCTCCTTTTTTATGGATTGGGCATAGCACACTTAAATTCCAATCGTTGGGCATGCTCTCATCCGACCATATTTTGCAAAGAAGCTGATGCATGCTCCTTATCAGTTCTTCGCCGCCGTGTTTGAATAGCTCGGCCGGTAATCCGTCTGCCCCTGCCGCTTTGTTGTTCTTCAGGCGGGCAACTGCTATTCGAACTTCGTCATGGTCGGGCAATGGAACGTCTGCTCCATCGTCATCGATTGGGGTATCGGGTTCGCCTTCTCCTGGTGCTATGTGTTCACTGCCATTCAGCAGGCTGGAGAAGTGTTCCCTCCATAATCTAAGTATGCTCTGGGCATCGGTGGCTAGATCACCTTTGGGGGTTCTACAGGAGTATGCTCCGGTCTTGAAACCTTCTGTAAGTCGCCGCATTTTTTCGTAGAATTTTCGAGCATTACCCCTGTCGGCCAGCTTATCAAGCTGTTCGTACTCACGCATTTCGGCCTCTTTCTTCTTCTGTCTGCAAATGCGTCTCGCTTCCCTCTTCAACTCTCGGTATCTATCCCATCCCGCACGTGTTGTGGTCGATCGTAACGTTGCGAGGTAGGCAGCCTGTTTTCTCTCCGCTGCGACACGGCACTCCTCATCGTACCAGCTGTTCTTTTGCACTTTCCGAAAACCAATGGTTTCGGTTGCAGCTGTACGTAAGGAGTTTGAAATGCCGTCCCACAGTTCCCTTATACCGAGTTGTTGACGAGTGCTCTCAGAGAGCAGGAGTGCAAGCCGAGTAGAAAATCGTTCGGCTGTCTGTTGTGATTGCAGCTTCTCGACGTCGAACCTTCCTTGTGTTTGTTGGCGTGCGTTTTTTGCTGCACAGAGGCGGGTGCGAATCTTGGCTGCAACAAGATAGTGGTCCGAGTCGATGTTAGGACCTCGGAGCGCACGCACATCTAAAACACTGGAGACGTGTCCTCCGTCTATCACAACATGATCGATCTGGTTGGTGGTTTTTCGATCCGGAGACAGCCAGGTAGCTTGATGTATCTTCTTATGCTGGAATCTAGTACTACAGATAACCATATTTCGGGCCCCGGCGAAGTCGATCAGCCTCAACCCATTTGGGGATGTTTCCTCGTGGAGGCTGAATTTACCGACCGTAGTGCCAAAGATACCTTCTTTGCCCATCCTGGCGTTGAAGTCGCCAAGCACGATTTTGACATCGTGGCGGGGGCATCTCTCATAAGTGCGCTCCAAGCACTCATAAAAAGCATCTTTGGTCACATCGTCCTTCTCTTCCGTCGGGGCGTGGGCGCAAATCAGCGATATGTTGAAGAACCTCGCTTTGATGCGGATTGTGGCTAGACGTTCATTCTCCGGAGTGAATGATAGTACTCGGCGACGGAGTCTCTCTCCCACCACGAATCCAACACCAAACTTGCGCTCCTTTATATGGCCACTGTAGTAAATGTCACAAGGACCTACTCGTCTCTGTCCTTGTCCCGTCCATCGCATTTCTTGGACGGCGGTGATGTCAGCCTTTATCTTTACGAGGACATCTACCAGCTGGGCAGCGGCACCTTCCCAATTAAGGGACCGGACATTCCAGGTGCATGCCCTCAAATCATAGTCCTTATTTCGTTTGCCATGGTCGTCATCAAAAGGGGGGTCTCTCATCCGAGGCTGTGTTTGCTTTTTCATTGGGGGTGTTTTTTTACGTGGCGGGTCCCAAACCCAGCGCACAACCCTATGCAGGGGATGTTTCGCCTTCTCACGTTAGCTCGCCTTCAAACGGATGTTCTTAGGCTACCCAGAGGATACTTGGTCAAAGACCGGAAGTCGTGAGCTGCTTGAGTCATATGTAAAAGAATCGTTTCTGGCCACTCCCAAGTGAATGGCGATCAGAGAACTTTCCTCACTTGCGTGAACTTCTACACATGACTCCATCCTCCACCTGGGGATATATGCTCAGAAAAAATTAAAGATAACGCTTATAAAAAAATCAAATTTATTAAAATCATCATCGTATTTAAGCTTGTTTTTTGTGATAAGGTATAAAACAATCACTGCAAACTTTCGCTTTACGTTAACTCCATCTGCCCTATTAACCAATTACTTCCCAAGCATCGATATCATTGGAATTTTTTGGCGAAATTTGTAACTTGGGCTCTTAATACGTTAAGAAAGAAGAATATGAAATAAAAAAAATAAAAAAATACCTTGATTGATGAATCAGCCCGTCATATAAATAGGACACTGGGGATATATGCTCAGAAAAAATTAAAGATAACGCTTATAAAAAAAATCAAATTTATTAAAATCATCATCGTATTTAAGCTTGTTTTTTGTGATAAGGTATAAAACAATCACTGCAAAGTATTTTATCGCTTTTGACACAAAAAGTAAGAGGTTTTTTTTACAACCTAGTCCTTGGCAACGCCTCTGTTTGTCCCTCTTCATCATGTAGTGACCTAAATTACAAAATTGACCAGTTTTAAAAATTCATATTAAAATAATGTTAACACTTTTAATAGCCAGAAAAATTATTATAATAGAAAAATAGTACATGAATATAAATTTCTACAGAAATAAATAAAATAAAAGGTCAGTTTTGAAAAAAAAAATATTTACTATGGTGTCCTATAAATAGGACAGTGGTAAGGAATGGGTTAATGTGCTTTTTTTTGTATTGTAGCGACAGGTGGCAACTGAGCAGAGGGTGTCTGGAAACACTCAAATTTGATGAAATTTTCTCCAGCCAATCTATAACCCGAGTGTTATTCGACAACGTCTTCCTGTCAGCGAGAAATGGCATCTCCAGCCATTACGTAAAAATAATACAACGCGTAACACATAATAGTTTATGTTACTTATATCAAAATAAAATAATATATTTATAACATACGTAACTATTAACTTACCACAATACTTCTCCATTCTCTGAGCCCTGCTTTGAATTTTATCATTTCGCCAAAGAACTTATTTTCAAAGAGCGTAAACACACGTTCAATTTCATTTTTTTGTTTTAAATATTTGGAATGTGGTGATTCCATGCATTTTTAATAGAGTGCATCGTCACATAATTCCCACATTTTCAATAAAGATAATGTTTATGGAAGAACCATATCCATATTTGTCTGGTCCATATTGTTTGAAACCACTAAAAATTGATCACAAAATAAATACAAATAATTTTCGTTTTCACCCACACTCGCTGCTTGTTGAATTGAAACTAGAACTATATATATCAATTTAAAAAATAAGCAGATTCTAATTTTCTGCTATAATAGGAGTAAAAAAAGCAAAATACCGCTATATAAATACTGAATTTAAATCTAATTGCATATGTAAGAGAGAGAAAAGAAAAAAACAACACATTCGTCGTACTATCAAGTCTGTTCAAGTCCCTCGCCTTAAGGAAAAAACGCAAGTGATCGTTAGGTACATCAATATGAAAGTTACAAAAAAATGTTTTAGCAAAAAGAAGGCTTTGAAAAATAGTATGATTTCTTAATGATTTATTTTATTTGATTTATTTTATTTGTTGCGCAATTTGCATAATTGCGTTTCAAAAATGTGATTAATGAGGTATTTCTTCTTAATATTTGTAAAGAGATATCTTATAAAAGAATTCTCTTTTTTTCAGCTTTTTCTCAAATTTTTACAGAAATATTAAGAAAAATGATAAGGATTTCGTATAAATAATTTATTTGAACACAAATCTTTTTGAAATAAGAAGAAATAATTGTTAAATTTATTAAAAAGAATTTCTGAGGAAAACCAAAGGGAATCCTTTATATATTTTTTTCATTTCTTACGTCCGGTCCACCTTTCAGCCTAAAAACTGTTCATGAAGACGATCTTATCAATTTTATGTGGTATTTTTCGCTCTGTACATTATGGATTTTGACAGGTCGAAGGAATTTGAGAACTCTACAGGGAATATGGTTGCGTTGTCAGTTGTCATCAACGTGGGTATTGAGATGAAGGTCTCCACCTCATCAGTAACTTGATCTATTATTGTTTTATTATTTTTTTCTGCCAATTTGTTTTTGGATGCCATAATAGCTATCTAGAACAACCACTACCCGTTATACAGGTTTTCTTGTAAACTCGGAAATACCTCATTAATAAATATATTTTCCCAGCTGACAACAGGGAGGATGCGCTGGGTTTGGGAACCGTCACGTAAAACGCACTCCAATGAAAAAAACAACAACAGCCTCGGATGAGAGACCCCCCTTTTGATGACGACCATGGCAAACGAAATAAGGACTACGAATTGAGGGCATGCACCAGGAATGTCCGGTCCCTTAATGGGGAAGGTGCCGCTGCCCAGCTGGTTGATGTCCTCGTAAAAATAAAGGCTGACATCATCGCCGTCTGAGAAATGCGATGGACGGGACAAGGACAGAGTCGAGTAGGTCCTTGTGGCATTTACTACAGTGGCCATATAAAGAAGCGCAAGTTTGGTGTGGGATTCGTGGTGGGAGAGGGACTCCGTCGCCGAGTGCTATCATTCACTCCGGTGAATGAACGTCTAGCCACAATCCGCATCAAAGCGAGGTTCTTCAACGTATCGCTGATTTGCGCCCACGCCCCGACGGAAGAGAAGGACGATGTGACCAAAGATTCCTTCTATGAGCGCTTGGAGCGCACTTATGTGAGCTGCTCCGCCACGATGTCAAAATCGTGCTTGGCCAGCATAAGAAGATTCATCAAGTTACCTGGCTGTTTCCGGATCGAAAAACCACCAACCAGATCGATGATGTTGTGATAGACGGACGACACGTCTCCACGTGTTTTAGATGTGCGTGCGCTCCGAGGTCCTAACATCGACTCGGACCACAATCTTGTTACAGCCAAAATTCGCACCAGCTTCTGTGCAGCAAAAAACGCACGCCAACAAACACAAGGAAGGTTCGACGTCAAGAAGCTGTAATCACAACAGTCAGCCCAACGATTTTCTACTCGGCTTGCACTCCTGCTCTCTGAGAGCACTCGTCAACAACTCGGTATAAGGAAACTGTGGAACGGCATTTCAAACTCCTTACGTACAGCTGCAACCGAAACCATTGGTTTTCGGAAAGTGCAAAAGAACAGCTGGTACGACGAGGAGTGCCGTGTTGCGGCGGAGAGAACAGGCTGCCTACCTCGCAACGTTACGATCGACCACAACACGTGCGGGATGGGATAGATACCGAGAGTTGAAGAGGGAAGCGAGACGCATTTGCAGACAGAAAAAGAAAGAGGCCGAAATGCGTGAGTACGAAGAGCTTGATAAGCTGACCGACAGGGGTAATGCTCGAAAATTCTACGAAAAAATGCGGCATACTATTGTAGAACCCCCAATGGTGATCTAGTCAAATTATAGAGGGAACACTTCTCCAGCCTGTTGAACGGCTGTGATCGCACAACGCCAGGAGAAGGTGAACGCGATTCCGATTCCCCCAGCGAAGACGATGGAGCAGACTTTCTATTACCCGACCATGAAGAAGTTCCAATAGCAATTGCCCGCCTGAAGAACAACCAAGCGGCAGGGGCCGACGGATTGCCGGCTGAGCAATTCAAACACGGCGGCGAAGAACTGATAAGGAGCATGCATCAGCTTCTTTGTAAAATATGGTCGGCCGAAAGCATGCCCAACGATTGGAATTTAAGTGTGCTCTGCCCGATTCACAAAAAGGAGACCCCACATTCTGCGCCAACTACCGTGGGATTAGCCTCCTCAACATCGCATATAAGGTTCTATCGAGCGTATTGTGTGAAAGATTAAAGCCCACCGTCAACAAACTGATTGGCGTTAGACCTGGCAAATCAACAACCGACCAGATATTCACCATGCGCCAAATCTTGGAAAAGACCCGTGAAAGGAGAATCGACACACATCCTCTTCTTCGATTTTAAAGCTGCTTTAGACAGCACGAAAAGGAGCTGCCTTTCTGCAGCGATGTCTGAATTTGGTATCCCCGCAAAAATAACACGGCTGTGTAAACTGACGTTGAGCAACACTAAAAGCTCCATCAGAATCGGGAAGGACCTCTCCGGGCCATTCGATATTAAACGAGGTTTCAGACAAGACGATTCCCTGTCGTGCGACTTTTTCAACCTGCTTCTGGAGAAAATAGTTCGAGCTGCAAAACTAAATAGATAAGGTACCATCTTCTATAAGAGTGTACAACTGCTGGCGTATACCGATGATATTGATATTATGGGTCTCAACACCCGCCCCGTTAGTTCTGCTTTCTTCAGACTGAACAAGGAAGCAACGCAAATGGGTCTGAGAGTGGGCGAGGGCAAGACGAAATATCTCTTGTCATCAAACAAACAGTCGTCTCACTCCCGACTTGGCACTCACGTCACTGTTGACAGTCCTAACTTTGAAGTTGTATATAATTTTGTCCATCTTGGAACTAGCGTAAACACCACCAACAGTGTCAGCCTGGAAATCCAACGCAGGATAACTCTTGCAAACAGGTGCTACTTCGGACTGAGTAGGCTATTGAGAAGCAAAGTCTTCTCTCGACAACCAAAAACCAAACTCTATAAGTCGCTCCCTTCACTCCGTTGGAAGGACCAAGTGGGGAACGACCTTGCTTAGCTTGGAATATCCCATTAGCGGCACGTAGCGAAAAGAAGAAACGACTAGCGCGCGGTTGTTAACTCGGCTATAATCGGTTAAGCGGTGTCTACGCCAATTAAGAAGAAGAAGAGCTGACAACAGTGTTAAATATGCTGTCAAAGGTTATTTGGCCGTTAGTATCTATCGCTGACTTCGATAAGGATCTGTGCGAGGAGTCCAGGCTTCTGATCGTTGAAGAGCTAGATCCTCATGGTAGTATTCTGCTGTAACCGTCGAAGCCTTGAGAAATGCGTTTATCTCGTACCTCGCTCAATAACCCCCAACGAAAGTTTTGTTTGCGTCTAAGAAAAAAAGCCCCTTGTACGCTAGCTATGCGGTTTGTTATTCAATTGAAAATTTTTCATGTACCGGTAGTAACAGGGGCTCTGTTTGGTTGACTTGAATTCCGAAAGTCACAGTATCATAACCAAGTTCTCTGACTAAATCAATGGACAGTTCTTCCGTTCTTTGTGGGACAGGCATATTCAAATCGGGATGTTATTTTCTAACCATCGAAAAATTTGTATCCTCAATAAATTTCAGTGCGCATGTGCTTATCATAATCGCAAAGATCTCTCCCAACCTAGTCGCAGACCGGCACAACAAGGCGTCGTACATTGATTCGCCGTAGTGGCCTTCTGGCCATCTACGGGTGGCAACTGTACACAATGACAACCGACGACGAATGCGCCCTGAACGCGATGTTTCCATTCTTTTCATGACGGTTTCCACGTGCTATATCATAGAACAAAGTCGGAGCAATCACGTCCTCTTGATAAAAGAGGAAATATGCGGCAAAGGTGGTAATAGACGGTAATGCAACTCGAGCAGCGGGTTTGCCTTTGTAAAATACACGCACTGGTCGTTTTGGAGGTGCACAGTATGATGTGTCAGTGTTGGAGGTGTTGGGATGTATAACGGTAAGCTGAATATTCTCCATGCCGCTTCGTTCTTCTTCCACTTCTTCTTTACTGGCGTGGACACCGCTTACGCGATTATAGCCTAGTCAACAACAGCGCGCCGGTCGTTTTTTCTCTTCACTACGTGGCGCCAATTGGATATTCAAACGAAGCCACGTCCTTCCCCGCTTGGTCCTTAAAAAGGTGTGAGGTCTTCCCCTTCCTCTGCTTCCCGCGGCGGGTACTGCGTCGAATACTTTCAGAGCTGGAGTGTTTTCATCCATCCGGACAACATGACCTAGCCAGCGTAGCCGCTGTCTTTTAATTCGCTGAACTATGTCAATGTCGTCGTATATCTCGTACAGCTCGTCGTTCCATCGAATGCGATATTCCCCGTGGCCAACGCGCAAATGACCAAAAATCTTTCGCAGAACCTTTCTCTCGAAAACTCGCAACGTCGATTTATCGCTTGTTGTCGTCGTCCAAGCCTCTGCACCATATAGCAGGACGGGAATTATGAGCGACTTATATAGTTTGGCGTTTGTTCGTCGAGAGAGGACTTTTCTTTTCAATTGCCTACTCAGTCCGATGTAGTACCTGTTGGCAAGAGTAATCCTGCGTTGGATTTCCAAGCTGACATTGTTGGTGGTGTTAATGCTGGTTCCCAAATAGACGAAATTATCTACAATTTCAAAGTTATGACTGTCAACAGTGACGTGGGAGCCAAGTCGCGAGTGACGCGACGGTTTGTTTGATGACAGGAGATATTTCGTCTTGCCCTCGTTCACTGACCCATTTGCGTTCCTTCCTTGTTCAGTCTGGAGAAAGCAGAACTAACGGGGCGGGCGAAGATATAAATATCATCGGCATACGCTAGCAGCTGTACGCTCTTATAGAAGATGGTACCTTCTCTGTTGAGTTCTGCAGCTCGAATAATTTTCTCCAGCAGCAGATTGAAGAAGTCGCACTATAGGGAGTCGCCTTGCCTGAAACCATGTTTGGTATCGAACGACCACACTGATAAGGTCCAATCAGTTTGTTGACGGTGGGCTTTAATCTTTCACACAATACGCTCAGCAGAACCTTATATGCGATGTTGAGGAGGCTTATCCCAAGGTAGTTGGCGCAGATTGTGGGGTCTCCTTTTTTATGGATTGGGTGTAGCACACTTAAATTCCAATCGTTGGGCATGCTTTCGTCCGACCATATTTTACAAAGAAGCTGATGCATGCTCCTTGTCAGTTCTTCACCGCCGTGTTTGAATAGCTTGGCCGGCAATTCATCGGCCCCTGCCGCTTTGTTGTTTTTCAAGCGGGCAATTGCTATTCGAACTTCTTCATGGTCGGGCAATGGAACGTCTGTTCCATCGTCATCGATTGGGGAATCGGGTTCGCCTTCTCCTGGTGTTGTGCGATCACTGCCATTCAGCAGGCTGGGCATCGGTAGCTCTGGGCATCGGAAGCTAGATCACCGGGGGGGGGGTTCTACAAGAGTATGCTCCGTTCTTGAAACCTTCTGTAAGCCGCCGCATCTTTTCATAGAATTTTCGAG
Source organism: Bactrocera dorsalis (assembly GCF_023373825.1). Classification (NCBI taxonomy): domain Eukaryota; kingdom Metazoa; phylum Arthropoda; class Insecta; order Diptera; family Tephritidae; genus Bactrocera; species Bactrocera dorsalis. The sequence goes on from NC_064308.1 coordinate 29,520,060, forward strand.
CATTACCCCTGTCGGCCAGCTTATCAAGCTCTTCGTACTCAGGTATTTCGGCCTCTTTCTTCTTCTGTCTACAAATGCGTCTCGCTTCCCTCTTCAACTTTCGGTATCTATCTCATCCCGCACGTGTTGTGGTCGATCGTAACGTTGCGAGATAGGCAGCCTGTTTTCTCTCCGCTGCGACACGGCACTCCTCGTCGTACCAGCTGTTCTTTTGTACTTTCCGAAAACCAATGGTTTCGGTTGCAGCCGTATGTAAGGAGTTTGAAATGCCGTTCCACAGTTCCCTTATACCGAGTTGTTGTCGAGTGCTCTCAGAGAGCAGGAGTGCAAGCCGAGTAGAAAATCGTTCGGCTGTCTGTTGTGATTGCAGCTTCCCGACGTCGAACCTTACTTGTGTTTGTTGGCGTGCGTTTTTTGCTGCACAGAAGCTGGTGCGAATTTTGGCTGCAACAATATAGTGGTCCGAGTCGATGTTAGGACCTCGGAGCGCACGCACATCTAAAACACTGGAGACGTGTCTTCCGTCTATCACAGCATGATCGATCTGGTTGGTGGTTTTTCTATCCGGAGATAGCCAAGTAGCTTGATGTATCTTCTTATGCTGGAATCTAGTACTACAGATAACCATATTTCGGGCCCCGGCAAAGTCGGTCAGCCTCAACCCATTTGGGGATGTTTCCTCGTGAAGGCTAAATTTACCGACCATAATGCCAAAGATACCTTCTTTTCCCACCCTGGCGTTAAAGTCGCCAAGCACGATTTTGACATCGTGGCGGGGGCATCTCTCATAAGTGCGCTCCAAGCACTCATAAAAAGCATCTTTGGTCACATCGTCCTTCTCTTCCGTCGGGGCGTGGGCGCAAATCAGCGATTTGTTTAAGAACCTCGCTTTGATGCGGATTGTGGCTAGACGTTCATTCTCCGGAGTGAATGATAGTACTCGGCGACGGAGTCTCTCTCCCACCACGAATCCAACACCAAACTTGCGCTCCTTTATATGGCCACTGTAGTAAATATCACAAGGACCTACTCGTCTCTGTCCGCGTGCCGTCCATCGCATTTCTGAGACGGCGGTGATGTCAGCCTTTATTTTCAGGAGGACATCAACCAACTGGGCAGCGGCACCTTCCCAATTAAGGGACCGGGCATTCCAGGTGCATGCCCTCAATTCGTAGTCCTTATTTCGTTTGCCATGGTCGTCATCAAAAGGGGGGTCTCTCATCCGAGGCTGATTGTTGATTTTCTTTGGAGGTGTTTTTTTTACGTGGCGGGTCCCAAACCCAGTGCACAACCCTAAGTAGGGGATATTTCGCCTTCTCACGTTAGCTCGCCTTCAAAGGGATGTTCTTAGGCTACCCAGAGGATACTTGGTCAAAGACCGGAAGTCGTGAGCTGCTTGAGTCATATGTAAAAGAATCGTTTCTGGCCACTCCCAAGTGAATGGCGATCAGAGAACTTTCCTCACTTGCGTGAACTTCTACACAGGACTTCATCCTCCAGTACTTATATATCGGTCATCCCGAAACATCTGGACCTCATCCTTTGGGTGTTGTTTAAGAACAATTGCTCAGTCCACGCCCTGAGTGTTTGCATACCGTCTGTCAGTATCCACGGCGATATTTTCCATATAAAATACACTAGTAAAAATTGTGACTGTTCACAGCGATATCCGTCATGTGAAACCATGCGCTGTATTTTTTACACGGCTTAGGGGTTGTTCTGATTTATCAGTTTCACTTGTAAAAAATGTTTTTAAGGGCTCTTCTAAAATAGGAATGGTTCCTTTGCCCCTAGACCAACACTTGCCTGAACGGCAGCAATATTTTCATTACTTCGAACGGTTCTTTGTCTTATTGGCACTTTAAGATTATGTAAAGAAAAAGTACGGTGGAAATTTTCAACAATTCTACGAAGAGCCAGCTAGTGTACGATTATTACAACCGTAGAAGGGCAAAAGCGCACGAAAAAATGCAATTGGAGAACGTTTATCTATATATATAAAAATAAGTCCGTATATGTACGTCGCCGAACTAATCATAAACACGTCATACGATTTCAACCAAACTTACACACTACGTAGGCAATGGTCCATATATGGTTTATATGAAGTTTGGTTGAAATCCGATAACGCATGTGTGTGCGGTGCGTATGTGAAGTGAGTGTGTTTTTGCCGCAGGTTTTTTTTTGTACCGCATACAGCATTCATTAGTATTGAATACATTTTGGTCGTTTGTGTATTGGAGACCATTGCACGGAGTGATCATCGTTTTAATTTGAATATTTTGTTAAACTAAATTAAAAAAAAAGCAATGATTACAGAGATAAAAATCGATTGATTTGCTAAACAAGTGTTCTGATTGTTACAAGTGACATAATCACAAATTTGAAAATTGAGTGAATTTTTTTTGTTTAATGTCCGATCAGTGAGCTAAAAATTACTTGGATTTTTTGGCCAATTTTTAATTGAATTTTGTCACTTTTTCAGCAGATTTTCGTGTCTTTTCGTCACTTTTTGGTGCTTTTCGAGTGCAGACGATCTCGAACGTTTCATTTTCGCTTCCGAACGGTAAGACAAAAATTATTTCGATTTTTTGGGCAATTTTTAATTGAATTTTGACACATTTTCAGCTTTTCGAGTCCAGAATTTGCTGGATTTCATCAATTTATTACTGAAGTTCTTTATTATCTTTAGTTTAGTTTCTTCTAAAAATGCCACGAAGAGCAAGAGCTGACATTGGACGTCGGTAGAACGCAAAATAAATCAAACGAAAGGGAAAATCAATCGCAAGAACAGCGAGAACTAGAGATTGCAAATACAAGGGAACGTGTTGCAAGATCGGGTTCAGATCGTAGGCCGACAAGTATTAATCAAAATGTTCAAAGGCGTGCCGCACAAATCTACGTTAATGTTGTTTGTTGTTGTTGGTGCTGGATTTAGATATAATCACGCAATTGATTACAGTTTGCATAAGTTTGTGGTTATGCACATAGAATTATGATGCGACAAAATCAGGAAAATCATATTTTGAAATGTCGGAGACTCTTTCATCAATATATCGTAGACATGTATGCAGAGATAGAAACAACGGAAGTTGCGATCAGAAGAGTATACATATACATCTCCCCGATGCAATCAATAATGATGGAAATGTTGACAATGTTGGACAAGTTGTTATTTTACCAGCAAGTTACACAGGCAGTCCAAGGCACATGCATGAATGTGCACAAGATGCCATTTGCTATGTTCGTTTGTATGGTCGACCAGATTTGTTTATTACATTTACATGTAATCCACAATGGGACGAAATCAAGCAATATTTATATGAAGGGCAATCTTCTACAGACCGTCATGACATAACTGGACGAGTATTTAGACAGAAGCTGAAGTCATTGATGGATTTTATTGTTAAACATCAAGTTTTCGGCGAATTCGATGTTGGATGTATTCGGTGGAATGGCAAAAGAGAGGATTACCACATGCCCATATTTTGGTATGGTTAGTCAACAATATAACAAGCGATCTAATAGATGACATCATCTCAGCAGAAATTCCTGATCAGGAAATCGATCCAGGTTTATTTGATGTTGTTACAAAAAGTATAATTCATAGACCATGTGGTGTTCTAAATATTAATTGGCCATGTATGAAAGGTGGGAAATGCACGAAGCGGTATCCCAGAGATTTGATTTCCGAGACAATTAATGGAAAAAATGGTTACCGATGGTATCGCCGACGCTCAACAGATAATAATGGCAAATCAATAAATCTACGAGTCAATAATCTAGATATTACAGTTCATAATAGGTGGGTTGTCCCCTTTTCGCCAATACTAACAAAAGCATTCAAAGCTCATATCAATGTAGAATATTGCAATTCTGCTAAATCGATTTAATATATCTGCAAGTATGTAAATAAAGGCAGCGACATAGCTGTGTTTGGTGTTGCAGAGAACCGAAATGATGAAATAACACAATACGAAATGAGAAGGTATATCCGTAGCAATGAGGCAGTTTGGAGAATATTATCGTTCCCAATTCATGATCGAAATCCGACAGTTATTCATTTTTCAGTACATTTGCAAAAGGGACAACGTGTATATTTCACAGTTGATACTGCACAGCAATTTGTAGAACGACCACCATCAATTGTTTCGAATTGTGTCAAAATGATCAATTTGCTAAAACATTGATTTATTCACAAGTACCAACATATTACACTTGGAATGCATCTGGAAAGAAATGGAACAGACGTAAGCAAGGAAGACCAGTTCAAGGTTATGTCCGCGTGCCGTCCATCGCATTTCTGAGACGGCGGTGATGTCAGCCTTTATTTTCAGGAGGACATCAACCAACTGGGCAGCGGCACCTTCCCAATTAAGGGACCGGGCATTCCAGGTGCATGCCCTCAATTCGTAGTCCTTATTTCGTTTGCCATGGTCGTCATCAAAAGGGGGGTCTCTCATCCGAGGCTGATTGTTGATTTTCATTGGAGGTGTTTTTTTTACGTGGCGGGTCCCAAACCCAGTGCACAACCCTAAGTAGGGGATATTTCGCCTTCTCACGTTAGCTCGCCTTCAAAGGGATGTTCTTAGGCTACCCAGAGGATACTTGGTCAAAGACCGGAAGTCGTGAGCTGCTTGAGTCATATGTAAAAGAATCGTTTCTGGCCACTCCCAAGTGAATGGCGATCAGAGAACTTTCCTCACTTGCGTGAACTTTTACACAGGACTTCATCCTCCAGTACTTATATATCGGTCATCCCGAAACATCTGGACCTCATCCTTTGGGTGTTGTTTAAGAACAATTGCTCAGTCCACGCCCTGAGTGTTTGCATACCGTCTGTCAGTATCCACGGCGATATTTTCCATATAAAATACACTAGTAAAAATTGTGACTGTTCACAGCGATATCCGTCATGTGAAACCATGCGCTGTATTTTTTACACGGCTTAGGGGTTGTTCTGATTTATCAGTTTCACTTGTAAAAAATGTTTTTAAGGGCTCTTCTAAAATAGGAATGGTTCCTTTGCCCCTAGACCAACACTTGCCTGAACGGCAGCAATATTTTCATTACTTCGAACGGTTCTTTGTCTTATTGGCACTTTAAGATTATGTAAAGAAAAAGTACGGTGGAAATTTTCAACAATTCTACGAAGAGCCAGCTAGTGTACGATTATTACAACCGTAGAAGGGCAAAAGCGCACGAAAAAATGCAATTGGAGAACGTTTATCTATATATATAAAAATAAGTCCGTATATGTACGTCGCCGAACTAATCATAAACACGTCATACGATTTCAACCAAACTTACACACTACGTAGGCAATGGTCCATATATGGTTTATATGAAGTTTGGTTGAAATCCGATAACGCATGTGTGTGCGGTGCGTATGTGAAGTGAGAGTGTTTTTGCCGCAGGTTTTTTTTTGTACCGCATACAGCATTCATTAGTATTGAATACATTTTGGTCGTTTGTGTATTGGAGACCATTGCACGGAGTGATCATCGTTTTAATTTGAATATTTTGTTAAACTAAATTAAAAAAAAAGCAATGATTACAGAGATAAAAATCGATTGATTTGCTAAACAAGTGTTCTGATTGTTACAAGTGACATAATCACAAATTTGAAAATTGAGTGAATTTTTTTTGTTTAATGTCCGATCAGTGAGCTAAAAATTACTTGGATTTTTTGGCCAATTTTTAATTGAATTTTGTCACTTTTTCAGCAGATTTTCGTGTCTTTTCGTCACTTTTTGGTGCTTTTCGAGTGCAGACGATCTCGAACGTTTCATTTTCGCTTCCGAACGGTAAGACAAAAATTATTTCGATTTTTTGGGCAATTTTTAATTGAATTTTGACACATTTTCAGCTTTTCGAGTCCAGAATTTGCTGGATTTCATCAATTTATTACTGAAGTTCTTTATTATCTTTAGTTTAGTTTCTTCTAAAAATGCCACGAAGAGCAAGAGCTGACATTGGACGTCGGTAGAACGCAAAATAAATCAAACGAAAGGGAAAATCAATCGCAAGAACAGCGAGAACTAGAGATTGCAAATACAAGGGAACGTGTTGCAAGATCGGGATCAGATCGTAGGCCGACAAGTATTAATCAAAATGTTCAAAGGCGTGCCGCACAAATCTACGTTAATGTTGTTTGTTGTTGTTGGTGCTGGATTTAGATATAATCACGCAATTGATTACAGTTTGCATAAGTTTGTGGTTATGCACATAGAATTATGATGCGACAAAATCAGGAAAATCATATTTTGAAATGTCGGAGACTCTTTCATCAATATATCGTAGACATGTATGCAGAGATAGAAACAACGGAAGTTGCGATCAGAAGAGTATACATATACATCTCCCCGATGCAATCAATAATGATGGAAATGTTGACAATGTTGGACAAGTTGTTATTTTACCAGCAAGTTACACAGGCAGTCCAAGGCACATGCATGAATGTGCACAAGATGCCATTTGCTATGTTCGTTTGTATGGTCGACCAGATTTGTTTATTACATTTACATGTAATCCACAATGGGACGAAATCAAGCAATATTTATATGAAGGGCAATCTTCTACAGACCGTCATGACATAACTGGACGAGTATTTAGACAGAAGCTGAAGTCATTGATGGATTTTATTGTTAAACATCAAGTTTTCGGCGAATTCGATGTTGGATGTATTCGGTGGAGTGGCAAAAGAGAGGATTACCACATGCCCATATTTTGGTATGGTTAGTCAACAATATAACAAGCGATCAAATAGATGACATCATCTCAGCAGAAATTCCTGATCAGGAAATCGATCCAGGTTTATTTGATGTTGTTACAAAAAGTATAATTCATAGACCATGTGGTGTTCTAAATATTAATTGGCCATGTATGAAAGGTGGGAAATGCACGAAGCGGTATCCCAGAGATTTGATTTCCGAGACAATTAATGGAAAAAATGGTTACCGATGGTATCGCCGACGCTCAACAGATAATAATGGCAAATCAATAAATCTACGAGTCAATAATCTAGATATTACAGTTCATAATAGGTGGGTTGTCCCCTTTTCGCCAATACTAACAAAAGCATTCAAAGCTCATATCAATGTAGAATATTGCAATTCTGCTAAATCGATTTAATATATCTGCAAGTATGTAAATAAAGGCAGCGACATAGCTGTGTTTGGTGTTGCAGAGAACCGAAATGATGAAATAACACAATACGAAATGAGAAGGTATATCCGTAGCAATGAGGCAGTTTGGAGAATATTATCGTTCCCAATTCATGATCGAAATCCGACAGTTATTCATTTGTCAGTACATTTGCAAAAGGGACAACGTGTATATTTCACAGTTGATACTGCACAGCAATTTGTAGAACGACCACCATCAATTGTTTCGAATTGTGTCAAAATGATCAATTTGCTAAAACATTGCTTTATTCACAAGTACCAACATATTACACTTGGAATGCATCTGGAAAGAAATGGAACAGACGTAAGCAAGGAAGACCAGTTCAAGGTTATGGTGGCATTTTTGAAAGTGATGTCATTGGACGTCTTTACACAGTGCATCCCAGTCAAGTTGAATGTTTTTATTTGCGTCTATTATTGATTCATGTTCGTGGGCCTATTATGGGAAAATTTTAAGGATTTTATGACCGAAAACATTTTGCATCGAATGCGGGAATGGACAAAGTTTGCAACAATGCAAATTAAAAGTGATGAATGAATGTACAATGGCCCATAAGAAATCAGTGGAATCGTTATACAGGACATTGCAAGACTTGCGTAGTAATGATCAACAGATATTTGGTGGCGCTTTGATTCTGTTGGCTGGTGATTTTCGTCAGACATTGCCTGTGATTCCCCGTTCAACACCAGCAGATGAATTAAAAGCATGTTTAAAGTCATCTTATTTATGGAGACATGTAAAAATACTCAATTTGACTACCAATGTACGAGTACAAATTCAAAACGATCCATCGGCCGACATATTTTCAAGGCAACTGTTGGCAATAGGCAATGGTCAACTTGCTGTTGATCGTGAAACTGGCTTAATCACTTTACCAGATAACTTTTGTAATATTGCACTAACAAAAGAAGAATTGCTGTCAAGTGTTTTTCCAAATATTGCAGAAAATTATCGCAATCATAATTGGTTGGCTGAAAGAGCTATACTGGCCGCTAAGAATAAAGACGTTGGTCAAACGAATGCAGACATTTTAACCCATGTTCCTGGCGTGGTTGTAACATATCAATCAGTTGGCACGGTTACGAATCAAGACGACGCTGTTAATTATTCGACAGAATTTTTTAATTCATTGGATTTACCCGGATTTCCACCTCATCGTTTACAATTGAAAGTGGGTGCTCCCATTATTATGCTTCGAAATATAAATCAACCACGATAATGCAATGGGACAAGATTAGCGGTTAAAAAGGTCATGAACAATTTGATCGAAGCAACAATTTTAACATAGGGTTGTGCGCTGGGTTTGGGACCCGCCACGTAAAAAAACAACCCCAGCGAATAGCAACAACCAGCCTCGGATGAGAGACCCCCCTTTTGATGACGACCATGGAAAACGAAATAAGGACTACGAATTGAGGGCATGCACCTGGAATGTCCGGTCCCTTAATTGGGAAGGTGCCGCTGCCCAGCTGGTTGATGTCCTCGTGAAAATAAAGGCTGACATCACCGCCGTCCAAGAAATGCGATGGACGGGACAAGGACAAAGACGAGTAGGTCCTTGTGGCATTTACTACAGTGGCCATATAAAGGAGCGCAAGTTTGGTGTTGGATTCGTGGTGGGAGAGAGACTCCGTCGCCGAGTACTATCATTCACTCCGGTGAATGAACGTCTAGCCACAATCCGCATCAAAGCGAGGTTCTTCAACATATCGCTGATTTGCGCCCACGCCCCGACGGAAGAGAAGGACGATGTGACCAAAGATGACTTTTATAAGCGCTTGGAGCTCGCTTATGAGAGCTGCCCCCGCCACGATGTCAAAATCGTGCTTGGCGACTTCAACGCCAGGGTGGGCAAAGAAGGTATCTTCGGCACTACGGTCGGTAAATTCAGCCTCCACGAGGAAACATCCCCAAATGGGTTGAGGCTGATCGACTTCGCCGGGGCCCGAAATATGGTTATCTGTAGTACTAGATTCCAGCATAAGAAGATTCATCAAGCTACCTGGCTGTCTCCGGATCGAAAAACTACCAACCAGATCGATCATGTTGTGATAGACGGAAGACACGTCTCCAGTGTTTTAGATGTGCGTGCGCTCCGAGGTCCTAACATCGACTCGGACCACTATCTTGTTGCAGCTAAGATTCGCACCCGCCTCTGTGCAGCAAAAAACGCACGCCAACAAACACAAGGAAGGTTCGACGTCGAGAAGCTGCAATCACAACAGACAGCCGAACGATTTTCTACTCGGCTTGCGCTCCTGCTCTCTGAGAGCACTCGTCAACAACTCGGTATAAGGGAACTGTGGGACGGCATTTCAAACTCCTTACGTACAGCTGCAACCGAAACCATTGGTTTTCGGAAGGTGCAAAAGAACAGCTGGTACGACGAGGAGTGCCGTGTCGCAGCGGAGAGAAAACAGGCTGCCTACCTCGCAACGTTACGATCGACCACAACACGTGCGGGATGGGATAGATACCGAGAGTTGAAGAGGGAAGCGAGACGCATTTGTAGACAGAAAAAGAAAGAGGCCGAAATGCGTGAGTACGAAGAGCTTGATAAGCTGGCCGACAGGGGTAATGCTCGAAAATTCTACCAAAAGATGCGGCGGCTTACAGAAGGTTTCAAGACCGGAGCATACTCATGTAGAACCCCCCAAGGTGATCTAGTCACCGATGCCCAGAGCATACTTAAATTATGGAGGGAACACTTCTCCAGCCTGCTGAATGGCAGTGAACACACAACGCCAGGATAAGACGAACCCGATTCCCCAATCGATGACGATGGAAAAGACGTTCCATTGCCCGACCAAGAAGAAGTTCGAATAGCAATTACCCGCCTGAAGAACAACAAAGCGGCGGGGGCGGATGGATTGCCAGCCGAGCTATTCAAACACGGCGGCGAAGAACTGATAAGGAGCATGCATCAGCTTCTTTGTAAAATATGGTCGGACGAAAGCATGCCCAACGATTGGAATTTAAGTGTGCTATGCCCAATCCATAAAAAAGGAGACCCCACAATCTGCGCCAACTACCGTGGGATTAGCCTCCTTAATATCGCGTATAAGGTTCTATCGAGCGTATTGTGTGAAAGATTAAAGCCCACCGTCAATAAACTGATTGGACCTTATCAGTGTGGCTTCAGACCTGGTAAATCAACAACCGACCAGATATTCACCATGCGCCAAATCTTGGAAAAGACCCGTGAAAGGAGAATCGACACACATCACCTCTTCGTCGATTTTAAAGCTGCTTTCGACAGTACGAAAAGGAGCTGCCTTTATGCCGCAATGTCTGAATTTGGTATTCCCGCAAAACTAATACGGCTGTGTAAACTGACATTGAGCGGGACCAAAAGCTCCGTCAGGATCGGGAAGGACCTCTCCGAGCCGTTCGATACCAAACGAGGTTTCAGACAAGGCGACTCCCTATCGTGCGATTTCTTCAATCTGCTGCTGGAGAAAATAGTTCGAGCTGCAGAACTTAATCGAGCAGGTACAATCTTTTATAAGAGTGTACAGCTGCTGGCGTATGCCGATGATATTGATATCATCGGTCTCAACACCCGCGCCGTTAGTTCTGCTTTCTCCAGACTGAACAAGGAAGCAACGCAAATGGGTCTGGCAGTGAACGAGGGCAAGACGAAATATCTCCTGTCATCAAACAAACAGTCGTCGCACTCGCGACTTGGCACTCACGTCACTGTTGACAGTCATAACTTTGAAGTTGTAGATAACTTCGTCTATCTTGGAACCAGCGTAAACACCACCAACAATGTCAGCTTTGAAATCCAACGCAGGATAACTCTTGCCAACAGGTGCTACTTCGGACTGAGTAGGCAATTGAGAAGCAAAGTCCTCTCTCGACAGACAAAAACCAAACTCTATAAGTCACTCATAATTCCCGTCCTGCTATATGGTGCAGAGGCCTGGACGATGTCAACAACAGATGAGTCGACGTTGCGAGTTTTCGAGAGAAAAGTTCTGCGAAAGATTTATGGTCCTTTGCGCGTTGGCCACGGCGAATATCGCATTCGATGGAACGATGAGCTGTACGAGATATACGGCGACATTGACATAGTTCAGCGAATTAAAAGACAGCGGCTACGCTGGCTAGGTCATGTTGTCCGAATGGACGAAAACACTCCAGCTCTGAAAGTATTCGACGCTGTACCCGCCGGGGGAAGCAGAGGAAGAGGAAGACCTCCACTCCGTTGGAAGGACCAAGTGGAGAAGGACCTGGCTTCGCTTGGAATATCCAATTGGCGCCACGTAGCGAAGAGAAGAAACGACTGGCGCGCTGGTGTTGACTCGGCTATAATCGCGTAAGCGGTGTCTACGCCAGTAAAGAAGAAGAACAATTTTAAAGGGGAAGTTTAAAGGTGAAGATGTATTGATTCCACGCATTCCAATGATTCCATCAGATTTACCTTTTGAATTCAAAAGACTACAGTTTCCAGTACGTCTTGCATTTGCTATTACATTAAATAAAGCGCAAGGGCAATCGTTGGAATTCTGTGGAATTGATTTAGAATATCCTTGCTTTTCACACGGTCAGTTATATGTTTCGTGCTCACGTGTTGGCAAGCCTTCAGTTCTCTTTATCTACACAACAACTCATGGCAAAACCAAAAATCTACCAAAAATTCTACGAAAGAGCTCTAAGATAGTTTAAGTGATACATACTCTAAGATTGTAAGAAACTAGAATTAAAAGTTGAATAATAGGGAACAAAACCAACTTTATTAAAAACAAGTGTGTTTCTTTTCTTATTTTGTTTTGCCGTGCGAAGCAGGCACCGGGCCGCTAGTTTTGATAATAAAATTGAGTAAGTTGTAAGCGTTGTTCTTGCGTATATCTCTCCATGATTGTAAACATACAATACCACCCAAGAATGTCTGGTAAATATAATATTAGTTTACGCTCTGCTTGACTCTGAGCGACTGCGATTCGTCGAACATTTGTCTTTTCTTTTGTCTCAGAAGCACGCTGATAAGCCAATAGCTCTAGCCGTCGAGAAATCGCTTCATAGGGTGTTTGAGAGAACCGCTGAGACGCTATGCGGATAGCATTTTCCTGTCGCCTAGCACCAGCTTGTGCAAATATTTCTCTAGCTCTGACATGCTGTTTGCTCACGTCTGCGCTGCTCATCATGCTATCAAAATAGCTAAAGAACTTGTAGCGAAAATATCACCACTACTAAAAATTCTATCTAAATCTAGTTCAATGACAAAAAATACCTCAGTCAAATAATTTTACATACATAAAAATATAACATACATACGAAAAAGTTTGATTATCTCAATCAGACATTTAAATATAGTGATTTGAAATTTGGCATTTTTTCAATAAAAATAAAAAAAGTTTCTGAGAATAACAATTTTGTCGCGGGAATATTTAAAGTTTGAAAATCCAACTTTATGAATATGTGATGGCTATTTCTGAGAAACGAAAATTAGTTGGTGAAATTTTTTTTATGAAAGAAATATTATTATATATTTACATTTTATTAATTAGCATTTAAGGGATTTGAAACGCCCGCGAGAGGCATTTACACTAATTTGTTGGAAAATGAACTGATTTTACTGGGGGAATGGTGATGATCTACATATGTAGCGAAGAAAATATTTATATACGTTATTTGTGTATTGCTGGAGTGAATTGCGCTAAGTCCAGATTTGAATTCGATCGAGCGTCTGTGTGGAAAAAGTTGAAAAAACTTTCAAATGAGACATAATAAGATTGCTTTTACTATAAAAACGGGTTTTTATTTAAATTCGTGAATTGTACGATACAATAACTGGAACTGAAGATGAGCGTACACTTTTGACGCATATATTTCTTTCGTGCGGCAAAAAAGTCCAGTTATCTATGGCGTCGCTTGTATGTATGTGTGGCATAGTTAGTACCGTTTCCATCTTAGTTTATTGTCAATAATAGTAGATATAAAAAGTTTCAGTTATTTAAATAATAATCCCTATGATTTAAACCAAAGAGGTGTAGACTTAAGTCTGGCAACAGCGATTAAAATGCCCAAACGACTCCGACCGCTACCCTCAAAACATTTACAAGACTACTCAAATTTACTAGCAGGCAAACATAACCTTTCTATGATCAACCTTTGCGTGCATTCAACCACATTCCGATTGCAGAAAATTACACTGCCAAAACTGCATTAACGACATGTCTACCTACAACAAGTCTCATTTAGAGGAGGGTAATGTGGGGACCCAACGTATCTGGCATCACAATTTCTTAAGCCATTATTATTCGATTTCTTTTCACGTCGACATTCGAAGGAATATTACACCGTTATAACTGTTAAATTCTTACAAGTATGTGAAGTTGTCTAAGAACTTCTATTTCTTCTACATACTTCCAAATTTAGTTCCTGTATGGAAACTTCTTTTGTGAAGGGTATTCTTGTTTCGGGGAAAACAATGATAGCGTTTTTTGTTGTTTAGTCACAGTAATTCTGTTTTTCTACGGTAGATTGGTTACAGAAAAAATTGTGTAAAAATACAAGTGCTATCTATAACTGCTCTGACCAATAAATTTGCTTGTATTACCAAAAAGGGAGTTCCTCTAAATTTGTGAAATGAACACATTTCGCAAAAATTAAATGTGGGAAATAAAATGTAAAACAAAAAAATTTTTCGTGTTAAATGGTATAAATAGTGTGAAAATTAAAAATTGTTTTTGTTTTTTTTTCAAACCGTGTAAAAAAAGAATTAGGTGTGTCTATACAATGCAAATAATAACGACAAACTTTGGTTTTTTTTATTATTTTATCGAATTTTGTTACATATATATGGATGAGTGTACATAAGTTCTTAAAGCATAATAAAGAGAAATAAAACCAAATTCCATCTGGAATTTGTACGCTACTGTTGTTTACCCATCCGAATGCTAACGCAAAAATAAATAATATATTAAGGGCAGTACAAAAAACTTAATTTGTTATAGCACAAAGAAAAAGGCTTTGCAACAAGTGGATAGAGCATAAACAGCCTAGCTTTTATCTAGAAATCGCAGAATAATAATGTGCTCGTTTGACTCAGTGTTGAAATATTACTCAGCGTTAGGACGTCACTGCATAACATGACATCTAATATGTTGTTATACTCTTGCAACATATTGCCATAGAGTATAATAGATTTGTCCAATTAACGGTTGTTTGTTTAACCTAAAATAATCATGTTAGACATGGGGTTTTATATCTATAAAAATTGTCAAAATATAAAACAAGTTGAAATCCGAGTGACTGTCGCTCTGAACGTCTGTGCCAGGGATTACTTAAATAAAAATTAAGATATCTTAATGAAAATATATAGTATATCATAAGATATCTTTATGCAGATGTGGTACCTTAGCAAAAGTGAGGATGAGTTCGTAGATGGGCGTAATCGGACTATTGCCACACCATAACTTAGCACAAAATTAAAATATAAAACTGTAATTTGGTACAACACAATTTTGAATTCCATCTGATTCTATCAATTTCCAGTATGCAAATCAAGTACTAATAAACGCAACGGACTGCCACGTTATGGGTAAAGATTTTCAAAATAGTACGAAAAGTATTCAAGCTCGCAGATACCGAATATATGGATCAAAGTTCAAATTGCGAACCTTTTTCGAAAATACCGGCCTGTGTTTGAGATATTTAACTGAAATGTAGAGAAAATAATTTGGTAATAATAGTATGTGTGCGTAAGAAAAATGGGTGGAATCGAGTCAATTCTTCTCTTACCTCTTATGAACCTTATTTTAAGATTTTCGAACTTCCGGTTGACTTGATATATATGGTATATATCGGCAAATATGGGAGATCGTGTTTTTGTAATTATCTTTGAGCCAAAAATGAATCAAATCGGGTAAAAATTGCCCTAGACCCATATAACTAACAAACCTTTTGCACCAGAAGGTATTTCCCTAGCTTTGATCGTAGCAAGTTGCAAGAGTATGAAATGTTCGGTTACACTAGAACTTACCCCTTTCTTACTTGTTTTGAAATTAAACTTCTAACAAGTTTTTAGCTCTTATTGTGTCGCGTGCTGCAAATCTTGATTACGTTATCGCTAGTTCACGGTGACGCATGTCAGCAAAGTGACACCATTCCACCACTATGGCATAACCAATGTTAGCACCAGATAAAATGAAAACTGCTGGGGAGTGTAGTGTTCGCTTTTTACGATACTTTCTTATACCTACTTACATATTTTTGCATACATATTTAATATATCACGAACTCTCTGTCATACTAATGGTTAACACAATATTTTCAATGCAGCAAGGGAAGAAAATTATTTGATAGTTCTTTGCTATTTATAGGCCATAATTAACAATTCAATTCAAATGGTTATGTTTAAATTAAATAAAATCCGTACTACAAATGATGACCTTTAATAATTTGTTTTTGCCATCCCGAAATTTTAAATGATTATTTGTAATCTCCAACTATAGGCATCTTCCGCCATTTTCAATTTATTATTTTGGTTTTATTGCTACAAATACAAAGCAGTTTTTATTATTTTCAGCAACAAGTGAGATATATGTATATTAGGCATATAACTTTTTACAATTTTTGCAAATACGAAAAACGGCATACCATAGTCGAATAGAGAATAAAAAAGTATGAACCCCATTATTTTTTTTTTTTGCGAAATTGCAAAAAAGTTTCCGCGCAAAACGAAATTACTTTTTTATCAGAACTGCTGAAAAAAACAAAAAAAGTTTTGTACACTACACGTTTTTCTTCATAATAATAGATATTTATTTAACTAATAATCTTCCTATTATTCCAAACGCCTTTTAATGGACCTAAGGGAAGTGCCCCACCCACCCCAAACTAATTTTTCTTCAGAAAATTCTGATTCAATGTAATAATAACACAAAAAAAAAAAATGTTGACTTTTTTTAGAAATCCATTTTTGCGCGGAACGTTTTTGAACCGAAATCACCTAAAAAAGTGATATTCATTACTTGTACAATATTTGCCACCACGTGGTGGTATGCCAAATTTTTCGTCAAAATTTGTTATATGCCTAATGTATATGTGTTATAGTAGACATAGGAATGTGTGTTCAAAAAAATTATTTTGAATGCAGCCAACATTTGCTTGTTTTTGAAATCGAATCTACTTATTTATGAACTATATAGCGTTATTTACGTAAATTACTTGTATATCGAAATCCATTCGAAAGTTTATTGACAGCAGCACATTCTATGTACAATAGCACATTAGGGTGTGCCATTCTGAGGCAACCTTTTTTTCATCTGAAAAACAGGCTCAAAACTTTCGAAAATGTGTAAAAAAAAGTCACTCAAGAGATGAGCTCCTAATAAAATCGATTATTTTACGAGAAAACTCGATTTTCGAGTAAAATCGGAATCGAGTTTACCATCCCTACTGGCAGCCATCGCGGCACATATAAAACCTCCGCACAATAACCACCACAAAAAAACATTATTTTTTCCATGTAATTTATATGGAAAACAGAAAATTTAAAATAGGCACGTCTTAATATTAATATTAAGAGCTCATCTTTTGAGTGACTTTTTTTACACATTTTCGAAAGTTTTGAGCCTGTTTTTCAGTTGAAAAAAAAAGGTTGCCTCAGAATGACACACCCTAATAGCACATACTATACATGTATCACAGAATCACGAGCACTATCCACGCTAATGCCTATTGTCTGATTATCCCCTAAGTTATAGTTTCCTTTCACAGCAGTAGCTCTCCTTTGACTGCTGTCATCAAATAGTGCGAAGTAGTGGTGGTCGGATTGTCGTTAATTGTAATGATCGGAGATAAATATAATGAAACGTTGATGATATCATCATCTCAGATTTCTTATTGTGCCTGTGTGAAAACAATCGTATGAATATTGACTAGCACGCTTCACGACCTTTCACTTCACGCTTATCTGCTTTCATTTGAGTTTGATGTTAGTCACCCTAGTGTTTTTGCATCGCTTGTTGACAGTAGTTTCACGTTGTTTGCGTATACATACATACATATGTACATAAAAAGAAATTCAGCCTTTTAATACCTTGAACTGAGTATATTAACCCATTTACAACCAAGGAGTCAAAAAATAAGTTTATTTCAAATTTTCAGTTTTTTATTGATTTATACCATCGTAGAGATGAACAAAAATTTTTTTTTTTTTTTTTTTTTATTACATATACGAAAATTTTGCTGTACCCACACGAGTACAATGGTCAAAAGTATATAAAATATTTATGAGTGGGCTATTTTAAAACAGTCGTGTTCCACGCACAAAGCAGTACCACATAGCTCGCAAATCTACCTGATTCGTTTATGGCAGACTCTGCATCTAAGATGCTTGAGGATTCTCTTTGGAAAATGTGCTCCTCCAGCTGTAGAAACACTTGGAGCTAACGCGCGCTTAGAATATCGTTTTAATGTGTAGTGTCGTAGGTAGTATCGCGTAATGTCACGTTGAAACTCAAGCAAATCTTTGGTACTATTATTCACGTATTTTTACAGCTTCCAAGCGTTTACCATTGTGGAGCACATCATCGAAATAAACAGCGGCCACCACCATTTTTTGCCTCGAATCCCAGTTTTGTATATATTTACGGCCTGATCATGTAAATCAACACCGCCCATACCGTGGTTGTAATTTGAAAGTAAATTAGGCTGAGGTATACTTATCTTTTTTTGTTCCAGTTTTGACCAACGCTTTACGTATTTCAACGGTTCAACCGTATCAAAATTAGTTCCCATAGTTACGACATTATTGACATCGACATCACGAGGAATCATAATGATATCGACGTCATCTGCCTCATCATCATCCGCGATGTCAGCTAAAGCCTGTGAAAGTTGTTTATATCTCTTTCCATAAAAACACGAAGTGGAAATAGCCATCCTAACCAAAAGATAAATTTTTTTTTCCACTTACACATTTTGCCATTGTGCCTAAGCGGGTACACAACTTTTGAAAGGCACATACCTCAAATAAGAATAGGTTTTTCAAATGTGTTTCTTTGTAAAAGTAATCTCTTTAGCCTTACCTCACACAACACACAATTTTAAAACTAACAACTAAGAGATAATAGCTCATCAACAGCAAAATAATGACTAAAGACACAAAATCACACAATATGAAAAAACCGCACAGAAGTTGTAGCCACAAAAAGTACCGTTATGAATTCGCGTGAAGCGAATGTATTTTTTTTGTTGTTTCTAGGAATAAAACTACGCATATGATCAAAAATTTGTGTGCAAATACTTAGCATTGAATTACGCCACATGCCTAAACTTGACTGATTTTCTGAACACAAGCGAGTACAATGGTTGTAAATGGGTTAAGTTTACAAAGTTTACAACACCGTCTGTATTGTATATATACAAACTAGCCTTTAACCTTTTGCGATACTATTTTGAAATTTTGCTCACGTTTTTTTTCTCCAAGAAGTTGCTCATTTGTCGGGACTGCCGATAACGGACCACTATAGCATAAATTTGCCATACAAACTGAACGATCGGAATCAAGTGCTTGCATGTGCATTTTTTTATTTGATAAGATATAACGGGGTAGAGGTACTTTTTCAATAACCTTTTTTTTACAGATCACGCGTGAATCGAGTCAAACTGTCATGTTATTTTTGTTCAGTATTGTTTGGCATTGTGTGGACCATCTGAATCGTAGCCGCGGCAAACATTTGGAGGAGATAATCTTCAAAAAATAAATGTCAAAGAATGTTATTTCGATGGACAATAAACCTTTTATATTATATTACAACTTTCTTTGTTTTTTTTTTTAAGTAGGTAACCACAAAACGGATCACTATTTAATATCTTCACAAAATTTGGCATGGTTATTACCAATCTCCAAAGAAATTGTTCAGATCGAAACACTACAGCATAGGCTGTCATATAAACTGAACGATCGGAATCATGTGTTTGTATAATATAATTTTTTTTTATTTGACGAGGTATCGTGACAAAATTTAGCATGAATTGCATCATAAAGCAACGCTAAAATATCTGAACAAAACTTTCAGATCGCACCACCATAGAATATTGTAGCTGTGATACAGACTAAACGATCAAAATTAAGAACGTGAATGGAAAACTTTGCTAATTGTCGAGATATTATATTATCCAAAGCAAAGCTCTGAGAAAATTTTCCAGATCGCATTATGATATGGTAATATCATATGATATAAACTGTACGATAGTAAAGAAGGTAGGGCTAAGTTCGGGTATAACCGAACATTTCATACTCTTACAACATGTAAGGACCAAAGCAAGGAAATACCTTCAGGAGTTGGCAAAACCTTGTTTTAAAAAAATTTGAGAAAGAATTCAACATTCACTGTTCGGCGAAATCGTCAACGAATTGCACGTCATTAATCATAAATTCAATTAGTTTTCTAAGTATATTTTACTTCTCGTTAGCAAAAATTAGATTCAAATGATATGACATAAACTCAGCCGAAGAGGATAAATTTAAAATATAATATAATATGTGAAAAATGTCAACTAAAGGATCGGTACCAAGGGCGAACCCAATGTCTTACATATTAAGCGCTAAACCCCATTAGAAAACCTGACACCCTAATTGCAAGTGTCACACATTTTAACCAATTTAAACGTTTTAAAGCCAGGCGAAAAGGAAATCATTAAATAGGTTAAATTTGGGGTAGAAAAAGGTCTGTGCTGGCTGCACTAATTATTTACATTGCTTATGTATATTTGTGAACGTATTTTCAAGCAATTAATAAAGTTATATGCATAACTCATACACTGACTGTGCAATCGTCTTATGGTTTGTAAGAATAACGAAAATGTAGCATATGCGAGTCAGAATAATACATACATAGATCAATTTTACATATATGTATATGTATGTATTTTCGGTATTTAGCAATAGTATATCCATGTTAAGCGATAAAACGGTATAAAGGAAACGGAAAGTTTGAAAATAATTTATTATGTAGTATTGACTTGATTTTATTTTGGCAATACCACATATTATTGCTTTTCCATCTGACTTTAAAGCGACCGGTCAATATGTGGAATATTTTAATGAAATTTATGCGGAAATTTTTTCTGCTAAGGCAAAACTATTGAAGTGAGATAAAATACGAATCGGCTGAAACAAGTGTTTTACTTTGCCACCTACCAACATGTGGAACTATTTTTAGTATGGTCCGTAATATTTCATTCCAAGCAAGTTCATACAGCACAGCACTTCTTTAATTTATGGGTTATGTAAAATAAAATTACTGTTTCTTACTAATTTTGGGTTGCTAAAACCGGAAATGATAGTAAAAATTTCCTAACATTTAAGATTTTTTGTTTCGTAGTCAAGGGGTGTACGGTCAAACCACCACCATTTACTAAAATGACAAAAGTAGCTATATGTGAGTAACATTTTTGAACTCAAACTCGTAATACGGAAACCTCAAATACGCCGCAGACTTCTTCGCAATTCAGCAAAAAATTTTCATCCAGATTTGTTGAGTAGAGTAATTTTGCGACTCTGATTTTGGAAGCTGTTTCTTGCTAATTTTGTAAAATATTTCCCTCTTAGCGCATCAGTCGCAATTTTTTCCTTCAAATTTGTTAAGTAATTAGACACGAAATAATAAAAAATTTCTGTTCTTTTTCTATACAATTTTATTTATTATTACGACTGTATGGAGCTTTTATACTAAAACCACATCGCATTCACTTCATCTAATAATAGTACATTAATACGTATATTGATTTCTCGAAAATGCCGAAAGTATTCTGTAACCCTTTTGTTTACATATTTAATAGTTGCGAGATCGAATTAAAAAAATGTATTATTTCAATAACCTTGGGTTGAGCGTTGTTTTTGAACAACTCATCGATATACAAATTGTTTGCATAATGAAAAATGTAAAAATTCATTTTTAAATTCTCATTTCGTAAACTACGATTTTTTTAAATATTTTTTGGCATCACTTTATTAATTCAAATATTTTTAACATAAATAACACCGGCTGACATCATTTTCCTTGTTCAAGTTCTGATTATTTTTTTCCACTAATTTGGTAATGCAGATCACGAAATTATACCTCATTTTATCGTTTCACATCAGGTTAAAAAAAAAAAGACAATCTCTACCTTACGGTAGACCTAAGATATGGAGAGAGCAGACAAATCATATTGATGATTGTTATTTTTACTGTACAGATGTGAAAGGTTTTAATGCTAAAAATAAAAATAAAATTGTCTACGCAAATATATCTTCAGTTACACGGCCGATTCCACATGGTCCAGACATGCCAGTGCCCCTTCCAAGCTCATAATCTGATCTTAGTTCAACATCATCAGTACAAAATGTACAGCGTCAAGAGTCGACGGAAGTTTATGAACCAATTTTAAATGAACCAGCTTTGTGGGGATCTAAAAATTGTAACTATGATATTAGGCCAGCAGTCAGGATATACAAAATTTCCATGCTTCTTGTGCGATTAGAACAGCAGAGCCCGAGACAAGAACTACGTACAAAAACAATGGAATCCTCGTAAAAATCTCAAAGTAGGAACAAAAAACGTTATATAAAAAAATTTAATTAGTCCTGAAAAAAATTTACTACGTCCGCTTCATATCAAACTTGGTGTGATGAAACAGTTCGTTAAAGCATTAGATAACAACAATGCTAGTTATAAATACCTGTTTAAAAAATTTCCAAGATTATCTGATGCAAAATTTAAAGAAGGAGTATTCGATGGACCGCAAATCAGATCTTTGATGGCTGATGAAAAATTGGATGCTACAATGAATAACACTGAATCAGAAGCTTGGCTGGCGTTCAAAGATGTTGTCAACAATATTCTAGGAAATAATAAACACCCCGACTATAAAAATAAGGTTGCAAATCTATTAGATAAGTATCGGAAATTGGGGTGTAATATGAGCATAAAACTTCACTTTCTAGATTTACATTTGGACTTTTTTCTTGATAATCTTGGTGATTACAGTGAAGAGCAGGGAAAAGGTTCCACCAGGACATAAAAACTGTGGAGACAAGGTACCAAGGTCGATGGAATATGAATATGATGACTGATTACTGCTGGTCACTGACACGTAATACAATAGTGCTGAAGATACTCACAGAAAGACTACACCCATGTGCATGTAATTTTGACGCGAAACGTAAAAGATGTCACTCCAAATAGTCCTGTAGCATTCTTTAGACTCAATTTTTTCTTTGTAAATGTTCAAATATATGTTTTTATAATATGATTATTGATTTTTTCTTTACATTTTGAAAAAATGCTTTTCCATCTTTTAAAAAAAATCTGATGTGATGGGGCAAATATGTAGGTGTTTTCGTGTTTAAAATAGTAAAAATTGGTGATATTTGTGGCTCAAATACTAACAACGTTCAAAAAATTTTCATTTGTCGGCCGGTGTAATGGACAAAAGTACAATAATGTAAAGAACAAAAGTAAATAACCATAGAAATTCAAAAAACTTCAAATAGTAGTATTAAAACTGGATAAAAATAATTAATATTTGGTATGGCGACTATTAGCGTCTATTAGATCTCGCAGATCTCGGTAATCATAGTTTACAAAATATGAATTTGTATAGTTTTTTCATTTAGCAAACAATTAATTGATTAACTTATTTCAAACCACTTCGAGCGTTGGGAATGACTAATGTTGTATATTTCTTTCAAACCCATGGTGAATAAAAGCATGAGGCGAAAAACTGCTGCTGCTTTCCAACTTGGTTTTGTGAGCTTGTTGAGGAAAGGCCAGTGTCCATGACTGTAGGGCCGCCACTATTATTGCATACTGTAGATGAAGCGGTGGTCGTTGCATAGCCATATCCCAGTTGAGAGTAATTGTGCATGGTACTAGCTGCCGTACTGCTGCTACCGCCACCATCGTTGGGTGTCCCTAGATGATGGCTTATTGGACTACAAGGTGAGTTGCGAGTCGATAAAATGGTAGTGTTATTAAGGTTTGTCGTCGTAGTTGCCCCACTATTGCAATTTATAGCAGATACCGAGCTGTCACTGGTAACTTGAGGCAAGGCAGAAACATTGTTAGAATAAGCTGTTGGTAGCGATAATGGTGGTTGCAGCCCCACCGTTTGTTCATAACTTTTAACTGTCGTATCATAACCTCTGCTTACCAACTGCTGATTTGTGTTGGCAGTTGAGCTAGAGCAACCGCTCCCAATCATTGCACTGCTACTACTATGTCCAGCGCTTACAGATGGTATGCCGAAACTCCCAATCATTGCATGGTGATGCGGAGGAGGTGGAAGGGGAGCACGAAGCGACATATGGCACTGATATAGTGAGGGCGGGGTTAAGTCACGTTGTTGAGAAATTGGTGATCCGGGCATCGGTGATATTGAGGGATGCGTGAAGGATGACATTGAACTGTAATGAGCGATGGAAATAAAATAAGTCCCATTAAGGCATATTTTGATTAAGTTAAATTTGACAAAAAAATATAATTCAGAGTTTTTCCTCTAAAACTCTCTTATCATTTATTAAAGTGATTTCTTTCTTGACTTACTACACGACAAAGTCTTACGCCGTGTTAACTAGCACAGTCGTGATTTCTTTCATGTCAATTACAAATACAGGTACGTAATTTTTATACTCTTGCAACCAGTTGCTATAGAGTATTACAATTTTGTTCAGCTAACGGTTGAACGTATCACCTAAAACTAATCGAGATAGATATAGGGTCATACAAACATATAGAAATGATCAAGATCACGAGAAAAGTTGAGATCCGTTTGACTGTCTGCCTGTCCGTCCGTGCAAGCTGTAACGTGAGTAAAAACTGAGATATCTCTATGAAACTTGGTATGTGGGTTCCTTAGTACAACAAAAATTTGAGTGCGTAGATGGGCGTAATCGAACCCCTGCCACGCCCACAAATCACCATTCACCGAAAACATATAAAGTGCCATAACTGTGCACTAAATTAAGATATATGGAAATCGAGAAGCAATTAATTTGTGAAAATTGGACAATGAGCGTGACACCGCCCACGTTTTGGTTAAGTCCCATACCTCGGGACCAGACTGAGCGATTTCGAAAAAATTTATTACATTTTCTTCTTCAATCTTTTTACATTTTTATGTCACATTTTTAAAATGGACGAAATCGGATAACAACTATGCCTAATTCTCATATAGCACAATTTTAAATTCCACTTGATCCTTTCACTTCCAGTACAGAAATCGAGAACCAATTAATATAACGATATAAAACTTTTCATGAATAATATCTTCCGTGTGTG
Organism: Bactrocera dorsalis; assembly: GCF_023373825.1. Taxonomy (NCBI): domain Eukaryota; kingdom Metazoa; phylum Arthropoda; class Insecta; order Diptera; family Tephritidae; genus Bactrocera; species Bactrocera dorsalis. The sequence goes on from NC_064308.1 coordinate 29,544,530, forward strand.
CCACCTTGTGATCAAAATTTTAAATCCAATAAAAAAACTGTTCAAGCCCCTAAGAAGCAAATAGTTAGACCCCGGTACCTATAGTTTGCTTCTAATCGTACATTTCGGTCGATGTGTGATATATAAAACTGAAATTAAGAGATAATCCTTTTCTTATAATGGTATGTTTGTATGTCAAAAATGGTTTGAATCGGATTAATACTTCCCTTAGTCCCCATATACTTAATATAAAGATTTTCGAACTTTCGGGTGACCTCGTGCCGCATATATCGACCAATATGTGAGTTATTTCAATGAAAATAAGAGAGCATGTTTAACTTATAACAGTATATCTTTGTGCCTAAAATAGATTAATTAGAGCGAAAACTTGTCCTAGCCTTTATATAACTTACATCAGGATTTTCGAACATCCGGCTGACTTTACTCTATATGATTGGTTTTACACCTTAAAGTATTTCCCTGTCCTTAGTTCTTGCAATTTGCAAAAGTATAAAACGTTGCACCCGAATTTAGCCGCTTCTTACTTGTTAGTAATATTTTTATACACAAATAAAGCCTAAAATAGATTAATTAGAGCGAAAACTTGTCCTAGCCTTTATATAACTTACATCAGGATTTTCGAACATCCGGCTGACTTTACTCTACATGATTGGTTTTACACCTTAAAGTATTTCCCTGTCTTTATTTCTTGCAATTTGCAAAAGTATAAAACGTTGCATCCGAACTTAGCCCCTTCTCACTTGTTAGTAATATTTTTATACACAAATAAAGCTTACCTATAAGTTTCACTCATGGCCATTGTGGAATGATGATGTATTGGGTACATAGTTCCCATAGAGCTGCTAAATCCGTTATTCAAATTAAGCCGAGGTGACAACGTCGGTACAATGGAACCATCTAAATGGTGTGTATGATGTACCGCCGCATGATATGAATGCACTGCTCCAATGGGCGCACATCCAGAGCCCGCGGTTGCACTAAGTCCCATTACTCCTGTACTACTACGTTCAATGGAATGTCCACTTACCAAATTTGTAACACTTGTACCGCTGGCGTTCCTGCTACCAGATAATGATTGCTGTCCGCCTCCAAGATGATCAGGGGTACCAGCTCCGCTACCTCTAACAGAAGTACGTACTGCCACTGTTGTAGCAGCTACTACATCACCAGTAGAAACTGAGTTATGAGCTAATGGGGGTGTGGATATTACGTCATCTGGAATCGATGCATCTGTTGTTGGCGTAGCATAGCCGAAATAATCAAAAAAAAGGCGTGCTGTTTTACTAATTTAGTATACTTGGTTTCTAGAAATCTATAATTGCTATTTATTATACTTACTTCCACTGGGCAGTACCGTGGCGCCGCCGCTACCGTTCATACTGCTTCTGTTGGGGCTGTCTGTGACGGAGGTGGCAGATATCGACGAGCTGCCACCAGTTGAGCTAGGTGTTCGGCGTTGATTACGTAATTTTTCCTCACGTCGCCATTTAGCGCGGCGATTAGAAAACCAAACCTGTATTCGGGCCTCTGGCAAACCAATTTTACCAGCCAAACGCTCACGCGCAAAAACATCAGGATAATGGGTGCGTTCGAATTCTGCACACAGTTGTATATATGTAAATCGAAAATAATTATTTATACTTGCATTTTGTTTTTATAATTTTAAGAAGGAAAAATACCTTTTTCTAAACTATCAATTTGGTCATTGGTGAAGGAAGTGCGATTCCTCTGTAGCTTGCGTTTAAGTATTAATCGAGCTTGATCGTCATCATTTGCACCTACATTCGACATACCACCATTGGAATTTTCGCCCTCACCCGAACCGGTTTCATCTGAGTGATGACCATCGAGTTCTGTAAAAATAAAAAAGGAGAGTTTCGTCAATACGTACCGACAATATCAGCCGATATAATTTATTCATTGTAATATAGTATACCACAATATGTTTCATTGTGTATAATGTTAGTTAAACGCTGTATGACACATTATCTCATCTTCCTATTCCTATTCCTGGTCCTTTATTAGAAGAGAATTTCAACTCCGAAAGTCTTTCTATTTGTTTTACTTAATATTAAACGGACATTATTCGTTTTAGGCAACGCGATGTGTTACTTTCGGGAAGAGATGCTCTCCGATTTTCATTAAGCTAGCTCACAGGTTGATCGATATTTTCGGTAAAAAGTAAGCCATAGGTCTATATTTCGGTATCTGGGGACTTGAGCCGCTCTGATCCGATTTAGACATTTTGTGACGTGCGATTGCAAACCTAAAATACACTTTGCGTGCAAAGTGTTATTTCGATAGATTTGAAGTTGTGCCATATAGAAAATAAGCGTTGTAAACAAATTTCTTCCATTTTCACGCTTTTATTTAATCATTCAACTACAACTACAACTTTGCTTCCACCGTTTTTTGTAAATTTAAGGCTTTATTGTATAAAAACGGTTACAAAAATGTTATTCAAAAGACTGGCCCTCGCTAGCTACTACTCTTGACCATGTTTCTGGCAGCATGCGTATTCAGTGACGAAAGAACTCCTCATCTTTCGAGTCGATCCAAGTATCAATCCAATTTTTGACTTCCTCATAAGAACTGAAGTGCTCGTTAGCTAGACCGTGTGCCAACGTCTGGAGAATAACGCGGGTGGGGTAAGATCTCTCATTTCAGCGTCTCCAAATATTTTTGGACCGCCTTTGCGACGTAAGGCCGAGCATTTTCATGCTGGAGAATGACTTTATCGTGTCTTTCCTAGTACTTTGGTCGTTTTTTTTTTAGTGCTCGGCTCAAACGCATCTATTGCGTTCGGTATCGATCTCCTGTGATGGTTTCACTTGGCTTTAGCAGCTCATAATATATTACCCCAGCTAGTCCTACCAAATGCAGAGCATGACCTTGGCGCCGTGAATGTTCGGTTTTGCCGTCGACGTGGAGGTATGTCCAGGCTTTCCTCATGACTTTCTTCGCTTAGGACTATCGCAGTGGACCCATTTTTCGTCGGCAGTTACAATGCGATGTAAAAATCCCTTTCGGTTGTGCCTTTGAAGCAGCTGTTCACATGCAAAGAAGCGCCGTTCGACATCTATTGGTTTCAAGTCGTAAGGAACCAAGCTTCCTTGTTTCTGAATCATCCCCATAGTTTTGAGGCGTTTTGATACGGCGTGCTGTGTCACTTGCAACGATTCGGCCAATTCCTCTTGGGTTCAAAACGCATCTTGGTCGAGTAATGTTTCCAATTCAGCATCTTCGAAAATCTTCTACCTTCCACCACCATGTCGGTCTTCGAGTTCACAATCACCATTCTTAAAACGTTGAAACCATTCGCGACATGTTCTTTCACTTAGGACAGCCTCACCGTACGTATCCGAAAGTATTCGATGAGCCTCAGCCGCACTTTCCTTGGAATTAAAAAAGAAAATCAAAATTCCCCGCAAATGTCGAGAATTCGGCTCAAAAAGTGACATTTTCAGTTGAGAATAAATTTGGGATGCAAACAGATCTCTACAAATATTTTGTTGGGTTAATGTTGACACAAATGTCCAAGATCGATATAAAATGATTTAGTCGACCAGTGTTTGACCCTAGAGACATCTATTGGAAAATGGCGGAAGCAAAGTTGTAGACCTAATAATTCTACGCATAAAATTTTTTTGAAATTAATCGGGGAGTGCTTAAGATATGTGTTTTCGTTTGAATTGAGGATGTAACACTAGTTTTTCTATTGCTTCTCTTGACACCTTTAAGTGCTTCTTAGCTATACAATTTAGTGTTTCTAGCGTATTTATTTAGCGAATTATTTCGATTTTAGTAATTTTGATTAAAACCGTTATATGGGGAATGATTAACGGCATTTTGTGGCGACGTATGTCTGTATATTGTGGGAGGGAGGATGGAGTCATGTGTAGTACTGCACGCAAGTTCACTTGGGTGTGACTTGGGTCCGGCCTTTGGCCAAGTAGCATCTGGGAAGCCTAAAAACGCACCCAATGAAAAACAACAACCAGCCTCGGATGAGAGAACCTACTTTTGATGACGACCATGGCAAACGATTAAGGATATAGATTTGAAGGCATGCACCTGGAATGTCTGGTCCCTTAATTGGGAAGGTGCGCCTGCCCAGCTGGTTGATGTCCTCCTCAAAATAAAGGCTGACATCCCAGAAATCCCATGGACGGGAAAAGAAGTGATGAAAGTAGGTCCTTGTGGCATTTACCACAGTGGCCTTATAAGAGAGCGCAAATTTGGTGTGGAAACCGTGGTGGGAGAGAAATTTCGTCGCCGAGTACTGTCATTCACCACGGTGAATGAGTGTCTAGACACAATCTGCATCAAAGCGAGGTTTTTCAACATATCGCTGATTTGCGCCCACGCCCCGCCGGAAGAGAAGGACGATGTGACCAAAGATGCCTTCTATGAGCGCACCTATAAGAGCTGCCCCCGCCACGATATCAAAAAATTGCTTGGCGACTTTAACGCCAGGGTGGTCAGAGAAGGTATCTTTGGCACTACGGTTGGTAAATTCAGCCTTCACGACGAAACCTCCCCAAATGAATTGAGGCTGATCGACTTCACCGGGGCCCGTAATATAGTTATTTGTAGTATTAGATTCCAGCATAAGAAAATTCATCAAGCTACCTGCCTGTCTCCGGATCGAAAAACACAAAGCCGATCGATCATGTTGTGACAGACGGAAAACACGTCTCCAGTGTTTTAGATGTGCGTGAGCTCCGAGGTCCTAACATCGACTCGGACCACTATCGCACGCCAACAAACAGAAGGAAGGTTCGACGTCGAGAAGCTGCAATCACAACAGACAGCCGAACGATTTTCCACTCGGCTTGCACTCCTACTCCTTGATTGCACTCGTCAACAACTCAGTATAAGTGGAGGGCATTGCAAGCTCCTTATGAAGAGCTGCAACCGAGCTGATTTTCGGATCCCAGCGGACAGAAAAAAGACTGCCTACCTCGCAACGTTACGATCGACCACAACACGTGCGGGATGGGATAGATACCGAGAGTTGAAGAGGGAAGCGAGACGCATTTGCAGACAGAAGAAGAAAGAGGCCGAAATGCGTGAGTATGAAGAGCTTGAACAGCTGGCCCACAGGGGTGATGCTATTAAATTCTAAAAAAAATGCGACAGGAGCATTCTCTTGTAGAACCCCCTAAGGTGATCAACTGACCCATGCCCAGAGTATAATAAAATTATGGAGGGAACACTTCTCCAGCCTGCTGAATGACAGTGAAAGTACAATCGATTACGATGGAGCAGACGTTCCATTGCCCGACCATGAAGAATTTCGAAAAGCAATTAAACAACAACAATGAAGAACAATAAAGTGGCGGAGGCCACGGAGCATGCATCAGTTTCTTTGTAAAATATGGTCGGACGAAAGCATGCCCAACGATTGCAATTTAAGTGTGCTACACCCAATCCATAAAAAAGGAAACCCCACAATCTGCGCCAACTACCTTGAGATAAGCCTCCTCAACATCGCATATAAGGTTCTGTCGAGCGTATTGTGTGAAAGATTAAAGCCCACCGTCAACAAACTGATTGGACCTTATCAGTGTGGCTTTAGACCTGGAAAATCAACAACCGACCAGAGCTGCCTTTATGCTGCGATGTCTGAATTTGGTATCCCCGCAGAACTAATACGGCTGTGTAAACTGATGTTGAGCAGCACCAAAAGCTCCGACAGGATCGGGAAGGACTTCTCCGAGCCGTTCGATACCAAACGTTGTTTCAGATAAGGCGACTCCCTATAGTGCGACTTCTTCAATCTGCTGCTGGAGAAAATAATTTGAGCTGCAGAACTTAATCGAGCAGGTACAATTTTTTATAATAGTGTACAGCTGCTGACGTATGCCGATGATATTGATATCATTGGCCTTAACACGCGCGTTGTGAGTTCTGCTTTCTGCAGACTGGAACCAAATGAAATATCTCCTGTCATCAAACAAAAAGTCGTTGCACTCGCGACTTGGCTCTCATGTCACTGTTGATAGTCGTAACTTTGAAGTCGTGGAAAATTTCGGCTTTTTTCGAACCAGTATAAACACCACTAACAATGTCAGCCTTCAAATCCAACTCAGAATAACTCTTGCCAACAGGTGCTACTTCCGACTGAGTAAGCAATTGGGAAGCAAAATCCTCTCTCGACGAACAAAAGCCAAACTCTTTAAGTCACTCATAATTCCCGTCCTGCTATAAGGTGCAGAGGCCTGGACGATAACAGCAACTGATGAGTCGACGTTGCGAGTTTTCGAGAGAAAAGTTCTGCGAAAGATTTATGGTCCTTTGCGCGTTGACCACGGCGAATATCGCATTCGATGGAACGATGAGCTGTATGAGATATACGACAACATTGACATAGTTCATATTGACCGAATGGACGAAACACTCTAGCTCAGAAAGTATTCGACGCAGTATCCGCCGGGGGAAACCGAGGAAGAGGAGGACCTTCACTCCTTTGGAAAGACCACATGGAGAAGGACTTGGCTTTGCTTGGGATATCCAATTGACGCCACGTAGCGAAAAGAAGACTGTTGTTAACTCGGCTATAATCGCGTAAGCGGTGTCTACGCAAGTAAAGAAGAAGTATATACCGTATATACATACGGACGGATACTCTGTAGCAACATCCTTTTATAAATTGTTGTCATCAACTAACATTATTGTGAGAAATTTTTAATAAGCAATAGGCTGAACCCTATATTCGAGATCAAGGCACTTGAAAAGGTATAGGCCGATTTCGACTATTTTTAATTCTGAGGTGTATTTGAAAGCAATAGTTATAGAAAACTTCATCCCCATATCTCCGCTTTAAACATATTGGGTTGTTAAAAAAGTCTTGCGTTATTTTTATTAGATCAATTCGTGTGGCACCCATACATCGAGCTTCATAGTGACTCCAAGCTTCTTCAATTGGTTTATAACGGTTTGATGACTACTATGCCGGTCTCCTTCGACCAATTCAGCGATTTTATCGCAATTTTCGACGACAGGTCTTCCGGAGCGTGGCGCATCTTCGCCCACCTCTACACCAGAACGAAAACGTTGAAACCATCGTTGTGCAGTGGAAATGGAAACTGTATCGGGTCCATAAACTGCACAAATTTTATTGGCATTTTTGCCTTTATCGTAGTAGTACTGTTAAATATACCGTATTTTCTCTTTATTTTGCTCCATGTTTGCGACGCTGTAACTCACGAACGACTTAAAAGAAACGACAATCAATCAAACACGTGTTAGCGCGTGAAATGAGCTTTCCAAAAAGGTATAGCATGATCCGATGCGACGAATAAAAGTAGAACTACGCGCTTTCAGCGCCAACTAGCGAAAATAATACAATATTTGTTTTTACATAATTTTAGCACTGCGCAGTTCGCTTTAAACATAAAAACCAAAAATTTGTTTTACATAATTCTAGCACTGCCCAGACCCCGTTAAAAACATATAATATACAAACTTGTTTTTACATAATTGTGGCACTGCGCAGGCCGCTTTAAGGGGCTATACCAGTGTGACACTTTCAAAAAAAATTTTATTTGATTTTTCGATAGCTTATATTTCCATAAATATCCTGTGAAATCGGGAAGGTCGTACCTTATCATAACTCAACGAGAAATTGACCGATCGACTTCAAAATAATACTGAGTATACATTTACTACACAATGACCTACGATCTTTTTGATTGGTTGGAAATTGTCTATTTGGCATTAAAAAAAACGACAATTTTTTATCTAAAAAAACGATTTTTTTTTTAAATTACGCCATTTTGTTAATTTTTGATATTTTTCAATGATTTTAGGTCATTTTATAGGAAATATCTTCAAGTTTAATAAACTTTTAAAATTTTTTGTTTCTGCTTCTCATTCGGCCGGAATCATGCCAGCAGTTGCGGCACTTTTTTTTGGCACCTCCGAAGACAATTTTTCAACATTTTACCTTATTCCGTTCGAAGAAATTCGAAATATTCAATCGCGTACTTTCTCTTAAAAAAATTCACAAAAATCGCCTAATTTTTCATGCGTCACACTGGTATAGCCCCTTAAACATATAAAACAAGCATTTGCTTTCATTGTCAGGGGACAAGTATATAATATAACGGTTTTATTTTTAAGAAGATAAGTTTTTACTAATCAATAAATAGTATTTGAATGCTTAAATCTTTAAAACTACGTAATGGATTTTGATGCCGTTTTTTAATAAATAGAGTTATTGAAGAGGAAGGGTTATATGTATAATAACATCCATTAAATAGTGGAGAAATACTGCTATTTTTGAGGCTTCTAATGTGATGCCATAAATAATTACAATTTTTCCGCTTACATTGAAAACAAAGGTTGAACACTACAAGATTTATTAAAACAATGTACTAAGTATACATAGTACACATTGAAAAAGTTTACAGAAGCTCTGCAATGGTACACATACATATGTCTATCTCTTATAGATACTCCCCAATGTCAATGCCATTTGCTTTTCACGACAAATAATGACTAATTTTCGAAGCGATTTTAACCAATACAGCATCAATACTTATCCAATTAAATAGCTTAAATACATTGTATATTTAATATAGATCTGAATGGCCTTTTAATGCATTTAAATCATATGAATATTTTCAAAGACTTTACAGATTTAAAAATTGCGGGACGTAGCGTTTGTGGCGGGTGGTCAGGGCGGCGGGAGCGTGCCTATAAATAATACAACACTTTGAATATAGCAGCGATAGCACGCGTTTATTATCGGAGTTCTCCAACTGATCCTTCCTCAAAAATAACACAATTGCTAAATATGTGGAATAGTAAAAAAGAACTAATACAACCAAAAACGGAGTGCAATAAAATACAACTTGGTCAGTTGATGAATATTATACCACGTGCATCCCAAAAGACTGCTGCCATAACCTTGCCAGCCGACTTTTTCATCTTTCCACGCTTGAAAATCGGTTCATCATGTGCAGTCTACTGGAATGACTGTCGATTGAAGAACTTCACAAAAATGCTATATCTCATTAACTAATATTTATAACCTAACTAATAGAAATCATAAAGATGGTAGTAATATTATTAATAGTTATAGTCAGCCACTGTAAAGCGTGGACGGGTCCTCTAGTCTTATATAATATAAAAAATAATTTGGGGTTTTGTCTGTTCGCTATATCTGACTAAACCGTTGCATGAAATGAATAATGGTCTGAACCACTGTGAAAACAATCTAATTGTAAAAAAAATAGAAAAAGTTCATTTTTAACCAAAATTTACTTTTCCACGCAATTTTTTTTTGATTTGTTTTCCAATTCATTTTTTGTAAATTATTTGAATCGTTCAATTTCGGTCGTTTGCTTTCTTTATTTCGGCTATACAAAATGTAAATTATTAAATGAATTCATTGAATGTGAAAACATTATACCTGAGATCAAATTATAAGGTGAATTTTTAATTTACACTTCGCGTGTTTTTCGAATCGGTAAACTTTTTGTTTTCTGTAAGTTGGTAGTACTGTTAGTGACATCTATGCTAAATTTCACGTCAAAATATTTATTAGTATTTGAGATACACGTCGTCTTGTGAGGCTCTAAAAGTGAATACTTCGATTTTTACCCTGTCTGAATTTATTGAACAAAGAAGTGCGATAATGCACGATCTCATACTGCATTGGTTATTCGTGATCATTTCGCCACATTTTCAACTAATATTGTGCCGCAACCTTCTTGTTACTTCTGGCTATTCAGCAAATTCACATGACCACTCCGAGGACACCGTTCGATTCAATTGAGGATTTAAAGCTGAATCGAAGAAGACTCTGATGGCCACGACGGAGGATTTTCGAAGTGCTATGATGACTGGAAAATTCGTTGGTATAAGTGTATTGCAGCGGGAGGGGATTACTTTGAAGAGATCAAATGGACAAAATTCACCTTTCGATTTGATCACAGTAGTACATACGTGTTTCGTACAACGTGATCAATTACAGATTGAAATTTGTTGCGCTTGTATTGCGCTAATATCGGTCGGCGTTATTTTTGTCGTCAACATACATTGGTAGCCTAAGCACATGCACGAGTACTCGCAGGATTCGATGACATACTTACGTGCGAAATTATGCACTGGCGGATTCGCCAGATCAAATTAATGCAATCTTTTCTAAGGAAATTCGTGAGATAGATCCACAATTATACGAAGTGTTGAAAACAATATGGTTCATGGACCTTGCGAACACCACAATCCCACTTTGGTTTGTTTGTCTGACAATAAATTCACGAAACACTAACCACGTGATTTTCTTTTGGAAACGTAAACTGGAAATGATAGATGTCCACTGCATCGGCGTCGCTCACCAGACGAGAATGACTCAATTTAGAGGAGTGAATATCGAAGTATTCAACAGCTACTTTGCATACCACTGAAGTTCGCACACTTTTCGCGATGATCATTTCGACATATCAGCCTTCAAATCCGCCTTTATTATGAGATACGAACAAAAATGACATTTTACATCGTGTTCGCTAAGAATTAGAAATGGGAAAATTTTGGTTGATACTTCCAGTGGTTTGATATCAATTACATCTGCCTTATGTCAATTCACTTCAACGAAAGATGGACTCATCACGAATGTTTATCCGAACATTGGCCAAATTATCGTAACTACGATTGCTTGGCTTGAGTGCACGCGCAATTTTAACGATGTCACCGATGTTAATGACTTAAATTGGAAGATTCAAAGTCAATTTCCGGGACAATGAAGACGAAGCCGTGAATTATCTAGTGGAATTTATAAATTCTTTGGAGATCGAATAGAAGGGGGCAGAATGCTTGATTCTACAAATTTCTTTGAGTTCCATAGATTTGCCATTTGACACTCGAAAATGCTTGGGCGTGCCAAAAACTCTATTATATTACAGAATTTAAAAAGCTTAAAACGAGGATCAGTGGTCAGAATTTCTTTCTGTTGGATATTTCTACCAATATTTTTAATATTGATCTTACTGCGTAATTTTTTCTAAGTATACATTTTCTAAGTTACATTGTGTAATGGACATAATGGATATATTAACCAGATAAGTACCAAGACTTTTTCGATATGACTTCTAATGGATGCCTACCTCGGCTTCCGCAGTGAAAGTATCCTTTTTTATAGTTGAAAAAAATTCACCGTTGTACAATTGACTGACAAAAACTACTCAGAAACTTCCCAGTAAAGTCGTTACACTTCACTTCTGTTGAAAAGGTGTTAAAACTGGAGCCAAAGTTAACTAGCGGGATGTTTTAGAAAACGTGGTAAGCAAGATTCTACTCCAGCGCACAAGACAAAAACCAAATAATCGTTGTAGATCTTTCGTGAATGCAAAAAGTGTCTATTTTGAATTATATTATTATGTGCATTACTAAATAAAATTTACTTTATTAAAAAATTTATTATACTATAGTTTAATTTTTTAACGGCATAAACTAATTGACTTTTAATATACTATTTGAAATGTGCTTCATTTTATTGACATGCAGAGAGCTTCTACAGTGTCATTAAAAGTCAGAGTTTTAGAAGATTAAACTTCTAATGAGAAATTTGTGGTAATTGTAACTTTTGTGGCAGATATACTAAGCACACTTTTTATGTTTGATATGAACAGCTTAAGTTCTACTTTTTTATAAACACCTGTCTTTCTGAGTCAGATTAAGTAATTTATAACACACATACTAACTTTTAAATGGATTATTTTTGAAAATTTTCATAGGATAAAATCGTAGTTTAGGCAAAAGAGGGCATGTTTAAGATAATAAGTGTGCGCAACATATCAAAAAAACAAAGTGTTTCAAAAGTTCGAAAACAAACAAAATTACCCATAATGCTGTAAAATGAGAGGCAAATGAAGCAATCTCCATACCCGAAGATATCCCCGAAGTGGTTATTGTTGGCGAGTACCGTAAAACATTCGGTAAAAGCCAGTAATGTTATTTTAAAGATACTAAATATTAATGTCTGTAACAAAAAATGTTCGAAGAAGCCTCGAAGAAACCGTAAGAGAAGCGAAAACTAAAACAAAAAAACTTTTCTTTACAACGAAACACAAAGCTGCGCGCTGAAGCGATATTAATGTCTGTAACAAAACTGTTCGAAGAAGCCTGGAAGAAACCGGAAGGAAAGCGAAAACTATAGTAAAAACACTTTTCTTCATAACGAAACAAAGAGCTGCGCGTATATGCAACATACAAATCGGGATGCTTGGCAATGGAAACCGGTTCCATGGTCTGATGAGGCGTCGGTTAAACAAAAATATTACTATAGCTTTACGCAACATTAAGCAAACGTTAAAGTGTAGAAATGGTTGTTTTCAGAGCAAAAAAAACTGGGAATTCTTAATAAAATTATGAGAGCTCAGGGTGACATTAATATTCTAAAGAGCTTTTACCTAACCAAGCACGAAAAAATAGACTCCGAACTAAAGATTTTCTATTCATGCAAAATAATAACCCAAAACACAACCAAAAATAGCATTGAAATGACCCTAGGAATGGCTTTGACATAAATAAATTAAATATCAGTGGAATATAAGAAGGAAAAGAGTAATTCGAAACTTAGACCTTTAAACGTTGCATTGCTTTGGATGGCCGTCAATGAAGCTTGGTCAAACAAAATCCCACACATTTTATAAAATATATTTCAAAATATTTCTCAGATAATGAACTGTATTCTCTTTCTTCTTTTTCTTTACTGCAGTAGACACCGTTCAAGCGGTTATACCTGAGTTAACAACAGCGTGCCAGTCATTTCCCTAGTTTGCGGTAATTCGAGATACCAAGTGCAGCCTCTGTCTCTGCCTCTTCCACTGCTTCCACTGGCGGGTGCTGTATCGAAAACCTTGAAAGCTGGAGTGTTCTCCTATCCATCCGGTCAACATGACTTAGCCAACATAGCCGCTGTCTCTTGATTCGCTGAACTATGTCAATGTCGTCGGTATTCGCCGTTCCTAATGCTCAAAGGACCATAAATCTTTTTTTTCTCGAACAGTCCTAAGGCCGACTCATCAGATGATGCCACTGTTCATACCTCTGCACAGTATAACAGGACGGGGATAATGAGTGACTTGCAAAATTCTTCGAAAGAGGACTTTACTTCTCAATTGCCTACTCAGTCCGAAGTAGCACCTGTTGACAAGAGTTATTCTGCGTTGGATTTCAAGGCCGACATTGTTGTTGGTGTGAATGCTGGTGCTAAGATAGACAAAATAGATTGAAGAAGTCACAGGTCAGGGAGTCTCTTTTCACGCGTCTTTCCTAAGGATAAGGCCCAATCAATTTGTTGACGGTGGGATTCAGTCTTTTAGAGACTACACTCGGTAAGATCTTTTATTCCGATCATATTTTACAAAAAAGCAAATGCATGCTCATTATCAGTTCTTCGCCGCCGTTTTTGAATGGCTCGACCGGCAATCCATCGGTCTCTGCTACTTTGTAGTTTTTCAGGCGGGTAATAGCTATTCGGACTTCTTCATCGTCGGGCAACGGAACGTCTGCTTCATCGCTATCGATTGAATAATTGAGTTCGACAACTCCAGATGTTACACTTTCACTTCCGTTCAGCAGGCAGAAGAAGTGTTTCCTATATACATTCTTTGCAAAATGGAAAACGTCATAAATAAAATATGTTCTTATGTCTCGCAAAAGTGTGGAGAAAACCCAAAATAGCCCTTAATCAAAGAAATATCGTACCAACAGTAAAGTTTGGCAAACTTTCCGTAATGGTTTGGGGATGTATTTCATCCAAAGGCGTTGGAGAGATTCGTATATTTAATAATGTAATGACCAAAGAATTTTATTTGGATATTTTAAAAAATGAATTAACAAAAAGCGTCTTGGATTTTGGGTTCGTTAGCCGTCAGAATCCAAATAAACTGCAATATAAACTCTATCAGGACAACGACCCCAAACACAAATCGCTACTTTGCAGGACCTAGCTGCTGTATAACTGCAGCAAAGTGATCGACACTCCTGCCCAGAGTCCTGACCTAAACCCTATCGAAAATTTGTGGTATTTATTAAAGAAGAAGGTGTCTAAACGGGGACCAACAAGTAAAAACGCCTTAATAAAAGCAATTAAAGAGGAATGGAAGAAAAGTACTACGACATAAATGCGGTCTTGGATGCCAAGGGACGCCACGCTAAATATTAGAACCATAAATGTTATAGTTTATAAGTTTTCGTTACAAGTTTAACCAAAGTTTACATTTTGCAAAGAATTAATTGACAGCCTAATATTTGCACACTTTTTTTTGTTGTTTTCTTGTTATGTTTTATGCTGAAATAAGTTTTTTTTAATTATAATTATAGCTAATAATCACTCTTATTATAATTTAAAAGAAAAAACTGAAATAAATCCATTTTTTTTTAAGAAAAATAAACTTGAAAACTTATTTCAATGACGTTTTCCATTTTGCAAAGAATTATTTGACAAACTGTAACGTTAGTATGCTCTGAACATCAGCCACGAGATCACCTCTGGAAGTGACATACAAGAGTATGCTCCCGTCTTGAAACCTTCCGTTAGTTGCCGAATCTTTTTTTTAATTTTTCGAGCGTTATCCTGATGACCAGCTTCTCAAGCTCTTCATACTCACCCATTTCGGCATCTGTTTGTTTTTTGTCTGAATATGCCTCTCGCTTCCCTCTTCAACTGTCGTTATCTATCCCACCCTGATCTTGTTCTGGTCGATCGAAAGCGTACGTACGTCAAGGTAACTGGATACATGTCGTCCATCTATCACAGTAATATCAATATGTTTTCGATCCGGAGGCAGCCAAGTAGCTTTGTTAACGATTAATAATAAGTTAATTTAACTTGAATGATTTATTCTGTGCAATTTGGGTTCACCATTATCCAGGTATACGCTGCTCTATCCGGTATCACCATTATCAGGTAATCGCTTTTTCGTTTCGCCATATCTACCGTTGTTTGGGTCAGACTATTGGACAGTATACAAGAACAATTGGAATCACCATTATCTGGTGATGCGTTTTAACTTTGGCACATCATACGATCCCACTGTTGTTTGGTCAGACCATTCTCCCGTATGCAAAAATAACTTTGTTACTTTCGCCAGTTCGCATATACACTATTTTTTATATGTATAAGCTTGAATTAAGCATAAGATTAGGGCCAGTCGTCCTTTAAATGAATTGGATGGTACTTGGAGCGAGCCAAATAAATAAGTGAAATAAAATAATACTTAAATTAAATCGTGTTTTTTATTATTATGCAAATATATACGTCATACGGGTTTATTTTGAGTGATTAGTGCAATACTAAACATTTTTGGTGCCTCCTGTAAAGAAGTGTGTATACCGTTTAAATTGCTGGTAATATGGCAGCATTAAACTTGCGTACATCACTGGGCACGCTTGTTTTGCGCATCTGGACGCAAGTTCGAATGTGAAAAGCTTTTGGGTAGTGCCCGACAATATTTCTCTCGTTCTATGGATTTTTCCCTTGTTTCCAGCGCACATGGAGGCGAGGTGGCGGAGAATGATGATTTGCTTGCTTTGACGGAGGAGATTTTCAATCACTCCTGCCATATTCAGCAAACTTAACAAAATTAATACAGAACTTTCAGCCAGACTTGGAGACTCCAATCGTTCTATGCGGCGATTTCAATTGCGATCCACAACAGAACAACTATATTGCTGAGTTCATGAGCAATGAATTCAGCCTCAACTACGTACAAACATCCATCGACAACATTAGGCAATACCACTATAGGCTGTGCTTTCACCAGAAATATTAATGTTGACATTATGCTGTATGTTGCTTATTTCACATATCACAGATCTATGTTAAATAAAATTGTTGTCGAAAATCAAAATAAGTAATTTATGTTTCTATTATGTACTTGTTCTTTTTTATTAAAATACTTAAAACAGCGTCCATCTTGTTTACATTTCAATTTTTTTTCTTTAAAAGCGATTCATGTTAAAGCCAACGGCCGTCTGCCTCGGCACAGCCCGACCCGTTTTTCGTTATAAAAGCCGTCTTCTTTTAAATATTTTCCATATAATGGAAATATTGGACGCATTTTTTTTTATTTGGGAAGTCGATTTTCAGGTGAATTCAGATCAATTGCGTTTAATTTATTTGTTTGCTTACATTTTTTTCTTATACTATTATATTATAATTTTGACACACTTCCTACTAAACGGATTAGTTTCAGTGATATTACAAGGTTGTATGAGCCTCTGGGGATGTTGGCACCAGTTGTCGTGATGGACAAAATGTTTGTTCAAAATCTATGTTTGGCGAAACTGAGTTGGGATAGTTTTCTTACAACAAAATTGTATATAAACGCGGGGTGACATATTCGATCAGAATTCAATCCCGCGACTGCTCCAGTTGCGGAATTACACCGGAAGAAATCATGAGAAACGAACTTTGGTGGAAGGCACCTCCTCTCATCCACACGATTAATTAATCATCATCACCCTTATCAAGCCTCACAGCTTAAGAAAATCAAGTTTTGAACTGAGCACAACGAATACCTTTGGTAGGAAGGTTTAGCCGTTTGAGTGCCTTACTGAATACAACTGCTCGAATTCGTCGTATTATATCGACGTTCAGAAGTCAGAGACCACATAAATACTACTGTGATCAAATTGAAAGTAAATTTTGTCCATTTCATCTCCTTCAACGTAATCCCCTCCCGCTGCAATAAACTTATACCAACGAAATTTCCAGTCATCACTTAGGAAAATTCTCCGTCGTGATGGCCATCAGAACCTTCTTCGATTCAGCTTTTATATCCTCAATTGAGTCAAAACGGTGTCCTGGGAGTGTTCATGTGAATTTGCTGACAAGCCAGATGTTACACGAAGGTAAATCAGGTAAATGCGGTGATTGCGGCACAATATTAGTTGAAAATGTGGCAAAATGATCACGAATAACCAATGCAGTATGCACTTCTTTGTTCAATAAATTCAGAGAGGGTAAACATCAAAGTATTTACTTTTAGAGCCTCACAAAACGACGTGTATCTCAAATATTAATAAATATTTTGACGTGAAATTTAGCACAGACGTTACTGACAGTACTACCAACTTACAGAAAATAAAAAGTTTACCTATTCGAAAAATACGCGAAGTATAAATTAAAAATTTCAATTTGACCACAGTAGTAAGTTTATTAGTGCTGAAGAGAAGGAATGGGCACTGATCACGCATATATAGTTATCAATAATAATATGTATCATTCTTAAAATAGAGCACTTAAATCCCGTTCCAGCACCCATTCGTCAAGTAAACTACTTCCACTGAACCCGATTTTGGGCGAAGAAGGCATACTGCTACAGATACTGCATGTACATACATACATAAGTGGACAGTTAACAAATTCGGAATTACCATATGAGCAAAACCATCCAATCATTCTTGCCAAGATCTTTTCGTGAGTAATGCTCACAAGTGCTGTCTCCATGGTGTGAACGTCGGATTGTAAAGTCGTATGCCGTCGAAACTCCTGAACAACTCAGCAGCAACTGATGCCATCACTTCCGAAATCACGGGTTATGATTGCTCTTTACCCATACCGAGTTGGACTACTGCAGACCATTCAACGTTCGTAATGGAAGAAAGCGAGCTACTGCAATGAACAAAGCTTACGGGGCGATTTTCATTTATATGGCTACAAAGGCCTTACATATTGAACTTCCGGAAAATTTGTCAACTCAGGCATTTATCGATGTATTTGATCGCTTTATAAGCCTACGTGGAATATGTTCGATCTTTTCTAGCGACAACGGAACGCAGTTTGTGTGTGCTAGTTGCATTCTATATCAAGATTTTAAAAATTGGAGAAATTATATGCAACTCAGCACATTAAATCTTAAGGCACGCAATGGAAATTCATCACTCCAGCCTCACGTAATCGGACGGTGTACCAAAGAATTATGTTAAAAAGTGTTCATTTAACTTTAAGTTCCTTAGTAACACCCTAGATTAGGTAAATATACGTACATATTTAATATTATATGTTTTTGCTTCTTTAGATAAAATGAAGTTATTTAAGCTTATGCTAACACTATTTCCTGATTTTCTGCTACAAATGAAATAAACATAACACGAAAACGCTTTTATGAACACTTTTGTAGTTCACTGTACGTAAAGTAGCATATATGCATAAACATGAACATGAGTTTAGAAAAAGTGGTTGCTATTACTGATTAGCTTGTATATTCGGCAGAGAATATTAGTAAGTTCGTATGCATGCATTTTAATGCATAAGGGCCCACGCTTACTAACAAAGTACGAAGAATATGGAAGCGCATTCGAGCGTAAAGTTGTGATAAGAAACGTTTGTATAAGTTTTTTGTACATCCAGCTATATACATATATGTATAAATAAACTTACTATAAAAACACGTGGATGATTCTCACTGAGTTAAATTTACTAAAAAATCTGTTGAGGACAATAAAGATTTAACCTTTATATAATGATTTTAAATATGATAAGCTTTAATATGCACCGTATTTTTTCACTTGTGTAAATAGAAACGTTGTATATTGGTAGCTTTATGACTTTCCTAAAATAAATCACTTTGTGTTAAAAAAAAAACATTTGTGTATATTTCGTCAAAATTTTAAAATTCTTAATTTATTCTCCAAATCTTTGTCGCCCCTCAAATTTCAAGGAGGATTTCCTTGGGGGGTATACAGTTGTGACAAAGTTTTTTCCAATCCTCGAAACAGTTGCTAAAATCAATTTTTGGAACAGCCTTCACTGCGGCACGATATTGGTTGAAAATTTAGCAAATAATTAACAAAAAAATAATAAAGTATGCGATGGTATGTCATCATGGTGCAAAAACCAACAATTTTCGGCCCATAATTCCGGCCTCTTTTACGAATAGCTTCACGCCAACGACGCATAACATTCAAATAGAACTCTTTGTTGATAGTTTGGCTGGCTGGAAGGAATTCAGTGTGCACCACCACCTCTATAATCAAAGAAAACTATTAACATAACCTTGATTTTCGACCAACCTTGACGTGGTTTTTTCAATTCAATTCCTTTTTTTATTGACGTAGTGATTATCACTTGTTGATGATGGCCGCCCTGGACGAGGTTCGTTGTCAACACGTTCTCAACCCCTTTGATCAATTTGAACTAAATATAAAGACTTTCTCGCGACAAACAATTTTGGCGCCAGAAATTTCATTCCGCACACAAAATTTAATCGAACTTCTTTGTTAAATAATTTCATTCACCGTAAAAATCGCCGAATACACTTTAGAAATTAAAAAGTCTTACTATTTTTTGCCCACAGTAATCCAATGCGTATGTATATACAGCAGTATTCCAGAATAACAACTCATTACCTATCAGGCCAGTTCGTTACACAGATTTTTTCATTAATTGAGAGTATTCGCTTAGAGAGGTATGTTTTTGAATAAAAATGTATAAAGAAATCGAAAATTACAGATATATACATTTTTTATTGGATTATTTGATAAAAAAAAAGAACAAAGACAAAAAGGACCAATTCAATGCATGTACAAATTTTATTGTTCTTAAAATTCAAATTTATGAGATCAAAATATTTGTATATCAGTAATATACATTTTTAACCTTTCTGTTATGTTAATAAAAAGTTGCACATGTGATGTTAAGGTCACGGAATGACTTAGTCGGAGTTTTGTAAGGGTATCCTATAAAAACTTTATGATTTTAGTATATTTTCTAACATTTCTTAATTTTACTGACTACAAATTAAGTTTGAATTTAACATTTCATAGTTGTATTGATTATAATTTTATTTTGTTCTTAACATTTCTTACATTTTTTGAATATAAATGAATGCACAGATGGCTTGCTGAATTTTTTTTCTTTTTTTTTGAGCAACATCCGCGAAAGTATTTGTCTATTCAGCTTCTGCCCAGACATTCCTGACAATACCAGCCGAATACTAGTTTTTAGGTACGCGTTTTCTACGAGTTATTTCACCCTGAACAAAGTATAGGCCAAGTTTTTCGAGAAAATCTTGCGCTTATATGTTTTTAGACGCACTCCAATTAGAGTGAATTTCTGTCCATAAAACCTAGGCATTTAGCGCCGAAACATCCACTGTTGACGCCGCCCCCGCCCAATATCTTTTGCCACGTCTGTATCGACAAAACAATCTTTTCTTCTTTTTCGAAGTTTAAGTCGCGCGCAACTAAACTCTAACAAAAAAGTTGCGCGCTCTCTCTCCTTTTGCGACATCCTAGCGATACAGACGTGGTAAGTGCATTTCCAAATTTTTATAATTAAATATAAGTATTATAAGAAACCTTTGTTTTTTATTTAATATTTCTGTGGAATAAATTTGCGCCGACGGTTTCCCCACGGCCAACCACATCTTTGGAACGAGCGAGCACCGTGCTCCACCCGAACTATCATTGGTGCTTCGAGCCGGATAACAGGTAACAAGTCGATTTTTTATTAAAGTGAAAGTGCATAATTTGCCCGCTTTAGCAACTCGCAAGTTACAGCCAAACATATTTTGGATTTGTGCTCTACAAGCTATAAGGCAATAGATTGGTTAATTTGTGCATCATTTATGTACAAAACCCATTGTGCTGTGTGAAGTGGAGACCAAAACTTATTTTTGGCACTCTACCCACAAAATCAAAGCACAAGATTGCAGGTAGTATTGTACTTATTTCACTTATTTGCACTTATTTCACTTTGCAAAAAAACCACACTCTCTGTTATTCGAGAAAAAATTATAAATTTATAAAATTATAAATCTCTCTCGGTTTTCTGGTTTTTTCTTATGTTTAATTTGAGTCTAGTCGCTCAACTCTGCCTTCCCATATATTGCTCGAATAGCAATAAAGGCAAGCAGCAATAACCCAGCTGCAGTTTTGCGAGTGAACTAAAAACAAAATACAAAAATTAATACAAGTGAAGTGAGTGACACCAAAAATTGGAGCAAGTGAAGTGAGCGACGGCAAGAAAGCCAAACAGCGAAGTGAGAGCAGCAAAGGCAAAGCAGAAAAGTGAGAGCGGCATAGGCAAGCCGCATAGGCAAAGCAGCACAGGCCAGGCAGCATTAAATGTGCGAAAATACTTCACTAAATTTGCAAGTAAAAGTGCAAGTGCGTTCGGCCGATTACCCAGCAAGCACATTCATTAAATTCGAAAAAAATACTTTCAGAAATAGTTTACTAAATTTATTAATTTTTTTGTGCCTTCGAAAATTCACGTTTTATAAAGAAACAACGCACTGCCTATCATCAACTATTTTGTAGTCTGTCCGTGATTGGTTCTATAACTTTTAAACTTTTGCAACATATTTGCAAATATATTTTAAATTTTAATTTCAAGTTTTAGATCCGATTTTGTGCAACATTTTTGCAGTTCCGGTTCAATTTTTGAAATCAATGGAATCAATCAGAGCCTTTACCACAGCTGCAGACGCTCTACTGGAGTTTGAGGAGTCTTTTACTCCAACAGCAAACAACCAAAGTGCCTACTCTCTTGAAGTACAACAAGCTGAACTGAAATCTCTATGGTAATCTACGGAATCAGAGGTAAAGTCAGAATACAAGCTGTGTTTGCCAAAAGTGGATCCTTCCGACACAAGCTCAATTGACGACAGTAAGCTTAAATATTCAAGCTGTTACCACGCTTATGTGTGTTGCGCGGCCTTGATGGGCGAACACATACACAACCTCACGGCGTTCAACCAAAGCCCTACTTCAAATTCGACAGTTATTCAACCTGAACGGTTACAACAAACTGTAGAATCCGTGAGGTATACCATCAATCTACCGCCATGTGATACCGAAATCTTTCATGGCGATGTTTTACAATGGCCCTCATTTAGGGATTTATTTGCCGCCATTTATGGGAATAACCCAAGGCTATCTCCGATAGGAAAGTTATTCCATTTGAATCAGAAAACGCGAGGTGAGGCAAAAGATATTGTTTCGAAAGCGCCACTGACGAATGACGGATTCGCATTGGCTTGGAACAATTTGTTGTGTAGGTATGAAAACAAGCGACTGCTTGTCAACACACAATTAAATTTACTATTCAAGCTTCCGCACATTTCTACAGAATCTGAGACCGAACTCAGAAATTTACAGCGGGAGATAAATAGCTGCATTTCAGCCTTACAAAAACATGGCATCAATAGCTGGGATGCCATATTCACGTATTTGTGTTCTATCCGACTACCGGATTATACACTGTCGCTTTGGGAACAATCTCTGGATTCGGATTCAGAGATCCCAAAATGGGTTGAGTTAGACAAGTATCTAACCAAACGGGTTAAAACGCTTGAGAGAGTATCAAACCTCAAAGGCGAGTTGAGTACTCAACCAAATAACGGGTGATTTTTTTGAGGTTAGGATTTTCATGCATTAGTATTTGACAGATCACGTGGGATTTCAGACATGGTGTCAAAGAGAAAGATGCTCAGTATGCTTTGACATTTCATCATGAATAGACTTACTAACGAGCAACGCTTGCAAATCATTGAATTTTATTACCAAAATCAGTGTTCGGTTCGAAATGTGAAAATCCGCTTTTTTATCGACAAATTTTGTTCAGCGATGAGGCTCATTTCTGGTTGAATGGCTACGTAAATAAGCAAAATTGCCGCATTTGGGGTGAAGAGCAACCAGAAGCCGTTCAAGAACTGCCCATGCATCCCGAAAAATGCACTGTTTGGTGTGGTTTGTACGCTGGTGGAATCATTGGACCGTATTTTTTCAAAGATGCTGTTGGACGCAACGTTACGGTGAATGGCGATCGCTATCGTTCGATGCTAACAAACTTTTTGTTGCCAAAAATGGAAGAACTGAACTTGGTTGACATGTGGTTTCAACAAGATGGCGCTACATGCCACACAGCTCGCGATTCTATGGCCATTTTGAGGGAAAACTTCGGACAACAATTCATCTCAAGAAATGGACCCGTAAGTTGGCCACCAAGATCATGCGATTTAACGCCTTTAGACTATTTTTTGTGGGGCTACGTCAAGTCTAAAGTCTACAGAAATAAGCCAGCAACTATTCCAGCTTTGGAAGACAACATTTCCGAAGAAATTCGGGCTATTCCGGCCGAAATGCTCGAAAAAGTTGCCCAAAATTGGACTTTCCGAATGGACCACCTAAGACGCAGCCGCGGTCAACATTTAAATGAAATTATCTTCAAAAAGTAAATGTCATGAACCAATCTAACGTTTCAAATAAAGAACCGATGAGATTTTGCAAATTTTATGCGTTTTTTTTTTTTAAAAAGTTATCAAGCTCTTAAAAAATCACCCTATATTAAGTCGGCTGATGGTGAAGGTCGGATACCAACCTTGCAGTCAAGGATTGGATCCAAACCCATCAATTCCTATCACGCCAAGACAAACAATATGAAATGTAAACTGTGCTCATCTCAATCGCACATTTTGAAAACTTGTCAAAAATTCATTGAGATGCAGCCCAACGCACGGTTAAATGCTGTCAGAAAACTCCATGTCTGCCTAAACTGTTTATCGGACTCATATGAAGTC
Organism: Bactrocera dorsalis; assembly: GCF_023373825.1. Classification (NCBI taxonomy): domain Eukaryota; kingdom Metazoa; phylum Arthropoda; class Insecta; order Diptera; family Tephritidae; genus Bactrocera; species Bactrocera dorsalis. The sequence goes on from NC_064308.1 coordinate 29,568,073, forward strand.
AAAAATTGTAAAAGTCTGTTTAATTGTTCCAAATGTAAACAGAGACATTACTCTATGATTCATCGGGATCAGAGTGAGGAAATAGCTGAGATATCTGACAGCACAGACACTGCTGAGATTTCCACTAAATCCTATGTGCCCTCTATTAAGGCCAATGTTTCAAATGTGCCTACCAGTCGAAGCGTGCTCTTAGGTACAGCCATGGTGACCATATGCCACAACGAGAGCACCTTCACTATCAGAGCCCTGATTGATTCAGGATCTGAAGCAACCTTCGTAAGCAACAGTCTTCAGAAACGCTAAATCTGAAAAGCAAAAAGGTCAGCGCGAGTTTCAGGATTGAATAATACCGTATCAGGACGAGTTCAATCGGTATGCTCGATGACAATTGGCTCGCCCCGTAACAAAAGCGTAAGACTAGAAGCGGAAGCGTTGGTACTGCCAAAATTGACTGGACTGCTTCCATCCAGGTCAATTAACTCTTCGATTGTAAAAAGGTTACCCAACATCCCCTTAGCGGATAATAATTTCTATACGAGTCAAAAAGTTGACTTGTTGATCGGAGCGGATCTTTACCCTAAAATCATACTAAACGGGGTAAAATCGAAAATCTTCGGATCCCTCGTAGCACAACGTACAGTGTTCGGTTGGATTTTTACAGGTTCCATTCCCTCTGAAGAAACGAAGATAAATGGCAAAGGCGACGGACAAAATTCAACAATGACTCAACAACAAACACAAAACCATTTTTGTAGTAAAATTAATACTAATTTTATATTTTTACAACAGCAACAACATCAGCAGCATCAACAGCAGCAGCAGCAACAACAGGATCATGCCAGCAATGATGGCGAACAAATGATGCGCCCGGCTCTTGGAATCACACCGATACCCATGGTGGCGTATTTCGAGCACCCGGCGTTGGGATGCAATCTTACAACGGTGACCACGTATCTGGCAGTAGTTCGTCACAAGTAGTAGTTCGTCACAACCACACCTGCAGGTATTCCACGACGGCCTGCACTCCCATCTGATGCGCCGCCAGCAACATGCTGCAGCCGCAATGCAACGAGAATCCGCAAAAGCAAAAAGACGGAAGAATTGTGATCCAGATAAGCTCTTCTTTCTCTCACTTTACGAGGAGATCAAACGTGTGCCCGAAGAGATACGACTCGATGTCAAGGGCGAACTCATACATGTGCGCAAAAAATACCGGAAGAAACTATCGTTGAAACAGGAGAAAACCCAACCACAAGTGACAAGGTACAATTGTCACAGCATGCGCAAATAACGCACAGCATATATCAGCTGCAAACGTTGCGGCAACCCACACCACACGACATAGCCACAATCCCAAGTCCATCCACTGTTATCCTCGCCTCCACGATTTCACGATTGCGACTGCGTACACATGCACGTGGAGACAGCCGAGTTTGCAACGTTTACAACGTCGTCTATTACCACCGGCGCCAGTAAGGTCTCTGGAAGACCACACATTTCAACATTTCCAGAACCTAAAATTGGCAGACAACGATTTTACAAGGCAAACGTTTACTCCCGGCTCATGTTGCCCGGGTTACAACCAGTGGCAATGGGCCAACTCATCGCCCAAAATACGTCGCTGGGATATATAATATCCGGCGTCATATAACATCGGCACAATAAAGTGCACTGTCTGCCAACGCCTCTCACATTCACCACCTACCCAGGATCGAGTTAGACTCGAGTCGTCTCGCCGACATCGGACGGTGATGACTTCTATGCAAATTGGCGGCAATGCAATGACCGACTGAGGTTCGATTCATCTCAGCGGCATTTCCCGGACCACCCCATCTGCAAAGAAGACGTGGAAGAGGAAGTGCAGGAGCCAGTTAATTAAGTTAGTTTTAAGTAATTTATTGTAAACTGCATTTGCAGTAATACTGCAAGGCGGGGAGAATGTTGACGCCGCCCCCGCCCAATATCTTTTGCCACGTCTGTATCGACAGAACAATCTTTTCTTTTCTTCTTTTTCGAAGGTTTTTCTAAGTTTAAGTCGCGCGCAACTAAACTCTAACAAAAAAGTTGCGCGCTCTCTCTCCTTTTGCGACATCCTAGCGATACAGACGTGGTAAGTGCATTTCCAAATTTTTATAATTAAATATAAGTATTATAAGAAACCTTTGTTTTTTATTTAATATTTCCGTGGAATAAATTTGCGCCGACCGTTTCCCTCTTGCACGTTTGTCTCTTGCACGTATGTATGTATATGTTTCTACTAATTGATCAATTGTGTCCACTGCAGATTTTGTAGAATTATAAAAATCTTGTATTTCCGGCAACTTCTGGGGATAGTTTTCAATTTTTGTTATGATGAAGAGTGCTCAATTCACTAACCATTTTACAAGTTATTTTATAGGAATGTATTGAACAATGATGATATTCATCAAAGAAGAAACGACTGTTTAGCTACCCTTTTCTCGTAAAAATCCCGAATTGGAGCAATTTTATCATATACTCTACGATTATCTCTGTTAACGAACCTCAGCACACAAGTTACTTCCAAAAACCTTGTAAGTGACATTCCAACGAAAAATATTAGTCGACCATGAACTTCATCTCAAAGACTGCGGAGACTTTCTCCGTACGACCGATAAATGCCTGTTTCTATATTATATGTATTTGAGCAAGTACATAATGTATAAATATGCCATTCGAAGTAAATCCTAATATCAAAATACCCAAAAATCCATTAAATTCTATTTCATCAATTAGTTTATATTTCTCCCCAATTTTTTAGCGCCCTCGATGTTGGTGAACTCCAGCACAGGTCAAATGTTTCTTTTATATTTGATATTCGGTGAACTGAATATACTGTAACCGGGGTGTCGTCGATTTATATATTTGTGTTCTGGCTCTAGTGCTATTGGTTGCTGTCGGTGAAAAGTACACGGGAATGTTTCTTTTATCAGCTTCAGCAATACTGTCTTCTTCTTCACTAGCAATGTGCCATACTTTTCAGAAGATTCGTCATCTGGCAATTCTTCCAATACATTCTCATCGTCCTCAAAATCACTATACTTATCAATATCTTTCTGTCGGACGACAAATTTTCTGAATCAGATAATACTCCATCGAAATCAGTCAAAATACTCACCTATGCTCGTTTACGATTCATTTTATAAAATATCTACAATGTATGTCGTTTCACACAAAAATTAATTGAGAAAAATGGCGCGAAACTTCCTTTTGCCACTTTGAACAGCAGATGGTCATTGAATGACCTTATGCTGTCCACACGTTTTGGTTCTGCCATGTTTTTTTTATGAAATTATAAAAAATATTTTGCATTTTTCAAAGCGATTTCACTCAATGCAGGAATTCGTGAAAGGAAATTCCAAATTTTTGTGTCTTTTATGAAATATAAGCAAAAATAACATAAAAAGGTCACGAAATGACCTTAAAGTAACAGAAGGGTTAAAGCTATTTAAAAAAAATTGATTAATTGTCGTTTATTTCGTTGGAATGTAGAGATTACAATTATTGATCTTCAACCATTTACAAATTTTTCTGCACCTTTCACTTGATTATCAACCTCATTGGAATTGTGTATGAAATTTTGTTCAAATCAAAAAATATTTATTTGAAAAGGTCTAAGCATACAATTTAACATTATTTACTTTTGGAAAAACATACTAAACAATTTAACTCCGTTCCTCATTGCCACGGTATCCTCTTCATCAGATTGACGAAAGAGGAAGGTCATACTCCTCAGCAAAATTCCACTGTTTTTATGTTTTTATACTTAGTTGAAAAGGAAAGAAATACAAGATATAAAGAAACATTTATGTGTATAATATTTGTTTCTTTTGATTGTTTTTTTCTTATCCTGGTTTGTATCCTTTTTTACACAATTTTTTTAGTTTTCAACTCTTTCTACAAACGTACATATGTCTTTTTAATGTTGTTTGTTAACGAGTACACCTAGTGTGACAACCTAAAATAACGTCGATTTTTGGGAATAAAAAAACTGCTCCATCGATTGTTTTGAAACTTTTAGGGTATATTTATATATGTTTCAAGAAAACACACCGAAATTATTTAAATTACTAAAACTAGAAGATATTGTACACACAATAATCAAAATTAATCGGATTATTTGTTTTCGGGCAGCAATTTCGGAAAATGTTGTTTCGAGACAAAGTCGTTCAAAGATAAACTGATTAAACTGAGTGAACTGAACGGTTACATTTTAGAAGGCTGTAACTCAAAAACTATTTGATATATCGATTTGAAATTTTAGTATCTTTTTTTTAAGGATAAACTAAAAAATGTTTGTTTTGTTTTTAAATTGCACACTAGATTTGCCTTTAAATCGAATACTGACAAATCCCTGTTGTTCGTTATTAAAAGTACTTAATGTAAAGATTCCCTTGTTCGTTATAAGCGGTTAATACTACTTTACTACTATTCCCTTATATAAATGTATATTCTCGAAATTTGCAAGAATCCAAACCAGGGAAATACATTCGGGTGCAGGCAAAATCTTTATTAAAAAAAGGGTGCAAAATCGTTAATGGATTATAATCAAATTTGTATCTTATTAACTTGTGTATACGAGTATAATAGGTCATAGACTCAATTAGTTTTCGAAGTATATTTTATTTTTTGTTTTTATATCAAAATCCTCTTCAAATGATGATGCTATCGTGTAGCTTTAAAGTTAAATCATTTTGGGATATCAATAATTTCTTTATTCCTGTGAAAGTACATTCGTACGTACTCCATGAGTCATTATTCCATCATTACGAAAATTCAAAGAGATTCATGGTTTTTAATAACTTATCTTCTAGTTAAACTAACAAAATTCCAAAAAAGGGTAAAATTTTACAATTTTTTTTAAATTGAAAAAAGTGGTTTTGACCATAAAATTTTACTTAATTTTGTTTAAAAATATGTTCAAACTTGACTTTTCTCGGTTTTTTTTTTTAGTTTTAATAGAAGATAATTTTATACCAAAGATAATAAACTTTGCCCCAATTCCAACTTTGCCCGCTAATTAAGAATAATCGTAAAAATGAAAAACCGAGCTTCAAAGTTTTCGCTTTTTGCTCAAGCGTTCATACATATGTATACTCGTATGTATCTGTTAGACGCTCGGTCACTATTTCCCTTCTAGCTTCGACAATATTTCGAATTCCAAGCTATAACTTCGTTTGTTGTTAGATAATTTTTAAAGAGATTTAAGCAAAAAAAATCTATTGTTTGAAGCTTCTAAGGCAGGCTCCCCCCTTAATAAAGATATTGTATCAGAATTTATTGATCTTATAAAAAATGAATTGGCAATTTGGCAAACGAAAAGTGATAAATATAAAATATAAATATATATTGAGAAAAATAAAAGTTGGAATAACTTATTAACGAAATACAAAGAAATAGATAAAAGTGCTACATAAGAAATAAATTCGAAGAAATGTTCCGCTTGCCTGTCGCACATGTGAAGAACGAACGCAAAATGGATTTGTGTGTCGTGTATGGGCAAACGAATTCACACAGATCGAACGCTCATGTGTGCCCGTGTATGGGCTCTATAAGGGAACAACATTAATAAAAAACAACAAAAGAACTTTATCTTGGAACAATAGAAGTGCACTATCAGTACAACAAACAATAAATATTATTTATTAGTAAACAATCAGCATCTCAATAGTATGAGCTGGGATAAGCATAGCCTATATAAACACGCTTTCATAGAAAGAATACCATATCAAGCAGCGCTCCAAGAATACAACTGGAGACCGATCTTTAATAAAATAAATCAACAAATAAATCAGAAAGACGACTGAACCAGCAAATTTAATTGCATTAACCAACGCAGTCGCCGATCTGCAACGACAGTTACCCGAACTACAATTAGGAAGAAGTGCAACCATTCCACAACGAACAGAACAAATATGTTCCTGCGCCAACCAGAAGAAGTGGATCTGAATATGTTTAAATCAATAACACAATTTAATGGTGATTACAACGACAATCAGCAACAACCACCACGAAATCCGCAGCCTCGACAGAATTATCAAAATCCATTTAAGAAAGTAGCAGGAGCTTTGGAATACAAACGAAAACAAGATAATACAAGTCAGGCTAATATACAACCGAAGAATCAACGGATCAACCAAATTACACACCATCAACAATCAAATACAGAATATGAACAGGAAGAATATTTTTTTATTCTAAGGCATGGGTTACTAACGCTTGTAAAGACCACAGAAGAAGGTATCTCAGTGTATATTTTAATTGATAGTGGTGCAGAAGAAAATTATGCAAATCCAAAATTCCCTCACGTAAAAAGGATAGCAATAGAAAGTAAAAAACAAGCCGCTACTTTACACGGTAAATCATTAATTAAATATAAAAATAAAGTGAACATAATAGGATTCAGTATAGAATTTTTAGAACTTGATACTTTACAAGATTTCGATTTCCTGATAGGAATTAAAGGTTTAAAGCAAACGAAAGCAATGATAGATACAGAAAGAAATGTATTAATTGAGAAAAATAATAAATTAACAAGAATAAATTATATGATAGGAAAAGAAATCTATAAAAAAGAAATAAATGAATTAATGAAAATAAATGAGCAGAGTAAAACATTACCCTACGTAATTACAGTAGAGACAGAAATCAGAACAGAAACCAATAATCCGATTTGGGTCAGACAGTATCCATACCCCCAAGCGGATAGAGCATTTGTAGAAACTGAAATAAAAAAATTATTAGATAATGAAATCATACAACCAAGCAAAAGCCCGTACAATCCACCCATATGGACAGATTCTAAAAAAAGGAATGACGAGCAAAGCAACTCAAAAAGACATGGTAATTGACTTCCAGAAGTTAAATGCGCAAGCACTCGCTGATTTATATCCCATTCCGACCATCACCAGGATGCTCCCAAACTTAGGAGAAGTACAGAACTTCACGACGTGAATCAGGAATCAGGATTTCATCAAATTAAAATAAAAAAAAGACAGGGAAAAACAGCATTTTCAATAAATAATGCTAAATATGAATTTCTACGACTACCATTTGGGCTGAAAAACGTACCTTCGATCTTTCAAAGATGCGTTGACGACATTCTCAGACCATTCTTAGAAGTATGCACATATGTGTATATTAGGGTGTGCCATTCTGAGGCAACCTTTTTTTTCAACTGAAAAACAGGCTCAAAACTTTCGAAAATGTGTAAAAAAAGTCACTCAAGAGATGAGCTACTAATATTAATATTAGTAGGTGCCTATTTCAAATTTTCTGTTTTCCATATAAATTACATAGAAAAAAAATCATTTTTTTTTGTTGTGGTTATTGTGCGGAGGTTTTATATGTGCCCCGATGGCTACCAGTAGGGATGGTAAACTCGATCCCGATTCTACTCGAGAATCGAGTTTTCTCGTAAAATAATCGATTTTTCGGAATCGATTTTCAGTAGTCGAAGTTGATTAAGAATCGGTTCTTGACATTCGACTAACCGACTAACTAGAAATGGTAGCATTTGTAAAGAGAACAAATACGAACGCCACCCGACAAAACAAGTTTATACAAAAACACCCATACCCGAAGGTATAGGCACACAGATACAAATGAACATATTTGAAATCGATGGAACCATGTATCTCTCATGCAAAGATAGATACTCAAAATACACATATATGAGAAAATTAAACGACAAAAGATAATTATACAAAGTACTAGAGGAAGTACTCGCACAAATATTCCCATTTTGTAATAATCTAATGACAGATAACGAGACTATATTTAATAGCATAGCAGCAAAAGCTCTATTCCAACTGCTATATATTGAACATTCAATGACCGCAGCAAACCATTCAACATCGAACGCTCAAGTTGAACGGCTGCATTCAACCATTCTGGAAATTACTAGAATTCGCATTAAATAAAATAAAGCAACCGCGACTGAAGAACTATTCAACGCAATCAGGGAATGCAATGGGACAATGCATTCCGTCACAAAAAGGAAACCTATTGAATTATTTTTTGAAAGGAGCAAGACTAAAGGAATAAAAGAACTGATTGAAAACAAGCAGGAGTATATATACTTGCATATATGCTATCATACCACAATAAAAAATGAACACAAAAGAAATATAAAGCAGGACTAACAGTTTATGTGAAACAAAACCGACGTAATAAAATAAATCCACGCTATTTGAAGAAAACAGTACAAGAGAATCGTGAGGACGCAATTTTAACAACGGAGGGGAAGTCGTACACAAGGACAACCTCAGAAACAATGATGAAGATAACGCTAACATTAATCCTAGTAACATCCTTAGCTCAGGAAATAGCCGACTTACAAGATCGCAAGTACGTGCTAACCGATACTGACCCATTATTTTTGCATCAAGAGCATGAATATCTATTCCATATGACGAACTTAAGCAAAATACTGAAACCATACTACGAGATCGCCGAACATAAAAAACAGATGCCTCGCGAAGACGCAACAGAATATAAATCCTCGGAAAACAACTACTGAATAATGGACGAGCCAGGCGCTCAAGACGATCACTTAGTTTCTTAGGATCGATTTTGAAATTTATCACAGGAGTCCCAGACCACGACGACCTGATTGAAATTAAAACAACTCAACGAAATTATTGAAAATAATAATAAACAGAGTCAAATTAATTCTAACTTTGAAATAATGATGAAAACATTTGATATTAGGACGATTAAACAAACAGTTATATTGCAAGAATTATACAAGGAGTTATTTGACTTAACTACGACAATTAATTTCGCGAAGAACGGAGATTTTTATTCAGCAGCAATAAATACGGACGAGATTGAAAGGATATTAGAAAAGGAACAAACTAGTATACCGGTTATTGACATACTCGAATATGCAGACAGGCATGTAGTTAGATTAGACGACATTTTCATTGTAATTTATAAATATCCTGTCATTGAAAAGAAATGCACAACTTACAAAGTTACTCCATTATCCTATCGTAAAGACATTTTGGATATGAATAAAATCGTAAGTAAATGTGAAGATAAAATAATATTAACATCTAAATGTAAAAATAATTTAAGTAAATATATTTGTAAACAAGAACCTAATGAGAATTCTACAATACCAATGACTCAGTAGTATTCCACAACTAGGAACAAGAAATTAAAGATTATATTAAAGCTTATGGAAACGAAAGAATTCACATACTTGAAATATTGGAATTAGATAACGAATATCAATTTGACAACACAAAAAATTTTAATACCATTTGAAGAACACCCCATCAATAATATGTTCATAGCTATAGGAGTACTCGTAGGATTACTGTATTTGTAATAGTAGGATTAAGTATATTTGTAATATTCAAAGAGTTCATAATTTAACATTTAATCACGCCTTTGCTCACCTCAGCATAGCAACAGCTAACCACAAGTATAGCATGATATCACTACAACAAACAATCCTAAACAAACAAACATCAAAACAGTTTTATGTTTCAGTAAACGAGCAACATTAAAGAAAAATCATCAAAAGAACTTTATCTTGGAACAATAGAAGTGCACTATTAGTACAACAATCAGTAACAACCCAAATAGTTATTTACTCGTACTAGTAAACAACCAGCATTTCAATGGTACTCGTATGAGCAGCGATAATGATAAAGAGGCTATCGTTCCAGTGGTTTATATAGGCTATGCATAGGGTATGCATATATAAACCACTGGAACGATAGCCTCTAGGTCACTTTATCATTATCGACTGCCGAGTAACAAGTTCTGTATACCACTTGTAAAGGTACAGTTTAAGTTTAATATATTCAATACTTATGTAAGTACATGTGTATACTGTGAATTATTATACGAATAAAGGATCAGTCCGTACCAATTTCATTGGCTGACTTAAAATTATATTTATTTTATTCCTAACCCGAGTAAATTAACTAACACGCGCGAGTTAATTTTTACATGAAGTAAAAAAATAAGTCAAAAGAAAATATTTTTGAGCTGGACCAAAATGTGTCCTCTTTCTTAATACTCTTAAGACTAACTTATTACGTACCCATGCGAATGGTAATCACCTTGTCGCGGTGCAGGGGCTTAAACTGTAACACAGTACGGCATCTTCCAACCTTCATAGGTGGTGCTGCTTAGAATCTCTCCTAGGGGTTGACAGAAGCTGCATGTGTGCGGTGACCAAGAGCTACCACCTCCTAACCCAGGGTGTTATGTGACTCCGTGCCCATTGTATGATTTGCAGCGAGGAGGTGAATTCAGCTGTATTTGAACGGAGCCTTCCCAACACCGGGCCGCCTTGGGAAGTAACGGTGGCTTTACCGCGTCAAGGGGCTCTGGCGCGGCGGACCCTTGTGTTTCCCCTTTAAAGAGGGGGGATAAAGACAACCAAAACAACAAAAACAGCAAACAGCTGCAACAGCATGAGTGCAGGTAAGAGCGGCCCAGAGGCTAGACGCAAGTTCAGCTTCCTAGACGCTCTTTCGCCGGAAGAACACGCACTCTTCGAGCAGCATGCGCGCGATGACGGCGAAGTACCTGCGGCACTCAGCGCAGTGCGTCCACCGCGACTATTCCAAGTCGTGCGAACCCCGCCCCCACAACCCCCTCGAGCAGGAGAGGAGGGTGGATTCAAAAAAGTTGAATCCAGGGGCGAACGGAAAAGGAGAAGACAGCGAGGAAACATTCCACGTACCCCAGAAGCAAGACGCCCAGGAAGTCGTGACGACCCACGTAGTGCGGGCATTAGTGGTGCCACTCTCAAGTGGTACTTGAGATACTTGCAGGACGGCATGACACCAGAGGCAGTAGAGAAGCAGTCTCTGAATAGGAGCAGGGGTAGCAACCCTTCTCCTAACAATGCACGACGCGCAGGTGCTAACGCAGCGTCTGCAACCATACGCAGAAGTCGGAGGTGTCGCCGAGTCAACGCAGCCTCGTCGGAGGGACGGAGCAACGTAAGGCCGGCACCTCAAGATGCACCCAGTCGGTCCGAGAAGAGCGAGAAGAGAAAAGCGACCAGATAACTCCTCAGGAGCCACCAAGGTCGAAGAGAAGACAAACCACAGGAGGTAAGTAGAAGATCCTCCAACCCAAACCCGCCGCCGACGAGAGCTGTAAATCGCAAGTACTCAGCCTATGGCGAGCCAGGAGCCAGCGACGGGGACGACCGTAGTGCCGACTCGATCCGAAGCCAGCTCAGCTGTGCATGATGCGACTGCCACTGTGGTTGCAGGAGAGCGACACGAGTCCTCCAACGACACCATCTCGGCTGGGCAGGTTGAAACCATCACCGCCGATAAAGGTTGGTGCAGTGGGCAGGATGGCACGCTACCATCCACTCAAGACCTTCTGGAAGGGTCGGACATGCAGGACATGCTCTCATCGAGCAGATATTGTAAACTCCAGCCCCTGCATAGAAGTTGCCCAGGTGAACCTGCATCGCGCGACGGCAGCCTCGGCTATCACTATACTATTAATCCAGGAACCATGGGTGTATAAAGGAGAGGTAAGAGGCCTCAATTCGAGAAAAAAAAGTGCACGGGCAACTGGGAGGAATACAAGCAACACCTAACAATCTATAATAAGATTAGGTTTGCGAAGACAAATAGTTTTAGGAAATTCTGTGAAAGCGTCTCCTCGACCCCAGAGGCAGCCCGAATGCACAAGGCGTTGTCGAGAGGCAAGACGGACACGGTATTATCCATCAAAAGACAGGGCGGGATCTATACGACTAGCGCGGAGAAGAGGGCAGAGACACTCTTATAAGCGCACTTTCCGGAGACGGTTCGGGCGCACTTTCCAGCATCGGTCACATGCAGACCAGATCGTCTGGACTGGTTGACTGCAAGGAATCAGTTCACTGCAGACTCAGTCAGGTGGGCACTGGCCTCCTTTTCGAACTATAAGTCACCGGGAGCGGTGCAGCAAGGTATAGCAGTTCTACTGCTGTCAAGAATACGCGGACGACATTGTCATAATGGCGCGAGGTAGCCTCGGCTATCACTATACTATTAATCCAGGAACCATGGGTGTATAAAGGAGAGGTAAGAGGCCTCAATTCGAGAAAAAAAAGTGCACGGGCAACTGGGAGGAATACAAGCAACACCTAACAATCTATAATAAGATTAGGTTTGCGAAGACAAATAGTTTTAGGAAATTCTGTGAAAGCGTCTCCTTGACCCCAGAGGCAGCCCGAATGCACAAGGCGTTGTCGAGAGGCAAGACGGACACGGTATTATCCATCAAAAGACAGGGCGGGACCTATACGACTAGCGCGGAGAAGAGGGCAGAGACACTCTTATAAGCGCACTTTCCAGCATCGGTCACATGCAGACCAGATCGTCTGGACTGGTTGACTGCAAGGAATCAGTTCACTGCAGACTCAGTCAGGTGGGCGCTGGCCTCCTTTTCGAACTATAAGTCACCGGGAGCGGTGCAGCAAGGTATAGCAGTTCTACTGCTGTCAAGAATACGCGGACGACATTGCCATAATGGCGCGAGGTAGATTTAAGAACACTCTCTGTGACATTGTTCAAAGGGGCTTAAATCTAGCGAAGGGATCGTGCAACACGGTAGGCCAAAATATTAACCCGCCAAAAACTACCGTGATCCCTTTCACTAAGCGTACATCTCTTCCGGGTTTGAGCTCCCTAACAATTGGAGGCAGGGAAGTGGAGATGTCGAAGGAAGTCAAATTCCTTGGCCTCACTTTGAACTCATCCTTACGGTGGAGTAGGCATTTGGACTTAACGCTGTCCAAAGCAACTAAAGCACTCATGATATGCAGACGCCTGGCCGGCAGATCCTGGGGATGCAAGCCAAGTATCATTAGATGGTTGTATACCACGATTGTAAGGCCTATTGTCACCTATAGAGCGGTTGCATGGGCCGCCGTGGCAGCGCAGTCTTCGGTGGTCCGGGCTTCAGGGGCAATGCTCACATGCCCCACGGTGGCACTGGAGATCATACTGGAGTTCACACCGCTGCATCTGGTGATCAAACAGGCAGCAAAACATACCATGCTAATGTCAGCAGAGGGCTGCGGAAGAGGGAACTAATGTCCTCTCGACAGATGGAATCAGTAGCGGAAATCACACCGCTTGCCCTTCTCCCAAAGGACGGCACCACGAAGAGGATAAACTTCAAAAAGAACTTTAGAGTTACTCTAGGCAGCAAGACGGAGTTGAATGACTTCATGCTGGAAATGCTGTTCTATTGTTCCAAGATAAGGTTGAATTTTCATTAATGTTTGTTGTGATACAATCTGTTTACTGAAGCATAAGGTTGTTTTGATGTTTGTTTGTTGAGGATATTTCGATAAGATATTATTATAAAGAATACGTTCCTTAACTTTAGCACCGACTGGATTCGGTAAAAGGCGTTCCTAGCTAACGATCGAGTAGCTGGTCAGTTGTCTCCAAGCACGTGGAGAGTCAAAACAAACATTTTTGCGCGACGTCTTTCTGTGAGTGGTGCAAGTCAAAAATGCAGCGTTCGTTAGAGCACAGAGGTACGCGATTAAATTCTGTGTGAAACTCGGTAAATCTGCAACAGATACGTTTGATAGGATCAACCAGGCTTACCCAGATGTTGCTTTAGCAAGAAGTGGTGTATTTCGGTGGCACCAGCCCTTTTTGGAGGGCCGGGAAGAGGTCGCTGTTGCAGACCGTCCTGGGAGACCTGCGACTTCGACAAACACCAACAATGTGACCCGTGTGCTCAAAGTTTTGATTTCAGATCGTTGACTAAGTGTTCGCTAGTTAAGATCTTAAATTTATCAAAATCTGATCAAAATCTGTGGTTCATGATGTTGCGACGGAGCACTTTAACATGTGTAGCCGATTGGAAGTTACACCACGACAAAGCCTCGGCTCACATCGCCTTTCCTGTGAACAGCTAACCAAGATCGGCATAACAATGCTTCGCAGGCGCCCTACAGCGTAAATGTGCCCACCGGACTTTTTTTGTTTCCTTGTCTGAAAAGGCCGATGAAAAGCAAGCATTTTAAGACGACAGAGGGGATCCAAGTAGCATGCTCAAGGTTACTGCGGAGAATGCCTTCCGTGACGCTTTCAATGCGTGAAAATCGCTGCATCGACTCAGAAGGAGACTATTTTGAAAGTGTTTAATGAATTGTAACGATTAGTTCAATAATTTATTTTTAAATCGACTCAGGTTAAACCCATATATACCTATTTCGAACAAGATTGGTAGGTATTGGCATTTATTTGACATTGCTATTTTATGGTGCAAAACTGGCCGAAGTCAGACTAACCATGCCTACTTATCGTATAACTCTATTTTAAATACCACTTGTTCTTTCACTTGGCAATATACAAATTAAGCACCAATAAATGTATCAGAATAAAGCTTTGCAAGAATACTGCCTTTGATGTGTGCTAGCTTATGACCAAAAATTATTCAAATCGGACCAAAATTGTTCAAGCCCCCTGGTATTAAATAGACCCCAGTTCCTATTGCAAACTTGTTATCGAAAATATCAGTCAATCTGCGAGAAACTCAGAGATAATACTTATATAAAAAATCCCTCAGTTTCCACATACCTATTAAATAAATTTTCCAACTTCTGACTGACTTTATATCGGAAATATCGGTTAATATGTGAATTATCTGATTATTATTAATTGAAAGAACGTGTTTTTCTAATAACAATGCATCTTTGTGCTTAAAATGGATAAAATCTTGTGAAAACTTGCCCTAGTACCCATATAACTAATATCAAAAATTTTTAAAAATTGGCTGACTTTGGTCGTTATATATCGTCACCTGAAATGCAAAATAACGTATTTCGTAATTCCTTTGACCCATCCGTGAAGAAGCTCACTGTTCCTTTTCTCCAACGGCTTCTTCCCACAACTCCCTCGGTATATGGGTAGAGAAGGAGCCGCCAGAGTTCGGCTTAGCGACTCAATGATCAGACCCGTGCTTTTTTAGGAATTCAGCAGTCTATACTTTTACAAAGTTTAACAATAACTAAGAAGAAATGGCAACATCTGCAGGACCTAAAAGCTTTAATTCCAGCAGACTGTTATTGTTTATACCTCAATATACTTAGTTTCTTACAATCCTTACCTCTGGTGGGGGGCAATGCAAGACTTTTATTGAGGGAGAACTTATTCATTCTAATTTTTATTTAGTATTTTTCTTGCTTATATACAATTTTTAAAACTATCTTAAAAAACTAAATATATGTGTATGTGTGTATGTTTTTATGTATTGCAGCATATTTTTTATTGCTGCTTGACATGGGGTTGATTTCAAGTGTACAATTTATTGCATGTTTGTGTGTGTGTTTAATGTTATCTCTGCTGTATATTTATGATTAGCGTCCCATACATTTTCATTATTATTACTCGTAGATATGCATTGCATTTAAATGCATTATGTATGTATGTATGTAAGTATATTAATATATAAATAGATATTTATATTTAGTAGAATTTCGGCTTTGCTGATAAGTAAGCATGTTCAATGACATTTGAACAGTTATTACTTTTATGATAATATACCTTTTGAATAATTAGTTATTTAATAAATAATAATTAAACATTGTCCTCATTTTTTAGCTTGAATTATTTAAATTTTTTCTAGTACATGTTAATAATAAAAATAACATGAAATATGAAAAGCTTGCAACTGTTTTTATTTAAAACTAGCTGACCCCGCATCTGTTTTCCTGCGTGAAATTATGTGTTTTGAAAAGAAAAGAAAGTTAAATTTATCATTTTTTTTTTTTTTATGTAACACAGCTTGATAAAGAACATTTTTTGGTTTCTGTTCCGTAAATGTACAGAGAAGATAGTTTTCCAACTCGTGAGTACGCCACGTATTTTTGGCCGTGTGAAAAACATAGCAGTTCCAAATTTATGCCACACATTTTTAGCGACTATCCTTGTGTCCTGATGATTGTCATCTCAAATGCAATTTTTACTGGAAACGGAATCCGTTTCAACTGAAAAGGCAAATCGATAGAACTCACAGGAATTCGTAGAATCAAGCATTCTGCCCCCTTTTATTCGATAGGTGCGTAACAATCAGTCAGGTTCCATGACACAGTTTCGATGCATGAAGATTGGGAAACATAATAATGGCAGATCCAACTTTGAGACGCAAATGATGCGACGGTATACCAAGCCTCTCGAAAGAATTTAGAATTTCCATTGGATAATTCACGGCGTCGTCTTCATTGTCAAGACGATCGATCGATTTGTATGAGCGCAAGTCTCCAGGAATTTGACTTTGAATCTTCCAGTTTAAGTCATCAACATCGGTATTTTTGGAAGCTATCATTGCACGTGCACTCAAGGAATCGTAGTTACGATAATTTGGCTTCATTTGCATTCCAGTGGTTATCATTTTCCAGCAATTGTAATTGCTGGCTTGCTTCTCAAAAAGTTGCACACACCTTATCATTCACAGTACGCAATGACTCAAATGAAGTTGCACCACGTACATTTATCAATAGCAACCGAAGGTAGAAACACTCGTCGTGTTGTCGTCGGGTGGATTGTGTAAATTCGTCCTAATGCATTAGTTGTGAACACTCCTGGATGTGCTGGATCTACTGGTTGGCCTTGCTTTCTGCGTAACCATTTCTTCGACGATACATTCCAAGTCTAAAATCAAGGTATTTCCGAATAGAGCAATGTTCTCGCAAACGGATCGCTGACGAAAGTTGAGCAAAACTCGTAAATGTTAATTTTGTTGCTGGCGGTGTTTCCACTGGCTATACTGTATTCTCTGGGTTGAAATACACTCTTTGGCCATTCTCCAAGTTAACAGCGAGACGCACAACAGTCGGAAAACGTTCATGAATTGCAAAATTAAATATCCTACAGAGCGCTTTATTGCAGTTCACGTATCGACCGCATCGCTCAAGACCAATAACCGCCATGTTGCTTCCTTTGGTGACGTATTTACAAACGTATTTTATCGATTACACCAAACAGCAATGCTCAACATTGATATGAGTTTTGAATGTGAATTGGACAATAATGGTGAATGTAGTACAATCCATGTGTTGTCAACTTTATTATTCACTCTTCCAAATTGAATGCTGAATGTTCTGCCATTGTCGTCTGGTGAGCAACGCCAATCCACTCTATCCATCATTTCTAGTTTGTGTTTCCGAAAGAAAAGCAAGTAGATACTGTTTGCATTTAGTGTGAGACATACAAACCGAAGTGGGATTGTGGTGTCCGCAAGGTTCATGAACCTTAGTGGTGTTTATCACTTCGTATAATACTGGATCTTTCTTTGCATCAGGAATTTCCGCATGATTGAATGATTTCATCAATTTGATCTGGTGTAACCACTATCCACCATCCACAACCCAAAGAAGAATGTATGCGTTCGGCAAACCTTTCTCTTGCTACTCAACAGAGTACATCTAGCATCTAACAGCACCATATACGTTACTTCAAGATAAAGTCCATCGAAGCTGTTGCTTGAAAAGTCTTGCTGTGACATCGTGACGATCGCTTGCTGATTTACCGCGATCCATAATACCGGACGTAAGTATGTCATCGCATCCTAGGAGTATTCGGTCATGTGCTTTGGGCTGCTAATGTATGTTGATGCCAAAAAGAACGCCGACCGATATTACCGCGACTTCTTCGTGGCATCGTAACAAATTTCAATCTGTAATTGATCACTTTGTGTGCAACACACATAACATTTTCACTGAATAATTTTCAAAACTTTTTGAAGCAAACGACAAATTTGAAAGATTGAAATAATTGAATAACAAAACAAAAAATAAAAAAAAAAATGTATGGAAAAAATTAACTTTTTGAAATAATCCAATTTTCCGACGTTTACTCACGAAAAGCATACCGTTTTTTTATTTCTAAACCTTTCCCGGATCACACAGAACATTCTCTGAAAAATTCATCAAGATTGGTTCAGTCGTTCCCTTAGCGTTACTAATAAACAATTCATTCGTTTGTTTGGGAAAAAGAAAAGGGCTGTTTTTAGGGGGTTTCCGGCAATTATTCTAATTTTTCTTGCCGTAAAAACCATCCTTGGGCCTCAACGAACATTTTAAAAAAAGAATTGGCAAAATTGGTCCAGGCGTTTTTGAGTTATGCGCTTACCAACACATTTTGCGATTCATTTTTATATATAAGATTAAAAAAACTATTAATATTCAAATTTTTAATTTTAATACAAATTTAGATTGATCATACGTTATTTTGTTTCAGAAATTAAAATTCAAAATAACGCAAGACACCTACTATAAAATTTGCTTAATTTTTTCTTTATATTTCTTCTAAAATATACTTATAGTTTCATGTTAATTCAGATTTGAAAATTTTGTTTCAATATCTCAAGTGGTTTTCTTTTTATACGGTTTTTTGCTTCTCCTGTAAACCTACGAAAAGTGGTGTTACGTTATTTTGCATTTCAGCTGACGATATACTATATGTACAGTAGGGTGATTCAAAAAATTTTTTTATTTTTTTTTTCAATTGGTACTCGCAAAAATAGGTTCCTAGACACCTCTAAGAAAGCCTCTCCAAATATGAGATTTTAATTGTAACGGGAAGGTCCTCCGCCTAACGGTTTTCTATTTTTTCTTATTATCAGATAGAAAAATTTATATCTCGCTTCCAACTACTTGAAAAAATATCTTGTTAATTAGGTTTTGTAGGAAATTGAATGCTCTAAAATATGGTTTCTTATGATTTTTTCGTAAACCCAACCGTTTAAAAGATATTAACAGTTAAAATTTGATGATTTTTGGGAAAATTTTTTATTTCTTAATAATTTTATAACTCAATGAAAAAAAATTATTACGAATAAGTTTTTGGAGAGGCTAACTTAGAGGTGCTTAGGACCCTATTTTTCAGAGTACCAAACGAAAAAAAAAATTTATTTTTTTTGATCCACCCTAATATGCACTGATTTTTGACGATGAATATCTCGTAAACGCTTAACTTTATTGAAAAATTACTTTAGACCATTTTTATAGAGCAGTAAATTTCCTACAAAACTATGAGTTTCATCATTCATAATAATTTTTTTTCATTGAGTTATAAAATTAATAAGAAATAAAGAATTTTTACAAAAATAGTCAAATTTCAACCGTTAATATCTTTTAAACGGTTGGGTTTACGAAAAAATCATAAGAGACCATATTTTAGAGCATTCAATTTCCTACAAAACCTAATTAACAAGATATTTTTTCAAGTAGTTGGAAGCGAGATATAAATTTTTCTATCTGATAATAAGAAAAAATAGAAAACCGTTAGGCGGAGGACCTTCCCGTTACAATTAAAATCTCATATTTGGAGAGGCTTTCTTAGAGGTGTCTAGGAACCTATTTTTGCGAGTACCAATTGAAAAAAAAATAAAAATTTTTTGAATCACCCTAATGTACATATTGGTTATCATATGTGAGCAGTGGCGAACTGGGTAACCAAGGCCTTTGGGGCAAATTAAAAAATGGGGTCCCGTAAATTGATTAGGTTTTATCAAATAAAAATATGAAATATACAGGTACCTTAAAAATGCTAAACTACTTCAGCTCTTTTTCGTGTACTGCAGGGTAGGTAATTAAAAAATTAAACAGTGACAACATAAATTACAATTAAAACCTGGTGTAGGTTTGGCTAATAAAACGAAATAGAGAATATATATATAGGGTTTATTATATAAAGGTCGTGCATACCAACTGACTAAATAACAATTGTATTTATAGTTTTTTCCTAGCTTTATTTTCGCAAAAGTATCAATGACTTCGTTTAATGCTTTATGCGGTTTATTTGTTAAAAAAAGATTTATTATTTTTAATTTGCTAAATGATCTTTCAGTTGCGGCGGAAGTGACAGGAATTGAGAGAATGATAACATTCCATATTTATTCATTATTTCCTTACATAATTGGTGAACTGTCTATGCTTGAGTTAGTTGAGGTAAAACTAGGTAGTAAATATTAATAAATTTAAGTGGAAAACTAAGGCCTATAATATCTGAATATTTATTTGGAATTCGTAACACTTTTTTAATAAATTTGCTTCATCAACACATTATAAAAATGTTGGTGTCAGAAAATCAAATAAATATTTTTTCGCAATTTAGTTATCAGTCACTAATTCATCAAAATGTTTTTTTTACTTTTCTATGCTTTTTTTCTGGAAAATTAGTATCAAGTATCAATATCATATTTTCTTGCAGTTTCACTGGCTTGTACTTGAATAATTCGAAATCATTTCTATAAATTTGCAACTTTGCTGTGGTCTTTATACTTACATATGTACTTTACTCGCCTCTCCCAAATTGAAGGTCGCATTTTCGTAAAGTTTTGGATACATAATTGATGTTGTTCAATACACTGTGCATGAATTCGCAAAACAACACGAACTCGAAATTTAGCATTTTTATTTTAATACTCTCTGCTTCACTACGCTAATCTTTATTAAGACTTTGAACTATGTCTTATATTGATAATATCAAAATAAGGAAGTTTTATTGCAGACTTGAAATAATGTACCTACTTCAGGTGACTTACATTTTTACAATATTATTATACAATCTATAGATTTGACACGACAACAGACATCAATATGAGTGGTAAAATCAAATAAAATGGAACCACTATATTTACCACAACAAAAAAAAATTATTACTTCTAATACAAGCATTAATTTTTTAACCGATATCGAACAACATCTTAACTCGAATTCACAATAAAACGCACATATCAGTGTTCAACTGAGATGTCATGATCATTTATTTTGAAAATGGGAGAAATTTCTAAAAGTGCGGTTCGATCGAGATTTCTTGTAAGAATTCGGGAGGCCCCTTGAGCTTGAGGGATCTGCTCTGCCTAGCCCTTAGGCAGCTACGCTATTGCATGTGAGGTAACTTAATACAACTCAGACAACATGTTTTTCTGTTAATAATACGAGTATGAAGTAATGCTATCTCTATGTCCCATATACCTAATATAATATATGATTTGCAAACTTCCGGTTGCCTTTATACCGTCCAAATCATCAATATGTAAGACATCTTAATTAATTAAAATAACCTGAACGTGTAATACAAAATATCTGAAATTATATGATAGTACATGTAATGGTGTTCGTTTTTCCAACAAGCCGAACTTACTAACTATATCCGTACTTAAACCTTCCTTACTTGTTTATGATAAAGTTGTTACAATGTGCGACCTTTAAGCCAGGCAAATAAAGAGAATTAAAAATGTCAGATTCTGTCTTTCTGACTTGCTTGGTACAAAATTTTCCGACAACTGAATCTTTGTAAATGTGGTTAGAACCACATTAATGACGAGAGTATTAACAGTTCGGCTCATCTCTTTTTAGTTCTTTAAAATAAACGAACATAGCTCTTCCTTGCTTCTTCAAAATATAATATTTTCAACCTATATCATGTTTGTGAGCATTAAAGGTCTTAAGTTTAATTATTTATTTTTTTTTTGTATTGCAGATATCAGGCAATAACGCTTGATGCTTTTGGTGATAACATAGTTGACATGTTTATCAGAAGAAGTATCAAGTGAGAAAAAATTTATATATTTTTATTTCAATTAGAATAAATTAAAAATTCTTTAGGGAAGGCCGAAAGATACGGCGGTCCCCTCAGGGCTTATAGAAATGCCATGAACATTATAAAAAAATAACACTAGTGTACAGTCATTTTGCGACTGACGGTGTTTCTAGCTAATTTTGGTGATGGTGTTTCTAGCAAAGACGTTAGACTTTTGTGTTGTAGTCAAGGGGTCTAGGTCAAACGTCAAAAATATTCTAATATAACAAAAATATATTTACATAATGTCACATTTTTAAACACCTTCTAGCACATCAATCGCAAATTTTTTCTTCAGGCTTGTTGAGTAGTGTATTTAGTTACTATGCAAAAATGTACCGCAAAGTAGTAGGGAGAAAAAGAATAAGATTGAAGAAAGTCTACTCGATGATTTTAGTGTATTTCTTGACAATGCACAATGGTAAAATTTCGAATTTAGTCGCATTTTTTTTAAGTATTACCAAAACTTCAATATTTTGAATATAAAGGATTTGGAGAATTTTTTTTAGGTTGGTAGTACTGTCAGTCACATTTATGTCAAATTTCATGTCAAAATACTCATTAGTGTTTGAGATACGTGTCGTTTTGTGAGCTGCTAAAAGTGAGTTTTTCGTTTTTTGCGATGTCGAAATTTGTTGAGCAATGAATTTGCATTAAATTTTGTTTACGGAATCAATTTTCTGCTGCGGATACGTTAAGGATGGTGCAGAAAAAGCCTTTGGTGATGAGGCTATGTCTAAAAAAAAATGTTTACAAGTGGTATAGTGAGATCCAAGCCGGCCGTGAACGTGTCGAAGACGAAGATCATCCAGGGCGACCATCAACCTCAACCGACGAAGCTCACGTTCAACAAATCAAAGGTTTGGTGTTGAGAACCCGTCGATTAACAATTAGAGACCTTGCTGATGAAGTTGGCATATCGAAAGCCAATACCATTTTGAAGGATGTTTTGGGCCTCAAGCGCGTCAAATCTCGACTGGTACCGAAAACATTGAATTTTTTGAAAAAAAGGCGTCGCGTTGAAGTGTGTGAAACGATGCTTTCTGACTACCAGGGTGTCATGAATGCATTATAACTGGCGATGAGACTTGGATCTATACTTACGACCCCGAAACAACCGATCAATCGAGCGAAGGGAGCCGAGACCAAAAAAATCGCGTCAAAGTCGCTCAAAAATCAAGGTCATGTTGACTGTTTTCTTCGATTATCGTGGTGTTGTGCATTATGAATTCCTTCCAACCGGTCAAAAAGTCAACAAGGAATATTGTTTGAACGTTATGCGTCGTTTGCGTAACGCTATTTGTCTAAAAAGGTCGGAATTGTGGAAAGACAATTCTTGGTTTTTACACCACGATAACGCACCATCCCATACTGGCCTCGTAATTCATGATAATTTCGCCAAAAACTCAACCCATATCGTTCCGCAACCACCGTATTCACCTGATCTGGTGTTCACCAAGCGACCGTGCGACTTCTGGCTGTTCACCAAGCTCAAAAGACCGCTCCGGGGACACCGTTTTTATACGATAGAGCAGATTCAAGCCGCAGCGAAGACGGAACTGAAGGCCATCCCGGGAAATGACTACAACCATTGTTTCGAAGATTGGAAAATCCGTTGGCATAAGTGCATTGCATCGGGAGGGGATTACTTTGAAGGGGATGAAATTTATTTGGAAGAATAAATAAAGAATTTTCAAAATAAATACAATGTTATTTTTTGGGCACAGTAGTATATGACATTCCACGTTGTTCCTCCCTTATATTTTAATGGAAGATTATAATAGTAACGCACGATAGCTTTTATTTTCTTGTGTATTAGCATTGTACTGGTACATGAATTTAGTCGACAATGAACAGGTTCATTTTAAATGCATGACACATAACTAAGAAGGAATGCCCTTTATTAGCATGTGTTTGGCTCCCAATTAAAGGTAGTAAATTAGCTAAGTTCAACCAACAAATACTTTGAAAATTGAAGAGTGAAACATACTACGTCACGTCATGTTGGACTTACTACAAGGTGCGTACCAAAGTAAATAGAACTTCGAAAAAAAAAACATAACAAATGGGGTTTTCGGCAAAATCAATTTATTTTATTTAAAATAGTCTCCTTCTGCTTCAATACAGCTTTTTGCGTGGTCCAAAAGCATGTCGAAAGAGTGTTTTAGTTCGTTGGCCGGTATAGCCGCCAGTATACCGGTGCAAGCCTTTTGAATGACCTCTACGTCCTCATAACGATTTCCTTTCATGGGCAAATACATTTTCCAAAGAGGAAGAAGTCGCACGATACCATATCAGGTGAATACGGGGAGAGGTTAATGGTTAAAATGTGATTTTGGTCAAATAATCGTCCTTCGAAAGTTGGATTCTGAGCAATTTTTGGTCGTCAGTCAATTTGTGCGGAACAAACCGTACACACACCTTTCGTAAGCTCGATGTTTTGGAGATGTCTAATTCCATTTCCATGAATTTCAATGATGATTTCGGCTGATTTTTGATGAATTCACGCACAGTTTCGATGCAATTTTCGGTGACTACGGACATGTTGATCGTCATTTATGTTCTCAAAACCGCTTTGAAAACGTTGAAACCAGTCGTACACTCTGCTACGGAATAGGCAATCATCGCCATAAACTTGTTTCATCAATTGAAACGTTTTACCAATTTAAAAAAAAAAAAATTAATGTTGTGCCACACCGCCCTCAGCGTGTCTCAATATTTGGCCTCTAAAGGAATCGCCGTGTTGCAACAGCCGCCTTATTCGCCCGACATGTCACCCTGTGACTTTTTTGTTTCCTAAAACAAAATCCAACAATGTCAGCCTGGAAATCCAACGCAGGATTACTCTTGCCAACAGGTGCTACTTCGGACTGAGTAGGCAATTGAAAAGTAAAGTCCTCTCTCGACGAACAAAAACCAAACTCTATAAGTCGCTCATAATTCCCGTCCTGCTATATGGTGCAGAGGCTTGAACGATGACAACAACCGATGAGTCGACGTTGCGAGTTTTCGAGAGAAAAGTTGTGCGAAAGATTTATGGTCCTTTGCGCGTTGGCCACGGCGAATATCGCATTCGATGGAACGATGAGCTGTACGAGATATACGACGACATTGACATAGTTCAGCGAATTAAAAGACAGCGGCTACGCTGGCTAGGTCATGTTGTCCGGATGGATGAAAACACTCCGGCTCTGAAAGTATTCGATGCAGTACCCGCCCCGGGAAGCAGAGGAAGAGGAAGACTTCCACTCCGTTGGAAGGACCAAGTGGAGAAGGACCTAGCTTCGCTTGGAATATCCAATTGGCGCCACGTAGCGAAGAGAAGAAACGACTGGCGCGCTATTGTTGACTCGGCTATAATCGCGTAGGTGGTGTCTACGCCAGTAAAGAAGAAGAAGAAAACAAAATGGGTGGTCAAAGGAACCCATTTTGAGTCGATTACGGACATCCAGGCGCCCGTGACGAGGGTACTCGCGGACATCCCAGTCGAAGCGTTCCAGAAATGTTACGAAGCATGGAAACGCGTTGGAATCGCTGTATAGCTGCCCAAGGGGACTACTTTGAAAGTGATGGCAGAGTTGTAGAATAATTTTCAAATATACGGTTTTTATGGAATCAGTCTCATTACTTAATTCTCATACCTCGTATGTATATTTTACACTGTTGATTTTTATACTCTTGCAAGCAGTTGCTACAGAGTATTATAGTTTTGTTCATAATAAGGTAATAACTTAGCAATAAAGAATGTGGGGAGCGAACCCACCAACATAACGATAAGCAGGAGGGAAGTGCTTGACATCACCTTCAGCAACGAGCCTGCAAGCGGTTGGGTCTCACGATGGAGGGTCTCAACGGAGCCCTCCCTGTCAGACCACAGAATAGTAAGGTTCACGCTGAATGTAGAGGTCAGACAACTACCCCCTAGAGTACCCCCTGACGGCAAATTGGAGCGCCTTCAGGGACATTAACGCTTACAATGACAGTTACCCCCCTAAAAGCGCCCACAGACAGGCGTAGCTGTCTCTAATGGTCAAGGAAACTTGCAGACCTCAGGAAAAAAGTACGAAGTCTATTTTATTGAGCAAAACGTACAGGGGGCTGGGAAGAGCGTAGGAGCAACCTCACCCTATATAATACGGAGATTAGAACTACTAAACAAGCTAGCGTTAGGAGATTCTGTGAAAATGTCACCTCCACACCAGAAGCGGGCGGCTACAGGACGGGACATTTACGACCAGCGCCAGAATTGCTGAGGCTACAGTAGGAGGTATAAGGATTAGTGGCACAACAAGAGGCTGCCCATAGGGAGGTGGGCTATCACCGCTGCTATGGTGCCTTTTCGTGGACGACCTGTTAGCACTGCTAACTGACAATGGGATCCGCTGCCAAGGGTATGCGGACGACATTGTAATTATAGCCAGATGTAAATTTGAGGACACTCTCTACGACCTGGTTCAACGAGGTCTAAACCTGGCAAAGGGGTGGTGTAGGGCAGTTGAATTGAAAACCAACCCCTCAAAGACGACCGTAGTCCCGTTTATTAGACGCAGGTCCCTACCCGGTCTCAGGAATCTCACACTTGGGGGTATAGAGGTTGAGATGACTAGTAAGGTCAAATATCTTGGTCTCACGCTGGATTCAAATTTGCGGTAGAAGCAGCATTTGAACCAGACCTTGGTCAAAGCAACAAAAGCATTAATGGTGTGCAGTCGGCTGGCGGGAAATTCCTGGGGCTGTAAGCCTAAGATTGTTAGGTGGTGTTACACCATGATTATGCGACCGATAATCACGTACGGTGCGGTGTCGTGGGCCTCAATTGTGTCGCAGGCTTCGGTAGGAACCCAATTATTGAAGCTGCAGCGGCTAGCATGTGTCTGCATGACGGCCGCAATGCGTACTTGCCCAACGAAAACTCTGGAGGTTCTGATGGAACTCACTCCGCTTCATTTGGTGATCGGTCAAGTAGCCAAGCACTCACTTCTTCAAATAACAGCAGGGGGGTGTGGCAAAGGGAAGGTAATCTCGTCCCAGAGGATGGAGGTGATAAGTGGCAATATTCCAATAGCCCTCCTCCCGAAGGACAGCATTACTAAAACAATTAACTTCACGAAGAAGTTTAAGGTTACCTATAGTAACAAGAATGAGTGGAACGACTCCACTCTTAAGATAATGCTGAGGGAAAGCACGTTGAAGTGGTACACCGACGGCTGGAAAATGTCGGAGGGAATTGGGGCAGGAATCGCGGATCCACGCACCAAGCTCTCCATACCGATGAGTAGCTTTCCGAGCATTTTTCAGGCAGTCTGCCATAGGTCGATGTATACAGATAAACCTCCATCGCAACTATCGCAATGAGCGAATAACCATACTTAGCGATAGTCAAGCGGCACTAAAAGCGATATCCTCTTACGAGATCAAATCGCTACTAGTGCAGGAGTGAAGAGAACGGTTGAACAGCCTAGCTGAATGGAACCAGGTACACCTAAACTGGGTGCCTGGTCATAGAGGTATAGCCGGTAACGAACTGGCTGATGAGCTCGCCCGCTCCGCAGCCTCCACCAATATGGTAGGGCCCGAACCATTCACCGGGGTGGGTCACCATACCTTAAAGGAGCTGCTCCGTAAGGAAGAAAGAGTGGGTAGGGAAAGGCATTGGCAACGGGCGCATGGTATGCGACATGCCAAGTCGCTAATTGGGGGGTACAACCAGAATAGGTTTAAATCGATAACTAACCTCCCAAGGGATAAACTCAGGTTACGGTCGCATTTTACACCGGCCACTGCAAGTTGAGTAGGCATTTATTTAACATGGGCCTATCCTCTTGCGCCAAACTGCCGGTTTTGCGAAAAGGAGCCTGAAACCCCGGAACACCTGCTAATCGAGTACATAGCAGTTTGTAGACGCAGGATGAAGGCCTTTGGATCCATGTTTCCGGATAGGGATCATATCGCCTTACTTGGATATTGGACTTTATCAATATGCCTACTTCCCATATTACACAATTTTAAATTCCACTCCACTTCGTTCAGTTTCCAGTACACAGTTAACGGGATAAAACTTTGCGCGAATAATGTCTTTAGTGTGTACCACCCTATGACTAAAAATTGTTTAAGTCCAATAAAAACTGTTAATTTATGCCTAAAATAGATATATTTGAGCGAAAACTTGGCCCTATATAACTAATATTAGGATTTTCGAATATCCGGCTGACTTTACTCTATCTTATTGATTTTACACCTTAAAGTATTTCCCTGATTTTGATTGTTGAAAGTTGCAAGAATATAAAATATTCGGATGCACCCGAACTCAGCCCTTCCTTACTTCTTGACTGCAAGTTTATTTACTTTTCACTAATTTAGTGCGCATGCGTGATACAGTTCATCATAAAGATCCATGAATAACATATTCCAATGAACGAACGGATTTCATTTACTACGAGTATAAATCGGTTAAGAGGTTTTCTGCCATTAATATGTATTTCTGTGAAACAGCAGCTCTCTGGGAGTTAAGTACGACTGTGTCCCCTTTCTACCTGAGTGGGTTAAGTTAACCTGATGAATGAAATTGGATATTCAGTGTGCAGATGGTAGGCCTGGTTACGCGTATTTTTGTTTTTAATACTTGTACCATTAGTCAGACAGTATTATTCATTATTAACAGGATAGTCGGCTGAGTTATATCAGCCATATCCAATAAATCTTATTTACTATAGCAAGGCTAACAAAAGCAAAATGTGCGATTACAGAAGTGAAACTTATTATTTCTTCTAAAATATTTAAGGAGTTAGTTCATGATGTATCTCGATCCCCGCCCGGTAGTTTTCACGTAGTTGTCTAAGAAAAATCGCTAATAGAAAAATGAAAAAGAGCGTGCAAGACGAGAATGGCTGCTCCCCTTCCACTCAGCTTCAATTGAAATCTGCTGTACGCAAATTAAAAAAATAACAACTTTAAGCTGACAATCTTACCCAATACAGCTAATGAGTCGCTCGAGTCTTTTAAGACTTCACCTTCTGAAATTATTAGAATCATATAAGAACTTAATCTAAAAAAGTCACCAGGACAGGATAATATTTCCAAAAAATGCTAATTGAGTTACCAATTATTGCTGTAGAGGTGATCTCTTTGCTCTTTAATGCAATTCTCCGTTTCGGATACTATCCAATTTCATTGAATAAGTTGCAGATTATTTTGATAGATAAGCCTGGGAAAGGCTTAACACCGCCGTCTTCATACAGACCAACAGTCTTCTACTCTGTCTTTCTAAAGTATTTAAAAAAGTATTACAATCAAAGATGTCTTCTTTCCTCCACGAAAATAATACAATACTAACCCATCAATTCGGACTTCGTGCCAAACATGGCACAATAGAGTAAGTAAATAGAATTACTAACGAAATAAGGAAAGCATTTGAGAACAGGGAATACTGTTCAGCAATATTTCTGGATGTAGCTCAGTCGTTTGATAAGGTGTGGCACGAAGGTCTTTTATACAAGATTAAAAAAATTGTACTTTTAAAATTGTATACATAGGCTGCTATATATATTTCTGGACTAGGCAACACTTAGTGTTGCCAGGTGCAATCCGAAATTTCCATTGGAAAGTTTGCCATTTTTTACCATAACATCACTCAGAACGTTTTGTCATTTAATCGTGAATTGTTTTATTTACAGGGAATTAAAAAATTCATCTCGGCCAAAAAATGGAATTAACTCGTGAAGAAGAGCAGCCACCTCCACGCGATGGGTTCTGGGTGACCAATACAGGTTAGCTGAGAGCTGCAACAATTTTCACCTTGCGCTGTGGCGCGCCGCATTTTCGCTCGTATCTCGGGAACGGTTCGTCCCACGGCCATGATCACATATACCATTTCGGTAGCAAATGACGTGACAAATAACTTTTGTTACATTTTGCCATGAGATGCGTATTTCAGGCGCTAGGTAGACAATTTCACGATTTTAGGCGAATTTCCGAAATTTCAAGGCCGGAGTTGGGGTTGAAGATGCAATCCGATCTTAAAACAAAAAGTTGCATTGGAATCAGGAAGTACTAAGGCAACTTTTCCGCACTATTAGAAATCCCGAATCGAAAAAAGTCCGGAATCGACCCACCCTATTAGCCACTACACTTGCGGATTAGTAATAGCCCTGACAGACGACAGCGCTAATTTGCATTAGCGGGCTTAATATGAATTAACTTGCGCATTTGAGCCATGTTAATGCAAATTAGTAATGTACAAAAATTTCGTGCATTTAGCTGGATTTACCAAATTGTAGTAGGCAACATTGGTTAAAAATGGCAGATTTTTGCTATTACGAATGGTGATTGGTAGAAAGCAGAAGATAAAAACGTAAACAAAAGATTTAAGGAAGGCGTTAGAGGTAAGCTGTTTTTATAGTGCTAATTGCATTTTGTGCCAGTATATTTAAATAACTATTTTTAATATTTTTAGATGGAAGGAAATAAACAACGAACAATGTGGACAAACAGTGACGAAATTGTTTTAGTAGATTTGTGGCCAGAGCGAGTCGGAGACTTGCGACGTGCTGAATGAAATTTGAACAACTATGCCGATATATCTGTGCAAATGGCACACAAATTTACTCCAAAAGAGTTCATGTAAAAATAAGGAATCTCACACAAAAATGTAGGAATACTATGTACATATCAACATAATATTTTTGACATTATTAACTTTTGTGAATTTGCAGAGTGAAAAGGAAAATACATATTTGTTCGCTCGGGGGGCAGTCCATCGGGATGGAAACATTTTGATGCGGTCCATTAAATTATCGGACTGACGGCAGCCAATACTGCTGAAAACTACGAATCACTTACTGTGGTAAGCTGAGTTTTACACGCTTATTATTAAAATTATTTTTTTCTTTAAAATATATCGAATTCAACATGATTTCCGTTCCAGTGATCTATACCTATAGGATCACCAGAACCAATGTCATCTGAATTGGTGTGTTGCCATTAATATTTTCTTCTTACTAATTTTTATTTCACTTTTTAATACGCTTTTATTAGCTTCACTTGGATGTATGTATGTATGTATCAGAGACCTGCATTGAGTATGATCGATCCTGTTTGATCAGCCTCGCTCAAAACGGTCACAACTCAGCACAGCGGTTCGCAACAAAATTGTTCGATCGAGTTTCGTGCTCAAAACGAAGGAGTTCGATCAATTGATTTGATTGCTCTGCTTACTGATTGAAACTGATTGTTCGGTTCCGGTATGATGATTGGAAATGATTGTACAGAAAAACACGATCAAGTCCAATGATGCACGAAAACTCTTACATCGATCAAGTGTGCGTTTGAATTGATTGTGATTGAACCAATCAGATCGAGAAATGCCCTGCAAATATGTATGTGCATAGTTTGTATGTACATATTTATGTGTTTTAACGGAAACAAGTTGCGATGCATAAAATTCAAAACATTACTGCATATATTTCTTCATTTTTAACGCTTAAAACTAAAATTCAATTAATGCTTAAAATAATAAAATTAAATAAAATAAAATATTAGGGAACACAAATTTCAAATTTTTATCACTTCTTCATTGAGATCAACAAAAACTTAAAATTAAAATAAATAATAAAAATAAACTTGGTTTCTTAATCGTTCAAACTTTTAAGAAATGAATTTAAAAACAATAAATTATCAACTGAACATGGTCCGAGCCTATTTCTTTTTTCAGTTATAATATTTCCAGCTAAAGAAAAAGAACGCTCAGCGACTGCGCTGCTGGCAGGAACCACCCGGTATGACCAAACGGTATGATTGTGATCGATCGGAATGCAAGCAGCATTCTCGAACATTCTTTGCTGCTCACACAAGGCGTTCGATCGAGAAAAATCATTACGAAACAAGCAACAGTGATTGAAACTGATTGTTCGCTTTGAGCACGCTCGCTTACGATCATTCATTTTTGTCGAAGCAAAGTTTTCCGTCACAAAAAATCTGAGTCAATGATCGGGTATGATTGAAAAAATTGTGTTCGTTGCAGCTCTCTGGTATGTATGCATGTTTGTAACTTTTTTAAGTGGTACTGAGACGTAGAATATTTGAGCGACACGGTAGGAAGTAGAGATGAGCGATATGGTGATTTTTCGATATCTGTGATTTCAGTGATTGCTATTTTTAAATCACTGTGATTTTATATTGCTATTGCGATCGCAACTAAGTCGTCGTTAATACGTCGTTGTTGTTGTTGTAGCGGCAGATTCTGCACTGACACTGTTTGGCCGAATAAAAGTCCTGATCTGTTCCACTTACGTAGACCCGACTGTCATGGGAACGACGAAAACATTTTGTCGTTATTGGCGGCAAATTCTCTTTTGGCTCCTGTAACTCGAGTCAAGTTTTTCCGTCTTTCTTTTCACTACATTTTCGCAAATGTTGGAGCGGTTCGGCTACCTGACACTTAGACCATATAGCATAGTTCATTTGTATGTTGGTATGATGGTTTCACACATTTCTTAGAAGGAATTACCATTAGTGTGGTGATAATTTGTTTGTTTAGAATACCCGCTTTTAATATTTTCAAGATCTAATAATTAACGAGAGTTTCCTAATCTTTGGGAAAATATTAAAACCCCGTAATTTTTTTATTCCATAATTTTTTCTGAAATTAATTCTTGTTTTCATCACAAAAAGCTTTCATATTTGGTTTTAACAATAAGTAAAATTAAAACTTTAATTAAAACAAATTAAAATATTCCATAATTCCATTTTGCTTACATTTCATCTACCACTTCAAACATCTGCTATACTTCACTTCTTTTCCTTGATACATTTCCTGCCATTATTAAAAATTATAATAGCGTTACACTCAAAACTTCAAACCGCTATGGCGAAAAATAGCGTATACGATATATATTTATGTACAATACCCTGAAGAAAGTTGTTACTTTTCTGCTATTTGCTATTGTGATCGTAATTCACAGGATCGAACTGCGATCACAGTTTCGAAATGCCATCGCAATCGCAGTTCATAGAAGCGAACTGCTATTTATAAAATGTGATCGCAGTTGCGATTTGCGATTTTTCAATCACAGTGAAAAAATCACCGGTAGTGAAATATCGCTCATCACTAGTAGGAAGGCGATAGTAAGTTTAAGTAGCTCACCAAAAAGATGCGCTTAAAAGTATGCCACATCTATATAAAACTAGTTTTGGTGACATTTAAATAGCATACTGAGTTGGGCGTCGACTGTTCAAAAGATGTAAGGTTGTACAGTAGAACATGCAGTAATTTATCTGGGCTCTCGACTGTTTGCTGCTGGACAAGGTTATGTAGCACTTAGTCGTTGTAGATCTTTGGACGGTATTCGAATTGAAGAACTAGACTGTTCAAAGTTGACAGGTAAAACCCCATGTAACAGTGAAGCTTTAGAAGAAATGATTCGATTAAGAAGTAATAATTCGTAAAGTCGTCAATAGAACTTGGTCGTAAATAATGTAACAATTACTCAATGAAAAGTTACGAGTAGATATTAAATGCTGCCTAATTATCGATTTACTTAACCAATACTACATGTCATAGTTCATATTTTAATAAATTTGGGGTTTCTCACATCACACTAAAAAATTAAAAATAAATATAGTTTAAAAAAACTAAAAAACACGCTTTTAAAGCATATCAAACTATCTCGCTTTGATTGCTAATGAAGTAGTGAATCGGGGACAACAATTAACAGAGTGTCGCATTATATTCCATCAAGATAATGCGGCTGTGCATACTGCAAGAGTAGTCAAGTCTTTCTTTGAGGAGAAAAATGTCAAAATTTTAGAGTGGCATGTACGTTCACCTGGCCTTAATATTATTGAAAATTGTTGGGGATGTCTGGCTAGGCACGTTTAAACAATACACTAGCGTTGAGCAACTGAAAAGTGCTATTGTGTCAAAATGGGATTCGATTCCGAAAAAATACATTAAAAAATTATTTAAGTCAATTCACAATCGTCTCACTGAAGTTTTAAAAAACCAAGGAGGATCCACACACTATTAAACACTGCTTAATATCTAAAAATTTTGCCTACTTATTTAATTTTGTGTTTATATTTATAAATGTGCTATCATTTTGTCGTACTACAAGAAGTGGTTTTGTTTTATGCTGAATACAAATAAGAGTTTTTTAACATTAGTTTCTTTTTTGTTGCTACCTTTTATTGTAAAAATAAGATAAATAATAAAAAAAGTATTTATGTTTCATTAAAATTAAAAAAAAAAAAAAATGTGCTATCTTTTTGTCGTGGACTGTATATATATGAATATTGGCCTAGTGGTCGTAACAAAATACCAGATTTAATTGACTTTGCTGTAATCAAAAATATAAATAAATCGCACATAACAGTTGATACACGCACTGACCTATCTTCTGATCACTCTCCTGTACTAATAAAGATATGTGAGCAACCTATATTCGTTGATCCAAAAGTAGGTCTAACATCTTACAAAACGAATTGGCTAAAATATAGAAAATACATGAGTAGCCACATTAATATTGAGCACAAAATAAATACAGGATGAGATATTGACGAAAGCGTAAGAGAACTCAATGATATAATATAATAACTAACGCAGCTGTCTTAGCAACACCTAACACAAGCTTTAAGCCGCTTGGTTTCCGAAAAATCTCTAATGGAGACATTGAAAAGCTTGAAAATGAAAAAAGGCGTGCAAGACGAGAATGGCAGATAAATCGCTCCCTTTCCACTCAGCTTCAATTAAAATCAGTTGTACGTAAATTAAAAAAGCGCATAGACGTGAGGAAGTATTCAACACTGAAATGTATATAAAGAAGCTGAGTCCAAATTTAAGCAAGCAAAATTCCCTTTGGAAGCCCAAAAATCCATGAAACCACCAACTGACTCCAACATGCCTATACGAGATATGGGTGGAAATTGGGCTCGAAGTGTCGAGGAAAAGGCTAATTGTTTTGCAAATGACGTAGAAAAGGTATTTCAACCTAATTGCCCAAAGAAAAAATTTGAGCTGTCCAGCTTACCCAACACAGCTAGTCACTCGTAGTAGTCACTCGAGTCTTTTAAGACTTCACCTTCTGAAATTATTGGGATCATATAAGAACTTAATCTAAAAAAGTCACCAGGACAGGATAATATTTCCAAAAAATGCTAATTGAGTTACCAATTATTGCTGTAGAGGTGATCTCTTTGCTCTTTAATGCAATTCTCCGTTTCGGATACTATCCAATTTCATTGAATAAGTTGCAGATTATTTTGATAGATAAGCCTGGGAAAGGCTTAACACCGCCGTCTTCATACAGACCAACAGTCTTCTACTCTGTCTTTCTAAAGTATTTAAAAAAGTATTACAATCAAAGATGTCTTCTTTCCTCCACGAAAATAATACAATACTAACCCATCAATTCGGACTTCGTGCCAAACATGGCACAATAGAGTAAGTAAATAGAATTACTAACGAAATAAGGAAAGCATTTGAGAACAGGGAATACTGTTCAGCAATATTTCTGGATGTAGCTCAGTCGTTTGATAAGGTGTGGCACGAATGCCTTTTATATAAGATTACAAAATTGTACCGTTAGCATTGTAGAATTGGAGTCTTATTTAAATAACAGACAATTTATGGTAAAAGTAGGTGATTTCATATCTGATGAACGATAGATAAGGGCTGGTGTATTGGCGACATGGTTTTGTACCCGTGGTTGTCCAATTTTGACCAAACCTTAGAATATCATAATATAGACCAATAGAAGAATATCTGTTAACTTTTTGTGGTCAAAGTTGCTCCATTGTTTTTTGGCGCGCACTTCAAATTGATATCAAACAAAAAATTACTTTTTCTTTTATTTTTTAACGAGCTCAAAATTGAGTGAAAAAAAAATTTTAAGTTATCCAGTTTTATGTAAATAAATCTCAGATTTCTAATAAAAATATTTTCAAAATCCAAAAAAATTTTCAAAATCCAAAAAAAATATAATTTTTCCATGCTGTTCATGGGATCAGAGTCCAATATTTTTGAACACTGATTCTTATGTAAAATTTAACGAGGAATCGAATGGAAAAGTCAATTATGAAAAAAAGTTGGTGGAAAAACACAAAAAAGCTGATTTTTTAGAAAAATAATTTTTTTTCGGACAACTTTGCATTTTTTTTGCTGTTCATAGGATCAGAGTCCCATATTTTTGAACACTGATTCTTATGTAAAATTTAACGAGGAATCGAATGGAAAAGTCAATTTTGAAAAAAATGGGGGAAAAGCACAAAAAGCTGGGTTTTTGGAAAAAATGCTCTCCTATATTTCTAGACGTAACTAATGCGTCTCAGAAGGTGTGATATGAAGGCCGTTTATAACGGGTGATTTTTTTGAGGTTAGGATTTTCATGCATTAGTATTTGACAGATCACGTGGGATTTCAGACATGGTGTCAAAGAGAAAGATGCTCAGTATGCTTTGACATTTCATCATGAATAGACTTACTAACGAGCAACGCTTGCAAATCATTGAATATTATTACCAAAATCAGTGTTCGGTTCGAAATGTGTTTCGCGCGACAAATTTTTTTCAGCGATGAGGCTCATTTCTGGTTGAATGGCTACGTAAATAAGCAAAATTGCCGCATTTGGGGTGAAGAGCAACCAGAAGCCGTTCAAGAACTGCCCATGCATCCCGAAAAATGTACTGTTTGGTGTGGTTTGTACGCTGGTGGAATCATTGGACCGTATTTTTTCAAAGATGCTGTTGGACGCAACGTTACGGTGAATGGCGATCGCTATCGTTCGATGCTAACAAACTTTTTGTTGCCAAAAATGGAAGAACTGAACTTGGTTGACATGTGGTTTCAACAAGATGGCGCTACATGCCACACAGCTCGCGATTCTATGGCCATTTTGAGGGAAAACTTCGGACAACAATTCATCTCAAGAAATGGACCCGTAAGTTGGCCACCAAGATCATGCGATTTAACGCCTTTAGACTATTTTTTGTGGGGCTACGTCAAGTCTAAAGTCTACAGAAATAAGCCAGCAACTATTCCAGCTTTGGAAGACAACATTTCCGAAGAAATTCGGGCTATTCCGGCCGAAATGCTCGAAAAAGTTGCCCAAAATTGGACTTTCCGAATGGACCACCTAAGACGCAGCCGCGGTCAACATTTAAATGAAATTATCTTCAAAAAGTAAATGTCATGAACCAATCTAACGTTTCAAATAAAGAACCGATGAGATTTTGCAAATTTTATGCGTTTTTTTTTTTTTTAAAGTTATCAAGCTCTTAAAAAATCACCCTTTATTAGGTTAAAACCATTCTATATCTTGGTATGTCTATGGTAAAGAATGAAGTTGAGGACAGCAGAATGAAATAAATTGGGCAGTCGAAAAAGTTTTTTTGTAATTCTAATCAAATTTCAATTTATTTTTTTAATGTATAATGAACTTTAACCAACCAAATATGTATCATTTTGGTCGACCACTTTTTGCCATTTTTCTGCTAGAGACATTATTCCACCAGTGTAAAACTTCTGGTTTCTCGACGAAAAACTGTGAGAAGTAATTTTCACAGGCTCCTCTTTTCTCCATTAAGGGAGTTCTGCATTGACCGAAAAAATGGTAGTCCGACGGTGCCAGATTAGGGATATATGATGGATGCATCAAAACTTCCCAGCCAAGCTCTCCCAGGTTTTGCTGAATCAATAAAGATGTGTGGTGTGCTACACGAACTGATATAGCATCGTCTTCGTAAACTTCACAAATTTCTTTGGTGGCTTGCGTGGCATTCTTCCCTTTTTATGCAATAACTTCAAAATGAAGCTAATTTCTTCATTATTTTTACTCATTTTTGAACAGCTGCAACTTTTTTTTAATATCCCCGAATTTAATTTTTTGGTTAAATGAAGCTTAAAATCTCACCTTTCCAAAACGACATAATGTGATAGGTAGCACTGGAGATATACGACTGCAGCGACAAAATTCGAAAAGACTTTTTCGACTACCCAATATATCTAAACTCCGAGATCACCCAAAATCATTGGCTAATGTTTCAGTACGTTCCTGCGATCAAACACGCCTAAAAAGCAGAAATATAACTAAAGCGCAGCGTATTGTCAAAACAGCTCAATATCTTGCTTGAGCTTGTCTAGCTTTTAAATAGATATACGATTTAATAACTTATTGTTAGGCTTTAAAAAAGCAAATCCAATAAATATAATAAAAAAATTTGAAAAGTACAAATAAATAAATTTCTGGCAAAAAAAGTTATTTAAAATTGTAATTGTATCATTGAATAGTGTATTAGTACGTATGTATATATGTACACATATTCTTTCCAAATACATACATATTAGTCGTGTTTTATTTGACCAGCAAATTAAGCTATTAGATTGTTTTGTATGGCAGACTTAGCCAACATAATTATGTTGGCTTGTCATAAGCTATCATAGCTTGTATATTGAACTAGGGCATTGCTATTTCATCGCGTTTTTTTCATTCACAATAGCTAGGCTTTTTCCAAAAAAAAAGTAGTTGGCAATAGCCAGAAACCAAAAAAACCAAAATTACAGATTTTTTGTATGAGCATTGAGTTAAAATTAAGACAAATATGAACACTGGTTTTCAGTTGTTTGTATTCTAGACCTCAAATAAATAAAATAAATATATTTGTATAGTATATTAATATTCCGTTTAAAAATTTCAAATTTCAAACTAAATTGTATATCAGCTGATTTTTCTTGTCCGTATTGCCAGCACAATTCATTTTTAAGCGAATAGCTTGTGATAGTCAAAAAAACACGGATATTATTGTTTTTTATAATGTCATAATGTAAATATGTATATTATATGTACATTTATACACATGTAGGCTTAAGCATATACAAATTTTGTCCATTCAGCCTGTAAAGAGATATATAATCGTTGAAGTTGCCCAAGGCGTTTAGTATCCTGCGGATATTTATTTTTTAAACCGCGTAGTTCTAGTTTTCGCATCGGGTCATGCTAAACCTTTTTGGAAAGCTCATTTCACGCGCTAATACGTGTTTGATTGATTGTCGTTTCTTTTAAGTCGTTCGTGAGTTATAGCGTCGCAAACACAGAGCAAAATAAAGAGAAAATACGGCATATTTTACAGTACTACTACGATAAAGGCAAAAATGCATCTCAAGCCGCCAATAAAATTTGTGCAGTTTATGGACCCGATGCAGTTTCCATTTCCACCGCACAACGATGATTTCAACGTTTTCGTTCCGGTGTAGAGGTGGTCGAAGATGCGCCACGCTCCAGAAGGCCTGTCGTCGAAAATTGCGATAAAATCGCTGAATTGGTCGAAAGAGACCGGCATAGTAGTCATCAAACCGTTATAAACCATTTGAAGAAGCTTGGAGTCACTAATGTAGTAATAAGTACTATGTGTATGATAATACATCCCAACTTTAAGTTATTCTAATTATACTTATATATAAGGGAGTAAACCATTGACGGGTTAATTTAAATATAAAACAGTTAACCATTGAAGGGTTAGTGTAGATATATCCCGTTAACTTAAGATTCGTTTTCAGTTATTGTTGATTCTCTTTTAAAGTTCATTTGTATTCATTTAAACACATTCTTGGTTGTCATTGTGTTGACACGTATATTCATGTTTTACAAGTTCATGTGTCCATTTCAAAGATGTATAAGTAAATACATAGCATGTAAGCAGAGAAAATGAATGTATGTTAGAATGAGTATATGTAGCCGTCTTCGGTGAAAAAGCGAGCAGTACAGTTTGAGAAATAAAAGTGAAAAGACTTGGCATCCTAAAATCTCAGAAGTGGGATTTGCCCAACTTTAAAATTTTTTTTTACAATTTATGTACTATTTTGAAAAAACACAAAGAAGCGAACAATTTTATGACACAATTTACGAAAACAAAAAGTGCGTGTACAATTTAAAGATTTAAACAAAAAAAAAAAAAAGAAACAGTTTTAAGATGGATAATGTGGCAGACCATACAGTTGCACAATTGCGTGCTTGGCTCCGACGTCTTGAATTACCATCGAGTGGTAATAAAAGTACTTTAGTGTTGGGGTTGACAGAGGTTCCTGCAAGTGCTCCCAATATTTGAAGATCAACAGACTGTACCAGATACGGACGACGTTGCTGCTGCGCAAATGGAAAATGGTAGCACCATACAACAAGTCGAAGAGCAGCCAGTGAAAATCGTAGCAGACGCAGGTCCGACAGAGGTTGAATTACTGAAGCGAGAGACAAATTTATTGAAACGTGAAAAAGATTTGCAGGAGCAATTGAATCAAGCAACAATTTCACTTGACCTGATAAAAATTCTGATACCCGAGTGCGAAGGTGGCGTTAATTTCAATTTGTGGGCGGCGCAGTTCAAAAGCGTCGCCAGTGCCTACACTATAAATGAAGGCGAGTCGCGCATTATATTTCTTAACAAACTGAAAGGCAAAGCACAACAATGGTTATATGGCAACCCCGATTTCGCAATTCAACATGTAGATGAGCTCATCAGTCAAATGAATCAAGTGTTTGGCTCAGGTGAAAACAGAGTGGTGCTGCGGCGAAAATTTGAGACCAGGAAGTGGAAGAACTACAGCTGGGAGAAGAGGAGTTGGTCGAATACATAATCGACGGCATACCTGATTATCGGCTACGCAACCAAGCGTATATGCAGTGCTACACAACAAAGGCACAATTACTCCAAGCATTTTCCAAAATTGAAACTGGGCCAAAACCGATTGCGCCGGCTCAGTCGCAGATTCAAGAAGGAAGATGTTACAACTGCAGCAGTCGCGGACACCTAGCAGCAGAATGCCATAAACCAAAGCGAGAGATGGGTGTGGCAGTCGAAATCATCAAATAGCAACATGTCCAGAGAAGAAAACTGTCCACGCAGTTAATGAATACATATGTAAGATTATTTCATTTTGTTATAAAAGATTATACAAATATTTCATTTTCACTAGAATGTCTGATCGACTCGGGTAGCCCAATCAGCTTCATAAAAAAATCTTGCGTTGCAGAAAATTTGAAATTGGAGTTTTTATCAAATGTGAATACTTCTTATTTCGGTTTAAATAATACGAGAATTGTAACTTATGGAAAGTTTTTGTGTTGTATTAGAATAAATAATGAATTATTTGAGTTAAATTTTGTAGTAGTTGATGATTGCACTATGTATTATGAAGCTGTATTGGGAAGAGATTTTTTGAGAATTTGTAATTTTAAGTTATTCAGAGCTGAAAAAAAAATTTTTGTGATGTAGGTATGACGAAAAGTCGGCACGACATTAAAACCGAACTAAAGTACAAATGTAAAAAAGATAGTCACGATAACGAAGATATATATATAAAGAATATATATGTAAACGATAAAGGCAATGTGAAAGAAAATTGTAAAATGGTAATTAGAGATTCAAGTCAAGTGACTAAAAATTGCAAAGAAGAAAATTTTGAGAAACAATTTTTATTGATGGCTAACGTTGTTAATGAAGAATTAAATGTAAAAATTGGCTCGAATATAAACTATAACGATATCGAAAAATTTAATGAAATTTTAAGTAAATATTATATAAAACCAAAGCGCGCGGCTGAACCTAAAATTAAAAGTGAGATGAAGTTGGTCGTTGACAATGTAAAACCTTTCAACTGACCTCCAAGACGTTTGTCCTATTCGAAAAAAAAATGAATTACAAAAATTGTTGGATGAGTTTTTGGAAAAGAAAATAATAAGGCCGAGTGAGTCAGAATATGTGTCACCAATTGTACTAGTGCGTAAAAATACAGGCGACATTAGAATGTGTGTTGACTATCGGTCACTTAATAAGGTCACAGCAAAGGACAATTACCCTATTCCCTTGATAGATGACCTGTTAGATAGAGTAGCAAATAAAAAGTTGTTCACAAAACTCGATCTAAAGAACGGATTTTTTCATGTATTTATGGAAGAAAATTCAATTAAATATACTTCCTTCATAACACCTTTAGGGCAATTCGAATTTTTGCGAATGCCATTTGGGTTAAAAAATGCACCATCTACATTTCAACGTTTTGTAAATAAGATTTTTCTAGATATGGTGAAAGAAAATAAAGTGATAATATATTTAGATGACATAATGATAGCTACACAAACTGCGGAGGAACATTCAGGAATATTAGTAGAAGTTTTCAAAAAGTTGGTCGAGAAAAAGTTGGAGTTACGAATTGATAAGTGTGAATTTTTGCTGCAAGAAGTAGAATATTTAGGGTACACCATTTCACAGCTAGGGGTTAAAGCGGATGAAAAGGGTTTAGAGGCGATTAAAAATTTTCCAATTCCAACTAAAGTTCATTCTGTACAAAGTTTTTTGGATTTGTGTTCCTATTTCAGACGATTTGTAAAGAATTTTTCGATTATTGCTAAGCCGTTGTATGATTTAACTCGTAAGGACAACAAATTTCAGTTTGGAGCTAAAGAGCTACAAAGTTTTGAAGAGCTCAAACAAAAGTTATTGGAAGCACCGATATTAGCGATTTATGATCCCTTGGATGAAACAGAACTACATTGTGATGCAAGTGCAGTAGGGTTTGGTTCAATTCTGATGCAAAAGAAAGTAGACGGGAAAATTCATCCCATATTTTATTTTTCTAAAAGAACAAGTGTGACGGAAGCGAAATATCATAGCTTTGAACTAGAAACGTTATCCATAATCTATGCACTCAAACGATTTAGGGTTTACCTTCAAGGGTTAAAATTTAAAATAATTACTGATTGTAATTCATTAACTATGACACTAAATAAAAAAGAATTGAATCCTAGAATAGCGAGGTGGGCACTAGAGCTGCAAAATTATGATTACAGTTTAGAACACAGATCAGGTACACGCATGCAACATGTTGACGCTTTAAGTCGCAGTAATGATATTTTACTGGTGGAGTCCAACACTTTTGAAGAAAATTTAATCATATGTCAGGCAAAAGATGAGAAATTAAAGGAACTGCTAGGCATTTTGCAAAAATGTGAACATAATTTATACGAGATGAGGAATGGGGTTATATATCGAAAAGTAAATAATGCAAGGATCCTTTTTTTGTGTTCCTGAAGCAATGGAAAGGCATGTACTATTTAAGTATCACGATGAAATGGGTCACATAGGTGTTCATAAAACAGTGGATCTTATTTCAAAACATTATTGGTTTGCTAAGACGAGAGAAAAAGCAGCTTAAAATGTATAGTTTTTTCGTCGAAACATGGGAAAGAAGAGGGTTTCTTGCATAATATTCCCAAAAATGAGAATCCGTTTGAAATTATACATGTAGATCATTACGGTCCTGTAGATAGTTCGAGGCTAAAGAAGCACGTTTTTGTAGTAATAGACGCCTGTACAAAATTTACTCGCTTATATACTACAAAAACAACTAATGCAAAGGAAGTGATTACTTCACTCAAAGATTACTTTCGAGCGTCTAGTAGATCAAAAGTAGTAATTTCTGACAGGGGTAGTTGTTTCACGTCAAACGAGTTTACAAACTTTTTAGAAGCGGAAAACGTTCAACATATAAAGATAGCTACTGGTTCTCCACAGGCTAATGGACAGGTAGAAAGAGTGAACCGGAGCCTAGGTCCGATGATTGCCAAGCTGTGTGACACAGAAAAAGGAATTTATTGGGATAATGTGATTGAAACTGTTGAATATGCGCTAAATAATAGCATTCATAGAACAATTAAAGAATACCCTAGTGTAATGCTGTTTGGTAGTAAGCAACGTGGAAAGGGTGTAGATCTGCTAGGAGAAAATTTAATAAATGATAAGGAAAATCAAATACAACAAAGTCACAACGAAATACGGTCACAAGCCAAAGAAAACTAAAAGCGGTTACAGTCCTATAACGAGGACTATGTAAATAAAAAACGACGGACGGCGCACAAGTACAATCCAGGTGATTACGTTATGAT
The DNA here is from genome assembly GCF_023373825.1 of Bactrocera dorsalis. Taxonomy (NCBI): domain Eukaryota; kingdom Metazoa; phylum Arthropoda; class Insecta; order Diptera; family Tephritidae; genus Bactrocera; species Bactrocera dorsalis. Next base: position 29,611,604 of record NC_064308.1, read on the forward strand.
AAAAAAATTTGACTCAACGGCGGGAGTGTCTAGAAAGTTATTGCCAAAATTTAAGGGGCCGTATAAAATTTCAAAAAATTTTACGTAACGACAGATATGTATTGGAGGATGTTGAAGGTTTTCAACAGTCCAGAATTCCTTATAAGGGAGTTTGGGCTGTTGGAAATATACGACCTTCTTCTTCTTCTTTTTAATTGGCGTAGACACCGGTTACGCGATTATAGCCGAGTTAACAACCGCGCGCCAGTCGTTTCTTCTTTTCGCTACGTGGCGCCAATTGGATATTCCAAGCGAAGCCAGGTCCTTCTCCACTTGGTCCTTCCAACGGAGTGGAGGTCTTCCTCTTCCTCTGCTTCCCCCGGCGGGTGCTGCGTCGAATACTTTCAGAGCTGGAGTGTTTTCGTCCATCCGGACAACATGACCTAGCCAGCGTAGCCGCTGTCTTTTAATTAGTTGAACTATGTCAATGTCGTCGTATATCTCGTACAGCTCATCGTTCCATCGAATGCGATATTCGCCGTGGCCAACACGCAAAGGACCATAAATCTTTCGCAGAACTTTTCTCTCGAAAACTCGCAACGTCGACTCATCCGTTGTTGACATCGTCCAAGCCTCTGCACCATATAGCAGGACGGGAATTATGAGTGACTTATAGAGTTTGGTTTTTGTTTGTCGAGAGAGGACTTTGCTTCTCAATTGCCTACTTAGTCCGAAGTAGCACCTGTTGGCAAGAGTTATCCTGCGTTGGATTTCTAGGCTGACATTGTTGGTGGTGTTTACGCTGGTTCCAAGATAGACACCAACATACGCCGGTAGTTGTACGTTCTTGTAGAAGATGGTACTTTCTCTGTTGAGTTCTGCAGCTCGAACTATTTTCTCCAGGAATCGCCTTGTCTGAAACCTCGTTTGGTATCGAACGGCTCGGAGAGGTCCTTCCCGATCCTGACGGAGCTTTTCGTGTTGCTCAACGTCAGTTTACACAGCCGTATTAGTTTTGCGGGGATACCAAATTCAGACATCGCGGCATAAAGGCAGCTCCTTTTCGTGCTGTCGAAAACAGCTTTGAAATCGGCGAATAGGAGGTGAGTGTCGATTCTTCTTTCACGGGTCTTTTCCAAGATTTGACGCATGGTGAATATCTCGTCGGTTGTTGATTTACCAGGTCTGAAGCCACAATGGTAAGGTCCCATCAGTTTGTTGACGGTGGGCTTTAATCTTTCACACAATACGCTCGATACAACCTTGTACGCGATGTTGAGGAGGTCTATCCCACGGTAGTTGGCGCAGATTGTGGGGTCTCCTTTTTTATGGATTGGGCAGAGCACACTTAGATTCCAATCGTTGGGCTTGCTTTCGTCCGATCATATTTTACAAAGAAGCTGATGCATGCTCCATATCAGTTCTTCGCCGCCGTGTTTGAATAGCTCGGCCGGCAATCCGTCGGCCCCTGCCGCTTTGTTGTTCTTCAGGCGGGCAATTGCTATTCGAACTTCTTCATGCCTGGGTAATGGAACGTCTGCTCCATCGTCATCGATTGGGGAATCGGGTTCGCCTTCTTCTGATGTTATGCGTTCACTGCCATTCAGCAGGCTGGAGAAGTGTTCCCTCCATAATCTAAGTATGCTCTGGGCATCGGTGGCTAGATCACCTTTGGGGGTTCTACAGGAGTATGCTCCGGTCTTGAAACCTTCTATAAGCCGCCGCATTTTTTCGTAGAATTTTTGAGCGTTGCCTCTGTCGGCCAGCTTATCGAGCTGTTCGTACTCACGCATTTCGACCTCTTTCTTCTTCTGTCTGCAAATGCGTCTCGCTTCCCTCTTCAACTCTCGGTATCTATCCCATCCCGCACGTGTTGTGGTCGATCGTAACGTTGCGAGGTAGGCAACCTGTTTTCTCTCCGCTGCGACACGGCACTCCTCGTCGTACCAGCTGTTCTTTTGCACTTTCCGAAAACCAATGGTTTCGGTTGCAGCGGTACGTAAGGAGTTTGAAATGCCGTCCCACAGTTTTTTGTAATTCTAATCAAATTTCAACTTATTTTTTTAATGTATAATGAACTTTAACCAACCAAATATGTATCATTTTGGTCGACCACTTTTTGCCATTTTTCTGCTAGAGACATTATTCCACCAGTGTAAAACTTCTGGTTTCTCGACGAAAAACTGTGAGAAGTAATTTTCACAGGCTCCTCTTTACTCCATTAAGAGAGTTCTGCATTGACCGAAAAAATGGTAGTCCGACGGTGCCAAATTAGGGATATATGATGGATGCATCAAAACTTCCCAGCCAAGCTCTCCCAGGTTTTGCTGAATCAATAAAGATGTGTGGTGTGCTACACGAACTGATATAGCATCGTCTTCGTAAACTTCACAAATTTCTTTGGTGGCTTGCGTGGCATTCTTCCCTTTTTATGCAATAACTTCAAAATGAAGCTAATTTCTTCATTATTTTTACTCATTTTTGAACAGCTGCAACTTTTTTTTAATATCCCCGAATTTAATTTTTTGGTTAAATGAAGCTTAAAATCTCACCTTTCCAAAACGACATAATGTGATAGGTAGCACTGGAGATATACGACTTCAGCGACAAAATTCGAAAAGACTTATTGGACTACCCAATATATCTAAACTCCGAGATCACCCAAAATCATTGGCTAATGTTTCAGTACGTTCCTGCGATCAAACACGCCTAAAAAGCAGAAATATAACTAAAGCGCAGCGTATTGTCAAAACAGCTCAATATCTTGCTTGAGCTTGTCTAGCTTTTAAATAGATATACGATTTAAAAACTTATTGTTAGGCTTTAAAAAAGCAAATCCAATAAATATAATAAAAAAATTTAAAAAAATACAAATAAATAAATTTCTGGCAAAAATAGTTATTTAAAATTGTAATTGTATCATTGAATAGTGTATTAGTACGTATGTATATATGCACACATATTCTTTCCAAATACATACATGTTAGTCGTGTTTTATTTGACCAGCAAATTAAGCTATTAGATTGTTTTGTATGGAAGACTTAGCCAACATAATTATGTTGGCTTGTCATAAGCTATCATAGCTTGTATATTGAACTAGGGCATTGCTATTTCATCGCGTTTTTTTCATTCACAATAGCTAGGCTTTTTCCAAAAAAAAAGTAGTTGGCAATAGCCAGAAACCAAAAAACCAAAATTACAGATTTTTTGTATGAGCATTGAGTTAAAATTAAGACAAATATGAACACTTGTTTTCAGTTGTTTGTATTCTAGACCTCAAATAAATAAAATAAATATATTTGTATAGTATATTAATATTCCGTTTAAAAATTTTAAATTTCAAACTAAATTGTATATCAGCTGATTTTTCTTGTCCGTATTGCCAGCACAATTCATTTTTAAGCGAATAGCTTGTGATAGTCAAAAAAACACGGATATTATTGTTTTTTATAATGTCATAATGTAAATATATTATATGTACATTTATACACATGTAGGCTTAAGCATATACAAATTTTGTCCATTCAGCCTGTAAAGAGATATATAATCGTTGATGTTGCCCAAGGCGTTTAGTATCCTGCGGATATTTATTTTTGCGCATTATGCATATAAATCCTATTATACTATTGGTATTGCTATGTTTGTTGTTAGTGTTGTCAATGAGATAATCATGTAACGATTGCCTTTGTAGTAAATGTGTTTCTTGTCGTTGCTGTCATTGCCAGTTGCCCTGACATTTACACACTTAAGCAACAGGAAGTAAGAAAATACTAGATTAGTAAGAAACTGATAATTACTTAGGTATTCTCGAAAAGGGGGCAACATGGAGAGTGGTAAATATATAAAAATTCTAGTTTTAGTTTATAATGAAAAATTAAATTTATGAATCTATTCTATTCTTTAATAACTGTAATTTTTTGTTTGTTCTGTTTTTTTCCAGAATAGATAAGGAAGCGAAGCTAATGGGTCCGACAGTGAACGAGGGCAAGATGAAATATCTGCTGTCATCAAACAAACAGTCGTCACACTCGGTACTTGGCTCCCACGACACTGTTGACAGTCATAGAGAAGGACCTGGCTTTGCTTGGAATTTTCAATTGGCGCCACATTGCGAAAAGAAGAAACGACTGGCGGGCGAAAACTTTATTTAACAAGATATACTCACGAAATTCGACACATAATATTGTTGTAAGCAACGAAATAATGTTTTATAGATCAAAATACAGTCCTTGTACTTTTTTATTTGAAAGTAAATCTTAACGCAAATCGGCATTATTGACTAAGACAACGGTATAATATTCAAAAAAGTCTTGCGGTATTTTCGCTAGTTGGCACTGAAAGCGCGTAGTTCTAGTTTTCGCATCGGGTCATGCTATACCTTTTTGGAAAGCTCATTTCACGCGCTAATACGTGTTTGATTGATTGTCGTTTCTTTTAAGTCGTTCGTGAGTTATAGCGTCGCAAACACAGAGCAAAATAAAGAGAAAATACGGCATATTTTACAGTACTACTACGATAAAGGCAAAAATGCATCTCAAGCCGCCAATAAAATTTGTGCAGTTTATGGACCCGATGCAGTTTCCATTTCCACCACACAACAATGGTTTCAACGTTTTCGTTCCGGTGTAGAGGTGGTCGAAGATGCGCCACGCTCCAGAAGGCCTGTCGTCGAAAATTGCGATAAAATCGCTGAATTGGTCGAAAGAGACCGGCATAGTAGTCATCAAACCGTTATAAACCATTTGAAGAAGCTTGGAGTCACTAATGTAGTAATAAGTACTATGTGTATGATAATACATCCCAACTTTAAGTTATTCTAATTATACTTACATATAAGGGAGTAAACCATTGACGGGTTAATTTAAATATAAAACAGTAAACCATTGAAGGGTTAGTGTAGATATATCCCGTTAACTTAAGATTCGTTTTCAGTTATTGTTGATTCTCTTTTAAAGTTCATTTGTATTCATTTAAACACATTCTTGGTTGTCATTGTGTTGACACGTATATTCATGTTTCACAAGTTCATGTGTCCATTTCAAAGATGTATAAGTAAATACATAGCATGTAAGCAGAGAAAATGAATGTATGTTAGAATGAGTATATGTAGCCGTCTTCGGTGAAAAAGCGAGCAGTACAGTTTGAGAAATAAAAGTGAAAAGACTTGGCATCCTAAAATCTCAGAAGTGGGATTTGCCCAACTTTAAAAATTTTTTTACAATTTATGTACTATTTTGAAAAAACACAAAGAAGCGAACAATTTTATGACACAATTTACGAAAACAAAAAGTGCGTGTACAATTTAAAGATTTAAACAAAAAAAAAAGAAACAGTTTTAAGATGGATAATGTGGCAGACCATACAGTTGCACAATTGCGTGCTTGGCTCCGACGTCTTGAATTACCATCGAGTGGTAATAAAAGTACTTTAGTGTTGGGGTTGACAGAGGTTCCTGCAAGTGCTCCCAATATTTGAAGATCAACAGACTGTACCAGATACGGACGACGTTGCTGCTGCGCAAATGGAAAATGGTAGCACCATACAACAAGTCGAAGAGCAGCCAGTGAAAATCGTAGCAGACGCAGGTCCGACAGAGGTTGAATTACTGAAGCGAGAGACAAATTTATTGAAACGTGAAAAAGATTTGCAGGAGCAATTGAATCAAGCAACAATTTCACTTGACCTGATAAAAATTCTGATACCCGAGTGCGAAGGTGGCGTTAATTTCAATTTGTGGGCGGCGCAGTTCAAAAGCGTCGCCAGTGCCTACACTATAAATGAAGGCGAGTCGCGCATTATATTTCTTAACAAACTGAAAGGCAAAGCACAACAATGGTTATATGGCAACCCCGATTTCGCAATTCAACATGTAGATGAGCTCATCAGTTAAATGAATCAAGTGTTTGGCTCAGGTGAAAACAGAGTGGTGCTGCGGCGAAAATTTGAGACCAGGAAGTGGAAGAACTACAGCTGGGAGAAGAGGAGTTGGTCGAATACATAATCGACGGCATACCTGATTATCGGCTACGCAACCAAGCGTATATGCAGTGCTACACAACAAAGGCACAATTACTCCAAGCATTTTCCAAAATTGAAACTGGGCCAAAACCGATTGCGCCGGCTCAGTCGCAGATTCAAGAAGGAAGATGTTACAACTGCAGCAGTCGCGGACACCTAGCAGCAGAATGCCATAAACCAAAGCGAGAGATGGGTGTGGCAGTCGAAATCATCAAATAGCAACATGTCCAGAGAAGAAAACTGTCCACGCAGTTAATGAATACATATGTAAGATTATTTCATTTTGTTATAAAAGATTATACAAATATTTCATTTTCACTAGAATGTCTGATCGACTCGGGTAGCCCAATCAGCTTCATAAAAAAATCTTGCGTTGCAGAAAATTTGAAATTGGAGTTTTTATCAAATGTGAATACTTCTTATTTCGGTTTAAATAATACGAGAATTGTAACTTATGGAAAGTTTTTGTGTTGTATTAGAATAAATAATGAATTATTTGAGTTAAATTTTGTAGTAGTTGATGATTGCACTATGTATTATGAAGCTGTATTGGGAAGAGATTTTTTGAGAATTTGTAATTTTAAGTTATTCAGAGCTGAAAAAAAAATTTTTGTGATGTAGGTATGGCGAAAAGTCGGCACGACATTAAAACCGAACAAAAGTACAAATGTAAAAGAGATAGTCACGATAACGAAGATATATATATAAAGAATATATATGTAAACGATAAAAGCAATGTGAAAGAAAATTGTAAAATGGTAATTAGAGATTCAAGTCAAGTGACTAAAAATTGCAAAGAAGAAAATTTTGAGAAACAATTTTTATTGATGGCTAACGTTGTTAATGAAGAATTAAATGTAAAAATTGGCTCGAATATAAACTATAACGATATCGAAAAATTTAATGAAATTTTAAGTAAATCTATATATATAAAAATGAAATGGTGTATAGTTGTAACGCTAAAACTCGAAAACGGCTGAACCAAATGAAATACTTCCTTTGGGGGATTTGTTTGTTATTACTACGCGCAGGTCATGTCTTAAAATCAGAATAAAATATTAAGGGGGCGTGGCACCTCCCATACAAATTGAATTTTTCAAGTCGAATATCTTCAAAAGTGTTTAAGGTAGGAACATGAAAATTGGTACAGAGCTACAGGATAACAACACCACTCTCACCTATAAAACCGGGGCTATCGAATAAGGGGGCGTGGTACCCCCCTTACAAACTTAATTTTTTAAGCAGAATATCTGTGAAAGGGTTCAAGGTAGGGACCTGAAAATTGGTATAGACTTATATGGTATCAAAAGCCTTCTTACACATAAAAGAAGGGATAATCGGAAAAGGGGGCGTGGCACCTCCCATACAAACAGAACTTTTCAAGGTGAAGATCTTCAAAAGTGTTTAAGGTAGGAACATGAAAATTGGTATAGAGCTATAGGAAACAACACCATTTTCACCCATAAAGCTTGGCGTTATCGAAAAAGGGGACGTGGTACCTCCCTTACAATCTTTAATTATTTTGGTTGTTAATCCACCATATATTTATCTCATTTTTCACCTAGCACGACATTTTGGTTGTTCTTGCTGCAGCGGTTATATGGTAATTTTGGTTGTGTTACGTGCTATTTTTGGTTTATGGAAATGGCAGTTTTATGAAACAAACACAAATTAAATTAAACGTCAATTTTGCTTTGCAATCGAACACGCAAAATTTAGAGGGCAATAAAAATGCGCCTTGCTTTACTGATATATTGATATATTTTGTTTTAAAAAGTGAGTTGGCGAATACCGATTTATGTACATTGGAATTTATCATTCAATTGATCTGCTTCCTTAGTTTAATTCATTCATTTTTGGAGTTTTCAAAGGTAAGTTATTGGTCCGTAAAACCTTATATGAACTTTATGCAAATGAATGATCATTTCCAATTAGATATTTGTTACGATGTCAAGAATCAGTACGTATGGTAACACTTCTCGGAGTTCCCAGGCCGCAAGGAGAACACGAAATAGCAGAGCACGTCAAAGGGAAAGTGTTATTGAGAGGGTATCACCACGAAATAGACTGCTGGAGAGTAGCACGCACCAGTTAGAAGATGTCAACCAAACATACAATCAGCAAGAACGATTGAGAAGAAGGGAAGTTCACAATTAGCAACAACGATCGAGAAGAAGGGAAGTTCGTGCTCGCCAAAGTGATGAAGTAAGATCACAACATGCGATTATTCGACGACAATAGCGGCAACATCTTTCTTTTGTGAACTTTGAACGGGCAGGTTTTCGATATGATCCAAACATTCAATATAGCGCATCTGTTCAAATCGGTCAGATGTCAGTAGTTTGTCAATATTGCAATGCAGTCAAATTTAAAAATGAACCGTTGCCAGAATTGCTTCCACCACCACAGCCATTGTTCCAGCTGCTTTACGGTGAATCTCCTCACTCGAGCCATTTCTTAAAGCACACTAAAATGTACAACGATTGTTTTCAAATGACGTCGTTTGGCGGTGAAATTGTAAATGAACAAAACTACAATCCAACGTTTAAGGTATTTTTGCCAAACAATATTCGACAGAAACTACAGAGCTTTCCTCCAATTATGCACGTTCATGGGCAAATGTTTCATCTCCCTGGATCGCTGTTGCCGCATCCAGATCAAGAACACAAATATATCCAAATTTATTTTCTGGGAGATTAACATGATGAAATAAATCGGCGTTGTGCTATCTTCAATACAACGAAAAGAGAAATAATCGAACATTTGCAGCAAATGTTACACGAACACAATGGCCTCATTAAACTGTTTACGATTTCGTTGGAACGTATGCCAACAGATGATCATAGTATAATCATACAAGCGGACAAAAGACTAACAGGGACACATGAAAGACAATATAATGCACCTACAGTTAGCGAAATATCAGTTGTTGTTGTTGGAGAAAATTTGCAGTCGCGTGATATTGTTATCAAACGTAGAAATCTAAACGCACTAAAACGGATAAGTGAGACACATCGGTCTTACGACGCAATGCAATATCCGCTCATGTTCTGCCGTAGAGAAGACGGATATCACTTAGGATATAAGATGATAAATCCGGTGAATGGTTAGTAAAAAAAAATTTTTGTTTGCTACTTCATATAGGTAATTTAAGCTTTTAGGTGTCGAGACAAATAAAAAAGTCAGTTCAATGAAGTTTTACGCATATCGAATGATGATTCGCCAAAACTATGACAACCATTTACTGAGATATGGACGGTTATTTCAACAGTATGCAGTTGACATGTATGTTAAAGTTGAGACAGAACGACTTAATTACATGCAATACAATCAGTCGAAGTTGCGATCTGAAGAGTATATTAACTTAAGAAATGCAATGAATGGTGATGCGGATATTACAGATATTGGTCGACTCTATATTTTGCCATCGACATACATTGGCAGTCCTAGACACATTCATGAGTACTCCCAGGATGCGATGACTTACGTGAGCAATTATGGACGGCCGGATTTGTTTGTTACATTAACTTGCAATCCAAAATGGCCAGACATTACGAATCTATTGCATCCCGGTCAATCACCAAGCGATCGCCACGATGTTACAGCACGCGTGTTTAAACAAAAAAAAGATGTTTGATGGACTTTATTACGAAACAACGTGTATATGGCACTGTTCGATGCTGAATGTACTCATTGGAGTGGCAGCAGAGAGGTTTGCCCCACGCACACATTCTTCTTTGGATGGTGGAGAAAATTACACCTGACCAAATTGATGACATCATTTCCGCCGAAATTCCTGATGTTGAATAGATCCAGGACTTTATTACGAAACAACGTGTATATGGCACTGTTCGATGCTGAATGTACTCATTGGAGTGGCAGCAGAGAGGTTTGCCCCACGCACACATTCTTCTTTGGATGGTGGAGAAAATTACACCTGACCAAATTGATGACATCATTTCCGCCGAAATTCCTGATGTTGAAATAGATCCAGAGTTGCACGAAGTGGTGATGGCCAATATGGTTCATGGGCCATGCGGAGAACACGATCCATCTTCGGTTTGTATGTCGGACAGTAAATGCAAAAAACGCTGTCCCCGTGCTTTTATTTCGGAAACTCAAACTGGAAACGACGGATACCCTCTCTATCGGCGTCGCTCACCCGCTGACAATGGCAGAACATTCATCACTCAATTGAAAGGAAAGAATTTCGTGGTTGATAACACATGGATCGTTCCATATTCGCCAATTTTGTCTAAGGCATTCAAAACACATATAAATGTTGAGTATTGCAGTTCAATAAAATCAATTAAGTATGTTTGCAAATATGTCACCAAAGGAAGCGATATGGCGGTTATTGGCGTTGAACGAGATGAATTTAGCAAATTTCAAATGGGCAGATATGTGAACTGCAATGAAGCAATCTGGAGAATATTTTCATTTGCAATTCATGAACGCCATCCTACTGTTGTGCATCTGTCAGCTCATTTGGAGAATGGCCAGCGAGTTTATTTCAACGCAGAGAACATAGTACAGCGAACGGAAATACCACCAGCAACCACTTTAACAAGTTTCTTTGCAACTTGCGCCAGTGATCCGTTCGCGAGAACATTGCTTTACTCGGAGATGCCTCCGTATTATACATGGAATGCATCGTCTTTCCCCCCGCGCAACATAACCCTGGCGGTTCATTTTTAAATTTGACTGCATTGCAATATTGACAAACTACTGACATCTGACCGATTTGAACAGATGCGATATATTGAATGTTTGGATCATATCGAAAACCTGCCCGTTCAATGTTCACAAAAGAAAGATTTGTAAAAATTTTGTTAAAGTATACACAATGAAATTAGGAAAAATCGTTCATATTCTATTAAAACCAATACCGGTGTAATTTTTGAAATGAAAAAAAAAAATCTATTTTGGGCAGAACGAAGTTTGCCGGGTCAGCTCGTATTATATAAAACCAAAGCGCGCGGCTGAACCTAAAATTAAAAGTGAGATGAAGTTGGTCGTTGACAATGTAAAACCTTTCAACTGCCCTCCAAGACGTTTGTCCTATTCGAAAAAAAAAATGAATTACAAAAATTGTTGGATGAGTTTTTGGAAAAGAAAATAATAAGGCCGAGTGAGTCAGAATATGTGTTACCAATTGTACTAGTGCGTAAAACTACAGGCGACATTAGAATGTGTGTTGACTATCGGTTACTTAATAAGGTCACAGCAAAGGACAATTACCCTATTCCCTTGATAGATGACCTGTTAGATAGAGTAGCAAATAAAAAGTTGTTCACAAAACTCGATCTAAAGAACGGATTTTTTCATGTATTTATGGAAGAAAATTCAATTAAATATACTTCCTTCATAACACCTTTAGGGCAATTCGAATTTTTGCGAATGCCATTTGGGTTAAAAAATGCACCATCTACATTTCAACGTTTTGTAAATAAGATTTTTCTAGATATGGTGAAAGAAAATAAAGTGATAATATATTTAGATGACATAATGATAGCTACACAAACTGCGGAGGAACATTCAGGAATATTAGTAGAAGTTTTCAAAAGGTTGGTCGAGAACAAGTTGGAAATACGAATTGATAAGTGTGAATTTTTGCTGCAAGAAGTAGAATATTTAGGGTACACCATTTCACAGCTAGGGGTTAAAGCGGATGAAAAGGGTTTAGAGGCGATTAAAAATTTTCCAATTCCAACTAAAGTTCATTCTGTACAAAGTTTTTTGGATTTGTGTTCCTATTTCAGACGATTTGTAAAGAATTTTTCGATTATTGCTAAGCCGTTGTATGATTTAACTCGTAAGGACAACAAATTTCAGTTTGGAGCTAAAGAGCTACAAAGTTTTGAAGAGCTCAAACAAAAGTTATTGGAAGCACCGATATTAGCGATTTATGATCCCTTGGATGAAACAGAACTACATTGTGATGCAAGTGCAGTAGGGTTTGGTTCAATTCTGATGCAAAAGAAAGTAGACGGGAAAATTCATCCCATATTTTATTTTTCTAAAAGAACAAGTGTGACGGAAGCGAAATATCATAGCTTTGAACTAGAAACGTTATCCATAATCTATGAACTCAAACGATTTAGGGTTTACCTTCAAGGGTTAAAATTTAAAATAATTACTGATTGTAATTCATTAACTATGACACTAAATAAAAAAGAATTGAATCCTAGAATAGCGAGGTGGGCACTAGGGCTTCAAAATTATGATTACAGTTTAGAACACAGATCAGGTACACGCATGCAACATGTTGACGCTTTAAGTCGCAGTAATGATATTTTACTGGTGGAGTCCAACACTTTTGAAGAAAATTTAATCATATGTCAGGCAAAAGATGGAAAATTAAAGGAACTGCTAGGCATTTTGCAAAAATGTGAACATAATTTATACGAGATGAGGAATGGGGTTATATATCGAAAAGTAAATAATGGAAGGATCCTTTTTTTGTGTTCTTGAAGCAATGGAAAGGCATGTACTATTTAAGTATCACGATGAAATGGGTCACATAGGTGTTCATAAAACAGTGGATCTTATTTCAAAACATTATTGGTTTGCTAAGACGAGAGAAAAAGCAGCTTAAAATGTATAGTTTTTTCGTCGAAACATGGGAAAGAAGAGGGTTTCTTGCATAATATTCCCAAAAATGAGAATCCGTTTGAAATTATACATGTAGATCATTACGGTCCTGTAGATAGTTCGAGGCTAAAAAGCACGTTTTTGTAGTAATAGACGCCTGTACAAAATTTACTCGCTTATATACTACAAAAACAACTAATGCAAAGGAAGTGATTACTTCACTCAAAGATTACTTTCGAGCGTCTAGTAGATCAAAAGTAGTAATTTCTGACAGGGGTAGTTGTTTCACGTCAAACGAGTTTACAAACTTTTTAGAAGCGGAAAACGTTCAACATATAAAGATAGCTACTGGTTCTCCACAGGCTAATGGACAGGTAGAAAGAGTGAACCGGAGCCTAGGTCCGATGATTGCCAAGCTGTGTGACACAGAAAAAGGAATTTATTGGGATAATGTGATTGAAACTGTTGAATATGCGCTAAATAATAGCATTCATAGAACAATTAAAGAATACCCTAGTGTAATGCTGTTTGGTAGTAAGCAACGTGGAAAGGGTGTAGATCTGCTAGGAGAAAATTTAATAAATGATAAGGAAAATCAAATACAACAAAGTCACAACGAAATACGGTCACAAGCCAAAGAAAACTAAAAGCGGTTACAGTCCTATAACGAGGACTATGTAAATAAAAAACGACGGACGGCGCACAAGTACAATCCAGGTGAGTACGTTATGATAAAAAAATTTGACTCAACGGCGGGAGTGTCTAGAAAGTTATTGCCAAAATTTAAGGGGCCGTATAAAATTTCAAAAAATTTTACGTAACGACAGATATGTATTGGAGGATGTTGAAGGTTTTCAACAGTCCAGAATTCCTTATAAGGGTGTTTGGGCTGTTGGAAATATACGACCTTCTTCTTCTTCTTCTTAATTGGCATAGACACCGGTTACGCGATTATAGCCGAGTTAACAACCGCGCGCCAGTCGTTTCTTCTTTTCGCTACGTGGCGCCAATTGGATATTCCAAGCGAAGCCAGGTCCTTCTCCACTTGGTCCTTCCAACGGAGTGGAGGTCTTCCTCTTCCTCTGCTTCCCCCGGCGGGTACTGCGTCGAATACTTTCAGAGCTGGAGTGTTTTCGTCCATCCGGACAACATGACCTAGCCAGCGTAGCCGCTGTCTTTTAATTCGTTGAACTTGGTCAATGTCGTCGTATATCTCGTACAGCTCATCGTTCCATCGAATGCGATATTCGCCGTGGCCAACACGCAAAGGACCATAAATCTTTCGCAGAACTTTTCTCTCGAAAACTCGCAACGTCGACTCATCGGTTGTTGACATCGTCCAAGCCTCTGCACCATATAGCAGGACGGGAATTATGAGTGACTTATAGAGTTTGGTTTTTGTTTGTCGAGAGAGGACTTTGCTTCTCAATTGCCTACTTAGTCCGAAGTAGCACCTGTTGGCAAGAGTTATCCTGCGTTGAATTTCTGGGCTGACATTGTTGGTGGTGTTTACGCTGGTTCCAAGATAGACACCAACATACGCCGGTAGTTGTACGTTCTTGTAGAAGATGGTACTTTCTCTGTTGAGTTCTGCAGCTCGAACTATTTTCTCCAGAAGCAGGTTGAAAAAGTCGCACGATAGGGAATCGCCTTGTCTGAAACCTCGTTTGGTATCGAACGGCTCGGAGAGGTCCTTCCCGATCCTGACGGAGCTTTTCGTGTTGCTCAACGTCAGTTTACACAGCCGTATTAGTTTTGCGGGGATACCAAATTCAGACATCGCGGCATAAAGGCAGCTCCTTTTCGTGCTGTCGAAAACAGCTTTGAAATCGATGAATAGGAGGTGAGTGTCGATTCTTCTTTCACGGGTCTTTTCCAAGATTTGACGCATGGTGAATATCTGGTCGGTTGTTGATTTACCAGGTCTGAAGCCACACTGGTAAGGTCCAATCAGTTTGTTGACGGTGGGCTTTAATCTTTCACACAATATGCTCGATACAACCTTGTACGCGATGTTGAGGAGGCTTATCCCACGGTAGTTGGCGCAGATTGTGGGGTCTCCTTTTTTATGGATTGGGCAGAGCACACTTAGATTCCAATAGTTGGGCATGCTTTCGTCCGACCATATTTCACAAAGAAGCTGATGCATGCTCCATATCAGTTCTTCGCCGCCGTGTTTGAATAGCTCGGCCGGCAATCCGTCGGCCCCTGCCGCTTTGTTGTTCTTCAGGCGGGCAATTGCTATTCGAACTTCTTCATGCCTGGGTAATGGAACGTCTGCTCCATCGTCATCGATTGGGGAATCGGGTTCGCCTTCTTCTGATGTTATGCGTTCACTGCCATTCAGCAGGCTGGAGAAGTGTTCCCTCCATAATCTAAGTATGCTCTGGGCATCGGTGGCTAGATCACCTTTGGGGGTTCTACAGGAGTATGCTCCGGTCTTGAAACCTTCTGTAAGTCGCCGCATTTTTTCGTAGAATTTTCGAGCATTACCCCTGTCGGCCAGCATATCAAGCTGTTCGTACTCACGCATTTCGGCCTCTTTCTTCTTCTGTCTGCAAATGCGTCTCGCTTCCCTCTTCAACTCTCGGTATCTATCCCATCCCGCACGTGTTGTGGTCGATCGTAACGTTGCGAGGTAGGCAGCCTGTTTTCTCTCCGCTGGACACGGCACTCCTCGTCGTACCAGCTGTTCTTTTGCACTTTCCGAAAACCAATGGTTTCGGTTGCAGCGGTACGTAAGGAGTTTGAAATGCCGTCCCACAGTTCCCTTATACCGAGTTGTTGATGAGTGCTCTCAGAGAGCAGGAGTGCAAGCCGAGTAGAAAATCGTTCGGCTGTCTGTTGTGATTGCAGCTTCTCGACGTCGAACCTTCCTTGTGTTTGTTGGCGTGCGTTTTTTGCTGCACAGAGGCGGGTGCGAATCTTGGCTGCAACAAGATAGTGGTCCGAGTCGATGTTAGGACCTCGGAGCGCACGCACATCTAAAACACTGGAGACGTGTCTTCCGTCTATCACAACATGATCGATCTGGTTGGTGGTTTTTCGATCCGGAGACAGCCAGGTAGCTTGATGAATCTTCTTATGCTGGAATCTAGTACTACAGATACAGATCCTCAAATGGGTTGAGGCTGATCGACTTCGTTGGGACCCGAATGGAATATGGTTGTCTCTAGTACTAGATTCCAGCATACTACCTGGTTGTCTCCGGATCGAAAGGCCACTAACCAGATCGATCAGGCTGTGATATATAGGAGACACGTCGGAAGTATTTTAAACGTGTCTACGCTCCGAGGTCTTTACATCGGTATTAAGGAACTGTGGGACGACATTTCAAGCTTTAACCGAAACAATTGGGTTTTGGGAAATGCAAAAGAACAGCTGGCATGACGAGGAGTGCCATGTCGCAGCGAGAAACAGACTGCCTACTTCGCGACGCTATGATCGACTACAACACGTGCGGGATGGGATAGATACCGAGAGTTTAAGAGAAAAGCGAGTCGCATTTGCAGACATAAAAAGAAGGAGGCCGAAATTCGTGAGTTTAAAGAGCTTGAAAAGCTGACCGACAGGGTAATGCTCGAAAATTCTACAAAAAAATTCGGCGACTAACAGTAGGTTTCAAGATCGGACTCAGAGGTGATCTAGTAACCGATGCTCAGAGCATAGTAAAATTATGAAGGGGGCAATTCTCCAGCCTGCTGAATGACAGTGAAAGTATAACGCCAGGAGAAGGCGAACCCTATTCCCCAATCGATGACGACGAAGCAGACCATCGCCCGGACCATGAAGAAGTTCGAATAGCAATTAAAAACAAAAAAAGGGGGAGGCCGATGGATTGCCGGCCCAGCTATTCAAAAGCGGCGGCGAATATCTGATAAGGAGTATGCATCAAATATCGTCGGACGAAAGCATGCCCAACGATTGTAATTTAAGTGTGCTCTGCCCAATCTACAAAAAGGAGACGCCGCAATATGCGCCAACTACCGTAGGATAAGCCTCCTTAACATCGCGTATAAGGATCTATTGAGCGTATTGTATGAATGATTAAAGCCCTCCGTCAACACACAGATTGGACTTTTCAGTGTGGCTTTTGGGCCTGGTAAATCAACAATTGACCAGATATTCACCATGCGCAAATATTGGAAAAGACCCGTGAAAATAGAATTGATACGCACCACGATGTCTGAATTTGGTATCCTCGCAAAACTAATACGGCTATGTAAATTGACGTTGAGCAACGTTAAAAGCTCCGTCAGGATCGGAAAGGGCCTCGCCGAGCCGTTTAATACTAAACGAGGTTTCAGACTTTCGTATGACTCCTTCAACCCGCTTCTGGAAAAAATAATTCGAGCTGCAGAACTAAACAGAGAAGGTCCCATCTTCACTCGCGACTAGGAACCCACGTCACTGTTGACAGTCAAACTTCGAAGTGGTAGATAATTTCGTATATCTTGGATCAGAAAAAAAAAATACACTGAGGAACAAAACCGGAACAATAATTACATAAATGCCTTTTGATGCAGTTAATTGTAAGCATATGTATTAGAGTGGGTCAATTTTTTTCTTGACAAAGCGGTTATCAAAATCGTAAACTACGATGAATTCTAAGAAAATTTGCCCAAGAAACCATGGGTCTAAAATGAAAATCGAGCCTCCGGTTTTTAGCGAGAAAATTTCGTATATTGTATTTTGTAAAAAAAAAATCCAATTCCTATTCCACTGTCGATTGTTTGCTTGTTTTGTAGCTATCGAAGCTAATTTGCTCAAATTTGGTATGTGATGTTGTATTTAAGCAGAAAATTCGACAGTACAGAAATTTTTTATAGGGGGCGTGGCACTGCCCACTTATGAGTTCATATGCAAATCTCTGGAACCACCCCACCGATTTCGTTCAGATTTGGTATACATATTACACAATGCCTACTTAAGAGATATCTGGAAAATGATCGAAATCGGATAATAACCACGCCCACCTACCATATAACGGTAATTTTTGAAAACACTAAAGATCGGAAATTTTAATAACTGTTGAAGGGAAACATCTTGAGTTTGGTATTCGGTGTTGTATTGTAGCCAGAATTTCGACAATATGAAAATTTTGGCATGTCACCGCCCACTTTTGAGTGCATATGTAAATCTCTGGAACTTCTTCTTCTTCTTACAAAAAACCAACTATAAATTTTGACTGCACTGATTATGTTGAGATGATAAACTTAGATAACAATAGCATTTTGTCGGAGCCGCCCTTCACTGCAAACATACCCTATGACCATTTGCTCGAATACATAGAATTTGACAATCCTCCACTTCCGGATCCACAAATTCCTCCACATATTCAAGGAACCGAGCGCTTTGTGCAACTGCTGACTAACGTTCCACGTCGAACTATAGAAAAAAATCGCGATGGTGTTATGGCAGTCACGGTTGCAAGTCGAAACGCAACATCTAGGATGGACAGCAAACAAGACCTTAAAACTAATTAATTCTGAACTTTAGAAGTATATTATATTTTGTTTGGCCCTTAACAGTTAAGTTTTTGCTTTATATATAGATATAAAATGATATTGTTAACTGCAATACGATTTCGCGGAAGATGAAAGCTATTAAAGTTTGAATTTTATTTATTATTATTTTAATTTTTATGGGTGGATAGGTAACATATACACACACCGACCACAGCGGCCAACGACCATACCACGCTGAATACATCGGTTCTCGTCCGATCACCGAAGCTTTTTAAAACCCGATCTAAATACTATTATTTTATAAATATCTAATTTATTTTTAAGGGTCACAACGTTTTATTTTTTAAAATTACAAAATCCATGAGCTTTTACATTTCTTGTGTATTGATGATTTAATGGCCAATTTCATAAAAAACTTTTTTAACATTAATCTAAACATCAAAATTAGACCGTTATCTATACAGCTTCTAAAGCTGTTGGAATTTCATTTCGAACAAATCCAGACATAACCACTACTGTTAGTTTTCTTAAAAGATTCAATAACATTTTTGAATGTTTTAAATTTGTGTAGAGCACTTTCTCAAAATTGCAAGTATATAGAGATCTTAAGATCAACTTGATATGCATCACAAAAAGAACGCTGCTGAGAAGGTGTAGCAGCACCTGTACGGTCACAGCTTGATGTTTTCGGCTCCAGTAGTTGTTACTATTTTCCATTTCATTTATTGAAAAAAAAAAACAAAATGAAAAGTTTCTCGTTAAAACCCGGAGGTTCCGTTTTGATTTTAGAGCCATGGTTTCTTGGGCAAATTTTTTTAGAATTCATCGTAGTTTACGATTTTGATAACCGCTTGGTGCATTTTTTTTGCTCCATACAAATTGACCCACTCTAATATGTATATTTTAGTAAAAAAAAAGTATTATAATATTATTTTTTCACAGCTTTAAAATGTACTATAAGTATAACTGGAAAGAAAATCACAAATTCACACTGGAAACATAAAAATGTAACAGAAATGTGGCAAAAATCCATTGTTTCACTTTTGGACTCATACAAAAAATAATATTTCCACCCACTTAAAGAGGAGATGTCAAAAAATAATAAAACAAAAAATTCATGTATACAATAAAGTTAATTTATATATTTTAAGTACCCTTATTGTTCCAGTTTTACTCTTTAGTGTATATAAAAGCGCGTAATGAAAATATTTGGAAAAGAGTATTATGAAGTGATGAAACAAAATGGACTCCATAGTAAAACGTTTATTCATCGTCTGAAAGGTCAATCCTTAAACCAAAGATACACCAAAAACGGTGAAAAATGGTGGAGGTAATGACCTGTTATGGTGTGGGGTGGGTTTTCAAAGTATGGAGTGGCATCATTGGTCAGAATTGTTTGTAGAATGGATAATAATTCCTATTTAAACATAAAACACACAATTTAGCCATTCTCATTTAAATCAGAGTCTGTAAATTGGACATGCATGGATGGTGGTGATCCAAAACACGCCATTGAGGCAAAAAAAGATGGGTTA
Source organism: Bactrocera dorsalis (assembly GCF_023373825.1). Lineage (NCBI taxonomy): Eukaryota > Metazoa > Arthropoda > Insecta > Diptera > Tephritidae > Bactrocera > Bactrocera dorsalis. The sequence goes on from NC_064308.1 coordinate 29,631,198, forward strand.
TCTACCGGAAATTTTGATGAATTAGAATGGCCAGTGCAAAGTCGCAATTTTAACCCGTTAAAGAAACTTTGGAATGATGTAAAGATTAAAATCGGGCAAAATATAATTTAAAAAATCGGATGGCCTTTGGAATGGATTTGCTGAAGCGTGGTATTTCATTCTATTGAACAGATACCAGAAACTGATGGGGAGCTTACCTCACAGATGTCAAGCTGTCTTCAAAAATTGGGGCCATACAACAAAGTATTAACGTAGTAGTGAGTAATATAGTAAAGTTTATACTCTTGCAACCAGTTGTTACAAAGTATTATAGTTTTGATCACCAAAGGTTGTACGTATCACCTAAAACAAAGCGAGACAGTTATAGGGTTGTGTATATATAAATGATCACTATGACGAGAAAAGTTGAAATCCTTTTGACTGTCCGTCCGTGCAATCTGTACCTTCAGTAAAAATTGAGATATCGCCATTGCAGCGGCAGTTCTTTCCCACGACGGCAGCACCGGCTTGATGGCAGCAGCGACGTTGTGGCAGCAACGAAGTTATGTTGCAAAACTAGACACTTAGCGGTATGTTCTTACGGAGTTTTGTAGCGGCGCTGGAAGCGGTAAGTTTTAGTGCAAAACAAAACGCGGTAGATATTAGCGGCACTTCACGGATAAATCTCAATTTCGAAATATTTCGAATACTTTGGTGCTATTACCATGAAACTCACTGTACTTGCAGTTTCTTTACAACGTATGTATATATTTTTATACACATATACGTTCGCCAGCCCAAGCCTACACTTTTTATTTCTTTTCTTTTATTTTCTCTTGCTTTCGATGAGTGCCGGTGCGTACATATGTACTTTTATAAGCACACTTCACTTCACGTATATATGTATGTATATATGGCTGTATATATTTTTAAATATTTCTTTTTCGTTTACATACAATTGCTACTGTGTTTAACACTTTTCACATTTGTATTAATCCCTCTTCACTCCACTTTTCTATCTTTTAATTTAGAAACGTCTTTAACTTTTATGTTTTGTTTATTTTTTTATTTTTCTTTTTTTGTATTTAGGTACCACTGCACTAAACTTCCACTATGTGTATAAATTATGTATATACGAGTATACGTATATACATACATATGAATTTTGTATTTAATTTTTTTATTCCTTTGTGTTTTTTATGTATGTATGGGATGTTTTTTTTTTTTTTTTGGTTTAATTTGTTTTGTTCGCACTTCACTTCCGAAGAACCGAAAAGAATCGACAGAATTAGTCACGATAACGAAAATTAGCACTAACACGATTAGTTGGCACTCTTAGTAAATATATTAACTAAATCCACGCACTTAGTCCCTGCTCGGGCGCCATGACAATTTCGCAAGTTTTTTTGAGAACCGAAAAGTTTTGACAGCCTAATTGCCTGAGACTAAAATGATATTCTTCCGAAAAAAAGAAAGATACGTCAGTTCGATTTCACGTTCAAATTCCAAGAGAGCTCTTTATTGCTTAGCCTAAATATTAAAGCTAACGGCTTAATCTAGTTGTAATATAAGTATGTTTTACAAAAAAGGGGTAAGTAATTATCTCAAACATTGTACTAGCTTATGTTAAGATAAGTATTAAGGTAAGTAATGATTAGTAGTATGACTGCATTATTAAGGTAAGTATTTTATATAATAGATTTTCTTAAATTAATTTTTAATAATTCAATATTTTACAATTCATTTAATTATTCTTGTTTTAGGTAAAAGGTTTTTAGGTATGTTGCTTGACGCAACAGCCATTAACCGAAAACATATGTATAAAGTGTCATAAATTAAGATTTAAAGCTGTAAACTGGTACAGAGGATCGTTGTAGAAAGGGGCACCTGTGGGCAAAAATTTTTCGAAAGGTGGTATGGCCCCGCCCTCTAACAAGCTTAATGTATATAGTACATATTTTCTAAACCACTTAAGCTACAACAACCAAATTTTTTGAGTACAAATCATATAAAAACTTCTACTGACAGTTTGAAAATGGATGAAATCGGAGGATAAACCCGCTCACTCCTCATATAACGGTACTGTTATAATAAAAACTACTGAAAGCGCGATAAATCAATAATTACGTCAAAAGCATTAAATTTTATCACCGAGATGGTATGATGGTATGGCATTATGGGAGCCGGCATGAATATTAGACGATGGGCTTGGCATCGCCCACTTCTTGGTGAAATTCAATATCTCGGGACCCGCCTAACCGATTTCGAAAAAATTTAGTACGTGACATTCTTCTTATATTCTCATATTACATTGTGAAAATAAACGAAATCGGACAACAATCACGTCTACTTCCCATATTGAACAATTTTAAATTCCACTTGATTCGTTCAGTTTCCAGTACACAAATCAAGAATCAGCTAATATAACGGGATAAAACTTTGCACGAATAATGTCTTTAGTGTGTACCACCCTATGACCAAAAATTGTTCAAGTCCAATAAAAACCGTTAAGGGCCCTAGGTACTGAGAATATTTAGAATCCGGTGTCTATAGTTGACTTTTGATCAAAAATGTTGGTGAAGGCGTTATAATATAAATTAAGGGAAATCCTTCTTTTCTAATGGTATACATATCTAAATGTCAAAAATGGGTTAAAGCGAACCAATACTTCCCTTAGCCTCCATATCTTTATATATATAAATCTTCTGACCGTGTGTTTGCATTTGAACTGCTCCTAAACGGATGGACCGATTTTAATGAAATTTTGTGTGTACGTTCAAGGAGATTCGAGAATGGTTTAGATTTACAATTTGGTCCACTGGAAAATGTTTTTTAAATTAATTTTTCATTTGTAATTAATTGCTAATTTTAAATGTTTGACCGATGGATGGCGCTACCATCGCAGTATTCAATATTCAAACCTTAAATTGGCGTAAACGTGCATTAAACAAAACGATGTCAAAGTAAAAGGCGACATCTGTAGATCAAGTTTTCATATTGTGGACAGAGTTGTTCGTTCTTAAGTAATAAATTGGGTCATTCAATACATCTATGGGTAGCTATAATATTTTTTTCATACCTGCTAACTATTGTAGGGGTATTTTGACAGGCAATTTATAATTGCAAAAGGTCTGGCATAAAAAATAGTGGCATAACTGAAGTGTTGATAAAAAGGTCTATTAAAATTTGAGATATACAGAAATCTTATCGAAGCATTGCACAGAGCAATGCAATATTTAAACGCAAACGATGAATACATATATGCGTACAATTTCAAACTGATTCTTCCTGAAAAATATTAAAATTGCTAAATATTAGGAATGATAGAATAGAACTACAATCAAACACACAATGCAATGAATTAAAACTGGCTCATTTATCATTCGATGAATAATATACCACGGGCATCCCAAAAGACTGATGCCATAACCTTGCCAGCCGATTTTTTTGTCTTTTCACGCTTGAGAACCGTTTCTTAATATGCAGTCCACTAGGCTGACAATCGATTGGACTCGATTGATTTCACTGATGCACAGTTCAAATTAAATAGTATTTTTACCCTAAAAACCAATTCTTTCTTAACGCACGAAATTCTTTATGATTCATTTTTTTGTAAACTAACACAAGTTGCTTCACCAAAAATGAGATTATTCCTTATAAATATAATATTTATAATCTAACTAATAGAAACCATATAGATGATATTAGTAGTACTACCTATGTAACAGCCACAGTAAAACTTGGGCGGGTCCTCTAGTACTTAATATAAAGATTTTCTAATTTTCCGGTGACTTTGTGACGCATATATTGGCCAATATGTGAGTTATCTCAATGTAAATAAGAGAGCATGTTTAACTCATATTAGTGTATCTTTGTGCCTAAAATAGATAAATTTGAGCGAAAACTTGGCCAGTATACAGGGGCTAGTATAACTAATATCAGGATCTTCGAACATCCCTGGTTTTGATTGTTGCAAGTTGCAAGAGTATAAAATGCTCGACTGCACCCCTTAGCCCTTCCTTACTTGTTTTTACATATTTTCATATACAAATTTCTTTTTTTTACAGAATTATAGAAGTGTGCTGTTTCTGTGTGCAGCCAAAATTGTTGATTTAATTTAGTTTTTTGTTATTTTTATATAGATCGGAGTCAAGTTTCGTAAGGAATTTGAACGCAGCATCAACTTTTGGTACAAACTGAAATCAAAATGATGGAGAAAATATTGCTTGTCAGAGGCATTGCCGAATGTAATGGTAGTCGTATGTACATATGTCAACTGGTATTTGTATTCCTTCTGAAGTATACCGCTTTTTGTATAACACATTTATATGTAAGCACCCAATCCGTCTACACTCTTACATACATATGTATGTACAGGTACATATGTTTCTATATACAAATATGGCAAAAAGTAACATTTGCACATCCTAGCTATTGAGTAGTTGTTCAACAACATTTTTGCCAGTATATCGGCACTGCGAATAATTCAAACTGACAATAAGCGTCGCTTCACTACGCAATCATGTTGTATGCGTAACATTTACCACAACACTGACATTGAGTTGCAGTGACAGTACGACACACGTGGCTATTGCAAAGACAAATCGGCATTCACATATAAAGTATCCCCCGGATAATTACACTTAAAAATGCACAATTTTTGGTTCAATTAACCAGGAAATGAATTAACCGCGAAACTCGTTTCATTGAATAATTCATTCTTTTACAGGACTCCCGCTTAATTGGGCAATCTAATTAATTTAAAAATATCATATGTACAATTAATGTATTTATCATCATTACATTCACATATGTATAGACTAACTAAATTAAACTATTTGGAGCTCGTCGAATAAATTTTTAGAATGTTAATTGAATATTGTTCAATGAAATAATAATTCTATATTTCTTAATTCACACAAAAACTTCTTCCCTGAATAAGAATTCGTTCTTGTATGTATTTTAAAACTTCAGGAACTGAATGAAAGAGGATCTCTTTTTCCTTTTATTCAACATCAGCACCATTACAATTATGCAAGGAAATGAATAACCTGAGTTTAATCAAGCAGAAAAATGTACACCTATTTTGCTTACAATATATTTTTGACCGGTTAGGTGTTTCAAATAAGCGCGGAAATCAATTGACCGGGGGTTAATTAAGCGGAGCTAATATACTGTATATGTGTGTAAGAATCTAAAGAGTGTGTTGAAACATAATTTTTAAAAATAACCAATTTTATGAAAAAAGGATAGTGGATAACGAAAAAGCACAAGCATTTTTAGAAGACTTTCAGCACATGGAGATATCCGCCACAAAGTATTTCTTTAAATTAAATTTTTGTCGAAAAATGTAAGAAATGAACAATTATTCATTTATTTATTATATCTCCGTTTATTTTGGAACATTTTATCGTTAAAATCGATTTACGCCAATAGTTCGCATATACCCAACACAGCTACATATGTCCAACGCATGTAACGGGTTTTTCAATAGGGAAGCTACAAAAGTGGACCGATTGGGACAGCAAACGCCGCCATATTTTTCCCTGCTCTTTTGACATTTCTCTTCAGTAAGGTTTGCCATTTCATCATGGAAAGTTATACGATAGACAATAAGACGAAATTTTTAAAATTTACTACCGAAATTCGGAGTCAGTGGCTTCAACACTTGAGCGTCTAGTGGAGAAATTTTAGTCCACAGGCACAGCACAAAATATTCCCGTGCCAGTGAGACAAAGAAGTACCTGTAGTGTCGAAAATATTGCTGCCGCTATTGCATCAATTAAGGAGGACCCAAATCAGTCTCTTACACGTCGTTCTCAAGGGTTGGGCATCTCTGTGACGTCGTTGTGTGAAAAGATCTTAGCCTACATCCTTACAAGATCAAACTGACGCAAGAACTGAAGCCGCTATCGTCGAATGTTCGTAAATTGGGCTGAGCAACAACTTGATTGAATGGCTTCGTCAATAAGCAAAATATGCGTTATTGGCCAGGCAGCAAATCAGACGTATTTTATAAGTCATCATTGCATCCGGAAAAAGTTACGGCGGTTTGTAGGCCTGCGGCGTCATTGGGCCGTACCTCTTCCATAATGATCAAGACCGAGACGTTAATGTGAATGGCAATCTCTACCGCTTAATGATAACCGAATTTGTTTCGCTCAAATTAGAAGATATGGACTTGGACAGAACGGCGCCACAAGCCACACCACGAATGTCACAATCGATTTACTGTAAACCAAGTTTGGTAAACGTGTTATCTCACGAAATGGTCTAGTAAATTGGCCGCCTCGATCGTACCATTTGACGCCTTTAGACTATTTCTTGTGGGGCTACATCAAGTCTATGGTTATGGCTATGCAGCAGTATCGGCCAAATTATGTTTGAAAACCTTCGAAAATTGGTTTCAGCGACTGGACTTCTGCAAGCGTGCCCATGGTGGCCATGCAAAATAAATCGAATTCTATACATAAAGGCATCGAATGTACTTTCGCTTTCGTAGCGCTCTTATTGGAAAACGCGTTAATGGTTCGATCTAAACAATTTTTTCGCAAATTATTTCGTTGCTGACAACAATAATATGTGTCGAGTTTTGTGAAGATATTTTGTCAAAAAGTTAGATCAGTCAGTTTGGATGACAGCTATATGTCAGAGTTGTCCAATATCAGAGATTTCGACAAATGAGCAGTTTCTTGTTGAGAAAAGGACATGTACAAAAATTCGGATCATTGTCTCAAAAAGTAGTTCGCGTACGTACAGATAAACATGGCTAAATCAACTCAGCTCATCACTCTGATCATTTATACAGGTACATACTATACATAAGGAACTTAAACGTTTCCTTAACATACCCTATTTAGGATATAAACAAGCTAACTAAAATCGATTTTTCATGCATTGTTGAACGTACTGTAGCATAGCTGAACGATTGTGTACATGTCGCTCATTTGCTGCAAGACCGGCATAAGTCAAAAAAACAGATTCTCCAGAAAACGCGTTTAAAGTTTTCAACTTACTACAACCTTACACGGTGACTCCAACCTTACACCTCTTCTCAAGCGGAGCATATAAGAGGTATTCATATGAATTTTTCACTCAACATGAAGTATGATATAACGAACAATTCTGCAGCATTAACTCAAAAATCACGTTTTTTGAATTATGCCGGTCTTGCAGCAAATGAGCGATGTGTAAGCAGGGAAGCTAGTTAAAGGTGTGGGCGTAGATAACTTAATGTGATATGTATATTAGGGTGTGTCATTCTGAGCCAACCTTTTTTTCAACTGAAAACAGGCTCAAAACTTTAGGAAATGTGTAAAAAAAAGTCACTCAAAATATGAGGTCTTAGTATTAATATTAAGAGGTGGCTATTTCAAATTTTCTGTTTTCCATATAAATTACATTGAAAAAAAAATCATTTTTTTTTGTGGTGGTTATTGTGCGGAGGTTTTAATGTGCACGCGACGGCGGCCAGTAGGGATGCTAAACTCGATTCCGATTCTACTCGAGAATCGAGTTTTCTCGTTAAATAATCGATTTTTAAAAATCGATTTTCAGTAGTCGAAGTGGATTAAGAACCGGTTCTTGACATTCGAAAAATCGATTATTTTACGAGAAAACTCGATTCTCGAGTAGAACCGGAATCGATTTTACCATCCCTACTGGCCGCCGTCGCGTGCACAATAAAACCTCCGCACAATAACCACCACAAAAAAAATGATTTTTTTCCATGTAATTTATATGGAAAACAGAAAATTTGAAATAGCCACCTCTTAATATTAATACTAAGACCTCATCTTTTGAGTGACTTTTTTTTACACATTTTCGAAAGTTTTGAGCTTGTTTTTCAGTTGAAAAAAAAAGGTTGCCTCAGAATAACACACCCTAATGATCATGAGATGTCCATATAACTGTGCGATGCTATATATTTCGTTAAGTGTTATATGATATTATTAATTTATGAAATTGAAATAATATCAGTTAATACCTTCTCTAAGGTGCATATGGTGAACACATACAAATACTGCTTCGAATATTTGTTGGACGAGTAAGTAAATTGAATACTACGTCAGATCACTCAACAAATCCAATCAATTTGCTTATTATACGATCTAATTTTGCACGTTACAATAACATGTATGTATGTACGTGTGTAATGTAAAATGTAATTCTATACAAATAAAAATGTATTTTAACCCATATGTGCATTTTTTTATTGAACTTACACATATTTAACTTAACGAAAAGAAACGCAGGTGCGCTTACCTTTTTTCAGCATTAAGTCATCGCTTATTGGATATTTGTTGACTTGCGCTGACGATAAGCTCCCATTACTGCCATTGCCGCCGTTTCCATTTGCCATTCTACCGCCACTATGAGGACTGAGCGGTTGTACACCTGTTGCAAAGGCTGAAGCCAAAGTTTTGGAGGGTGCTGCTATTTCAGCACTAGCGACGCTATTTGCGCCACTGGACACAGCTCCACTGGAAAGTCCACTACTTAATGGCGGTGAGTACCATGAAGTGGAGTAGTGGCGTGGTGGCCAACACTGATTAACCACCGCATGTTGAGGATGGTGATGTGTGAGCGCTAATGTGTTTGCGGTATGCGATTGAGTCGGTAGGGTTGCTGTTGGAACATGCATATGAGAATTAGACTGCGAATGCGTGTTTGGTTGAACCTGATGATGATCGCAATGAATTTGCGGTTGCATCTGCTGTGTATGATGCAGGTTATGGGGGGGTGCTGGGACCGTTGCTTCCATCTGTGCTGAAGTGACTGTAGATGGATGCAATGAGCCGAGCCCCCCAAGTTGATGATGGTCATTTAGTAGGCGAAGCTTGTCATACATAGTATCTGCAGTAGTGTCTCTAACAACAGAGCTCCTATTCGCAGAGGCATCGCCTTCGCCGCCATCATTTACACTGCTCCCCAAGCTGCCATCAGAATTGAGAGGTGTGTTCGTGGTCCGCAATTGCATATCAACAACGCTGCCTCCGCTAGAACCGCCCATAGAGCCGCTGCCGGTCGTGCTGCCAATTGGATTGGTTGCTTTCGGGTTGCTATTAGTACTGGCTACGCTGCCCCCATTACAGTTACTGGTATTTGTCAGAAGCGAGCTATGTTGTTGTTGTTGTTCCTTTTGAGCGGCCAGATTGCGCAGTACTCGATTTATAGAGGAAACCTAAACAATTTGCCGAAAGCAAAGGTATATTCATATAAATAGTTTAATAATCCATATATAGCTAAAATTAATATATATTGTACATACATACATACGATAACTTACATATATCAATATTCAAAATATGTCGGAAAGGAATACCAACCAGCCCCAGAAAGATATTCTGGATTCGCTTCTGATTCAGATGTACCATTGAAATATAAGTATATGCGTGGCTTCATAAAATTGGAAAGTAAAAATTTTAATATAAGTGCAAGGCAGTTTTTTTTTCAATTGTTTGAACGCATTGCACAACAACCTAGGGATTTTTATGGCATATATGGTTGGAAATGTTATGATGTCCTAAATTTATACTGTAAAATGTATTGTATTAATGTATGTATTAATGAAAAATTCTAAGATGTTAAGAAGTTTACATTATTCCCATCCTTGCCCGTTTGCGCACATGTATAACCTTACTACCATACAAACATACAAATTTTTACGAATTTGTGTACGTAAGTAAGTTTTGGTTGTCAGCCCTTTAGATCCGCGCTAGGCTAGAACCGACATAAGGGAAGCAGAAGTTAAAAGAGCCCTGATTGCTTGTTTAGCTGCCGCCTGCCGCTTGTAGTCTAACTGATTGACTGACTACGGCAGCAGCTGTCGCACAATTTTGCCTAGATGCTTTTTCCTCTATGTCAACTCATTTACTTTTGTTTTTTGGTGCAGTTGTTGTTTTTTCGTTGCTCTTGTCATTGCCTCTTTCTTTGGTGTTGTTTTTTTTTCAGTTTAATATGCTGCAATATCTGTTGTTGACAGCGCGGCAGAAACAGCAGCATTGACTGTGATTTAAAAGGCAGCACAAAGCAGGCGCTTTGAGTCGGAAGGGGGAAGTTCAACTAACTGGAAAAATTAGGCAAAAATATCCTTCCACGAAAAAACAAGGGGTGCGAATGCAGTGCCAGTATTAGTAAAATTTGAAAGGCGAAAATGTCGAAGAACCCATTTTTTAACACTGTAATGTTTCTTTTGCTTGAATAAAAATTATAAGCGAAAATGTTAAAGATATGAAATACAGTTAAAAAGGCCATTAAAAAAGTTACAGCATTAGACTTTATTATGTCAACAAAGTGAGCGTTTTGGAACTAATGGATTACCATTTATTATACACTGAACAAGTTATTTTAACATTTCCACAATAACAGGGAAAAGGAAACGTAGAAGACCCTAAAAAGTATATACCTATGTATTATATATAGTATAAATGTCTGTTCCTCCTTCCGTCTGTAAATGTATACGCGAAATAGTCAGTTTGTGAGTTGTCTTAATTAAAATGAGAGAGGGTGTCTTTCTATTAACGATACATCTTTGTAACTAACTTGGATAAAATCGGGTGAAAACCCGAGGCTCCATATAATTAATATCAGAAATTTCTAAAATGTAACTGACTTTATTCTTTTATATTGTATAACTCATAGTGCATCTTTTTTGGTTAATAATATGTAGTAACGCGAAAAATGAAAAAAAATCAGGTCGGGTTTCATTGACTGGCTTTATAACATATTTATTTGTCCATAAGTAAAATAACGCAGTCGGTCGGCATGAGAGGATCTGTCACTGTGTTGGTGAGCACGAAAAAACAGTAGCCCAGTGAGAAATTGGAATTTAAATTAAACAAATTTTATAAGCAAAATTTAAAATATAATATATAAAACTAAATGACTTTTAAGGCTATATTCCCTATTATCTTTAAAAGACTTGGAACATAAAAGGCTGCCATGCAATGCAAGGCATTTAGAATCATAAAGTATTTCTCGCAGGCCATATTTGGTTTTGCGCTATAGTCTTACATGATGTTAATTCGTTGTTGTCTCGACAACGACTGAACGATAGAGCGTAAGCGTACGTGTGAGGTTAGTTTGCAAAATTTTGCTATGAAATGCCGACCACTGGTCTAAAGTGATTTTGTTGTCGTAAAAGATCGATTTTGGATTTATTTGTGCTCACAATTCATAACACTTTCCATGATCTTGTAGGATTTGATCTCTTTTATTAAATCTTTATTTTCATTTTACATTACCAAAATCAGAAAACATGAGACAAAATAACAAATATGTATATAATGTATTCAGTTTAGGGATGCATCAAAATAAACAAAGAGACAAATTCTTTATAACTTCCAGTTGGCAACCTATTTTTGGCATTTGTGCATTGTACTAAGCGTTTTGAACGCAGGATAGTTATTTTAACATACTGCGCGGATCAAGCAAATCGGATTTAGATGTTTTATCTCTGTTTTCTCTGTTTTCAACGAAATCTAAAGTTAAAAACTTTAATGGGTGGGGTTAGAAAGTACCCATTGTTTTGCAAAGTTGTGTAAATCAATCCTTTCAGTAATTATATAATTTTAACAATATATAGTTAATTGAATATTCAGATAGATCTTTTTTAAAGTAAATCAATATAAGTATTGGGTTGTCAAAAAAGTCTTGCGGTATTTTCGCTAGTTGGCGCTGAAAGCGCTATAATGCTATGCTATACCTTTTTGGAAAGCTCATTTCACGCGCTAACACGTGTTTGATTGATTGTCGTTTCTTTTAAGTCGTTCGTGAGTTATAGTGTCGCAAACATGGAGCAAAATAAAGAGAAAATACTGCATATTTTACAGTACTACTACGATAAAGGCAAAAATGCATCTCAAGCCGTCAATAAAATTTGTGCAGTTTATGGACCCAGTTTCCATTTCCACCCCACAACGATGGTCGAAGATGCGCCACGCTCCGGAAGGCCTGTTGTCGAAAATTGCGATAAAATCGCTGAATTGGTCGAAAGAGACCGGCATAGTAGCCGCCGTAGCATCGGTCAAGAGCTGGGCATGAGTCATCAAAATTTCATTTCAATTTTAATTAAAAAAAAATTCAATAAAAATACCGCAAGACTTTTTTGACAACCCAATATTTTAAATTAAAAAAATTTCAAAAAAGTCCATGTTAACAGTTATTTGTTTATTTGCAAATTTTGAAGATCTTTATTATAAAAACTTTGCGATTATGTGTAATTTTTTTACATAAGCATTGGAATTTTTGTCAATAGTCTATATATTTATGTATACTCACGCAAACGAATGTAAAAGTTATGTTCTCCTAATTGTTAACTGTGACACCTAAAAGTTTTCGAGACAGATATAGGACTATACGAGTTTGTCCGGAAAGTAATAGGACTGAGTGGATTAAAAATAAATTATTGAACCAATCGTCACAATTCTTTAAAAACTTTCATCTTTGCATTTGTTCACAAGAAAGCCGGTGTGAGCCGCGGCGTTGTAGTGGTGCAACTTCCAATCGGTTGGGATGTCTTGTCGGACCCGATTGATCCTTCGTTTGAGTCTCTTGAGGACTTCCACGTAAAACTTGGTGTTGAGGGTTGTCCAGGAGGAAAAAATTCATGGTGAACGATGTCTTTGATGTCAAAAAGACAATGAGTATCATTCATCCCTTTTTTGGGCGAGAAGATGCTGGCGTGTGCCACTCGGAAGATTGCCTCTTTGGCTCAGGATCATACTTAAAGATCAATGACTCATCACCTGTGATTACGTTATTCAAAAATTGTGGGTCACTTTCACAAATGTTCAAATTTTCTTGGCATACTTTCACGTGCCGCAATTTTTGGTCGTTAGTGAGCACTTTTGGGACCTTCTTCGCGCACACCTTGTGCATGCTCAAATGCTCCGTCACAATGTCATGAACCACAAATTTTGATAAATTTAACATCTGGGCAACTAAACGAATACTTAGTCGACGGTATGAGTTCAAAACTTTGCACACGAGAGTCACATTGTCGGTGACCTCATCTCGGCCCTCCAAAACGACCTTGTGCCACCGAAACACACCACTTCTTGCTAAAGCAACATCTTGGTAAGACTGTTTGGTCATATCAAACGTTCCTGTCACAGTTTCTCGACCGTTGGCTAGGAACGCCCTCTACCGAATCCAGTTGGTGAGCGCACGCTCCGAAATCCAACCGCGGCGAAAGAAAATCAGTTCTATTACTTTCCGACAAACTCTGCGTACTATATGTGCAAACGTTCAGTATGACGAGTCGAGTTGAATTCCAAGTGACAGCAAGTACAACTTTCCGTCTGTTCGTGTAATCGATAACTTGAGTACAGGCACCCTACGGAGTTGTGTATTGCATATAAGCGAAATCGGATTATTTTCAAGCCCATTCCATGCCGCTCAGTGAAAACATAAAAAATGTAAATAAGATACAAATAATGATAAAAGTTTGGTATAGTAAGTAGCAGTAGAGAAAGCAAGTGCGGTTAAAAATTTTTATATGTCACATCTCACAAACCAATAAAGCTACATTAACCAAACTTGCTGACCACTTCTTCGTACAGTGTGAAAAGGTTCGAAATCGGATCCCTAAATACATTAATGCTCAAAAGGCAATAACTCACTAAATAAAAACGTAAACAGAAATAAATTTTACATGGTATATGATGCAGAAGGACGTCATAGAAGACGAGGCTAAATTGAAAAATTGGCACCGTTCACCGTTCAGTTTTAACCAAATTTGGTGCATATTACTTTATGCAAATACGACCCATATATCAAAATTTTTAATTCCATCTAATGGAAAGCCATTAAAGATATCGAAATAGATTTCTGCATAAATGGTATAATATCTCATGATACCATCTCTAATAATTGTCGAAACCGAACCATTGGTTAATATGTGAGTTATATTAATAAAAGTCGCTGAGCGTCATATACATACGTATGGCAGAAATATTACAATATTAGTTTAGCCTCTTTGTTTGCATTTAAATTACATATGTACACATTTGAGATTAGATTCCTAGATTTTAATATGAATATCTCGGACACAAAGTAAAGTGTAATAATGGAACTACGTGAGTCTAAGACCAATAATAAACTAATTATGATAGTCATCCAACACAAACTAAATGATCAGAATCAAGTACTTGTATGAAAAACTTTTTCATTTGAGGAGATATCTTCACGAAATGTGGCATGGGTTATTCTTAAAGCAAGGAGTCTTTGAAGAACTTGTTTAGATTGGATCACTATAGCATAGAGCTGTCATACCAGCTAAAGAAATGGAACCAAATGCTTGTATGGAAAACTTTTTGATTTGTTATATATACCAAATCTGACATAAACGACATCTCACAGTTAATTTGCATTCAACGCCACCATTTTTTTTTTTATACAACTAAAGGGTGATTTTTTAAGAGCTTGATAACTTTTTTTAAAAAAAAAACGCATAAAATTTGCAAAATCTCATCGGTTCTTTATTTGAAACGTTAGATTGGTTCATGACATTTACTTTTTGAAGATAATTTCATTTAAATGTTGACCGCGGCTGCGTCTTAGGTGGTCCATTCGGAAAGTCCAATTTTGGGCAACTTTTTCGAGCATTTCGGCCGGAATAGCCCGAATTTCTTCGGAAATGTTGTCTTCCAAAGCTGGAATAGTTGCTGGCTTATTTCTGTAGACTTTAGACTTGACGTAGCCCCACAAAAAATAGTCTAAAGGCGTTAAATCGCATGATCTTGGTGGCCAACTTACGGGTCCATTTCTTGAGATGAATTGTTGTCCGAAGTTTTCCCTCAAAATGGCCATAGAATCGCGAGCTGTGTGGCATGTAGCGCCATCTTGTTGAAACCACATGTCAACCAAGTTCAGTTCTTCCATTTTTGGCAACAAAAAGTTTGTTAGCATCGAACGATAGCGATCGCCATTCACCGTAACGTTGCGTCCAACAGCATCTTTGAAAAAATACGGTCCAATGATTCCACCAGCGTACAAACCACACCAAACAGTGCATTTTTCGGGATGCATGGGCAGTTCTTGAACGGCTTCTGGTTGCTCTTCACCCCAAATGCGGCAATTTTGCTTATTTACGTAGCCATTCAACCAGAAATGAGCCTCATCGCTGAACAAAATAAAGCGCGAAACACATTTCGAACCGAACACTGATTTTGGTAATAAAATTCAATGATTTGCAAGCGTTGCTCGTTAGTAAGTCTATTCATGATGAAATGTCAAAGCATACTGAGCATCTTTCTCTTTGACACCATGTCTGAAATCCCACGTGATCTGTCAAATACTAATGCATGAAAATCCTAACCTCAAAAAAATCACCCGTTAGTAGTTATTTTGATTGTTCCATTTGGCAAAATCATGTTTTTTTTTGTTTATTATACCTGTAATTTATTTAATAATTTTTCGGATATTTGGTATTTTTTAGTTTCTCTTTTATAATACTTTAGATAGTATTATTTTGCGCCATTTAACCAATTTCTTTTGCTAAAATAACTTGGGCGTTTTTTTATTACGTCACGAATTTTATTCAGCCCTTTCTGTTTGATTTTAGTTGGCATTTGATTATTGCTATTTGTTGTAGAATTTGCATTGTAATCAAATTCAGTTATTGTATTGAACTTTTTGTGGGCACATCATTTACGTTATTGTTTACTAAGTGAACGGAGAAATCGTTTGGCGTAGTGGAAGTGCTGTTAGAGTGTTTGACAGTTGGGAGTTAAAAATGTGCGGTCATGTGACAGGATGCCAGTATTCTCTTTGGCTTAGTATGCACTACCTTAAAATTTTTGTAGGGGTGTCTATTCATGTGGAAAAATCACTATAGAAATGTCGCAAACTGAGAGATGATGAAAAAATTCATAAATAATTATCATACAAAATTCCGAGGGACTTCGTATTTGCACCAACATGTAGTTTTTAAAATAAATTAAACTAATGTACATTTTAATGCAAATATGATCATATATCCACACAAGTTTTGCAACTTAAAAATGTGATACGAAATAAAAATGTATAGGAAAACAAGAAAGTCGTTAATTTTTCGTTATCTAGACAACTGAGGGGCTGGTTCACGTATATATGCACATTCAGACAGACGGAAAGACGGAAATTATGAACGCGGAAAAGTGTGAATGCGTTTAAAATTTGTACTTGTATAATGATGATAAATGTGTTATAAAAAACTTAATTTAATTTTTATACGCTTTAATTCGAATCGAAATGAATACCATGAATTAAAATGCCCTGAAAATAGTTAATATTTTCTATATTTTTTTTAATACATTTTTTATATATTTTTTGTGAACAATGAGTTTGAATAGGTATTTGTTAATTTGAGCACATTTGATACAAAACTCGTATCATAATATAAATATGCATAAGGAAAGGGATATTGCTCTTATTGTCGTTAAAATAATATTCCAAATGATTTTTGAGAATAATTTGTCTAGGACTCTTAACAGCCGTTATGTAAAGTAAAGGAGGGCATGTTAGTTTCGTCTCAGTGTCCCTAAGGTTTTAAAACCAATGCAAACCGATTAGTCTTTAAGCCAAAAGGTATCAATAATGTTCGTATATTTTCCTCTGTATATATCTATAGATTTACAATCTATCAAACACTTAGCATCTGAAATTATTCACCCCTAAATTAAATAAAAAATGTCATTCCGTCACGCTTGTCAAGACGACAATGAGGTTTTCACACTCTTCTAACCAAAATTGATGCCCTTACTTCCAATTGGCTTCAACACTCACGCAGAGAAGCTGTGCGTACGTCGATTTGCTGGCTGGAATGAATATAAGCGCGTTTCAACCATTGAAGCGTTCAAGCAACAGAGCGAGAAGTAAATAATAAGAAAAGTTGAATAGAGCAAATAAGAAATGCTAAATATGTGCTTAAATGATTGCGCCAGTAAGGGTGGATAGAGGTGTTAACAATTGGGAGAAAAAAGAAATTAAGGACAATGGGGGTCGTGCAACTAAATGAAAGTTGGTGACAACACGCGCAAATCTTAAAAATGAAGTTAACGTAGCAGATAGCATTAATACTGTAGAAATTCGGTACTTCGAGATTACGTGCTCGAATGTGTGTATATGCTTTGTGGTTTTTTCTAACTACATACACTTGGATAAATTTTTGGCTCATCTGCGGTTAGGGTGAAAAAGGTAAACGGACGGTTTACGGGGCAAGCAGCATTTGAATAAAATACAAACTTTCTAAACATTTTATACAAATTTTATAAAATTATTTTATATGTACGTGTATATTTTTAGTTTGTTGAACAACTTACACTAGGTATATTTTCGTTAGTGCAAATGCATTCCTGCAATAACCGGTCACGTATCTCCCACGCAAAAATGCTAGGACATTCGCGTTTGTAAAGTGAAATCTTACTCACAACCTCTGCGGTGGCCACTCGTGGCTTAGAACCACCAATAGCTCGTGGTCGGATGCTTCCAGTTTCATAATATCTGAAAAAATTCATCAAGAAAGGGAAATTGTATTAAATGACTTTTTATGTTGATATAACGTTTGATTCACTTTAGCTTTTAAATAATTTAACTATTACTACTAACCTGCCCAAAATCTTACTGACGCAGCCATTAGAAACTTGCAATATGCGGGATATATCACAAGGTCGTGCTCCTGAGTGGGCCAGCTCAACAATTTTTTGACGTGTAGAATCAGGTAATGGGCGTCCTCCTACGAATACGCCACCTAACTGATTTACACCGCTATGACCTGCTAAGACAAAAAAATTCATTATAACAATTAATGATTCTCAACTTCATAATAAATTACAATACATTCATATAATAACTAAACAAGTAAGGAAGGGTAAGTTCGGGTGAAATTGAACCGATCAACATAAAGCCAATCAAAAGTTTGAAATTTTTTTATTAGGTACGTATATAAGGGAGCCATGCCTAGTACTGATCCGATTTTTTCCATTTTTGACCAGATTGACCAATATATACGATATAAAGTGAACCGACCGGGGTTCTAAGGTATAGTCATGCTTCTAGGTAAGCATGACCGTGGAAACGTGAGCAACTCTTGTGTAAGATGTGATAGCCAACCCACGCAGAGCCGGAGATCACGGATGAAAGAGAGGAAGCTTCAGCGGACCTTCTCCAAACATATTCGGCTTAATGGTTCGCTGAAGTCTAATTGCAGCGTCTGTTCACCGGAGATGCGGCTGCGAGCGGGCGTCAGTCTTAAAACCAGCGGCTTGCTATGTAAATGTAAATAAAATTTTATTCTACTCACCTAGTGAGGTTGCGCTGGGTTTGCGACCCGCCAAAAACAACTTCCAATGAAAAAGAAACAACAGCTTCGGATGAAAGATCTCACTTGATTTAAGGACATGTACCTGAAATGTTCAGTCCCTTAATTGAGAAAGTTCCGTTGCCCAGCTGGTTGATGTCCTCGCAAAAGTAAAGGCTGACATCACTGCCGTTCAAGAAATGCGATGGACGAGACAAGGATTGAGACGAGAGGGCCTTTGTGACACTTACTACAGCGGCCTTATACAGGAGAGCGAATTCGGTGTGGTATTCGTGGTGGGAGAAAGACTCAGTAGTCGAGTCTTGGCTTCCACTCCGGTGGATGAACGTCTAGCCACAATCCGCATCAGAAATAAATTTGTCAACATAACACTAATTCGCGGCCAAGTCCCGACAGAAGAAGGGAACGGCATGATGCGTTTATGAGCGTACAGTGCGGCACCTTTGCAACAGTTGAAAAATCCTGTCTCCATGGCAAAAGCTCAGCAAATGGGATGAGGCTGATTGGCTTCGCAGGGGCCCTGAAGTATGATTGTCTGTAGTACTAGATTCCAAGACAATAAACTTCATCACGCTATATGGCTATCTCTAGATCGAAAAGTTTAAAACCAGATCGATCATACTGTAATAGATGGACGACATGTTTTCAATGTCCTTGACTTGTACTCGTATACGCTCCCAAGACCTAACATAGACTCAGACCGCTACCTTTTTGTAGCGAAGATCTCTCCTTATCAGTACATCATCTTTAAGCCGTTCGATACCGAACGAGGTTTTAGACAAGGCTACACCCTTTTGCATGACTCCTTCAACCTACTTCTGGAAAAAATAATTCGAGCTACAGAACCAAATAGAAAAGGTACAATCTTCTATAAGAATGTACAGCTGCTGGCGTATGTTGGTGATATTTATATCTGGCCTTAACAACCGCGCCGTTAGTTCTGCTTTCTCCAAAATGGATAAGGCAGCGAAGCAAATGGGTCTGGTGGTGAACAAGGGTAAGACGAAATATCTTCTGTCATCAAACAAATCGCTGTTGACAGTCATATCTTCGAGATTGTAGACACTGTCGTATATCTTGGAACCAACATCGACACCAACAACAACGTCAGCCTCGTAATCCAACGCAGAATATCTCTTGCCAACAGGTGCTACTTTGGACTGAGTAGGCAATTGAGAAGTAAAGTCTTATTTCTGGTCCTTTGTGCGTTGGCAACGGTGAATATCGCATTCGATGGACGATGAGCTGTATGAAAGATATGACGACATTGACATAGTTCAGCGAATTAAAAGACAGCGGCTACGCTGGCTAGGTCATATTATCGGAATGGAACAAAACACTGTAGCTCAAAAGTTTTCGACGAAGTACCCAACGGAAGAGGAAACCCTCCACTCCGTTGGAAGGACCAAGTGGAGAAGGACCTGGCTTCGCTTGGAATATCGCGCAGCGCGCTGTTGTTAACTCCACTATAACCGCCTAAGCGATTTCTACGCCTGTAAACAAGAAGAAGAAGAAAGATGCTTGTGGGGTTTTTGGAACAATTTGTGAAGTTTTTTTCTATTACAACTTTAGACATAAGTATACGTATAAATATCTACACATTCTGTAGCACGATTTAGTAAATCAAATCAAATAAATGACTGTAACTACTCTTCTTAAAAAGATTGTCGTACTTTGTCTTAGAATTTAGTAAAGCCAAGATTAAACTTTAAGAATATAAAATAGAATATTGTAAAAAACTACGGTAGTCATGTGTAAATTTTTTCCGGTGTTATTAAATGAGAAACTTAAATAAAAATACTTAGAGTTAAATTTGGGCTAATGTTTAAAGAGAAAGATTTGAGAGGGTGAGAGCTGGAAACAAATTAAAAAAGTTTTTCTCGGTTGATTGGACTTTATATGCTGTATACTGAATCAGTTTTTTTGAACGTATCTTTTTGAAGCCTTCATCATGCTTCATATTTGAAAGAAATCAATACGATTAATTTAGTTATAAATTTATGCTTGAAATACGCTCTAATCTGTTGCCACTTCAATAGACACCCCTAACGATTGTTGTCAAACTATAATACATTTAGCGCAAATAATAGGATACACTGTTCACTTATTTTTTGTTAGTTTCATAAATATCACGATTTTGAATTTTTGTTTGTATGTCTAAGACCTTTAGTAATAGAAAGGATAAAAGAATAGGTGATTAGAAAATTTATAAGAGTTTTGCGGTTTATAGAATTTAGAATAAAGATGTTATATGTACTTAAGCTTTTTTAAATTTTAAAATAAGTATTACTTCAAATATAACGCAGCTGAAGCCGGGACAGATCGTGTTCACTGAGAAATACAATACTATCAGACAGCGTTTGAAAAACTACGCTACTCCCGTAGCTCTCACTTTGTCGGGAGCCATAGCATAACAAAGTACAATAGCTCTCGCATGTGTAGCTGCATGTAGCATATGCAAATTTTAATTAGCTCTGCTCTACTACCGCTCCCAATTTTTTGCTACCGCTACGCCAGAGCAAAGCACAACACTTAATTTTTGGCTACTGCTACAGCTAAAGTTTTTCACCTAACAAAACTCCGAAAAGAGCCGAGCACAACATTTACATTGCTATGCCAGAGATAAAAAGACGTTTAACTCCTCTCTCACTGGGAGTGACCAAACGTCAAAACCACGTAAACTTTGAAAGCTAATCGAGTTCAGGAGGTTTTGACGTTTAGCAATTGGAAAAGAGGGACGACCAGATTAAAATCCCGCCAAATTACACTGGATCACAAATTTGAATTTGTTTTTTGTTCCACGGATACCACTATCCAATTTGTATGTGAAATGGCTCGCTGATTTCGAAAATCGAGTTAATTTTTTTTTTATAGATACGTTTTTGAGATATTTGCAATTAACCGTTATTCGACCAAAAAAAAAAGGTGTCTTCATTTACTCATGTATATCTCACTGACCAGTTGAGCAATCTTACTGCAAATTATAGAAAATAAAAGTGAATGAAATTTCCTAAAAATATTGTCTACTCCATTTTTCCATAGACCTTATAATTTCTGAGAAATTGATTAATCACTTCATGTTTTTAAATTTTTTATGCAAAAATTAAAAAAAAAAATAATTTGGTAAGGAAAAAATTTTAAAACAAAAGATATTTTTTTAATTTTTTTTTATTTTATATGAAGTCCTGTTTCTTTATAAAAAACTAAGCTACCAACGAACAAAATCCATGGATAAATAGGAAAGTTGTACATGATCAAATAAATATATCCAAGTCGCACAAAGTCAATGTATACGAGGTGGGATATCTAGCTATGCGCTGGGAAATCAAGTTGTAATGAATTTTTAATGGACGACGAGAGAAACGTTCTATTACAAGCGCAACTAAACGATTGGATTAGAGATTAGGAATTATCCAAGGAAAAAGCTGAGCTACATGCCTCTCGTATGCAACAATTTTAATTCGTGTCACCCTATGTTAAGATGACATATTATAGAAATAGACATATTATAGAAACACTATAGGAAGGAAGACAATGTATGCTATTGCAACGACATTCCAGGATTATTCAAAGAGTTTGGTCAACCATATGATTCCGAGGAGTGGCGATTGTTCATAGACAGCAATAAACTGAGCTTGAAGGCCGTATTACTGCATAATGGCAACAAAAAGCCCTCGATCCCGATCGCGCATGCAGTAAACACGAAGGAAACATACGAGGTAATGGAGAAATTGTTAAAATTCATGAAATATGAAGAGCATGATTGGAAAATATGTGCCGATCTTAAAGTCGTTGGAATGTTATGCGGTCTACAAAGTGGCTACACAAAACACTGCTGCTTTCACTGCAAATGGGATAGCCGAGCTCGTAAAGACCACTATTGCATTAAGGATTGGCCGGAAAGAGTTGAATTTACAATTGGTGTGGATAATATCAAATACGTCCCACTTGTAATGAAGGAAAAAATCATTCCGCCATTGCACATCAAGCTCGGCCTCATTAAAAATTTTGTTAAGGTGTTGGACAAAGAAGGCAAAGCATTCAATTATTTGCAAAATGTTTTCCCAATTATTTCCCAGGCCAAAATAAAAGAAGGTAACTTTGTTGGACCCCAAATAAAAAAGTTGATAAATAATGACCAATTCAAAGCACTATTGTCACCAGTTGAGGCAGCAGCGTGGGATTCCTTCGAAATGGTCGTTTCTTCTTTTCTCGGTAAACACAAAAGTCCAAACTACGAGAAGATAGTGAGCGACTTAATCAAAAATTATGCAGAAATGGGTGATTATTCAAAACTTATTTAATTGAATTATATAAAATTTTATAATTTACTTATTTACATTTTCTTTTTTCTCCAGGCGTAAATATGTCTTTAAAAATTCTTTTTCTGCATTCCCATTTAAGTTTTTTTCCGGCAAATCTCGGAGACGAAAGTGACGAGCATGGCAAAAGGTTTCACCAGCAAATAAAATTAATTGAGAATCGATACCAAGGTTTCTGGGACGTCGGTATGATGGGTGACTACTGTTGGTTTCTCATAAAAGAAATGTCAAAACACATAATCATTTCGACTATAATGTAAGAACATCAACTTAAGACAAAAATAACACATTGTTTTAATATATATTACTAATATATAAATAAATGAGTTTATAAAAACTAAAAACGAGATGAAAATTGACTTTTTACTTAACAGAAACAGCGCATAGCTAGATATCCCACCCCTACTTTACACACTACATACGCATATACGTATACATTGACTTTGCGCGACTTGGATATATTTATTTGATCATGTACAACTTTCCTATTTATCCATGGATTTTGTTCGTTGGCAGCTTAGTTTTTTTATAAAGAAACAGGACTTCATATAAAATAAAAAAAAATTAAAAAAAATATCTTTTGTTTTAAAATTTTTTCCTTACTAAATTTTATTTTTTTTTTAATTTTTTCATAAAAAAATTTAAAAACACGAAGCGGTTAATCAATTTCTCAGAAATTATAAGGCCTATGGAAAATAGAGTAGGCAATATTTTTAGGAAATTTCATTCACTTTTATTTTCTATAATTTGCAGTAAGATTGCTCAACTGGTCAGTGAGATATACATGATTAAATGAAGACACCTTTTTTTTTGGTCGAATAACGGTTAATTGCAAATATCTCAAAAACGTATCCATAAAAAAAAAATTAACTCGATTTTCGAAATCAGCGAGCCATTTCAGATACAAATTGGATAGTGGATACATGGAACATTTTTGCTGTAAACCAGTGTTATTATTCGAAGGGGGCCTTTTTTCATTTTTTTGTCTCCATTTGTAAAGGCCATTAGTTCGAAGAATAGCGAAGGCGAAACAGCACGTAAGTTGAAAGATGTGAGTGTATTTTAACTTTTATTAAATAAACTTTCATTTATGTAATACTATTTTTATTTATTTTACAGATAAAATGCCGAAAACAACCAGCAGTTGGAGAAAGTGTATTGTTGGTTGCAACAAGGGAGGAAGAATATTTAGTTTTCCAAACGTGGAACGGACCTCGAACGGTGAGTGAAAAACATTAAATATTGCAAAAAGTGTTTGTGAATTTGTGAAAAATTTCGATGAAATCAGTGTTTCGGTTGTGCAATGAAAATAGTAATTTTGGATAATGAAATTGAATTTTAGTCAGTTTTTAAATGTGATGTGCTGAACAAGTAGAGCGCGACAGACTGCAAGTGACATTTGTCAAATATTAAAATACACACATTCTTATGGACACAGCTATGTAGTCGTTCAGCTGCCTCAATAACTGTGTCCTTAAGAACATGTTTATTTTAATATTTGACAAATGTCGCTTGTAGTCTGTCGCGCTTTCCTTTTTCAGAGCGTAACTGTCAATTTATTGCCATTGCCGTTAATTAATTAAATAAATTATTTTAAAGTAACGATTTATAATTGAATATTTATGATAGTTATAAAAAAGTCGTACTTTAAATATTCATTAAATATACACTTACTTACTATTATTATTATTATTATTATACATATTTTATAATTAAATTTTTACCTTTTTGTATTTATTTGTAATTTTGAATGTTGGCTCAAACGTTTAGGTGTTTTTGAAGATCTTAGTGAAAAAACACCTAAACACCTTTTTGCGTGCGAGCGGCATTTTTCCAATGAAGTGCGTAACGCAAAAAAATTTAGTCTGAGAGCCGTTCCGGACATTAATTTATTGATTGAGCCAATATTTAACGCCCCAAATTCTTTTTTTGAAAACCCAATTCAAATGGGCGTTGAAGATTTTTTCCCCCAAATGGAAGGACCTGCTTCACGGTGCATCGAGGCAGCTGCTTCCACTGTTAGAAAGGGAAGACCGCGAAAATATTTGAGAGCCTCTGCCACCTCTTGAGGAGGAACTACTAAAGAGTAGTGAAAAAGCCGCGCAAACAGGCAGGAGTCTGACAGCAGGGACAGATAGAAAAAAAATTGAGAGAAGAGAATAGGATTTCAAAAAGAAAATTGGATGAAAAAGAAAAGGAGAATAGGAGTTTAAAAGCGCAGTTGGTCCAAATGGCAACTGTATTAGAAAGTTGTAGGGAAATGTTAAGTAGTTCATTTAGGGAAGAGTCAGACCCTCTTGAGATAGTTTGCAGCAAAGTTCCTCCTCAGTTAGGTGCTTGTATTAGGAGTAGTTTTTTAAATAGTAATCGCCAAAGTCACGGTCGGCGATATGATACTTTTCTTAAAACTTTAGCTTTGGGCGTATTTTTTTTGTCACCAATCGCTTACCGCTACCTAAAGCACCAACTTAGTTTTCCCTCGGAAATTACGTTACATAATTTTGTCGCAGATTGGCCTCGTTTCCCAGGTTGCATCCAAAGCAGCATAAAGTCCTTACAAATAAGGAGTAAGGGATTTTCTTTCGAAGAAAAGTTCATATCAGTTTCTTGTGATGAAATGTAACTGAAATGTCATTTGCAGTATTATAGGGTGATAGGTGTTGAAGATTATGGCGATGAAAATCGCACATCTAGAATAGCCACACCTGCAATGACCATAATGGTGCTAGGTATTGGTGGGGAACCTTGGCCCCACCCATTAGCTTATTTTTTTATTAGAGGCTCATGTAAAGGGGATGTTCTCAAGAAATATATCCTTGAAGCCATTATCCAACTTCAAAATATAGGGCTAGTTCCGTGCCATTTTGTTTGTGACCAGGGTACCAATTTTCAAAATTTAGCTAATTTGACAGGTGTTTCAATGTCACGGCGTTTTTTCAACGTTAATGGTAAGGAAATATATTTTTTTTTACGATAGCCCCCATTATTAAAATGTTGTCGAAACTGCTTACAAAATATGAAAAATAAAGTTGCTTTTAAAAATAATAGCGTATGTTGGCCAGATATAGTCCATTTTTATAAACAGGACTCTAAGTCGAGTTATCGCTGTGCGCATAAATTAACCGATGCTCATATTTACCCCAATACCTTTCAAAAAATGAAAGTTAAATTCGCGTCTCAAGTGTTAAGTAAAACGGTCGCTTCAGGTATGCTTTCTCTTTACAGCTCGGGAGCATTAAGCTCAAATACTATGAGCTTTATTAATACCGCGGATTTCGTTTCTTTTTTCAATAAATTATTCGATATCTTTAATAGTAGTTTACTGTGTACCCACTAAAAAAGCTTTTATAAGTTCCCCAGAGCAAAACCAGTTTTTAGATGAGGCAGAAAAAGTTTTGAAAACAATTCGGGTCGTAGATGAGTTAGGAAACAACACAACAAATAATTTCAATTTTATCAAGGGGTGGTTAATTAATATTAATAGTTTAAGACGATTGTGGCGATTGCTGTCACACTCAGGATTTCCGTACCTGTAGACAAGACGACTATGTCAGGACAGCTTAGAGCATTTTTTTGGTCGTATTAGAAGTAGGGGAGGAACTAGAGTTACACCTTTCATGTTCTCTAGTTTATTTAGGAAGTCGTGGGGTTTACGTTACGTAAATATCGTAACAAAAGATAACTGTGAGCTGCCTTTAGAACCCGAAGCCACAGTTATTTCAGAACATAGCCATAATGTTCCTCTTAATGTGTGCAATGATTCCGTTTTAAGTGGCAGGATTTCCAGGGTTTACCACGGCCCGAACACTCCATTGTTAGATCCATTACTTTAGATAGTAGTTTAGAAATTAACTTTTTAAAGAAAAATGCTTTTAATTATTTTTGCGGCTACCTTTATTTGAAAATTTTTAAAATGCACACATGCCTCCTGCCATTAACTTATTTAGAAGATGAAATACCTTCTGATGAATTCATCTTCATACACCAAAACCAGATCGATAAATGCAACTTAGTGAAGCCGCCTCAAGAATTTGTTGCATTTATTAATAATTTAGAAATAAAATTTGTTGAGGAATTTGACAGAAATTGTCATAAAATAGGATTAGGAGAAATTCTTTTTTGCTAAATTAAAAGATATTAGGCCCTTCTTGTGTTGTGAAGACTGTGACCCAAAGGTCATTTATTATTAGAATTCGAATTTATTTTGTGACAAAATTTTTAAATAAAGGTTTATCTCTACCCAATTTTAAGAATAACATTTTGCGTGTTTCACATTCGTAGTTTTTATCTTCCTTTTTTAGTGGTTGCAATGAGCTAAATATTTAATACTAAAATAAGGTTTTTTAAGCAGATTCGTATTAAGAGGCTCTAAAGTTCGAACGATAAAGATTAGAAAGTTTTTAATTACAAATTAGAATTTGGGGTTTAAATATTGGCATTTGTATATATGTATGTTTATTTTTATAGTTTTAAGTATTATATTCATATACTGTGATATGAGGTGATATTGTTTTTGTTATTTTTTTTTATATTATATATGAATTGTTATCGTTTTGTTTTTTAATTTTTTATGTAAATAAATTTTTAGTGGTTGATATAGGCCTATTGGGGAACCGAGCACCCAAAAATAACTTCGGTAACGCGCCCTTTTGCATACCTCATAGGTGGTGTGGAAAATGCGAATTGGGTGTTTTATTTAAAATGCCCAAAAAATAGCTTTTTTTCTGATCTGGCTACAATGGAAAATGTTAGTAAATGAAAACCCTGCTTTCAGGTGCTGTTAACTCAACTTCATTTAATCCACGAAATTATTGTATAAAAAAATCTTAAAAATCTTTGGTATCTTATTGACTTATATTATAGGTCATGGTCTCTTTTTTTTATTAGCATGTTTAGCTTTGTGTCTGCGATATTTATATAATATTAAAACCAATCTAATTAATTGAAATAGCAGTCCACAATAGTATATGAACTTTGCATGTATCGTCTTTATAGGAAAGGCAAAACTAATCATTTACATTGGATGGTTAAAATATTGACTTTTTAGTTTAACAATATCCTTTTTGGAAGAAAATAAAATGTATAAAACTATATACGACACAATTATCTTTAAAATATTGCACAAGGTGTTTTATAGTGTTAAGTATTCCAAATATAAATGGGTAGATATAATACATTATTACACTGAATATGAAGGTGCTTTATGTGTGTTTCAATGGGCATGATGCCTGTGTCCTTAAGAAAACACTTCCCGAATTGCATTTATTCAACATTTCTATAAAAATGGAGTATTCTTCATATATGGATAAAAATGTTCATTACGTAATGATAAGTACTCAAAAATTACCTTAATTTTATGTAAAATAAGTGGTCCATTTGTTATCGCAGATCCTTAGACAAGACCTTTTAATTCGACTCTGCATATCACCGGTGTATGCCATGAACCAGTTTCAGGAAATTTCTTTCGGAACCACTCTCTCACTACACCACGTCATATGTAAGTATGTATATTATTATTTACTTGGATATTCACATTGAAAAATATATAATTTCTTTTTCTTAACAAGTCCCAATCTGATAACGGGGTTTAATACCCAAGTTTTAAGGACAGAAATTTGTTCACTGCAACATTACAGAGAAGTATTCTATGAAAAATCCCAAAATCCCTCAATTACCCCATATTTTTAGAGAGATGTGCAAACTTGCACATACGCACATATGGATGTACATACATATGTACATCTATCAAATTCATATCAGTAATTCTTCTGATTTTCCGCATATATCTCCCCACAATGGCGTAGCTACAACTTCGGGCGCCCGGGGCCAAGGATGTTCTGCGGCCCTCTTTATCTACCTACCTACAAGTTTCGTGAGGTGGTTCGAACAAAGGTGAATTTTTTACAAAATATCTTCGATATTAAGTATATAAAATTTAGGAACTAGAAGCCACGCAAAATTCTCACAATACGGGTTTTGAGGACTACTAGAAGCCACTTTCGCTCTATATCTTGTACAATTTTGACACATTTTGCAGGAATTTTTACCCGAATTGGAGTTTTTAAATACCATTTTTGAAAATTTGGAAAAATAAAAGTATTTATTACATTCAAAGCATGGGGTAACTGTGAGAATGTCGCGACCACAAAGTATAAATAAAGATACTGTTTTTTTTTGTCACTCCTACGTCGCAATGAGTCGCTCTCACAGTTTGTCATATGCTTCAACTGTGACATATCCGTTGGTTTCTCAAAATATGTTCGGTTAAAGAAACTATGGAATTTTTTGTCTGTACTAGAGGCTTGTTAAAAATGCTTCTTGAAAATGGAAAAAATATTTTTATGAAAGATATAAGCCAAAAGATATGAGACAAATTCAAAAACTGAAGAGTATTCGAGTAAAAATTAATATTTTTCATTGTTATTCAGATTACTACATTGTGAGTGTACAACTGTTTATCTTTTATAATAAATTTTGTAAAAAAATTTGTTGAAGTATTTTTCTGAATATTAAAAAACAGCGAAGATCGTTTTGCCGCCCCCAACCCGGGACGACGGCCCCTTCAATGATTTTATGTATTATACTTACATACATATGTATGTGTTCATAAGTGCCCTTAATATGTGCCAGGAACTAAAGCGAACAAATAAAACCTGAAATACTGATGTCCTAGCTGTACTCTAAGGATCCTAATATTGTTTTTTTTTACACAAAAATGTTGCATTGATTCTTTCCTATGCTTGGGCTGTCAAATTTCTCAAAACTTTTCGGGTTCGTTTGTTCTTTTCTCAGGATGTTACATTCTAGCCAGAAAACAGTGCAACATTAAACGTTATAGTGCGAAGCGTCAACGACGCAAAAGCGTATACCGTATCAGCTGACAGTATCTATTTTATGAGGGTGCAATGTAAATGAAAACTCACCACCGTGCATAACGTGGATATTCATGAAAATTGATTTTATCCAGAGTAAGCTGTTTACTCTCTTGAAAGGTAAAGGTGTCACTATCGTCATTTTTTTTGAAAATTAAAAAAACTTGAATATATGTATAATATTTGAAAAATTTTTAAACTAAATTAACATTGCTCAAAAGTGATTGTTGTTACTTGACAAATTTCGTTTGATACGAGCGGTAAGTACGGAAGAGCCGCATGTTGGTCCTTAATTCCACTATGAGAGTTGCCCTGCAAAATTTATTCATCGTTTGATATTTTTTTATTCAAGATTATTAGCTAATTGTAAAGAATAGGTTAATTTTGATAAGCACAGTAATGGAAATCGCAAATGAGTTGATGGCAAATTATTATAGTCTGTAACTTGAGTAAATATTTAGATATCTTGATGAAACTTGGTAGTAGTACGTAGAAGGGCGTATTCGGTCCACTGCCATGCCTAAAAGCGCCATTAAACAAAAATATATAAAGTGCCATTACTGAGCACTAAAATCAGATATAAAGCTGTTATTTGGTATAAAGGGTCCCAGTAGCAAGGGGCACCAGTAGCCAAAATTTGTTTAAAAATTGGGTGTGGCCCCGCCCTCTTAAAAGCTTAATGTACATATCTATGTACTAAGCCGTTTAAGCTACAAAAAAATTATTGCTGCGTACATATGTATCTTATAAAAGCTTCTACTGACAGCGGTAGGAAATCGGAGGAAAATCCCGCTCACTTCCCATATAACGGTACTGTTAAAAACTACTAAAAGCGCTGTAAATCTATAACTAAATACGTCAAAGACATTAAATTTTACCACCGAGATGGTATGAGAAAATTTTATGGGGGCTAGTGTGAAAACCGACAACAAAATTTAGTACGTAGCAACTTTCTATCATTCAAATTTGCGAAAATGAACGAAATCGGACAACAATCACGCCTACTTCCCACAGAGCATATTTTTAAATTCCACTTGATTTGTCCAGCTTCCAGTACACAAATCAAGAAGCAAGGAATATTACGGGATACAACTTTGCACGAATAATGTCCTTAGTGTGTGCCACCTTATGATCAAAAGTTGTTTAAATCCAATAAAAACCGTTCCCTAGTTCCAAATATTTAGACCCTGTTATCTATAGTTGAGAGAGTCATGTGTAGAAGTTCACGCAGAGAGTGGCCAGAAACGATTCTTTTATATATGGCTCAAGCGGCTCAGGCAGCTCACGACTTCCGGTCTTTGACCAAGTACCTTCTGGGTAGCCTAAGAATATCCGTTCGAAGGCGAGCTAAAGGGAGATGGCGAAATATCCCCTACATAGGGTTGTGCGCTGGGTTTGGGGCCCGCCACTTAAAAAACGCTCACAAGGAAGGAAGAAGACGTCGAGAAGCTGCAATCACCACAGACAACCGAACGATTTTCTACTCGCCTAGCACTCTTGCTCTCTGAGAGCACTCGTCAACAAATCAGTATAAGGGAACTGCTGCAACCGGAATCATTGATTTTCGGAAAATGCAAAGGAACAGTTAGTATGACGAGGAGTGCCGTGTCCTAGCGGAGAAAAAAACAGACTGCCTACCCCGCAACGTTACGATCGACCACAACACGTGCGGGATGGGATAGATACCGAGAGTTGAAGAGGAAAGCGTGAGTACCAAGAGCTTGATAAGCTGGCCGATAGGGGTACTGCTCAAAAATTCCAAGAAGCAATGCGACGGCTAACAGAAGGTTTCAAGAACGGAGCATTCTCTTGTAGAAGGTGGTCTAGTGACCGATGCACAGAGTATACTAAAATTATGGAGGGAACGCTTCTCCAGCTTGCTGTATGGTAGTGAAAGTATAACCAGGAGAAGGTGAACCCGATTCCTTAATCGATGACGATGGAGCAGCCGTTCCATTGCCCGACCATGAAGAAGTTCGAATAGGAATTACCCGCCTAAAGAACAACAAAGCGTCGGGGGCCGATGGATTGCCGGCTGAGCTATTCAAACACAGCGGCGAAAATCTGATAATGAGAATGCATCAGCTTCTTTGTAAAATATGGTGGGACAAAAGAAAGCCCAACGATTGGAATTTAAGTGTGCTCTGTCCAATCCACAAAAAGGGAGACACCACAATCTGCGCCAACTACCGTGGGATAAGCCTCCTCAACATAGCGTTCTATCGAGCGTATTGTGTGAAAGATTAAAGCACACCCCCAACAAACTGATTGGGCCTTATTAGTGTGGCTTCAGACCTGGCAAATCACCTGACCAGATATTCCCCATGGCCCAAATCTTGAAAAAAACCCGTGAATAGAGAATCGATACTCACCATCTCTTCGTCGATTTCAAAGCTGCCTTTCACAGCACGAAAGGGATCTTCCTTTATGCTGCGATGTCTGAATTTGGTATGCCCGCAAAACTAATACGGCTGAGTAAACTGACGTTGAGCAACACTAAAGCTCCGTTAGGATCAGGAAGGACCTCACCGAGCTGTTCGATACCAAACACGGTTTCAGACAAAGCGACTCCCTATGGTGCGACTTCTGCAATCTGCTGCTGGAGAAAATAATTCGAGCTGCAGAACTTAATCGAGCAAGTACAATCTTTAATAATAGTGTACAGCATCATTGGCGTTAACACCCGCACCGCGAGTTCTGCTTTCTCCAGAATGGATAAGGCAGCGAAGGAAATGGGTCTGGTGGTGAACGAGGGTAAGACGAAATATCTTCTTTCATCAAACAAACAGTCGTCGCAATCGCGACTAGGCACTCACGTCACTGTTGGCAGTCATAACTTCGATGTTGTAGATAATTTTGTCTATTTAGGAACCAGCATCAACACCATTAACAACGTCAGCCTTGAAATCTAACGCAGGATATCTCTTGCCAACAGGTGCTACTTCGGACTAGGTAGGCAATTTAGAAGTAAAGTCCTCTCTCTCGAAGAAAAACAAAACTCTATAAGTCACTCATTATTCCCTTCCTGCTATATGGTGCAGAGGCATGGACGATGACAACATCTGATGAGTCGACGTTGCGAGTTTTCGAGACAAAAGTTCTGCAAAACATTTATGGTTCTTTGCGCGTTGGCCACGGCGAATATCGCATTCGATGGAACGATGACCTGTATGAGCTATACGGCGACATTGACATAGTTCAGCGAATTAGAAGACAGCGTCTTCGTTGGCTAGGTCATGTTGTCGGAATGGACGAAAACACCACAGCTCTGGAAGTATTCGACGCAGTACCCGCCGGAGGAAGCAGAGGAAAAGAAAGACCTCCAGTCCGTTGGAAAGATCAAGTGGAGAAGGACCTGGCTTCGCTTGGAATATCCAAGTGGCGCCACATAGCGAAAAGAAGAAACGACTGGCGCGCTGTTGTTAACTCGACTATAACCGCGTAAGCGGTTTCCACGCCAGTAAAAAAGTACCTGTAGTTGACTTTTCATCGAAAATGTCGGCCATGTGTGATATATCGTCCCCTCAATATAACAATAGCGTATAATTTTTTTTGGGTTTTGAGAAAATCGAGTTTAAAGTTTTTGTCAAATCAGATGTCTATACACTTATTGAAGGAAATTTTTGAACATGAAATTATACACCATTTTTTCTAATGACATTTTGACCCACTTTGTGGAAGTAGAATTTGACGAAATTTTGACCAGACATAGAATCAATGATGGAGATTCTAAATATGCAATAAAAAAATAATGGCGTATCAGCACATACGCTATTGTTATATTGAGGGGACGATATATAACTGAAATTAAGAGATAATTCTTTTCTTATAATGATATGCCTGCGTGTAAGAAAGGGGTTGAATCGGACCACTACTTCCCATACCCCCATATAACTAATATAAAGATTTTTGAATTTTGGCGTGATTTTGTACTGCATACTTGTATCGGCTAATATGTGAGCTATCCCAATATAAATAAGGGGGCATGTTTTACTCATAACAGTGTATCTTTGCGATTAAAAGAGATAAATTTTAGAATTTGGCCTAGCCTCTATATAACTAATATCAGGATTTTCGAACATCCAGCTGACTTTACTCTATATGATTGGTTTTACACCTTAAAGTATTTCCCTGGCTTTGATTCTTGGAAGTTGCAAGAGAATAAAATGTTCGGTTGCACCCAAACTTAGCGCTTGTCTTGTCGTGTCTCCTTGCTTGTTTTTTTTATGTTTTTGTTTTATTTTAAAAATTGAAATATTTTTACAAGTTGTAATGGAGCATTTATACGAGAACTAGATGTAAACCTGCGTCTCCACTTACAAAAACTCCTGTACTCTGGTAGTAGTTGTGTGATGTTATTTTGATTTTTAAAGTAAAAAGTCTTCAAGTGACTCTTACATGATGCTAATGATTTGACATAAAATATTTTTATGTATGAGTTGCTCTGAGTTTTAACCTATATAGATAAAAAAAAGTAGCATATGTCCTCTGGTTCTAAGTTAGTGCGCCACCAATGTTCAGCTAAATCGATTCGGCTGTTCTTGAGTTGTAAATTGTGTAAGCAACACCAGGTTCTTTTTTATATATGTACATATAGACAGCAAAACCGACCTTTAGAACCTTCTGCAGGACGTATACCCAACATAAAGAAACAAGATATCTTCCTGGGAGCCTGGGCCGGACCGTCCATATAGGCATATCGCAAATTTTCTTTACATCTTTTATTTATTTTTGTATTTTATTTACACAAAATATAAAATAACTTAAAAATACAAATTTTAATATTGTATATGTATAAAAGTCATAGTTTCATATATTCGCATTCTATCAAAAATTATAAAGAACAACAAACGTAATATGATTTTTTTAATAGTAGCACTTATTGGTTTTGGATTTTTATTTAATATTTATAATATTTTATAATCATCAGCTGAAAAGTTTTATATACACAGCCAATTTTGAACATTGTAAAAAATTAAAAATGTTATTTACTGGATTGACGGATATCTGTAGATACAACATACTTATTCAACGAAGTATAAGCTATTGGCTGAAAAATTGCTCATAACAGTGCACCATTAAATTTGTTAATACAAATTAAAACATTTCGTTCCAAATTTATTTACGGCAATATTGGCATTGCTATCACTTTCTGTGTCCGTTGCTAGTGGAGGAGGCAGTTTCTCAAATTGAAACTTATGAAAGTGTTGCGAACTTCAACTTTTTTGTGGTATTACGGTTGCCAACTCTGTCCCAGAGAGATTGACTAGAGTATCTCAAAAAAGTACCAAGCAGTTGTAGCTGAGCATTTATTTAGGAGAAATATTAGGTTGTCAAAACAGTTTTGCGGTATTGACGCTAGTTCGCGCTGAAAGCGCGTAGTTCTAGTTTTATTCGTCGCATCGGATCATGCTATACCTTTTTGGAAAGCTCATTTCACGCGCTAAATCGTGTTTGATTGATTGTCGTTTCTTTTAAGTCGTTCGTGAGTTATAGTGTCGCAAACATGGAGGAAAATAAAGAGAAAATACTGCATATTTTACAGTACTACTACGATAAAGGCAATCTCAAGCAGCCAATAGAATTTGTGCAGTTTATGGACCCGATACAGTTTCCATTTCCACCGCACAACGATGGTTTCAACGTTTTCGTTCCGGTGTAGAGGTGGCCGAAGATGCGCCACGCTCCGGAAGGCCTGTCGTCGAAAATTGCGATAAAATCGCTGAATTGGTCGAAAAAGACCGGCATAGTAGTCATCAAACCGTTATAAACCATTTGAAGAAGCTTGGAGTCACTAAGAAGCTCGATGTATGGGTGCCACACGAATAGATTCAATAAAAATACCGCAAGACTTTTTTGAAGTCTTATTATAATAAGTAAATAAACTATTTTATACAATTTTAAACTATTTTACTCAGTTACTTTGTGCAAATACATAGAAAGGTAAAACATTTATTGAGATCATACAGTAAAATGCAATGTAATATTTCTAGGAATATACTTTTTGAGTAATATTAAAAATTTGAAGCATTTAGCTGTTCTTCAGGGATTTGTGTTTTACCCCCTTATATTTAATATCATTTAAACAACTACTATATACAGAGGTCGACAAAAGTCTATCCATATTTTTGATGTCTTGCTGAATGTAAAAGCAATAGGAAGTGGGAATGCAGTTTTGTTTAAATCATGTTTTATTTGAAATAATAAAAAAGAACGTATTCCAATATAAACGTGACGAACTATTCGCAAAAATTAAAAAAAAAAACACACACAGAAGTCAACGTTCGACTAGATCTTCAGTAATGTAAAGGGTGATTTTTTAAGAGCTTGATAACTTTTTAAAAAAAAAAAACGCATAAAATTTGCAAAATCTCATCGGTTCTTTATTTGAAACGTTAGATTGGTTCATGACATTTACTTTTTGAAGATAATTTCATTTAAATGTTGACCGCGGCTGCGTCTTAGGTGGTCCATTCGAAAAGTCCAATTTTGGGCAACTTTTTCGAGCATTTCGGCCGGAATAGCCCGAATTTCTTCGGAAATGTTGTCTTCCAAAGCTGGAATAGTTGCTGGCTTATTTCTGTAGACTTTAGACTTGACGTAGCCCCACAAAAAATAGTCTAAAGGCGTTAAATCGCATGATCTTGGTGGCCAACTTACGGGTCCATTTCTTGAGATGAATTGTTGTCCGAAGTTTTCCCTCAAAATGGCCATAGAATCGCGAGCTGTGTGGCATGTAGCGCCATCTTGTTGAAACCACATGTCAACCAAGTTCAGTTCTTCCATTTTTGGCAACAAAAAGTTTGTTAGCATCGAACGATAGCGATCGCCATTCACCGTAACGTTGCGTCCAACAGCATCTTTGAAAAAATACGGTCCAATGATTCCACCAGCGTACAAACCACACCAAACAGTGCATTTTTCGGGATGCATGGGCAGTTCTTGAACGGCTTCTGGTTGCTCTTCACCCCAAATGCGGCAATTTTGCTTATTTACGTAGCCATTCAACCAGAAATGAGCCTCATCGCTGAACAAAATTTGTCGATAAAAAAGCGGATTTTCACATTTCGAACCGAACACTGATTTTGGTAATAAAATTCAATGATTTGCAAGCGTTGCTCGTTAGTAAGTCTATTCATGATGAAATGTCAAAGCATACTGAGCATCTTTCTCTTTGACACCATGTCTGAAATCCCACGTGATCTGTCAAATACTAATGCATGAAAATCCTAACCTCAAAAAAATCACCCGTTACTAGAACTGAAAAATTTGTCCAAGGTGCTTTCCAAAGTAAACAGGACTATAAAAAAAAAACAGAACAAATGGGTTTTTCGACAAAATCATTTATTGAAAATAGTCTCCTTCTGCTTCAATACAGCGTTTTGCACGGTCCAAAAGCATGTCGAACGAGTGTTTTAGCTCGTTGGCCGGTATGGCCGCCAGTATGCCGGTGCAAGCCTTTTCAATGGTCTCTTCGGAAAGGAAGAAGTCGCACGGTGCCATATCAGGTGAATATGGGGAGTGGTTAATGGTTCAAATGTGATTTTTGGTCAAATAATCGGTCATAAGCGTCGATCGATGAAATTGATTTTTGGTCGTCAGTCAATTTGTGCGGAACAAACCGTACACACACCTTTCGTAAGCCCAAATGGTCGGTCAAAATGTGATAAATCGATGTTTTGGAGATGTTTAATTCCATTTCCATGAATTTCAATGATGATTTCGGCTGATTTTTGATGAATTCACGCAGAGTTTCGATGACCCACATGTTGATCGTCATTTATGTTCTCACGACCACTTCGAAAATGTTGAAACCACTCGCGGGATAGGCAATCATCGCCATAAACTTGTTTCATCAATTGAAACGTTTCGATAAAAGCTCTTTGTTCGAAGCTCATTTTCGCACCTATAACAGAAACATACTCAAACTTTAAACGTGATAACTTCACTTCCAATCGATGGAATGTCATGAAATTCTCACTGAACATTCGATAAAGATAGCAGAATCTAACGCACCTGTAGAAATATAGATGGCCACCAGAGGGCGCTAGATTCAAAAATTCCTGTTTATTTTGGAAGGCTCCTGGTGTTTCGTTTGGCTGCCATAGCCATGTAAACATCTAGGCATTTAAGAATCTAAGGTTTCCAACTAAACGGGTGTTATTTGTTGCCACTCCTGCTCTGTAACGTAGTAATTATTTGACGTGGAGCATTGTAAAGCAGCCATTCCTTTATAATGTGGCCGGTGTGTTTCGGATTGTTATCCTGCTGGAAGGTCCACCTTCTACTAAGGTTCAGTTTATCAACGAATGCTCTTAAATTTTTGTTATAGTATATTCTTATATTGATAAGAATCCATTTTTCCCTCCAGTAACACCTATTTTCCTTCTACAGCTGCAGCCTCAGCGTCCCAAATCATAACATTTTCACCGCCTTACCTCTCAATAGAGTTCTGATGCTTAGAGTTCATTGCTATAATGACATTTCTCCAAACTTTAGCTTTGCCATCACTTCTAAAAACGTTATATTTGAATTCGCCTCTTAATAAAACTTGTTTCCAGAAATCAAGATATTTATACGAGTATTTATGCTTCTGAGCAAATTCCAAGCGATTTTCCAGTTGTTTTCACTTATTAGGAGTTTTCTGAGTAGAGTTCTGATAGGTAATCATTTAAAGCTCTCTCTTCGCACTACTGATTCCGTGACTAGCTTAGTGGCATGAATTTGTGGGTTGTTACGAGTATCTCTGCGGCTAAGTTTCTTGGTCAACCCATCGGCAGTTTGTTTTAACAGTTTGTTATTTTCTAAGGTTTTTAAATATGGTTTGTAATGTTGGTTTTCCTAAATGTACCAGTTTCGATAATTTACCAAATGATTTATGTTCATTTGTATAGTATTTTACAACCGGGTTTTGCACATCAGTTAACATTTTTTTTTTCCAGGTAACCATTGTGATATCTATATATCAAAAAAGTTATATGATTATATTAAAATGTGCTTAATATTATATATCGCTCATTCGCTGCAAGACCGGCATAAATCAAAAAACGTGATTTTTGAGTTAATGCTGCAGAATTGTTCGTTATATCATACTTCATGTTGAGTCAAAAATTCATATGAATACCTGTTATATGCTCCGCTTGAGAAGAGAATATATTTCCTGTTTTCCGTGTAAGTTGGAGTAAGTTGAAAACTTTAAACGCGTTTTCTGGCGAATCAATTTTTTTGACTTATGCCGGTCTTGCAGCAAATGAGCGATATGTACATATATGTATGCTTATACAGGTATCCCTCGAATAACACGGTTAATTGGTTCCGTGTTATTCGAAATCGTGTTATTTGAAATTTAAAAGGTAAAACTTTATAAACGCAATAATTTTTAAATTACATATGTTCAACCACTGTCACTCTCCAAAGATTGATTTGTTTTTCCTTGAAGAGGTAGAGGATCCTTAAATTTCAATTTTTAAAAGGAATTTTCGCGGCTTCGTGTAATCCGAACCCCGTGTTATTCGAGGGTTGTCGTAATTTTTAACCGTGCTATTCGAGGGATACCTGTATAACGCTTCAAATTATGTAAAGCATTAATAAAAAATTAAAAGAAATCGTACTTGCTCATTACTTTTCAAAAAAAGCAGAAAATGTACCATATACATGCATATGTATGGCGTACGTAGACTTTGATCAAAGAATTTTTCTAGTTTTTTGTGAATAGTTTGTTTTATTTTTATTGAAATACGTTTCTTTGAAAACCACCCTCAGCTCGGAAACGGAGAGTATGTGGTAACGTTGTTTCATCTAAGTATTGTAGTAAAACACATATGAATCTGAAACAAACCTTATTTAAAAATCATTTAATTTTCAGTAAAACTTTGGCTTACTTGATGTTAAGGAGTACAAATAAATTTGATTGGCTGGCTTTTTCTTATGAGCAGTACGAGTACATCAGTTTTTGTCATCGTAATATCGTCTTCTTCTTTACTGGCGTAGACACCGCTTACGCGATTATAGAAGAGTCATCGTAATATACCTAATATTAATTTTAATAATTTTTAACCTTTTCGTGAGCAAAAGCTGAGTATAATTGTTTTGATTATTCTTTTTAAAATTTTCAACTGTTTAATTATTACAGCAAAATAGGTTTAAAAGGGGCGCAAAATTTTGCATACCAAATTACGGTTGACTTTATACATGTTTTATATATTGATCAATCTGCATGGTATCTTAATAAAAAAAAGATACTGTACGTTGTCCACGATTGCAGGCGCAATCTTGATCTTAAACAAAAATTTCAAAACTATTATTAATTTATAGGAAAGTCGCTATAGAGCTATTTAAACTTAACAAAATGGCAGCGGTTTGAACAAAAAGCATCAAATTTGGCCCTTTTTTTCGACAGTTTTTCTTAGAAAAAAATAGGAAGATTAAAAAAAAAAAACAAAAAAATCCATAGCGCGATAGCGAATGACGTTAAAAATATTCAATCTAAATTGGAACTACATATATGGTTTCAAAACTCTTCCTTTGAGAATGGAATCCGTTTTGAAAACACCATTCTGAAAAAATCGCTATGGTCCAGACTCAATAATTTGAATTTCGATTTCAAAATCTGAGGAAATGTTTATTACAGTGTATACTATCCAATAATGCAACAAAAAAAAATCGACTTTTCAAAAACTTCATATTGAGACGATCCCTTAATGAAACTCATTAGAGCATTTTTTTCTGGTAATATTATGTGTGATGTCGAAAAAGCATAAAATCGAATCAACGCAACCTATAGCGCCATATACTGAATATGAGACTATATAAATTCCGGTGGACTCATTAGAAAAATTAAGTTAAGGTGTAGTATAAATATTAATTGGATATACTTTTACTATGCTATAGGTTAATATCGAAAATGAGTGAAATCGGTCCACGAATTACCCCAGCTCTCATACACTATATACGAGATATGTTCAGAAAACAACGGTGATTTTATTGTTGGAGAGACCAATTCATTGCTTACTTCATCTGTAGTAGGTGCTAAGGTTACACGTGTTTTATGAGTTTGGCGATTTTCAAAAGTAAAGTAACTCAGAACTCGTATACCCCTAAAATGACTATATACTCAATTTATAGAATTGTATTTTCTTTTCGTTCTTTTCTACCAATGTGGACTGCAATTTTAACTATACGATTTGATGCGGAAATACGTTAAAATGAACTAATTCTACTCTAGATGGTTCTGCGTCCGAGTGACAGTAGGATTTACAACTGATATTTGAAGTATACTCAGAGGTAAGACTTCTAATAAACTGATTAGACCAGTCTGCCTGTCCAATCCTTAGGTGGACTTCAAAGTACAAAGGCTGAATAGATCAGTGAATCACAGTAGAGACAAAGTAAAGTGATGTGATTGTATGAGTAGTCATTACCCGTCCACACTATAATCAAAAAGGGGATGTGTTCTATCACTATTTGCTTTTGGTCTTCGCGTGTTCAAAAGTGCGCATTGTTTGCAGCCACTACGACTTTGTTAATGATGTTGTTAGATATTTTGCTATTAATAAAATAATTTGGGTTAACACTCGACTATGTGTCTACCGACAGCTTGCCGGCTGACTTACCAAATAAAGAGGCACCTAACAAAAGGAGAGAGTGATTGCCAACCCCTACAGAAGCAGAAAATGTACACACGCGCTGACATCCATGATTCAATGTAGTATATCTTTCATATTAATGAAAAGAAGTAATGTGTGAAAAAAATAAACAAAAATGTCATCGAAAGTCTAACAATTCAGCAACAATTGTTGTGTATATAAAAGTAACAAAGAATGACAATGCAAATCCTATTTTCAGAATGCATATATGTATATGGCTAATTTTTTGTATCGCTCAACAGCCTTTACATTGTCATGCCGAGTCGATTGCCGTGCCGAAATTTATTGTTACACCAATTTACACATTTGTTAGACATGCGTACTCACACAGTATACGCTTAAAATATTTCAACAACGGTACTGTCAATAGTTGCTGCCCTTTTTAGGTACAGTGTTGAAAAAAAATATAGGGACAAAGAGGTGTGTTAAAAAATTTTAGTTCTTTTTTAAATCAAACGATATGCAATAAATAATTGAAACAATATCTTTTACTGAGATAATTTGTTAACATATGAGTAGTTATTTATTGTTTATTTGTGTTTAAAAAGCAAAAAAAGGACATATTTTGTACAGAAGCTTGGATATAATAATAGGGACACATACTGGCTTTTATTAGGCTAGCATACCCATATCATTGAACTCCACCTCCGGGTTTAATTATTTTTTGTGTACATCTGATGTCCATAACATCATTTCGAGGTAGACGCCGCACATTGGGATATCTGCGGCCGAAATTCAAAAATTTCATGTTGTCTGATTTGAATGAAAATTTCACAGT
This sequence comes from Bactrocera dorsalis, assembly GCF_023373825.1. Lineage (NCBI taxonomy): Eukaryota > Metazoa > Arthropoda > Insecta > Diptera > Tephritidae > Bactrocera > Bactrocera dorsalis. Next base: position 29,673,098 of record NC_064308.1, read on the forward strand.
TTGTTACCAACTATCTATACATTATTTTCCCAAAGTATTAGGATTCTATCTGCATTAGTTTTTTGTCCATAAATACCCAAAGTTGGTGAATGTAGAGAACATCAAAATTAGCAAAAAATTTACTCAAAAGTCAAATCATTGATACAATAAAACAACTATTGAAATTCAACTTTGTTATTATTTTTCATTTATAATATGTATCAAAGAAAAAATTTGCATCAAAATCCATTGAAAAAAATAATGCATAAAAAATTTTGTGGAACAACATAATTTGGACGTCAAAATTTCAATGTTCTTCAAATTCAAAGTGGTGCATCTTTTTAGCGCTGTCTACCGCTGTCGACACACATATACCGAATTAAAGCCTGAAGTCTCAGCTAAACGATAAAAAACAATGTCAGAATGTCACGAAGATGTAAAAAAGTTGCTAAAAGAGACTTGATAAAAGAGAATTTAGTTGCATGGGAGGTGGGCGTAAAAGTGGGCGGATATGATTGAAATTTAACACCAACATATATAATGTCATAAAAATGCTATGTACCAAAAATCAGTGCTGTAGGTCAAAAATTAAGTTTCACCTTATATGGGAGGTGGGCGTAAAATAAAATTTTTTAAAAAAATTTTTTCATTTTTTTCTTGATTGGCATCCAAAACAATGATGTACCAAATGTCATCGTCCTGCGACAACTCCTTATATTTTTAGCCGCAGTATGCCCTAGCAGAAAAATTTACTTTCGTTTCATCTGACCATAGGATGATGTCCAAATTTCTACGAAGCTTGCTTCGCAATCCTTTTCTTAACATATTTATTTTGCTTGAAAACGAAAATTTTCTTGCATATCTTTCATTTAGTACTTTTTACAAATTATGTGTCTATTATTTATTCTAACACTGTACATATATAACATACACATTTTTGCTTAGCCGAAACAAAGTGAAAAAGTCGACTGAATAAAAATTATTTACTGATTTATTACACAACAATAACTACAGATCTATACTTTATTTACAAATATACAAATACGCGAATGTATACGAAACTGGCAGTGAACGAGGGCAAGACGAGATATCTTCTGTCGTCAAACAAACAGTCGTCGCACTCGCGACTTGTCACCCACGTCACTGTTGACAGATAACTTTGAAGTTGTAGATAATTTCGTCTATTTAGGAACCAGTATTAACACCAACAACAACGTCAGCCTGGAAATCCAACGCAGGATAACTCTTGCCAACAGGTGCTACTTCGAACTAAGTAGGCAATTGAGAAGCAGAGGACTTTGCCGAACAAAAACCAAACTCTATAAGTCGCTCATAATTCCCGTCCTGCTATATGGTGCAGAGACTTGGACGATGTCAACAACGGATGAGTCGACGTTGCGAGTTTTTAAGAGAAAACTTCTGCGAAAGATTTATGGTCCTTTGCGCGTTGGCCACGGCGAATATCGCATTCGATGGAACGATGAGCTGTACGAGATATACGACGACATCGACATAGTTCAGCGAATTAAAAGACAGCGGCTACGCTGGCTAGGTCATGTTGTCCGGATGGATGAAAACACTCCAGCTCTGAAAGTATTCGACGCAGTACCCGCCGGAGAAAGCAGAGGAAGAGGAAGACCTCCACTCCGTTGGAAGGACCAAGTGGAGAAGGACCTGGCTTCGCTTGGAATATCCAATTGGCGCCACGTAGCGAAAAGAAGAAACGACTGGCGCGCGGTTGTTAACTCGGCTATAATCCCGTAAGTGGTGTCTACGCCAATTAAGAAGAAGATACGATGCTGTGCTTGTATCTTCAATATACATATATACGTATGCGTACATATAGTAAATATTGTATATGAACGAAATTCTCGCAAAATCGTTCATATTTTGGATATTGGAATACTTTACAAAAATCTTTTCTGTAAAACAACAACTAAAAAATTAAATTAAACATGTTTTATATGTATTTATATTGTTTAAGAATATCGTTCTTATGAATACACATATTCTTTTGGTATTTACTTACGTATGAATATTCATTACCTACAGAAATAAAATTAAAAACAAACAAACGTTAGTTTCGGTATAACCGAAACTAGAATATCCTTCACAAATAAAGAAATCGATTTTATTGATTCTGTTTTTTAAAAAATGTGTATATAATATAGTAGTCTGATCAGGAAAATTTCTTCAAGTATTGTAACCTTGCCTTGGATAACAATCCATGTGAATCTTTATGAAATACCTTTGCGATATAAAAAGGTTTTCCATGTAAAAACTTGATTTTGATCGTATAGTTTGTCTAACAGCTATATGCTATAGTAGTCCGATATTAGTTTCGACAAATGATTGCTTCTTGGGGAGAAAAAGAAGTGTGCAAAACTTTCCAATTAAATGTCAGAAGGTGAAGGAATAATTCGTGTATATACAGACGGAGAGACGGTTATGGTTATATCATTTATATATGTATGTATGTATGTATTTTCATATATGTAGGTATGTACTCGTACCATATATAATAGTTTTACCGGCGGTTTCGCCCGTATTGAATTCCTTAATAAATTAACAATCCACATTAACAAAACCAGTAATAAGACACGCACGTACTAGATAGGCTGCTATATATATTTCTGGACTAGGCAACACAAAGTGTTGCCAGGTGCAATCTGACATTTCCATTGGAAAGTTTGACATTTTTTAGCATAACATCACTCAGAACGTTTTGTCATTTAATCATGAATTGTTTTATTTACAGGGAATTGAAAATTTCATCTCGGCCAAAAAATGGAATTAACTCGTGAACATTTTCGTGCGATCATTTTTCACAACTTTCGACGTGGATTATCACGACAAGAGTGCATCGATGAACTAAGATCTTTGTATGGCTATGAAGCAACATCCTATAGCACTGTGAAAAACTGGTACAACGAATTCAATCGTGGCCGACGCTCGCTCAAAGACGAATTCCGTGAAGATCGTCCAAAAACGGCACAACGGCTGAAAACATCGATGCCGTACGTGAACTGATAATGCAAGACTGTCATGTAACATACCTTCAGATAGAGGCATGCCTATGCATTTCTCCCACCAGCATACATTCGATATTGCATGAACACCTGGCCGTAAAAAAGGTTTGTTCTCGTTGGATCCCGCACAATTTGACAATCGCTCAAAAAAAGGCTCGTGTGGATTGGTATAAAGAAATGCTGAAAAAATACGATCGCGGTGCTTGAAAAGACGTTTATAAGATCGTCACAGGTGACGAATAATGGATCTATGCGTATGAGCCCGAAACAAAACAGCAATCGACCGTGTGGGTCTTCCAAGACGAGCCAAATCCAACGAAAAAAAAAAAACATTGGTAAATATGCCTATTTTCATTATTAGGCCAGAAATATACATATATAGCAGCCCACGTAGTACCGAGTTGATCATCTTCGTGATGGTGATGATTGATTAAGTGGCTTTGACGTGAAAGCGTAGCAAACTAACTTACTGACGACCTTAAATAAAAGCTTAGCGTAAACGCCGATGCGACATCCCTAAATAAAAAGCAGTCTTACGTCAAATTCTCATTTAAATCCTAAAATTACTGCAAAAGAAATTAAATTCAAAACAAATTAATTTATTAATAATAATTACATCCATTTGTAAAAGCATTAGACATCGCGTTACAAGAAATTTTGCAGAAAAATTGCAATTTCCTCGTTCTCTGCAGCCTACTTAATTTTTATTTCTTCGTTTTCTACAACTAACTTTACTCGAATCGAATTTTTCAACGCTCGTTGTTGTCGCGTTTTTTAGGTATGCGCCATACAAAATCTATGACATGAGGAATTTTGGACAGCAATTTACCGCTGCTACTTTCATTTGGGGACAGCAGTTACATTCACATTTATAATATAAATAAAGTAAGGTTTTTATAAAGCCTTCTACGCTTCCATCTAGGTGTTACATCTTCGGTACATAATGCACCCTAATCTCGGTATAACTAACATTTTAGATCAATACTTACTATGTATAAGTATCTATAAGCAAGTATATGCACTGTGGGCAAAAAATAGTAAGATTTTTTAATTTATATTTCGCGATCATTCGTAGAAATATTTTTTTTTTGGTATGACTGTCAGTGACATCTGTGTCAAATGTCAAATAATCATTAGCGTTTATTATACGCTTGTCTTACTGAAGTACATAAAGTGAATTCGTCGATTTTTGCGATGAGTGAAATTCAACAAAGAAGTTCCGTTAAATTTTGTGTGCGGAATCAAATACCTGGTGCCGAAACGTACAGAATGTTGGAAAAGGCCTGCGGTGATAATTGTTTGTCTCTAGCAAGTGTTTATGATTGGTATAATTATTCAAAGAGGGTCGAGACGAACCACGTTAGGACGGCCATCGACATCAACAGGTGATCAACACGTCGATAACATAAAATAATTGGTGCTTGAGATTCGACGATTAACAGTCAAAGATTTTACTCGTATCGTTGGAATATCGGAAAAATTAGTGAAAATCATTTAGAAAGATAATTTTTGCCTAATTAATCACTAAATTTTTCTAAAAATACCTTCGCGTTATCGTATGTGAAACATTAGGTTGAAAATTAATTTGCAAAGGTCAGAATTTTTCTGTTGAAACCATTTTTATTTGAATTAACATTTAACCAAAACGTTTGGAGGCATAAATTTACTTATTTAGATTGTAAATGATACGTAATATATCAACGTTTCCGAAGCCTATTAAAAGAAATACATATATGTATGTGATTTAAACTCAGCCCAAAGGCGCTAAATTATATACTGTGGATATCAATTTCACCTGTCTTTTGTCAATTAACTTCAACGAAAGATGAACTCTTTACGAATGTTTATCCGAAAATTTATTGGCAAAATTATTGTAACTACGATTGCTTGAGCAATTTTAGCTGCCAAAAGTACCGATGTTAATTACTTAAACTGAAAGGTTCAAAGACAAATTCCGGGAGGTTTGCGCTCATACAAATCGATCGATCGTCTTAACAGTGAAGAAGCCCTGAATTATCCAGTGGAATTTATAAATTCTTTGGAGAGGCTTGGTATGCCGCCGCATCATTTGCGTCTCAAAGTTGGATCTGTCATTATTATGTTTCACAATCTTCATGCGCCTAAACCATGTAACCCGACTGATTGTGACGCAGCTATCGAATACAAAGGGGCAATATGCTTGATTCTACGAATTCTTTTGAGTTCCAACGATTTGCCATTTCAGTTCAAACGTATTCAGTTTCCAGTTGCATTTGCGACGACAATCAACAGTACACAAGGATAGTCGGTAGAAGTGTGTGGCATAAATATGGAAATTCTATGTTTTCACACGGCAAGATATACGTGGCGTGTTCACGAGTTGAAGAACCATCTTCTCTGTTCATTGACGCACCGGAGCAAAAACCGAAAAATGTTGTTACATTAAAAAAATGTAGAAAAATTGCAAATAAATGATTTTCAACACAATATAAATTCAACTTTCTTTAAATTTTAAAAGCACATAATTTCACGCAGGACAACGCCTGCGGGGTCAGCTAGTTGTCTATAAAACACAGAATGCCAGGGCAAATATTTCGAATTACTTCATGTTATTACCTATTTATGAGTAAAAATATCACTAAATTATGCGTTCAAAAGTCTAAATCTAGTGGTTAAAGCCCCAAGTTGGCAGCTATTATTAAAATATATACATTAGAGTGTGCCATTCTGAGGCAACCTTTTTTTCAACTGAAAAATGTGTAAAAAAAAGTCCCTCAAAAGATGAGCTCTTAATATTAATATTAAGAGGTGCCTATTTCAAATTTTCTGTTTTTCATACTTTTAACATTTTATTTATAAAGGGTGATTTTTTAAGAGCTTGATAACTTTTTTTAAAAAAAAAAACGCATAAAATTTGCAAAATCTCATCGGTTCTTTATTTGAAACGTTAGATTGGTTCATGACATTTACTTTTTGAAGATAATTTCATTTAAATGTTGACCGCGGCTGCGTCTTAGGTGGTCCATTCGGAAAGTCCAATTTTGGGCAACTTTTTCGAGCATTTCGGCCGGAATAGCCCGAATTTCTTCGGAAATGTTGTCTTCCAAAGCTGGAATAGTTGCTGGCTTATTTCTGTAGACTTTAGACTTGACGTAGCCCCACAAAAAATAGTCTAAAGGCGTTAAATCGCATGATCTTGGTGGCCAACTTACGGGTCCATTTCTTGAGATGAATTGTTGTCCGAAGTTTTCCCTCAAAATGGCCATAGAATCGCGAGCTGTGTGGCATGTAGCGCCATCTTGTTGAAACCACATGTCAACCAAGTTCAGTTCTTCCATTTTTGGCAACAAAAAGTTTGTTAGCGTCGAACGATAGCGATCGCCATTCACCGTAACGTTGCGTCCAACAGCATCTTTGAAAAAATACGGTCCAATGATTCCACCAGCGTACAAACCACACCAAACAGTGCATTTTTCGGGATGCATGGGCAGTTCTTGAACGGCTTCTGGTTGCTCTTCACCCCAAATGCGGCAATTTTGCTTATTTACGTAGCCATTCAACCAGAAATGAGCCTCATCGCTGAACAAAACACGCGCGCGAAACACATTTCGAACCGAACACTGATTTTGGTAATAAAATTCAATGATTTGCAAGCGTTGCTCGTTAGTAAGTCTATTCATGATGAAATGTCAAAGCATACTGAGCATCTTTCTCTTTGACACCATGTCTGAAATCCCACGTGATCTGTCAAATACTAATGCATGAAAATCCTAACCTCAAAAAAATCACCCGTTATATTTGATTAATTACCAATTTATAAAATTCGACAAAATTAATATTTTCTTATATTTCTAATTTTCCAACTGTATGAAAAGTTACTCTTTTAATAAAATAGCAAATAATTTTCAAAAGATAAGTTTTTCAGCTGTAGTTTTCTTTAAAAAAAATTCCAAACCCAAGGTATTTTCCTTATCAAACGACATTTTTTTTGCCTGTAACTTCTGGTGCAGACTTATAGTTTTTTACTGAGCAGACATTTTCCTAGTTCCACTAAATACCTTTCCTCAGATTGTTATATTTTATATCATTGTTCCATTGTATATACATATGTACAGCTACCATCATAGAAAATTCATCACTATATATGCATATATAATTAACATTTAATTAAATTGCTAAATTTGGTTTGAAATCAATAAATTAATTGTAATGTCTAAAATAACCATTTTTTATTTTAAAAATTCAGAAGGAATTAATCATAACTTTTGTGAATGTGATGAAGATATACATATAAATTATTTGAACGCAAACAATATAATGAAAAGACGAAAAATGCATATATAAAAGTTTATAACGACTAGCACTCTTTCCAAAACTCCATGTTTTCGTGTTTCATTCATATTGACAATAACAGTACAAAATATTTTCTTGATTATATTCATCGAATGTGGCCAAATTATTGTACTGTGGTGAGCGCTACAGATATTTTTAATAAAAAGACAAACGAAAATAAGCGTTTGTGTTAAATTTAACTGTCCTCACTTTACATATGACACAGCAAAATTTAAATTTTTTTCTACGAAAAATCTATAAGCTCTGCTAAACACGAAGGAAAGAACATTGCCATATTGCCTTAGAAAAAAACGTTTACAAAATAGGGGGGAAACATTGTTTTCGATAAAACAACAAACAGAATTTACAAAAAATTTTTTGCTGATTGTTAGGTATCGATTTAGTACGAATTTTGCTAATTGGGTAGGCAAGAGACTGCTACAGGTACATATAACCCAGTAAAAATAGAAGTGAGCGAATAAACCTTTTTATATTATGTTCAGTTGAATATACTGTTTAGCTGTTGCTTTAAAATGGACAAAAAATCCAAAACTCAATTAATGCGAGCAGAGGGAGCGAAACGGGCACAATATTTTGATATCAGAGACTCGTGATGAGTACGAGTATTAGAGAGTAGACGCTCAGAAAAATTAAGACGCACAAAAGTTAAGTATATATCGGACTTTTTTTCTTCGAAGACGTCGCGGGCCAAACGGTTACTGTGAGTGGTAAGCGCTACAGAGCAATGATCAACGAGTTCTTTTGCCGCAACTTGATGAATTGGGATTGGACAACATGTAGTTCCAACAGGACGGTGCAACGGCACACACTGCACGTACCATAACCGATATACTGTAGGATGCAGAGGATATTAGCCTAAGTGAATGACTAAACGAATCGTTCTAATTTCTCTGACAGCTCCATGTAACACTCGAAAATTACCCGTTTCTATTTCAGGTGGCCACAAAACTAAAAATAACTCTAGTTTGCCATTTTGAATATACTGCATAGAGATCATCTTAGATATCAATATATTGTCGTTTTTTCATGTTTTGTAAGCAAAAAATAAATCAACTTCACATAAATTTCTTAAATATTCGGAAACAAAGTCAACATATATTTTTAATTTTATTGGTAGTTATGCTTTTTGACTATATTGTAGAAAATTTAATATTTGTTATCGACATATGTATGTATTTATTTTCATTCAAGTGTAAATACATACATATGTAAATAATAAAATGTAATAACTGTTTAGACCTGTTCCTTTTCAATGGAGAGATTTTTGTGACTGTCGCTTATAGAACTACAAAATCCTCTCAAGTAACAAAAATTGTCTCTAATTTAAAATCTCAATTTTAGAGATTTGTGAATGTATCAGAGTACAGAATCGCATGGTGAGCTTATTTTACTGACATTCCTATGTACGTTTGTACATACATACATACATATGTACATATCATATGTATGTATGTATTTAAATCGGGACTCAATTAATAATATGAAACAAATTTTTTCAGGAAGCAACAAAATCGAAAATATTAATGACAACATACATACTTACATACATTCGTGTACGTGCATGCATGTCAAACAGTTATGCCCACCCCTTGAGCACGCGAGAGAACCAAACAATTCTGCGTTATACATATGTACATACATATGTATGTGAACAAAACATCGTTCAGTTATCGTTGATCAGACTTCATGCTAGCACCAATCACAAAGCAGCGCGGCTGCAGTACGTTTAACAATGAATGGGAAATCGATTTTTAAAAGCTGAACATTATCGGCATTAAACTGTAGTATAACCATATCACATTTTAATCTAAGTATATACATACATACATATATGTATATAAGCCAACCGGATATTGGAAATTTGTATATTAGGTGTATGGGCTAAGGTAGTATTGACCAGATTATATTCATTTTTGGTTGAGCATGTTTGAAAATTGATATTATCTATATGGGAACTAGGGGTAGTATGAAGGAAATATGTTTCATTAAGATGCTATTCCTTGTACCAAATTATATGTAGTTTTGTGCTTTAATTAGAGCTAAGTTGTAGCACTTTATTAGTTTTCGGTAATAGGCTTTGTAAGCGAGGAAAGAGTGTGATTCCAATCCCTCTTGGATGTATGTTTTATGTTCATCATAAAAATGCTTATATTACTGACAGCTGGTATTTTTGCGTTCGAAGTTAGTGCATGCATGTGTGTGTTATATACTATACATACATACATACATATGTATGTCTACATATGTATAAATCAACTAATTCTTTCGTCATAAAAATTATAAAATACTTTTATAAGAAAGCGTCTGTCCAATACATATGCAAAATTGTAACGCTGACTTTGGGAACAGGTAACGTAAACACAATGACAAGAGTGATCCAAAAAATAAACAAATAAGTGTTGTATTGATAGACCGACAATGCGTATGTCCCTTCACCACTTGCCACAAAGGCGCAGGTAACTTTTGCAATTTAAGATTACAAACCCAATTGATCTTTCTGTGAAATAAAATCTTTCGCCTGTGTTATGCGTTGAACTGGATTATTTATACATACATATGTATGTATGTATATGATTTGCCTTAACATGGGATATGTTCGTGCACTCAACATTGCGAGTTGATGAGTTTATCAATGATGACAGCTGTCACTGCTGTCGTTGCTTGTTTCTGTTGTTTCTTTTCTAGTATTTTTTTCTTACCTAACATGTAAAAAAGCCTCCGTCATACCTGTGCCTTTAATCTACAACCAATATCTTGGGCTTGGCTTTTAACCCAGCGTTATTTAAAGATTAAGATTCTTAACAAATTATCAATCAGCGATCATCCAAAATAAAAAATTGAGCAAAAGTACTTTAAGAACAGATTCATATCACAAATACTGCCGGGCGCTCATGATTTTTAAAGTTTCTGTTATGTATGGCAATAATTGATTTCAAATATAGGTAAATAAATAAACGAATTAATAATAAATAAATTTTATGCATTCTCTACTTGCTGACCCCAAAAAAATTTTATCAACAAGCGGAATTACAAACTATTTTAAAAATAAGTTTTTAATGTATAAAAACCAACAATACATATCTATGTATATTAGGGTGTCCGTTATTTACCAAATTGATTATTTTTGACGAGACGCCCCCTAAACTTTTAGTTTTCCATCTAAAAAAAAATATCAGACCATAAAAAGCCCTTAATTTTCATAATAAACCTTGCCCCAAACACGATACATTTCCCATGGAAATTACATGGGATTTTGCCACTTTTTACAAATATTTCTTTTCTCTGCAACTTTCTCGTTTGTAGGAATAAAAAAATCATATTCTTATACAGAATTGAATGCTCTACAAAAAACGTCGAACAAAACAATTGAAATTTACAAAAAAAAATTTCAATTTTCCGTAAAAGCTCGAAAATTCCAGAAATTACCCAGAAGTTTAACCTTGAATAACTTTTAAAGGGGTGAGTATATCGAAAAATTGTCCGGACGGTTTTCGTAAAGCATTCAATTCTGTATAAGAATATGACTTTTTTATTCCTACAAACAAGAGAGTTCCAGAGAAAAAAAAATATTTGTAAAATGTGGCAAAATCCCATGTAATTTCCATGGGAAATGTATCGTGTTTGGGGCAAGGTTTATTATGAAAATTAAGGGCTTTTTATGGTCTGATATTTTTTTTAGATGGAAAACTAAAAGATTAGGGGGCGTCTCGTCAAAAATAATCAATTTGGTAAATAACGGACACCCTAATGTATATACATTTAATAAATAAAAATATATGATGAGGCCGTCAAAAATTAAGTAATTTACGAAGTAAGTTTTCAATTTTAAATTATTAAAGAATTAATATAATAATGAATATAATAATAAAGTGAGCTCGCTCAATTGTAACATTACCTAGTGTAAAGCTGGTAACTATCACTAGCAACTATTTTCAGCTACATACTTATGTATATATGTATAGTACAGGGTAGGCCATTTAAAGTTGACCCATTTGTTTCTAAAAAAAAAGAACAAAAGAAAACAATGTTTTTTGTTCATTTCAAAAATAATTTATTTTGGTCCAAGGGGATTTGTTTCAGCTAATATTTAAAAATTAGATCGCGTAAATGGGCACCTTTAGCTTTGACAGCTAAATGCACTCTTTTTTCGACATTTTCCATGACTTTGGTCAATGTTTCGGATGATATGGCGGCTGTTTCACGTCGAATGTTGGCTTTCAGTTGAGCTAAGGTCTTTGGCTTATTAGCGTATACGTTGGATTTCAAATAACCCCACAAATAAAAGTCTGGTGGCGTCAAATCTGGTGATCTCGGTGGCCAGTCAACATCACCATTTTTCGATATCAATCGCCAATGCCAAAATTAAGGCGTCGCGGATAATCAGCTGGGTTTAGTTTTTGTGCCATTTGAATTTTATATGGAAACATCTTCAAATCTTTATGAATTATGCGTCGGAGAGTGGCGATAACTCGATGTCGATGGAGTCTCCTCAATACTGGCTCGTACAGCTTCGATATTTTCATCAGAACGTCTTGTGCGTTGTCTGGATGCATGACTGGCATTACTGAGATTACCGGTGTTCACAAATTTTGCGTATAAAGACTTAATTGTGTTCTTAACTGGAGCACTTTTCACTTTATTTTTTTTGCGAAACGCACGTTGAGTTAACACAATTGAAAAGTTATTTTGAATATAAAGCTGAACAATTTCAGCGCGTTCTTTTGGAGTGTACTGTTCCATGGTATAAATTGTCTTCGAATGACGCTTCTAACGTGGTATGACATTAGCCGATTTGTCAGCGCTGTTAAAAGTTACAGCGTTGCCAGATGGGTCAACTTTAAATGGCCTACCCTGTATTAACAATATCGATGGTAAACCGCTGTGTAGTTACTACAAGCCTGGAGGATTACAAAAATTAAACCCTTTCGTAATTATAAGACCCATGTACTTTAGTAAGTAAAGACTGTGCGGACATATACATACTTGTTTACTCATTTTATTAAACATACACCCAACTCTTTTTTTACACGGTTTTTTACACGGATTTGAAGTTACACGGTTGAGAAAAATTTTTTTTTTCTTTAAAATTTTTTTAATCTATTACGGTTTTTAAATCACTGTCTTGTAATTATGTTTGTTGTTACCACACTTAGCACCATTGCTAAAATGAACATACATAGTAGTAACTTGGAAATCCCCTTATTCTATAACTCTTATCTATACATTTTGTTCGCATGATATTTACATTGCTGACATGGATATCTCCAACGAATATACCGACTTGAGTCCAGTTCATCACAAACAATGGCGCTTGTTATCAAGTAGCGACGAATAATTATGTACCATTGTTAATATTTATTCCTTATTTATATTCTAATTTTTCTGTTCTTAGTTCTGAATTAACAGATTTCTTTTGTTTTTTGCTTAATCTACCAATTTCTCACCTGTATGGATTGAAATGCCATATGAACATACAATTTGCTTGCATATCTGAAATTTTATAGTTTTCAACATTTTTTACACGATTTTTCGAAGTAAATATAGTTTTTTATTTCATCTTACACGGTTTTCAGATGACATGGAACGTATCTCCCATTTTACTATAGGAAACGCCTCTTTCTTTAAACGGTTTTTTTTTACTCGGATTTATGAGGAACGTATCTACCGTGTAAAAAAAGAGTTGGGTGTACAATTTTTTCCAACATTTCATTAAAAAATCACAATAAACTAAACTAAACTCTAAATTTTCTACTAGAACTGGTAGGTAATGTAAAATAAATTCATTTTTTGAAATTGGGTTATTCAGTTATAGTCGTGTTTTGGTTGTGTATTTGAAAAGTTGTGCAATATCCCAAATAAAGTGAACAAAAAATCCGCATATTGGCATTTGATGAAGAAGCGTGGTCTTCTCGGAAAATATCAGCTAGAATTGGTTGTACCTATTCAACTATTGTTCGTCTTTTATAAAAAAACAAAAGATAATAGTGATGTTTTGGAGCATAAAAAGGTATCAGATCGTTCTCTAAAGTAAGTTGAGAGAACAGACAACTTACTGCGGCGGATAAAATTGAGCAAACGCCTTAAAAGTGCACTTTCTATAAGAGCTGAGATACAAAATTGTCAGCAAGTGGATTTAAGATTTGACCAAAGCTAACTTATTTTGGTAACCTCACAAACAGCCCTATTCTGAAAAAACTCTGAAATATTTGAGAGATTTCTTGTGAGGCATAATTTGTGAGGCTATTCTTGCTCAAACCTCATAAGAAAAAAGTTTAAAAAAGTCACCACGTGAGGTGCTTTTTTAATAAAAAAAAAGCATACAAAAATGGACACACAAATGGATAATCAGCATATGTAAGTAATTTTGCAAATTTTAAATATATATGTACATATATATATACATATATATATATAATAATTAAATAATAAATAATAAAAATGTAAAAAAAATAAAAAAATTAAATTAAATTAAATGAATTATTTCAACATATGTAGATGTATTTTTATTCATTCATAGAGGAAGTAAACTGTACAGTGACAGTAAGTAACTTACATATATGTATATATGTATATATTTATTTTTACAGAGGATTGGCTCATAGAGAGCATATAACTATTACCAACGCATTTTTGGCAAGAGCCATGCCCGTAAAAATACAAACACGCCAGGAAACGCAGATCAAAAGATATATTCGACTTCTGCATATACAAAGAACAGTTCCTCCATGCTCAAATATTTTTTAAAAATTGCAAAATATTGATTTAAAACAAAACAAACACAGATGTTTTCTATTATGATGGCTGCTTTCACACGTCACCGATATTTGTGATAATAGTGAGCATTTCAGCTTTCGAATTTTCGCCAGAATAAGGTAACCCTCACTACAGTGAGAAACATCACTGTAGTGAGGTTGGTGACTTTTGTGAGGGCATGAGAATAGGGCTGAAAATTTGCTTTACGTGCGTCGTTCATCAAGCGAAAGGCTACCAGGATAATTCTGCAGTAAAGAAAATTCAGTTTTCTCGAAGACAAATTATTTAATACAGCTTTTCGTACCAAGTTTTAGGACCACTGCAACTTGTTGAAGGAGCAAAGAATGCACAAGAATAAGCGATGGTGGTTAACTCTTTTTGGGACTCGCAATTGAAGAGCAAGCTGATAAAGATTTTAGAACTGTTTTGGTAACATTAAAATATGTATGTTCTTAAATTTATTAATTATCATTATACACACGAACCAAAGTGTCAGTAAAAATTTCAATTAGCAAAAATATTCAGACTCATTGTTCCTAGTGTACCAATTGTGCAGATGTACTCGTTCAATAAAATAAATCTTTTGGACTTAATTTTTCTTTGTTTTAAAATTAAAAACAATAATAAATCTACATATCATATGCCTCTTGACATATTTACACATTCTTGTACATGCATTTACATTGCCACAGGCGCAAGCACAATTGCGGAATTTGAGAGCTAAAGTGACACGTATGTACATATGTATGTACCTTCAATAATAACAAGGGTATTCATGCATACTTAAGAACAATTGTTGAAATGACGTTATTACAAAAATAAACAGGCAGAATACATAAGTGTGTTTATTTATTTATGTAAACATTCACATAATTATTGGAATTTGAATTTACACGAACTGCAGATGCTGTTATAAGTATTTAGATGCATATGTATGTTTATGGCATAACTCTACAGCCGTGTTTGTTTGGCGCTACTGAGGTAGCTGTGTGAGTGTATATGTTGGTCAATAAGTTAGCTCTACCTATAATCAAAAACAATGGATCTCAATAATACAACAGGGAACATGCATGTCCCTTGATAAATATATACATCGCATTTATGCAAAAAACTACAAGGATACATTTATACCTTATGGTATATCTGTACTCATATTTATGCCAGGATTAACAGTCCGAATTAGCATTCATAATACAACATTGCTAACAAACTATTATAGAAAATTACCGAATGCTTTTGTGCCCGACTCACAGACAATATGTTGAGGTTTAATTCCCATTGCCTTTAAGAGTAAACTGTAAAAATTACTGGACTCTAACTCCTGTTGCACCTTTAGTCATCAATGAAGTAAATACATACATATGTACGTATGTATGTATGTATATATCTATGTTATTATATATATTATATATACGTGTGTATATGATGTACAGGCTTATGCTAATAGATACATGCATCACATTTAATGGTGATTGTCTACCTTCGCGGTTTTAAGAATCGATTTGTTTCCATATTTCTAATGTAAATACTCGTATAACAGGAAACATACCTTATAAAATTTTAAACGATCTTGTCCCGATATCATATACATATGTACATATCTTTAAACACATTCTCTCAACTATAGTGCATTCTTTTAATTTGGGAACGTTTTTGAATAAAGGATATTCAGATATGTAAATTGATACTGATTTATAATGCATCGCGCTATGCTTAGACATAAACATTGGTGGAAACAATAAGTTTGCCACGAAGCTTTTAACACCACGAAGAAAACGTTTGTCTGTCTGTATATACGAACACTAGTTTATCCGCTTTTGAGATATCGATCTAAAAGTTTGCAGATATCCTTTTTCCCCAAGAAGCTTCTCATTTGCCGGAATCGCTGATAAAACGCAAGTGTATTTTTTCTGTAGCAAAGTACATATGTATGTATGTATGTACATTCATGAAATTTGGCGTAGATTACTAACCAAGGCAGCACTACAAGGTGCTTTCGAAAGTAAACAGAACTTTTTGAATCTAGTGCCTCCTGGTGGCGCCATCTATATGTCGACTGGTGCGATAGAATCTGCTATCTTTATCGATTTCCAGTGAGAATTTCATGACATTTGATCATTCATTGGAAGTGAAGTTATTGCGTTTTAAGTGTCAGTATATTTGTCTTATCGGTGCGAAAATTAGCTCCGAACAAAGAGCCAACATTAGATTGAAAGATGAGGAATGCACCGCGACCTTAGGTCTATTGTGCCAACATTATATGTATTTTGTTTTAAAATTGGTAAAACTTTTACCAAAACGTTTCAAATGATGAAACAAGTTTATGGTGATGATTGCCTATCCCGTAGCAGAGTGCACGAGTGGTTACAACGTTTTCAAAGTGGTCGTGAGGACATAAGTGACGATCAACATGTGGGCCAATCAAAATCCATGACACTGCAAATTAAATCGAAACTGCGTGAATTCATCAAAAATCAGCAGAAATCATCATTTAAATTCATGGAAATGGAATTGAACATCTCCAAAACTAAAACACTCGTTCGACATGCTTTTGGACCGTGTAAAAAGCTGTATTGAAGCAGAAGAGACTATTTTGAATAAAATAAATTGATTTTCCCGAAAAAAACATTTGTTCTGTTTTTTTTAGTCCTGTTTACTTTAAAAAGCACCTTGTATGATCTCTGAACACATTATCGGCTAGCCATAGGATATGGTTGCACTATAAACTGATCAATAAAGCTCAACTCTAAAAATACTATAAAATGTTTTTTAACAATATACCTTTATTTTGGAAAAAGATTATTGCTATTATACAATATCCGAAAAATTGATCATAACGAGTCACGGAACTTTGAATCTTATACTATTTCATGAATGTAATATGCAATTATATATACAAAATACGCATAACAAAATAGGAATTTTTGAAAGTGGTATATAAGGTTAAAAATTAGCTAAATTGCTATATTTGTAAGGAAATTACGAAATGAAAAATGCTCTTCGTCCTTCCTCGCCCCCCCTCGGCTACAAATTACGAGTTTGGAAAATAAGTCTTATATGAGAATCCGCACTTATGCATTTTGTTTTCTCAATGAAAATGATACCTCTTTATTAGGGTGTGTCATTCATGTCGTTGTTTTTCACATTTTCGAAAGTTTTGAGCCTGTTTTTCAGTTGAAAAAAAAGGTTGCCTCAGAATGACACACCCTACTCTTTATGCGTTAACACTAGCAGACCCGGTTACGCGTTGTTGTGGCTAAATTTTTTGTTATACAATATTACATTGTAGTAAACTCATCATGGGGAACAGTTACCTCTTAATACATACAATGAAATTATTATATTGACGAACGAGGACGGAAACGTTAAAGCTGGTATACATATAAGAATCCACTGGATTGAAAGTTGAAAGGGAAGTACTTTTAATACGATTGAAAAAATTGTCATACTATTGAATTGGGCAACAGTTAATACAAAAAAATTAATTTTAAAATATTTTTTTTTATTTGAATTTCTAACAAATAGTTTTAATTCTTTAAGAATAATATTCAATATTTTTAATTATCAATACTTTTAATCTCAATTTAATTTGGCAGTAATTGGTGCACAATAGTTTTGGTTAATCCGTATTTAGCTAACACAAATAGATTCGACGGTTTCTCTACACGTGAACATGCAAGTGGGCCATGAGAAAAACATGGATTTTCCAAATCTAAACCACAAATGGACATTGTTGACCTTGAGATTTATTTATCGTCATTACAAAAGCTGAACGAACTGGAAATTGTAGCCTACTGAAGGGTATCGTAGAATCCAATGGTAACATTGGAATACGTGGCGATAGGACCACTTCACTTTTAAACTTTCTAGACAATATGGTTCCTTCAAGAATATTTCTGGTGATCTTTTTGATAGCCAAACTCGCACCATTGCACAATCGACGTGGATTCAAATTACGCAGGAGAAAAATAGGTGAACCATTCTTTAATCGAAGATTATGTGGTGGCATTCCGAGAATATCTAGTGAATTTAAAGATTCAATTGGAAAACTTACACTTTCAATTTCCGTTAAGAACAGTATCGATTGATTTAAAAGACATCTGGTAACAACTGTTGGCTGCCAAAATCCAAAATAGCCCGCTCACTGAGGCAGTTATGATACAACTTTGCATATTCGGAAAAATACTCCGAATCAATTCATTTTTTTCCTCAAGAACAGTGCATAAATTATCTGGCAGTATAATGGTCTTTCAACACGCTTGCGTCATGCCTCTCTTCTTCGTGCGTTGTTGAGGTCACATTTTTTCAGTGGCATTCGACTTAGAATAATAATTTAAACGTTTAAATATTAAAAAAATCAAAAACACGCTTTTGTAACACATTGAAATGAGGAGTGCAAAATAGTTTTTAATAAAAGTTGAATAAAAATGAAGAAAATAACAATATTTGCACAATTATTAAAAAAATATGGGGAATCGATTAACTATCATTAATGAAAAAATCAATAACATGAGAAGCAAGCGAAAAATAAATAGCTCGATAACCAAATTTAATTACATATGTATAACCTACAGTCTTAGTACCTCTTATCATCAAATACATATATACATTGTGATTTGATGTAATTTGATAATATAAAAATGTCATAATATTTACATGTACATACATATTTGAATTAAACATTTTTGAACAATCAATCTAAGCAACATATGACCGGTTATGCTAACATCAAAAATTGAAAAAGTAAGAATAATTGAATATTTTATTCCAAATTATTTTTCTTTTGACAGGATAGCTTAAATTTCAGTTTATAATCGCAATATTATTTTATTTTAAATTCTTTGTCTATTATTTGGCAGTCACATTTATCCGTTAGCTCCAAAATATTCTAACAGATGACGTTAACTGTTGGCTGGATTGAGTATTCAATAGATATGTTAAAAACACAAATTTAATAGCATAATAACTACGTATTGATGAAACTAAGGTATGGCCTAAATTTATTTTGTATTTGAATATTAAAATAATTAGTGATTATGCTATTACATAAATTTATATATTTTTAACATAGCGCCATCTGTTAGAATCTTTTGGAGCTAACAAATAATTCTGACTGTCAAATAGTAGACAAATAATAAACAAATAATTTTCAATAATAAAATTTGCGATTATAGATTGAGATGTAAGCTATCCTGTCTCTCAAGTTGGATCAAATTGCACACGGTGTGCAATCAAATTTAAAATCGATTCAGTAGTTTAGGCGTCCATCGCGGGCAAACGCCACGTTGTGATTTTAATTATAAAGATTATATAAATGTTAAATTTTTTACATGACAAAAATATCAACCGGTTTCTTCGCAATTTTCAATATTGAGATTAAAAAAATTTACCGATTCATTATATTCCTTATTAGAAGTAGTATATATATAAATATATAGTATACATATATATATACGAAATTTATTCATGTAATTCGGGTTTTATAATCCAGCGTAAAGGGCGATGATGTACTAACTTTAAATATGTGTCTTTGATGTGATCAATTGTTCAAATAAAATATTTGATTGTATATATTAAAAGAGTAAAAAACACCACAGAGGTTTCATTTGAAAGATGGTATAAGAATTTTTGTAATACAGTATCATTAAAAGTGATGTTTCCATTTATCCAATATGAGAAATTATAATTTAAATTCAGAGAAAATTTCTTCATGATAATAGTATGTCTGTCCGGAAAAAATGAGTTCAATCGGAGCAATACTTCCTTTAGCCCCCATATACCTAACATAAAGATTTTCAAACTTCTGTGCGTCTTTACTCAATATAACTGGGGATTGTATGTGAAGAACCTTGATGAAATCTTAGGAGCTTTCATTTGGTCTGTGGCATGTTAATTGTATGTAGTCTTGGCTAGAATAGATAAAAATCTAATCAATACTGCATTCAACTCACATATTCTACTTATAATGTTTTTGCCGGATATATCGTCAGTGAGTAATTATTAATAGTTACAATATAAAATTGCTTAAAACTATGTTCTAGAGTGTACCAGAGTAATGTTAAAATGAATGTATTCAGCATAATGATTTCCGTCTTTCCACAATATTAAAACCGTTTAGGTTGGTCAAAATGTGTGATATTTTATTGAACCTTATGGACAAGTTTTCTCAAAAGATATGCACTGAATTCGAATGGAATTGGTATTTTTCCTTTTTCTAAGCCTCATATCCCTAATATTATAAATTACGATGCTCTGACTGACGTTTTCCAGATTAACTCAATAAATTAAATAGTGCATCTTTGGCCGAGTTAATATCACATATGTATGTATAAGTATATCACTCATTCGAGGATGGTTTGAATTTAATTTTATATAGCAATAAAAAACTAAGTTTAATTCTTTCGAGCAGCAGAAATGTTTATAATATTAGTACATACACACACGAAAATAAACATGTTAAGATGTAACGGAATCTATCTTATATCTAATACATACATACATACATAAAAATGAAACACTATTTCGTTATGAGCTCGCATAACGTCCGAACTACAGCACAGAAAGACATGAAAATTCACACTAATATTATTTCGTCCTGTTGAAGGTCCTAACGGAGGCCTGTTTGCACAATCACTGTCCATTTTGCAATCTATATGTGTATGAAAGTATATAATAGAAAGTTGCGTTGGTGACACAATTTATAACTCAAAAAGGGCTGCATTGATTTTGTTGAAAAATGGTGGAGCGATGGCTTAAAAGTAGAAAGCGTGTGTTATAATTAAGCATTGCTTTTTGAGGGAATGAGTGAAAACACTTTAGGACCCTTTTTATACGATAAAGCCTTAAATTAAAAAAAAAAAAAAAACGGCGGAAAAGTTGTAGTCCTAATATTTCAAATCATAAGCATGTATTCAATATTTATGTAAGAACTAGCTGACCCCGCAGCCGTTGTCCTGCGTAAAATTATGTATTTTGAAATGAAAAGAAAGTTAAATTTATCATTTCATTTTTTTTTTCAATGTAAGCAGCTTTATAAACAACGTTTTTTGGTTTCTGTTCCGGTGTACAGAAAAGATGGTTTTCCAACTCGTGAGCACGCCACGGCCGTGTGAAAAACATAGCATTTCCTTATTTATGCCGGAATACGTTTGAACTGAAATGGAAAATCGTTAGAAATCAAAGGAATTCGTAGAATCAAGCATTCTCCCCTTGTATTCGGCGCATGAAGATTGCAAAACATAATAACGACGGATCCTACTTTGAGACGCAAATGATGCGGTGGCATACCAAGCCTGTCCAAAGAATTTAGAAATACCACTGGATAATTCACGGCGTCGTATTCATTGTCAAGACGATCGATCGATTTGTATGAGCGCAAGTCTCCCGGAATTTGACTTTGAATCTTCCAGTTTAAGTCAACAACATCGGTATTTTTGGCAGCTAACATTGCGCGTGCACTCAAGGAATCGTAGTTACGATAATTTAGCCGATGTCCGAACATTTGTGATGAGTTCATCTTTCGTGAATTGATATCGAGCCACCGGAAGTATCAACCGAAATTGTACCATTTCCAATTTTTAGCGAAGACGATGTAAAATGTCTTTGGAAATGTCGATGTTTATATCGAAAAGAATGCGAATTTCATTTTCATTCCAGTGATTAACGTGTTCCAGCTGGCTTACTTCTCCAAAACTTGCACACATCGAACCATTCACAGTAAGAAATGACTCAAATATAGTTGAACCGCGTACATTAATCATACGCGTACATAAACAATCGTCGTTTTTCGGGTGGATTGTGTAAATTCGTCCTAATGCATTAGACATCTGGATGTCCATCTACTGCTTGCCCTAGCTCTTTGCGTAATTATTTCTTCGACGATGCATTCCATGTATAATATCAAGGTATTTCCGAATAGAGCAATGTTCTTACAAACGGATCACTGACGAAAGTTGAGAAAAAACTCGACAATGTCAATTTTGTTGCTGGCGATGTTTCCACTGGCTATACTGTATTCTCTGGGTTGAAGTACACCCTTTGCTCATTCTCCAAATTAACTGCGAGACGCACAACAGTCGGAAAACGTTCATGAATTGCAAAAGTAAATATCCTACAAAGCGCTTTATTGCAGTTCACGTATCGACCGTATCGTTCAAGACCAATACGATCCATGTGTTGTCAACTTCGATATTCACTCTTCTAAGTTGAATGCTGAATGTTCTGTCATCTGGTGAGCGACGCCGATAGAGTTGATATCCATCATTTCCAGTTTGTGTTTCCGAAAGAAAAGCACGTGGATACTGTTTCGTGCATTTATTGTCAGACATACAAACCGAAAAGGGATTGTAGTGTCCGCAAGGTCCATGAACCATATTGGTTTCCACCACTTCATATAATACTGGATCTTTCTCTACATCAGGAATTTCCGGAGAAATAATTTCATCAATTTGATCTGGTGTAACCATCATCCACCATCCAAAGAAGAATGTATGCGTGCCGAAAACCTATATTTTGCCACTCAACCGAGTACATCTAGCATCCAACAGCACGATATACATATACGTTGCTTCAAGATAAAGTCAATCAAACATCGCAACTGTTGTTTGAAAAGTTGTGCTGTAATGATCGCTTGCTGATTGACCGCGATCCATAATTCCGCACGTATGTCACCGCATCCTGGGAGTGCTTCTTGCCTTGCCTTGCCTTGGGCTGCCATACATTGATGGCAAAACGAAGGCCGAGCGATATTAGGGCGACCTCTTCGTGGCTTCGTAACAAATTTCAATCTGCAATTGACCTCTTTGTGTGAAACACACGTAAAGTTTTCTCTGAATAATTTTCAATAATTTTTCTTTTGAATAGCCGGAATAAAAAAGCAAGCGACCGAAATTAAACTATTCAAATAATTTACAAATCAAAATATTGAAAAACAAAGCAAACAAAAATTGAAAAAAAAATTGTATGGAAAAAAGTTACTATTTGGAATTATCCAATTTTATCGAGTTTTCATTGTTTTTAATATGTATTCTGCTATTCGGGGTGGAGACAAATCCAACGAATCAATAACCATGAATATTGGTTCAGCAGACCTCGAGTTGTAAGTGTTCGAACAAACCGGTCTTTATTTTATATATATAGATAATTTTGACATTTTCTTACTTCTAAAAGAAAATAATATCACGTAGATACTGCCAGTGTACAGTAATTTTTGATTATAGCGATTGTGGTTAATGAACAAGACAGTTTTTTTTGAACACACCATGATGATTCAGCAAAGCATTTATAATATCACTACAGAAAATAGCATTGGCAGATGTATCGAAAGGCATTGCGGCTACATCATTAGATGAGGGGCAAACGACGCACAGGCATTCATAACAAATCAAACAGAACAAATAACACACAAAAATAGCGGAATAGTTACAGTGTTGAGAAGAAGTTCAATCATAATTTGAGTTGAGTAATATCATGATATCATCCACAACAACGTAATAAAGGCAAGATGCCAGTTCTAAATTCCACGCGAGTGGAACCGTAGGTTTGCACCTAGTATGTAAAAATTTGTAGCTTTTACCATGAAATTTTGAAACCTCAAGCATTAATAAATACGTATGTATGTATTAAATCGAATTTCTTTATGAAGAAATAAGTGTATGTATATTAATAAAATTTTTATTCGTCCTTTAAGCGGACACCCCCCATAAGCGGACAAAAATTGTAGAACCGGCAGTGTCCTCGAGTTGCAGGTTTCACTGTATATTATTACCTGAATGGAAGGATGGGCTGTTTGTTTTTATATGTGCATGTTTAGATTATTTAAAAAAGGGAATTAATATATATACACATGTACATATATTTTCATAGATACATATATACGAATAGTGAATATTTTTTACACGTACATTCATCATCACCTAGGTGGTAGTAGGTTGTTGCGAAATATGACGGCGTTGCGTGTGGTATTATTGATGGCTCTTCAGTGGAAGTTGTTGCATCCAAAGCAGCAGCAGTCGCGGCAGCCACAACTGATTTGCCCGTAATGACTCCGCCGACACCACCGATTCCAACGCCGCCACCGACAACACCACCGTTGCCACCGCCGACACTAACGCCACTGAAACTGCTGACGCCGATGGCGCCGCTGCTACTATTATTACTACCGACACCAACACCCAAACATGGTAGGTTTCTCATCGCTATAACATTATCTACAAAAGAGAATAAAGAAGAAAAGGTTTTATACAGATTTAGATGTATTATTAGACATATTTTTATATATTTTTAGGTTTTCTGTTTGATCTGCAAATGTGGGTGTACTGGCATGTTTAAACCTCTCAATACAAGAATATAAATATAATATACTCGTATATTTGCATACATTTTAAATCAATGTATGATGTATGTATCAATCAGTGTTTGGTAGTTGCAATTAGCTCGAAGAAATATTGCTATTGAAACATGTTATTTGTAATACCTGAACCGAGATATAAAGGGTGATTTTTTAAGAGCTTGATAACTTTTTTTAAAAAAAAAACGCATAAAATTTGCAAAATCTCATCGGTTCTTTATTTGAAACGTTAGATTGGTTCATGACATTTACTTTTTGAAGATAATTTCATTTAAATGTTGACCGCGGCTGCGTCTTAGGTGGTCCATTCGGAAAGTCCAATTTTGGGCAACTTTTTCGAGCATTTCGGCCGGAATAGCCCGAATTTCTTCGGAAATGTTGTCTTCCAAAGCTGGAATAGTTGCTGGCTTATTTCTGTAGACTTTAGACTTGACGTAGCCCCACAAAAAATAGTCTAAAGGCGTTAAATCGCATGATCTTGGTGGCCAACTTACGGGTCCATTTCTTGAGATGAATTGTTGTCCGAAGTTTTCCCTCAAAATGGCCATAGAATCGCGAGCTGTGTGGCATGTAGCGCCATCTTGTTGAAACCACATGTCAACCAAGTTCAGTTCTTCCATTTTTGGCAACAAAAAGTTTGTTAGCATCGAACGATAGCGATCGCCATTCACCGTAACGTTGCGTCCAACAGCATCTTTGAAAAAATACGGTCCAATGATTCCACCAGCGTACAAACCACACCAAACAGTGCATTTTTCGGGATGCATGGGCAGTTCTTGAACGGCTTCTGGTTGCTCTTCACCCCAAATGCGGCAATTTTGCTTATTTACGTAGCCATTCAACCAGAAATGAGCCTCATCGCTGAACAAAATTTGTCCGAAAAAAAAAAAAAACCGAACACTGATTTTGGTAATAAAATTCAATGATTTGCAAGCGTTGCTCGTTAGTAAGTCTATTCATGATGAAATGTCAAAGCATACTGAGCATCTTTCTCTTTGACACCATGTCTGAAATCCCACGTGATCTGTCAAATACTAATGCATGAAAATCCTAACCTCAAAAAAATCACCCGTTATTTGAGTTATATCAAAATGATCAGAATGAAAAGAAGATTTGTTTTACGGGTGACTGCCTCACGTTAAGTTCTTGGTACTCTAAGGAGGTTGGTATTCCCATCTGAACCATTATCACAAACATAAAATTCAATTAATCGACAGATATAAATTGCAAACACTAAACCACAAATCAAGCAAAAAACTTCAAATTCTAAATATAAAAATTAATAATATACAAAATAATATAAAAGTATATAGAACATTTGTGATTTAAAACCGCGACTCGGTTCTCTATTTTCATTTGAATGAGTTTTAAAAAGTATCGATGTAAGTAGAATGTCATCATGAAGTCGCGTATCCATATTGGTAATTTTGCAGGATATATTAATGATATTAAGGGAAGATGTTGATTTAGGTTCCCCTTAGAAGTAATACAATTATCTGCGTTCTTCTGATTGATTTATATGTATGTATGTATGCGTGCTAGAGAGTTTCTTTATTTGTTTTTTTCACATGTCCTGTATACTGAATCTCATCGTTATGGTTGAGTTTAATCGCGAATATCAGTATTAGCGCAAGATATCTCATTAAAAATAGACGAAATTTAATTGGAATTACGTTATTCTTTTGTAAAAACAAAAATGTGTAGACTAACATGAATAATATGTATAATCTTTCATAATATTTAGGTGGAGTTTAAAAAAATTATTTCGGATAAATAAGATCTATCTTATTTTGAAATTTCATCTAAACGGACTAGACCTTGATTGGTTCGGAAGACTGGTCGACATTTTTATACCCTTAACAGGACATATTAAGTTTGTAACACCCAGAAATAAACTTCGGAGACCATAATAAATATTATAATATATGTATATGGAGAATGGAGTCATGTGTAGAAGTTCACGCAAGTGAGGAAAGTTCTCTGATCGCCATTCAGAAGGCGAAATATCCCCTACATAGGGTTGTGCGCTGGGTTTGGGACCCGCTACGTAAAAAAACACCCCCAGCGAATAGTAACAACCAGCCTCGGATGAGAGACCCCCCTTTTGATGACGACCATGGAAAACGAAATAAGGACTACGAATTTAGGGCATGCACCTGGAATGTCCGGTCTCTTAATTGGGAAGGTGCCGCTGCCCAGCTGGTTGATGTCCTCGTGAAAATAAAGGCTGACATCACCGCCGTCCAAGAAATGCAATGCACGGGACAAGGACAGAGACGAGTAGGTCCTTGTGGCATTTACTACAGTGGCCATATAAAGGAGCGCAAGTTTGGTGTGGGATTCGTGGTGGGAGAGGGACTAAGTCGCCGAGTACTATCATTCACTCCGGTGAATGAACGTCTAGCCACAATCCGCATCAAAGCGAGGTTCTTCAACATATCGCTGATTTGTGCCCACGCCCCGATGGAAGAGAAGGACGATGTGACCAAAGATGACTTTTATGAGCGCTTGGAGCTCATTTATGTGAGCTGCCCCGCCACGTTGTCAAAATTGGCAGTGAACGCGCAACGCCAGGGGAAGGCGAACCCGATTACCCAATCGATGACGATGGAGCAGACGTTCCATTGCCCGACCAAGAAGAAGTTCGAATAGCAGTTACCCGCCTGAAGAACAACAAACGGCGGCGAAGAACTGATAAAGAGCATACTTACATCAGCTTCCATGTAAAATAAGGTCGGACGAAAGCATGCCCAACGATTGGAATTTAAGTGTGCTATGCCCAATCCTTAAAAAAGGAGACCCCACAATCTGCGCCAACTACCGTGGGATAAGCATCATCAATATCGCATATAAGGTTCTATCGAGCGTATTGTGTGGAAGATTAAAGCCCACCGTCAACAAACTGATTAGACCTTATCAGCGTGGCTTTAGACCTGGCAAATCAACAACTGACCAGATATTCACCATGCGCTAAGTCTTGGAAAAAAGCAGTGAAAGGAGAATCGACACACATCACCTCTTCGTCGATTTCAGAGCTGCTTTCGACAGCACGAAAAGGAGCTGCCTTTATGCCGCGATGTCTGAATTTGGTATCCCCGCAAAACTAATACGGATGTATAAGCTGACGTTGAGAAATACCAGAAGCTCAATTAGAATCGGGAGGGACCTCTCCGAGCCATTCGATACCAAACGAGGTTTCAGACAAGGCGATTCCCTATCGATCGACTTTTTCAACCTGCTTCTGGAGAAAATAGTTCGAGCTGCAGAACTAAATAGAGAACCATCTTCTATAAGAGTGAGTAACTGCTGGCGTATGCCGCGCTGTTAGTTTTGGTGTCTCCAGACTGGACAAGGAAGCAAAACAAATGGGTCTGGCAGTGAAATAGGGCAAAACGAAATATGTTCTGTCGTCAAACAAACAGTCGTCGCACACACGACTTGGCTCTCACGTCACTGTTGACAGTCATAACTTTGAAGTTGTAGATAATTTCGTCTATTTAGGAACCAGTATTAACACCACCAACAACGTCAGCCTGGAAATCCAACGCAGGATAACTCTTGCCAACAGGTGCTACTTCGGACTGAGTAGGCAATTGAGAAGCAAAGTCCTCTCTCGACGACCAAAACCAAACTCTATAAGTCACTCATAATACCCGTCCTGCTATATTGTGCAGAGGCTTGGACGATGGCATCATCTGATGAGTCGACGTTGCGAATTTTCGGGAGAAAAGTTCTGCGAAAGATTTATGGTCCTTTGCGCGTTCGATGGAACGATGAGCTATACGAGATATACGACGACATCGACATAGTTCAGCGAATTAAAGGACAGCGGCTACGTTGGCTAGGTCATGTTGTCCGAATGGATGAAAACACTCCAGCTCTGAAATTATTCGACGCTGTACCTGCCGGGGGAAGCAGAGGAAGAGGAAGACCTCCAGTCCGTTGGAAGGACCAAGTGGAGAAGGACCTGGCTACGCTTGGAATATTCAATTGGCGCCACAATGCGAAAAGAAAAAACGACTGGCGCACTGTTGTTAACTCGCTATAGTCGCGTAAGCGGTGTCTACGCCAATTAAGAAGAAGATGTGATCAGCATGTTGTGTTGAATGGAATTATTCCGATTGTCCATCTCGAAGTCTGTATATAGGCGAACTCATCTTTCACATTTTGAGATATCAATCTTAAGATGGTACGAAGTTCATAATACAAGTATTAAATCATCAATTAACAACTTTGTAATTTACTCTTTCTTGCAAAACTCAATATAACATTAATAAAATGGAAAATTTAAAATTTGGTGTTACTTTACGGATACATTTACTTTAATACCAGTATAATAACATACATTTATACATATGACCTCAGCCAAAAAACGCGTTGCTGGGTCTTCTAGTGTATACATAATAACAGTTCAAGTATTTAAAATAAACAAGAAAATTATGGGCAACAAACAAACGTAATATGAATAGATTTTGCACCATATTACTGATTAAATCCAAAGCATTCATTGAGACCTTTTGAGAAAACATTCAGAAAGCCACATAATACTGTCAACCAATACTAATATCAGAAAAATACGCTTCAACAGCCGTTATGACCTTTTCATTTGATGAAAAACGCTTGCCATGCATACATTTTTTGAGTTCTGAAAAAAAATGGAAGTCGCTGGGGCCAAATCAAAAGGATTTTTTCTTTTGCAAACCGGGTCTTTTTTCACAATTTTTTCATTTAACTGGTCTAACTGGTCGCAATAATATTAAGAATTAATTTTTTACCAGTTTGCAAGTAATCCACAAACAAAATTCCTCTCGCATCCAAAAAAACTGATGCTATAACCTTCTTGGCCGATTTCCGGTCCCGAACTCGTTTCAACGCCGAGAAACCACGTTCACACCAATCTTTAGCCTCTTGTTTTGATTCAGGATCGTGATGCTTGACCCAAGTCTCATCCAGAGTAATGAATCGACGCACAAAATCCACTTTCTCCTTTTTAAAACGCCTCAAATTTTACTGAAATGTTCCATTCTTAGCGAATGCGGCACCCGTTGTGCGTATAGCTCACACTGCCTAATGAGATGTGAAGAGCCTCTACTAAATCTCTCTCAGTCAATCGTCAATCTTCTAAAGCCATACCCTATATTTTGGCCATGGTTTCTGGTGTTGATGCGCCCTTTGGACGCCCTTCACGTGGATCGTCTTCAATGCTTGTACGACCACGTTTAAATTCAGCAACCCACCTTTCTACTTTCCTAATTGTAGGTGAACAATCATTATATACTTTTAACATTTGTTCGTGAATTTTTTTTGGTGCTACACTTTCAAAAAATAAGAATTTTATCACTGCACGATATTGTTTTTTCCATTGTAAAAAAATACTATGACACGGCGACACCATATGGCTTGTAAACAAAGAATGAACTGACAGATTGAAATGAAACTTCACATACGTTCCTATGATGAGTTTACCAACAAAACAAAAAAATAAAATGTTCTAGTAGCAACGCCCTCTCGATTCGAACGACAAAACTTGTGGAATTGATACCATTGGACAGGACTGATCTGGTCCATTTAATATCGCGCGCAAACCAAATCGACAATAACCTTAATGTTTTCGCAAAAATTTGTCTGTCGATAACCATGGAAAAAAGTTTTGCGCATAATCGTGTTCGCCTCAAAAAAATTGTAGAGCATCGTCGCTTATGGATTTTGGTTAATATCATGCCATCTTTGTAAAAGGCCAAATTTGATCATATGGTAGCAAAAATAAAGAGTGGGAACCTACGAGCGTGATCCGAAACTGAAAACAATTCCTGTACAAATTTTTTTAATATCGAAATTTGGTAAAGAGTTACCGTCCTTATAGTTTGAAATAGTGAAGATAAAGGAACTGTACCCATGATGTAAGTGTACAGTTTTTATAAAACGTAGCGGTGGACTCCAGTTAACCAAAACATTCGTTTGTGGCTTATACCTTAATTAAAACGCCGGCCTCAAATTAGCGTATATAAAATGGTTTTTACGTATTTGATGCCTATAAGAATGGAAGTTAATTCTCAGTCTGATGCAAATAATTTTTAAATATTGTAAATTTTGTTATTAAAGCAAAATAAGCTTGGGAGAGATGGATAAATTGACATTTGCCTAACATTGTAATTTGTTATATCGTCAAAATGTATCGAAAGTGTTCTAACGGTCCGACAGTTTCTGTTATCTATGTGGGAATTAACTTTTAAATCTCAACGTCGTAATATCACTACATTAATCAACATGCCCATGGCCTTTTTAAAAAAATGTATGATTTAATGTTACGAGGAAACCTAGCATGCCATTTTTTTCGTTCACATATTATTGTTTTCGGGCATCTCGACACGCTAAAGTTTAAAGTTTGACTAACAGTCAAATCTTTTGCCAGTGCTAAGTCTGTATGTGGGCATTTGTTACCATACATAATACATTATTTGCGAAAAGGCGGCGGGTAGGTAGGTTCGAGCGAATGTTTTGAGCTCTTGGAACTGTTTAAATTTATGTGGATGAAAAAAATTTATGTTGAAAAGATAAATATACTTTTTTCTACAAATGTATTCTTGAAAAAAAAAAGATTTCATATTTTCGGACTATAATAAATGTAGCATAAATTTTATATACAAATTAAAATAACAAATTTACTATGAGCAATATTGCATAATTTTTCCGCAAATTAACAATATTAAACTAAATATTAATTTTTTGAAGAAAATGTATTCAATTATTTTGAAAATGCACTTTAACACAACCGTCTTAATAATCGCTCTACTAAATTTAATACAATATTACCGAAATGAAACTGCCGTCGGTATGTGTGTAAATGGGATGTGTTGCCTTTTCGAAATTTTAATAGAAATTAAAACTGATCTGTCAAACTGTTGAAGTGACAGTTAATAAATAAATAAGCAATATGGAGTCTCCACAGGCAATACGGACAGCAATGCAGTTAGTATACTATACAATAAATTTTTGCCTGTCGAAATGCCAAGTCAGTGACCTTAGTACATTCAAAATGTTTTATAAGTTTTCATGAGTAAAATATTAAAATTTTGTTAACTGTCATTAAAGGCAAGAAAGCCACAGAAACAAAACTTCACCAGCTATGATTTAAAATTACATTATAATAAATTGTTACGACTTTTTAAAATGTGTCAAATAAATTTTTTAAAATGTGCAGTTATAAGAATTAAACATATGCGACGAAAAGGTTCGTTTCATTCAAAATTAGATTTACAAGATTTTAACAGCAAGCGAGCTGGGATGTTAAACTTAACTTCAGACAAAGGAAAATCACTGTAAACTGTACCTAAAGTTCCATACCACATCTTCCAATATAGGCCTAACCAGAGTTGTAATGTATTACGTATGTATATACAAATGTGTTGCATATGTACATATATATGTACATACATTTATATATTAGGCTATTACTGAGGTTATATAGTTTTACCTTTGTGTGGCATATCATCAAGTGAAGGTATGCGATCGATCATTGCTCCCGACCATGGCGAGATGACAGCTCCCATTGATGGTGTTGGTTGTAGAGCAAACATTTCGAGTAATTTCCGTTGTTGATCCTGTGTGACTTGTTGATGCTGCTGTTGTTGTCGATAATATGAATAATGTTGTTGATTGTGCTCAGATGAGTGTGTTATAGGTGACTGTTTTCGTTGATATAACGTTTGTGCCAAATTTTCATGATAATAAAAGTTATTATAAAGAGGTTGTTGCTCTTGATGTGGTTGATAATGGTCGAAATTTGAATGCGAACTATGTTCAATTTTTAGACATTGTGGCTGTTGTTGCTCTTCGGAGTGTGTCAGCGGCGACTTGGATGGGGAATTTTCCGGTGTGTCTATTGTTGATTGAAGTTCACGTTTGTAGTGTTGTAGTTGATTGCTGTAATCCGCAACGTTGTTGTCGTTCTCACCAACGTCACTAATTATACTGGTGCAGCCCGTCAGCTTAATGACGGCTAGTTCGTTATCCACTTTACACGAAATATTGCAAACTTTTAATTCTATAATTAATTTATATACATGGCACACAAATTCACTTTCAATAATTGTATTTTATATCACTCATATGCATTACCGAAATTTCGTTTCAATGTGCATAGAAGAGCATTTAGTGACACCTTATTTTAAATTTTGCAATATAAAAATTACTTAATTCGTTTGAATTAAAAAATGTATTTGAATGTTTATATGAAAATATAGTTTGTTTTTTCTGTTCTACGCTTTGTATACAAATATCAGCGCTTTAATAAATGAAAAGGATCGATTTGTGTTTTATTGAAAAACATATTTCTTAAAAATCGCTCATATTTAAACATTTATCTTAGTTTTATTGATATTTATATTTGCGAATTAATAACTAACTTAAATATTATGAGTTGAGGACCACGCCCATCTATCACAAGTAATTTGACTACAACTGAAGTACATTTTAAAGATTTAGTATCTGATCCTCCGTGAATTTATCACATAAAGTACTTTAACGTACTGTCATATTATTTTTGAACCATTCTTTTTGGAAATCTAGATATAATACATAAGAAAATAAAGTAAAATTGTTTAAAATTAAGTAGCCAATAATGATTTTTTATTAAAGCTTAGTATGTTACTTAGCATACAAAATATGCATTTTTTCGACATCTCACTTTTTGAGGAGCATCTGGTTTATCTGGAAAGCAATAGGACTGATTTTCTTCCGCTGCGACAGTACTTCGTGGTGTTACGTGGAAGTCCTCAAGAGACTCAAAGGCTCACGCCGCCTTTCTTGTTAATAGATGCAAAGATACACATTTTTAAAGAATTGTAAAGATTGGTTCAATAAATTTTTCTAATTCGACTCAGTCCTGTTACTTTCCGGACAAATCGTGTATATGAATAAGAGATAATTTTAATTGATTAAACGAAAATCACAACAATCAATATACTAGCGGTCAGTAAAAATCTATGTATACCAGAACAGCAAGATGCTGGATAGTTTTTGGAGTTACAATACTCTGTCAAAATCAATTACTATTCATTATTGTTTGAGTTTATACCATGTTCGGACCGGTATTAAACATATCTTCAAAACACAAAGTCGCTCTGTCCGACATCGTGTGTTTTCAATGCGTTTTCATTGACAATTCACATATTTGTTTGTTTGATAAGTTTCGGAATCTTTAATATTTGCTTAAAACTATTATTAAAAATCGTGTTCTACTCGTATAAAATTTCAACAAGAAAATCTTATTAATGAAAGTGATAGGGATAGAGACTATCAGTGGCGTAGCTACAACTTCGGGCGCCCGGGGCCAAGGATGTTCTGCCGCCCCCCTTTATCTAGGTAGGTAGTTTCATGAGGTGGTTCGAACAAAAGTGAATTTTTACAAATATCTTCGATATTAAGTTTATATAATTTAGGAACTAAAAGCCACTCAAATTCTGAAGTTCCAAAATTCTCACAATACGGTTTTTAAGGAAATTGATAGTAAATTTACAAGACATCTTATTAAAAGCCATAGAAAAAACCCATTTTCGCCCTATATCCTGTACACTTTTGACACAATTTGCAGGAATTTGTGCCCGAATTGGAATTTTTAAATACCATTTTTGAAAATTTGGAAAAATAAAAGTATTTGTTACATTCAAAGCTTAGCGTAACTGTGAGAGTGACACGTCGCGACGACAGAGTAAAAATAAAGATACTGTTGCGATCAAAGCTAGAAAAGTGCATCATCTTTAAGTCCTATCACTATTTTTAAGAAAGATATAAGCCAAAAGATATAAGACAAATTCAAAAACTGAAGAGTATTCGAGTAAAAATTAATATTTTTCATTGTTATTAAGATCATTACATTGTGAGTGTACAACTCTTTATCTTTTATAATAAATTTTGTAAAAAAATTTGTTGAAATATTTTATTAAAAAACAGCCAAGATCGTTTTGCCGCCCCCAAGACGTTGCGCCCGGGGCGACTGTAAGTTCACAAAATAGATTCGGCTTGTAGTGAAAATACAAGCCCGTTCGAGAATTCCGATTATTAGTTAAAATCTCTTAGGCTAATGGCCTAATAATTGTTAACAGATGTATGCCACATTGAGGTTCACTCATCATTTCAATTTCAATTAGCAGTGAACTATTATAAATCAAAGGATGGTATTCCCACGTTTTGATGACATTAGCTGATGGTAAGTAAAGTCTTGCGTCTAAGCAACGCATACGATAAATTTTCAGATACCGTTTTATTTACAAAACGGCGGAAATCCGGGGCGATGCAATGACTCTCAAATCTCGCAACTTAAGCAAGAAATCGAATTGTCTTTTAAGCACATTTTAAATGTGCAAGTATTTATAATAGGGGTTTCGGCTTTTGCATTTAGCAAAGAAGTGATGAAACCGTGTTCATTGAGCAAAAATCAAAATGTCGTGAGAAGATATTCAAGTACGCTCTTTCGTAAACAAATCGACAAATATCGACAAAATCTTCTACTTGACGGAGTGAGTTTTCAAGTAGTTTTCCGTGAAAACTGGGTTTCAATGGTGTTTCGTTGGACAACTTTAGGACGAAAACAAATTTCTTCTACGAAAACATGTTTATATAAATATAGTTTTGGCCAAAACTACAGCAGTTTCTATTTTTCTTAAATCAAAACAAAAAAAAAACAGAAATAAGAACATTTCGCATATATTATTAATTTAAATATTTACTTAAATTTAAATAAAATAGTTGTTGTGATTTTATTTTACTGTAATTTTACGAGTATTACTTAAAATAGTTCATAGTTGTCAAGAGTTCAAATATTTATGTACATTTCCAAAGCTTTAGCAAAAATTTTTGATAGTTCAAGTCTGACCTTGTAGGCAGTATTTTTTATAGAATTGTTAGAGTTACCGAAGCGCTTTAACATGACATCATTCGTCTTTGGAATTGGAACACATTTTTTTCAGTATTTCATAGCAATTAATAATGTCTCTATAGCAATTAAACATAATAGCACAGAAACATATTTGACAGTTTAGAGAATTTTCGTTTTCGAAAAATAAACTTTTTAATCCAAAGGATACAAAGAGAAAAAATGTTAACTTCGGTCGCTCCAAAGCTAGAATACTCTTTACGGGTGAATGGCTTACAGCATCCTCAGTTTGTATGGTAGCTACCTGTTATATGCCGATGCGATACATTTTTTTAATATTTTTCCGTAGTATTTGATAATTATCCATGGCAAATTTTGTGAAGATATCTTGTCAAATACAAAAGTTTTCCTTACAAGGATATGTATTTGGTCGTTCATTTGTATTTATTTCTTATTATTTTTTAATGTAATGTTTCTTTATACTTGTTTTTGGATTGAATTACTTATATTTTCTATTTCTTTAAGGGTATTTATTAAGCATATTCCAATACCAGTAAGTAGTAGAAAATTTACTACACGTTCAAATATGAACCGTCATTTTTGATAAGGATAAATGTTAATTAAGAAATTGTATTTTTTCTCAAGCGTGTCATGCACGGTTCATATTAATGATGGATAAAGTAGTATATACAATGTGTACTTTACGTGTATGTAATTGAGATAAAATTTCGGTATCACGCTAAGCTAGAACTCAGTAGGTGGCAATGATGAAGATGTAAACATACTAAAGCCTCGCACTCTTCTACGGCGAAATAAATATTATATATGCACTTTTTTACAGAAACAGATCGCAAAACACATAGGAGCGTTCATGCATATGTATGTATGTACATATATAAGAAAATGTAAATAGGCATACAAACAGCCTTACAGGCAAACCACAGGTGGGCGTCAATTGAACAATCCTAACCACCCCACTCTGCATGCGGTGTCAAACGAATACCTTTTTACTCCATTCTAAAAATTTTGGATGTGCTTTTTCGAAGAAATATATCAGAACTTTCGTACTGTTATGGTCGGAATTAACTGAAAGCTTTTGTTTTGCAACCTTCAATAGCACTTAAAAACACACATTTACATATATGTATGTATGTGATAACATTTTACCTCACTTTATTTGATTTCACGTTTTCTTTCTACAGCGTACAAACATACATTCGCCTTAGAATGTACATACATAGTTGAGTACATATACATATTCAGTCACTTAATGATGATTTATATTTTGATGTTATCTAATATTTTAATTAAATTAGTTATTATCCAAATTAAAATAA
Organism: Bactrocera dorsalis; assembly: GCF_023373825.1. Lineage (NCBI taxonomy): Eukaryota > Metazoa > Arthropoda > Insecta > Diptera > Tephritidae > Bactrocera > Bactrocera dorsalis. The sequence continues at coordinate 29,709,749 of NC_064308.1, forward strand.
AAATTATTTTTATTATTAAATAATATTTTATTATTATGTGTTTGTTTTTTGCTTTCGGCAGTGAATCCACTATTAATATACTTATAAATAAAGTAAAAAAAGTATAAAGAAATTATGAAAAATAATAATAACAATATCAACTTGTTTTTTTAATATATACATATGTATATCTATAAAAAAATTTCCAGTTCGAGCTTTTATTTATTTTTTTCATATTACTTTTGGTTTCAAACAAGTTGGACTAAAAAATTTCTTCGAACTTTTGACCATGCAATCCAAGTTATAGAGTTTAAACGCTATTTTGAACACATGTTGCTTTGTAGTTAGTCGGCCAAATAAAATTGATAATATTATTATATGTTATTATTTTACTATAAATATGATTTTCTTTAATTTTGTTAAATTTTTTAACATATTTTGTTTTAACAGATTTTAAACTTCATTTATGCCTATAGTCCACGGACATGTACATACATATATCTATGTATGTAAATATACATATATTACATGTAAATAAATATGTTATTACTTTTTTGATTTTCTCGCTTCATATCTCATTTAATCGCATAAATTAAGATAACACATTTTCTCACAAAATCTTACATTTATAACCCAAATTTGATTTAGTAAAATATTTGAGTCGAACACTACATCCAGCACTTAGACTACCGCACAGGTATTTATGTTTGATTGATTCACTATATTACCGGCAAATTTTAATATATTTCTAACAACTCTGTTTCATTTATTACCAAAAATTTAGTTAATTTCTTTAAGGGAACTCGCTTGCTTGCCACAGTGTGTTACACGTAGAAGTACCGAATCTGGTCGCACGCACTTTTCACTTTTTACACTGTGCTTGAAAAATACAGCTGGCCGGGTTGTGTCCGTTTATTTGTTCGTTGATTATTTTGTGAGTACTAACTGCCACTAGCGCCCATTTACTTTATTGCCACCGTGTACACTATAGTGGTGCTCACCGTTTGATACAATCACAACTACCGTTGTTACCATTGGGTTTTTAAAGACATGAATGAATGTTTGGAATACGTTGCATTGATTTGTTCCTCACTTTTTTATTTACTTTTGATTCGCTATATATGCATACTGTTCATTCGCCAAAGTCAAACTTCGGTCGTTCCCTTTCTTTGTTCGAATGCCGAATTTACCTAACTTTGATATGCATTGTATGCGAGTGAGAAAGCAATATCAGTAACTCTAATTGGTTGCGACTTTTTTCGCTTCTCAGCAAGAAATGGGTTTCTTGCTCGTATCCATTGGTGCAACATTAGAAGAGTTGCGCTATTGTTTACGTTCGTAGAAATGTACGAGACAACTCATTGTTGTTCGAGTTTACAACCAAGGATACTTATGGAGAGACTAAACTAAACAGTCATGTGCATGTTATTGGAATCACTTTAATATATACACGTTTTTCATCGTATATTTATTTTCTTATACTGCTTTTGTATTCATTAACATTATAAAACATAATACTATTAATATTGAAACACATTTTCGAAAGACAAATTTTCAAACGGCGTACTAAATCACGCTAGGTTATAAGAAAGTAAGGTTTGTTGGTTTTGCAATCGCGCTATTATTATAAATATTATTGTTATAATATTGTAAACATATATACGTCTGTAAACGCTTGTGCAATTCGGTTTCACTAATTTGTTTGGTGGAAATTTCTATAAGCCAAGCAATATTTTAGGAAGTACTGGGTTTGGGCATTTTATAAACAATATCTTTTTTTTTTACTTTTTAAAACAATAAAAAAATGTCGTTTTGGGTCATTCACAATAGTAAATCTTGTCTACGATATGTAAAACAAAACTTGATCGAACGTAAAATATAGAAATCTTATATATTACATCACTTTAACGACCACCAATTTATATACAATATCCCACAAAGATACACTGTTATAAATTAAACAAGCCCTCTCCTTTTTATTGAGCTAATAATATTGGTCGATATACATATATGTATATGAATAAAGTCATCCGTAAGCTCGAAAATCTTTATATTAGGTGTATCGGAGCTCACGTAAGTATTGACCTGTTTGAAGATTGAAAACATTCTCTCTGAATTGCAATTGTATGTATATCCCGATATTTTTGGGCAAAAGTCAACTATAGATACTGGAATCCACATATTCGGTACCTAGGGACTTAAACACTTTTGACACTTTGGACTTGGACATGCTTTGATTATAAAAAGGCATACTTAAAAGATATTATTCATGAAAAGTTGTGCCCCGTTATATCAATTGCTTCTTGATTTGTGCAGTGGAAAGTGAAAGAATCAATGGAATTTAAAATTGTGTTATATGGGAAGTAGGCGTGGTTGTAGCTCATTTTTGAACTGTGACATAGGAATGTGATAAGAATACTACGCACAAAATTTAGTCGAAATCGGTTGGTCAGGTCCCGAGGTGCCACGCCCATCGTCCAATTTTCCCACCGGCTCCCATTCAACGTTCTCATACCATTTCGTAGGTAAAACTTGCGTGGCTAGTTGTTGATTTATGTACTTTTAGTAGGATTCAACATTACCGTTATATGTGGAGTGAGCGGGGTTATACTCGTATACAAATTTCATTAATTTTCACACTGTCGGTAGGAGTTCATATAGAATTTGCACTGAGAAAATTTGTTTGTTGTGGCTTTAGAGGTTTAAGAGATATCTACATTAAACTTATTAGAAAGCGGGGCATGCCCACTTTTTCAAAATTGTTTGCCCACTGGTGCCCCTTGCTATTGCGATCCCCTGTGCCAATTTAGAGTTTTTTATCTGAATTTAGTTCTCTTTTATAGCAATTTATAATGTGTCGGTTAATGGCGTTTTGTGGGTGCGGCAGTGGTCCGATTACGCCCACCTATGAACTCGTAATTTTTTTTACTAAGGAACGCACATGCTAAGTTTCATCAATTTATCTCAATTTTTACTCAAGTTATAGCTGGCACGGACGGGCGGACGGACGCACAGACATACAATCACCCGGATTTCAACTCGCCTCGTCATTTTGATCATTTATATATCTTTCTTTAATGGCGTAGACACCGATTGTGCGGTTATAGCCGAATTAACAACAGCTCGTAAATCGTTTCTATTTTTAGCAATTTGTCTCTTAAGTCTCTTAAGACTCTTAAGTCAATGTCATCATATAATCCGTACATCTCATCGTTCCATCGAATGCTATATTCGCCGTTGCCAATGCGCAAAGGACCATAAATCTTCCGCAGAACGTTCCTCTCGAAAACTCGTAGCGTCGACTCATCAGATGTTGTCATTGTCCATGCCTCTGTATTATATAACAGGACGGGAATAATGAGTGACTTATAGAGTCTGTTCTATGTTCGTCGAGAGAGGACTTTACTTCTCAAATCAAAAGGCGGGTCTCTCATCCAAAGCTGTTTTCTTTTTTGCATTGGTAGTTTTTTTACGTGGCGGGTCCCAAACCCAGCGCACAACCCTGTGAAGAAGATGTTTCGCCTTCTCACTTTAGCTCGCCTTCAATCGGCTGTTTTCTGGCTACCCAGAGAAACTTGGTCAAAGGCCGGAAGTCGTGAGCTACTTGACCCATATGTAAAAGAATCGTTTCTGGCCACTCCCAAGTGAATGGCAATCATAACCCCATAGTTTAGTTTTAGGAAATACGTTCAACCGTTTGGTGAACAAAACTATTGTACATTACTTAGTACCTGTAACTACACACATATGAATGTATGTATTAAAACTAATTATTTAATATTTTAGCACATCTAGAAATAAATAAACTGTGGCGGTAAACAAAACATGAATATTTTTTCTGTAACTTGTACTTTCAGTAATGTATGTATGTATGGTGCATGCATATGCACTCACTAAATATGCGATATTTATATGCACATATGTATATAGCGTTGTTTGAGGTTCTTAAACTCATATTTTTCAAGAGTTCCTGTGTAAATATTCAAATATTCGTAATAATTAATAATACTGTAACTCTTTAAAGTACAATATTTATTTTACCATTGAATTATCCATCCAATTTTTATTATCCTCGACACATAAAAGAATTGTTTGTTGCACCTACTCTGCTAAAGTGGAACGAAAATAAATTTCCTGTAGACCCGAAAAATTTCAAAACCAAAAAAAAATGTGTTCACCGTTTAATTACATCTCTGAGATTAATATCTAGGTCACGAGAAAGTTCAATAATCGATGTTTTGTAGAACCAATTCCTTCAATGGGGTTAAGACCTTTAAATTGCAAAAACTTTTGAATAACAAAAATATCTTTATTTTCTTTATTCGAAAACAACTTTATTTACTTCCTTAAATTTACTTACATTCTTTTTCGAATGTTCAAACTCAACTGCTTAATTTTAGTAAGTATTTATTATATCTATATTACTAAATACTATGCCTACATTGCATATTTTGTCAGTTGCTTGCTGAATGCAAAGAAATACATAAAATTCTAAGGAATTCAAAAGAGTTAATTATGTGAAAATCGGCATGTGCCGGAGATGCAGGTTCAAGTTATTGACAAATAATTGTGCATGTGCAGGAAGGGCAATTTAAGAGGTGCTAATTATGAATTTATATTATTTTTATATTATATTAAATATTGAGGCTCCGACGAAATATGCAAAATTACAGTTTTTTATTTGTCTTTTATATAGCAAATCTTGCTAACATTATAATAGTACAAACAATTAATATGTTTATGCTTACATTTATGGTGGTTGACTTCTAATTCTGATATTGTATTCCTTTAATACTTTTTTTGTAAGTTCAATCTGTTTTAAATATAATGATTCCAATTTTAAATTACCTGATTTTTCTTTCATTTTTGTTAGCATATAACACAGGTAGAATAAATGGATCGTAAAGTTTTAATTCAACATTTCTGAATGTTTTATTGCTTGTGTTAATTTCACAATTTTCGAATTTGATTAAAAAATGTCCGTTAATTTTAGTAATAATTTTGTAACAATTATATTCATCTTTGAATAGAAATTTTTAAATATTTGTATATCAGGAAGAATTTTAACTACGGTTCTTCCATTTATTACATTCTTTAATTTAGTTTAAATTGTCTCTAACGTTTACATAAAAAATATTATTAGTTTAATATAATTGATTTATTCTTTACATTGGGGATTGGTTCAATATAATTTTCGATAGTATTTCTTTTAAATATTGTGGAATTTGAAGAATTATTATAATATTATTGTACTGAAAGGCGACTATTATTGTAATATTTCTGTAGCTGTTAAAGTCGTCTATTAAGTCAAGTTCTGTGTTTGTTAAAATGTTAGTTGGAATTACTTCTAGCTTGCTAAAGAATATTATTTGTCCAATGTCGTCGATATCGTTACGTACAAGTGAGATGTCATTGTTTATTTGGTAAATTTGTTCTATAAATGTTATTTCGCCCTCTATTGATGCTATTTTGTTTTGCATAGAATTTTTAAATTTGTTTAGGTAATTTCTTAAAATTTGCTATTTGTTTATGTATTCTGTAATGGTTTACAAAGGTCAACGTCTTTTTATCTTTATTTAATCTTTGTATGAATTCTAGGAATTCAGTTTATTTTCTCTGATTTGTCCAATTGTACTTTAAGATTGGCTTCCTTTAGCCGATTAAAAATAAACTTTATGGAATAAATGTGTTCCTGTAGTGATGTGAACAAGGTATGATTTGGTCTATGGGGAAAAGGCTGTGCCTTATTATCTTATTATTCAAGAAATGCTGAATTTGTTTTTCTACATCTTCTTTATGAATATAAGGATATCCATATGATTTAGTGAAGAATGGGACGTTATCAGTAGTCCTTATCTTATGTTTAATTGCTGATGTAAAACTTAATTTAGTATTTTCTCAATAGCAAATATCTGAATATTTGCTTACAATTGGAATAAGCTTCTTCGTTTTCTTCTATTTTGCCGGCATCTTTGCATTTTACAACAAGAGGGAATTCGCATTTCTCAAACTTAATTGTGTTATCCGAATAGTTTATGCTTGCTTTTAAAGGCCTTATTAAATCGTTCTCTATTAAACCGTCACACATTGGGGTAAAATGTGCCGATTTTGGAGATTAATTCAAAAATCAAAATTCAAGGTACAAGTAAATTTTTGGTATTAAACAAAAGTAGATAAAATTCTACATCACTAACCGAACAAATATTTGGCAAAAAATTTACAGTTTTCTTGTAATATTCTCTGAAAATTGCAAGTTTATTTCTTTTTGTATGCGCACAGTGATATACGTGATTTTTTTCATTTTTCGAAGTTTTTTATTTTCATTAACTGGACAAATCTTGAGAAAATTGTAATGGAGCCTTCTTGTTCAGGTAATTTAGTAAATACAAAAAGATTTCATTTGTGTTTTTACGTGTCTCTAAGTATTTTAATTTTTTTTTTTGGCGAAAGCCTTAAAATATTGGGATTTCGACCTTATATGCAGACATTTAGTTGTGAGTTAAGCGGGGTAAAGCAAATCGTGTTTCATTCCTGTAATCTATGGCTGTTGTAGTTTCTTTTTGTAAAAAAAAAAGTTGCGCCAATACTGCGCACTTTCTCAGTATATGCATTTCTTTATGCAGACTGCCTGGTCAAATATACACGAATTTCTCAAGGCAGAAGAAGAACAAATACAGCAATTGCAAAAAAAAGGTTTGTTATTGTTTTTGTTGTTCAGTGGATGCCTGTTTGCTTTGTTCACACCCTACGTTACGATAAGCGGCAGTTTAAATGCATAAGAACATATTCCGGATTGTCTAAAATTCGCGTTTTACTTACATACATATGTATAATAATAAACACCATCACATAAATTTTTGAAATAAAATTTTGAAAACGAAGCAAAAAGAAAGTAAATTTTTAAGAGATAGTGTGCCTTTGCCTTTGTTAGCTTATGCTGCACAAATGAGTTTTAGAGCTTCAGGGCAAGTGGAAGCGTCAAAGATAGTGAAAGAAGTTGCAAGTTCACCATCGAGAGCGGAAAAATTTCATAAAAGTATTGCCAAATCATCACTATCACAGCAAATGTCCAAAGAAGACGCTTTATTTGTTTAGGTGGAAGCAAAGTTATCTCGACAACAGTACAATGTTATAAGGCAATCTGCTCCAGATAGGTTTCCTTGCTATTCATATGTCCAATCAGCAAAAACGGATTGTTATCCTAGACGTGACAGCATGCATTTTTGCGAGATTTCAGCACAAGTAAGCTTGCAAGCCCTTTTAGACCATACCACTGAGCGTATAAATTTAGCCCAAAATAACGTAATTAAAACATTGAACGATGAGGAAATGACGAATTTATGCTTCTACACTAAGTGGGGATTCGATAGAAGCTCTGGACACAGCTCATATAAGCAAGCGTACCATAATCCGGGTGCAAATGATTCATCAGTCATCACCTGTATTGTTCCAATCAGGTTGATTTGTGGAAGCAAAATTATGTGGAAAAACCGCTGATGGAAAAGTATGCAACGCATTAACCGAAACAACATCTACACAAAAATGTTATTTATGTGGAGCTAGCTCGAAAGATTTTAATAAAATTGATGAAATGGTGAAGAAAGTTGTAAAAACAGAAAATTTACAATTTGGGCTTTCAATACTTCATGGGTGGATTAGGTTCTTTGAATGTCTTCTCCATTTATCATATAAATTGTCTATAAAAAAGTGGCAAGCTCGAACAGAAAGTGAGAAACTATTAGTTTCGGAAAATAAAGCAAGGATTCAAAAAGGATTTAAAGATAAAATTGGTCCGAAACCTGGCTTTGGGAATTCTAACGATGGCAATGCAGCTAGGCGTTTCTTTCAAAATCCCGAGATGTCAGCAGCAATTACTAAAGTTGACATAAATTTGATTAAAAAGATGCATACAATACTCGTAGTTGTTTCTAGTGGGCATGATATTTCGTTCAATGTTATCCTTGGTATAACATGCCTCCAACACTTCACAAATATTTTATCCATGGACCAGAGATAATATCGTACGCTATGTTGCCAATCGGACAATTATCAGAAGAAGCTCAGGAAGCTCGAAACAAAGATTTTAAGAATTTTAGAGAACATTTTTCTCGCAAATAGAGCAGAAAAAAAGCAAATGAAGACATATTTAACAGACTTTTAATCAGTTCTGACCCCGTTATATCAACCACAAGAAAATTACCAAAAAAAAAGTGCAGGATTTACCCGAAGAAGCATTAGAGTTGATCGTGATAGAGAGTGGCAATAATAATGAAGTTGATAATGACGATGATGATGAAGGCGATGATAAAAATTCAAGCGAAGACGACAATGATCATAAATATGATTATAGTGATGAGGAAACAGTTTATATATTTTAAATAAAATTTGAAGCTTAAAAAAATTAAAAATTTAGAAAACCGATGTTCAGCATATTTTTGTTTTTTAAGATATAAAAAAAAAAAACAATAAAAAAACTCGAATTGCATTATTTTCTTACTTCTTTATGATTAATTAACTAAAAAAAATAACTTTTTCATAACTAGAAGACTTGTGGGAATTAATCTCCATTTTGAGCACCATTTACCCCACTGTGCGTCATAGAAATTATGAAATTTATTTAGTCCTGTACCAAATTCTGCAAAAGCTTGATTGTCGCTTTTTCATTTATACAGATGTTATGGTTAATATGTTTATGTAGATGGGGCTTATCTTCAGAATTCTTTTAGGATGGCAAATGCCAGGATTTAAAATTGAGTTAGTTGCACCTGCGTTTACTGTTAATTTTACTACTGTGATCAAAATAAAATAATAATAATAATTTTGTCCATTTCATCTCCTTCAAAGTAATCCCCTACCGCTGCAATACACTTATCAAAGCCTTCTAAGATTCAGCTTTTATATCCTCAATTGAGTCAAAACGGTGTCCGCGGAGTGGTTATGTGAATTTGCTGAATAGCCAGAAGTTACACGAAGGTAAATCAGGCGAATGCGGCACGATATTAGTTGAAATTGTGGCGAAATGATCACGAATATCCAATGCAGTATGAGATGGTGCATTATCGCACTTCTTTGTTCCATAAATTCAGACTAGGAAAAATCGAAGAATTCACTTTTAGAGCCTCACAAAACAACGCGTATCTCAAATACTAATAAATATTTTGACGTGAAATTTAGCATAGATGTCACTAACAGTACTACCAAAACACAGAAAAAAAATTTACCAATTCGAAAAACACGCAAAGTATAAATTAAAAATTCACCTTTCAATTTGATCACAGCAGCATGTGTTTATATATGGAAGTTCTTCGTCGCTGAAGGCCGAACATTTTCAAAAAGTTTTTGATTGTAAGCCCTGTAGTTAGTATCTGTATTCATGGAAGTATAATATTATTAGAATGATATTTATATCCATTGGCTCAGAATGGAAAACGACGAAACAATTTCCGTTTTGGTTTGCAAAATTTTGTTGTGGGTTAACGTTTTGTTGGATAAGGTTTTGCCTATTGAAATTCTGATTACGATTTTATTGATAAAATTGCTTGTAATTACTGGGATTTGAAATATTTTGTGAACTAATATTTTGGTTGAAATTTTGTTATGTGTACTTGTGTTTAGACTTATACGAGAATTAAAAAATTCATCTCGGCTAAAAAAGGGAATTAACTCGTGAATCTTTTCGTGCGATCATTTTACACAACTTTCGACGTGGATTATCACGACAAGAGTGCATCGATGAACTAAAATCTTTGTATGGCTATGAAGCACCATCCTATAGCACTGTGAAAAACTGTTACAACGAATTCAGTCGTGGCCGACGCTCGATCAAAGAAGAATTCCGTGAAGGTCGTCCAAAAACAGCCGTTGTGCCAGAAAATATCGATGCCGTACGTGAACTGATAATGCAAGACTGTCATGTAACATACCTTCAGATAGAGGCATGCCTATGCATTTCTCCCACCAGCATACATTCGATATTGCATGAACACCTGGCCGTAAAAAAGGTTTGTTCTTGTTGGATCCCGCACAATTTGACAATCGCTCAAAAAAAGGCTCGTGTGAATTGGTGTAAGAAAATGTTGAAAAAATACGATCGCGGTGCTTCAAAAGACGTTTATAAGATCGTCACAGGTGACGAAAACAGCAATCGACCGTGTGGGCCTTCCAAGACGAGCCAAATACAACGAAAGTTGTTCGTGGAAGAAGCACTTCGAAGCAAATGGTCGCCTGTTTCTACGGCAAAACTGGTCATGTGGCGACTGTTACGCTTGAGCAACGTAGGACGGTCAATTCTGAGTGGTACACCACCATTTGTTTGCCTGAAGTCTTCGGAGAAATTCGAAAAACGAACAAGAGAAGACGAATCATTGTGCACTATTACAATGCGAGCTCTCATACATCGGCTCAAATCAGCGCCTTTTTGACGCCACGTTATGTAAGAATAGTCTTCATGGGTTCGGCGATTTTAGATTTGAAAATATGTTGAGCTGTGCGGGAATTAGTTTGAGCTACAGCATTTGCAGCTGCTACGTCTTGTCCGAGGACGAACAAAGTTTTATTGGTGAGGCGTCTAAGTTTTCTTTTAATCGCGTCAAAAAAGTCGAGACTTGTGGTTTTAAAAGTAACTGCTCTTAGTGAATTGAAAAGTTCATCGCAACTAAGTCGATCATAAAAATTATTTTAGAATACTTGCTTGATTTCGTTCCAAGAAATGGCATGTCAATTTATTTCAATGATCTCCCTTACTTTGCCATTTAACTTACTTTTAATTAAGTCGGAAAACAAGTTTTGTGAAAGTTCATCATATGCCTGTAGCATTGGGTGTACCCTACCTATGTATTAAATTTATTAATTTGCAGGTCGAAACGTATTTGAGCCATTTTATTTATTTAAAATTTTAATGTTTTTATTTTTTCTCTTATTTAATATTTTGAACTGTCTTTTTTCCTTTTTTTTTGATTTCTTTAACGAAGTCAGTTAATTCTCTATTACTTTCTAATTTTTTTAATTACTATCGTAAATTACTATTGAAACCAAGTCTTTTATTTCTTGTTATGTTCACAGTCCAAAGTACGTTATTTGTGAACATTTTCCACGACTACTATAATTATTTAGCTGTCAGATATTTATTTTTGTTCAAAATATTTTCGATTTTTTTCCATTTGCTTTGAAGTTCGTTCATAGTAATTGCGTTTTCACTTTACTAAACACAAAATTGCATTAGCATTTTTAAAACTTCATAAAATTTTTTATATTATTTTTATACATTCTTAACCACTTCACATTGTTTCAGGGTCAATTTAAGAAAAGTTATTTTTCTCCTCACAAAGACGTTTCTTTTATAAAATCAAAATATCCTTACTACCCGTGTTTACTCTTCTTTACACAAAGAGGAATACCGTATCCTACCGACAGCGCCACTTTTAAATTGCACATACTTTTATATAAAAAAAATCTTTATTTTTTTATTAAAATTAATTTATTTTCTTCCTTAAATTTACTTACATTCTTCTTCGAATGTTCAAATTCGACTGCTTAATTTTAGCAAGTATTATATCTATATTACTAAATACTATGCCTACATTGCATATTTGGTCAGTTGCTTGGTGAATGCAAAGTAATACATAAAATTTTAAGGAATTCAAAAGAGTTGATTATGTGAAAATCGGCATGTGCCGGAGATGCAGGTTCAAGTTATTGACAAATAATTGTGCATGTGCAGGAAGGGCAATTTAAGAGGTGCTAATTATGAATTTATATTATTTTTAAATTATATTAAAAGGGTTTGCTATAACAGTTAGGCAGGAAAAGTCAACAAAACAGGAAACTATTATCCATAGAGTTTGCGCAAAAAAATTTGTATTCAGAGAACACTTAAATCGAAAGTTCGCTTGTTGCGTAGAACAGCAACTCATTTATAGAAGTTCTCTTCAATACTCTCAATTGCATAGATTAAGTAATTTGCCACTGCCCTGTTTTTTTTTTGGATTTATGTATTAAAACAATCTTACTTGATGCCCTATGATATCCACCAGAGTGGTTTATCGTTGTCTTTAAATACCCTAAAGTCAGTCATGTAAACTTTGAAATATAAACTTCAAATTTTCAAGTTTACTTGAGCAATTTCTCATCTCAAGTTGCAATTGATGACTAATTGATTTAAGTTCTTTAAATTACTTGCACAATTCCAAAAGTATTCAATTTTGTGAGTAATACAGTTATTAGGGAAACAACCCAAAAGTTCTCATATAATGTACTATATAGATTGAGATTTTATAACATTATAAGTTCTAGTACTTTTTTCGCCAAGCCACTTTCATGCCTCTTGGACATTGAAGTGGTTTGGTTATCTTTCTTTGTTTTTTGCTTGCCGTTTGTGTAATGTGCTGATCCGAACGTTCTGATTTCTTCCATTTGATTTGTTTTTACAAACAAGAACAAATGAATATATTAACTTAAAAAATGTTTCCGTAAAATTATGTTGGAACAGTTTCTTTTACTTTTTTTCTCGAAAGTCTAGAAAATATTTTTCCGAGCTGCCATTTTGTAAATTTAGTAAACAAAAAAATTTGATTAGGCACTGGGCTATCTATTCATAAACCTAAGTTTCGTTTTGTCCGTTTGGTTTTAGATGAAACTCTAAGGATTAGTGGTGGTCACCGCAAGGGGCATCGGTTGAAGCCAAATCAAAACAAAGAGCCATTAGATACTTTTAAAATTATTATTTTTTAATTTTTGCCAAAATAATTTCCTGGCAAAAGGCAAAAGTTATTGAAATTTCTTTGTGTCTCCGAGTTTAACTCACCTAAATGCACTTATTTTCGTTAAGGGACGATTTTTACACAGATAATTTCTTATGGAAAAATATTTTTGTCTGTGCTATATTCTGTGTGTTAATTAGTATTATAAACAACTTAACAATTTTAATGAACAGCAAGTTCAAGTACTCAGCCGTATTTTTCATACCCTGAACAGGGTATACTAAGTGTGACACCAAGTTTGTAACTTCCAAAAAATATTATGAGTTCCGGATGTAAGTTAGTATATGGTCTCTCGAAAGCTTCACGTACCTTATTCAAATGCAGAAGTTGAATGCGTATTCAGCGCAATGATTGTTTTAAAAATTCGAAATCGTTTATATGTAATCGCACTGCTTCACACAAAAACGCTAGAAATCTGTTGTAGTGACAATTATAATATAAAAGTTGGTGTAATTTTCTCCACGATAGCAGGCACTTTTATTTACATTTGAAATGTAACTTGAAGTAAATTTTATAAACACAAGTTGAAAAAAAATATAAGGTAGTAGACAATTAAATGAAAGATAAACATTTTTAAAATCGTTCGCATTCTCTTAAAAAACGTATGTTTCGTTGAACCAACGACAAAAATGCATTTTTTCATGTTCTCATTGGCTTTGGATTAAAAGTAATTCAGTCAATTAAATATTTTTTTCGTGTGGTTGCCTTTATTTCGTTTAGTTTAGAAAGTAGAATGTCAAATGGAAAGTATTTATGATTGGAAAATAAACTAAAGATTTGGGCCGATTCCACCAAGAGGCTTTCAGTTAAGGCCATATCTTCAAAATCCCTATTATTATTGGTACCGTTTTAAAGTCAATGACGAAATGAAATTTCATTCTAAGTTCTACGAGGACAATTTTTTTGCGAATAATGGTTGGATGACTAAATTCAAAAAACGCTAAGACATGCTTCTTCTTGGAAAATGTGCAAAAGTAATAAAAAATAATAACATTTCATAGAAGCAAATTTCAGTGCAGCTTATTGCGGTATTTTTTGGATATTTCTTCCTGAAAAACATACGGGAGACCTTTTAAAATCAAATTGCCACCCGTAACCTATATCAACTCGAAGTTTTCTTGGATGAATACTTTTCTAATTTTTTTTCTAAGGGATTTGGGAGAAATTGCCATACAAAATTGATCGGAAATTGTCAAAAAACAGACGCGAACTGAAGAGTTTTTGTTTGTACAAAATAACCACAGTTTTTCTAATTTTGTTGCGTTGAATTTAATTATATATATGTACATCAGAGACCTGCATTGAGTATGATCGATCCGGTTTGATCAGCCACGCTCAAAACGGTCAAACTCAGCACAGTGGTTCGCTACAAAATTGTTCGATCGAGCTCAAAACGAAGGAGTTCGATCAGTTGATTTGATTGCTCTGCTTACTGATTGAAACTGATTGTTTGGTTCCGGTATGATGATTGGAAATGATTGTACCGAAAAAGACGATCAAGTCCAACGATGCACGAAAACTCAGACATCGATCAACTGTGCGTTTGAATTGATTGTGATTGAACCAATCAGATCGAGAATTGCCCTGCGAATATATATGTATGTATGTATGTGCATAATTTGTATGTACCAAACCAAAACATTACTGCATATATTTCTTCATTTTTAACGCCTAAAACTAAAATTCAATTAATGCTTAAAATTAATAAACAAAGGTAATGCTTAGGAAACACAAATTTCTAATTTTAATCACTTCTTCATTGAGATCCACAAAAACTTAAAATTAAAAAAAGGTTTATTTTCTGGTTTCAGTGTTAATCGCTAAAACTTTTATAAAATTAATTAAAAAAAAATAAGCTTTCAACTGAACATGGCCCGAGCCTATTTCTTTTTTCAGTTATAATATCTCCAGCTAAAAAAAAAGAACGCTCAGCGATTGCGCTGCTGGCAGGAACCACCCGGTATGACCAAACGGTATGATTGTGATCGATCGGAATGCAAGCAGCATTCTCGAACATTCTTTGCTGCTCATACAAGACTTTCGATCGAGAAAAATCATGACGAAACAAGCAACAGTGATTGGAACTGAATGTTCGCTTTGAGCACGCTCGCTTACGATCATTCATTTTTGTTGAAGCAAAGTTTTCCGTCACAAAAAATCTGAGTCAATGATCGGGTATGATTGAAAAAATTGTGATCGTTGCAGCTCTCTGATGTACATATATATTATACAGAAAGTATTATGTTATTTATTTAAAGAAATGGTTTTGTTATAGGTAAAAAAATCATTCGATTTAATGCTTTAGGTGCCTAACACAAGATTTTTATATTGAACGGTCACTGTATTATATATGGAAATGTTTAAAGACTATTTAATAGTTATAAGTGAAAAGATGCTTTGTTATATTTTATATTATATGATTTGCACTTTATATGCGTTTTTTTAATTTAAACTTTAATTAAATTAAATAAAGATTCTTAAAAAAAATTAATTCTTTTTATTCAAAAAGCGCCTTTTTTGTTCTTGTTAAGCTGGTAACTTTGGTTATAAATACTTTATCTACAGGCGTTTGCAACAAATTACACAAAAAGAGGACTACATTTTCTTGCTCTTTAACAAAACCATTTGTACAGTTTAACAGAAACATGTGCCAAAACAGCATAGCTATTGCTTTCGTTGAGTAAACATCGCTTCACGTATCCACTGTTATGAATGTATGTATGCTATTGTATATAGTGTTTTGCGTTAGTTGGGCGTGGTTAACTTTAACTTTATGTTTGCATAAGGATTTCGACAGTTGGCATACTTATCACTTGCCTGGCTATGCCATTTATCGCCGAAAACGAAAGCAGTTATATTTGTTTGTTGAATGCAAGCAGTAGCACCTTTCTAACATTTACATATATGTATATACATTTCATATTTTCCAATGCACCTACAAAGTATAATAATAATGATAATATAATATATAACACACTAATTTTGTTTTATTTAGAGTTACAGCTCAGGTTCTCAATCTGTTTAACCTACTTTTCTTTTTGCCTTATTACATTGTACTTTTAAGAACTTTGGTTTTGGCCAATATTTTCGTAGAAACGCTAAATAACATATTCCATGTTAGATGGACTTCGATAGACGGAATATGATAAGGCACTTGGCTTAGAAAAAATGTTCTGCTTCGACCTGCTATTATTTGGTTCACTATTTAGTTCAAATCAAATATGCATACCATACAGATGTATGTATAATAAGTCTGTAAGAGAAGACATTTTCGGTCGATTCAAAGTTTAGATTTAGCATTTATTTAATCGCAAACCAAAATATTTTTTTCAACCAACGCCAATTTATGTGCCCGGGCATTTTTTCACTACTTCCTCAAAATCACATTTTAGCTATTTCGCGTTAAATAGCGTATTTATTATAAATACAACTTAACAATACATACATCTTTATTTTCATAGGTCAAGTTAAATCAAGGATGTGCGTTGAAAGCTACAATTAAGGATCCGAACAAGGCTTAGAAAGTTTAAATATGTATCTCACATATTGAAATTTGTGTGTTCATATTCTGCTGATATCCAAATAATAAGTTAAAATTAGGTGCAAGTTAACAATAGCCTCCGCATAGAAACCTTACCATAACTGTAAATAAAATTGAATCTTTGCACTTTGCAATTACACTGTCTCATAAATTAGAAATATAATTAAAGTTTTTGATTATTTAAGAATTCGATATGCTTTTTCCGTTCTGAATCCAATAATCCATTATTATCAAAACAATATCGCTCGCCCTCACAAGAAGGCATAACAATAACAATCGTAAAGAAATCAGAACACTTAACGTTCTGCTGGAATTTGCTGTCACAGCTAAAATTGTAATTAACTCTTTGTTCTGGACTCAATCAAGCTGATGCTTACACTTCAGCTTAAGTAAATAAAATCAAAATGTATATATATTAGTGTTT
The DNA here is from genome assembly GCF_023373825.1 of Bactrocera dorsalis. Lineage (NCBI taxonomy): Eukaryota > Metazoa > Arthropoda > Insecta > Diptera > Tephritidae > Bactrocera > Bactrocera dorsalis. Next base: position 29,726,451 of record NC_064308.1, read on the forward strand.
CAGAAATAAAGATTTGATTCGTATTTGGCAATCCACAAGAACCACACGTGTTCTCATTTCATCCGCGCGTTCGCGGATTTAAAATATAAATTTTTTTTAAAATTCCTTCGTTACGGGAATTAATTTGCATGAATAATGAAAATACATATGTACATATATAAACAAAATGTAGCAGCTTTATGTTAGATTAAGTTTTCAAAAATAATAATGCAATTATAGCGTAATTAGATTTTCCAAAATAATAGGATACAACCTAGAAAATTATCCAAAACAATATCTAACTAATATTTTAAAACGATTTTTTAATCAAATATTTTTGTAATCGAAGTATTATGCATAAATATGGTGGCACCAGAATTGTTGCATAAAACTGTAACACAACGCTTTGACACTGATTCTTTAAATTATAGACTTATATTGAATATACAATTGCGAACATCAAAATAGCAGTACCTTTGATAGCTTTGTACGTATATAAGCCATATAAGCATATTTGGCAACTTAAAAAGTGAAAGTTTTTACTTCAAAATGCTGATCTGGGCATATCTCTCTCTATACATCTACCGAACTCGGCTAGTATCTTCCAAGCAGAAGTACTGAGCATAGAAAAAGCCTGCCAAGTTCTATTAGAAAACCACGGGAATATACATAAAGCAACTATATTTACGGATAGCCAGGCGGCCCTCCTGACATTGTCTTCACCCATGACTAATTCCAGAATAGTTCACAACTGCAAGAGAGCACTAAGCTCAATAAAAGACAAGCTCCAGCTAAACTTGATCTGGGTTCCCGGCCATAGGAACATTTTCGGTAACGAAAAAGCAGACGAGTTTTCAAAGGCAGGAGCTTTCCTCAATGAATCCGAGACGGAGATAATACCAAGCTCGCTAAGATCGATCAAAGGAGAGATCAATAGACAATTTCAACAAATTGCAGACAACAGGTGGAAAAACATTACAAAATGCGTCATAACTAAACAATTATGGCCAACATATGACAGGAAAAGAACCATCGACTTATTAAATAGGTCAAGAAAAAGTATTTACAGAATAACAGCTACCACAACAGGGCACTGGCTATTTGGGGAACATGCATCCAAAATGGGTATGCCCTACAACGACATCTGCCGTGGCTGCGGAGTAGCAGGGAACAAGGAAACAATCTTCCACTTTCTCTGCGAATGCCCAGCTCTAGCACAGATCCGACACAAAACACTCGGAATCCACCAAACACCAACCCTTGAATGGATTTCCACGAAAAGCATATCGGACATAAGTAGTTTCATCGAAACCACAAAGTGGTTTGAGAGAGAAGGTGAAACGTAATAGCAGATACAGGAGGTTCTACGAATGAGTGTATCAAAATGGCGCATCAGTGCTAATTGAGCCCTATAGAGCTGCACTCCTACCTACCTACCTACTTCAAAATGATCTGATTAAGCAGTACAACTTATATAAACATCAAAATGTTAGTATAATATGGTTGTTGTGATAATAACGGCAAACTTCAGCTGTGCACGTGTTTAAATGAAACCTTAAAATAGAAGTGTTTGAGAATTTGTTTTCACTTCTAACTGAAAAATACATATGTATAAATTTAAACAAAAAAGTTAACATTCTCGTGTGATGATTTTTGCCAAACTCCTCCGAAACTGCTGGCCCGATTTTAATGATGTGCTCATCGTGTAGATGTGATCCCCCGCAAAATTTTGTTCCGGGATAATTTTTTTTATTTTAATTTTTAATGGTTCAGTATTAAAAAACATATTAACTGCTTAATTTTCAGCCCAATACGATCTATCCCTAGAATAATATATATTTCCTAAACAAATACTTCCTAAAAATAATGTAAATGTTTGTGCAAGCAATAACTTCAATAAAAATTGAGATATCGTGATGAAACTTTGTACGTATGTATGTATGTTCTGATGGGTGTAAACTATTACCACGCCCACAAAATGCCATTAAGCGAAAACCTATAAATCGTCAAAACTAAACTAATGTGTGCCAAGGTCTGGCAGTAGAGATGAGTAATTGTGGGGTAAAAACTTAAATATTTGATACATTTTTATAAAGCAGACTCGTCTTGGAGGAGGAGCCTTAAATTTCACAGTAAATATATACGGAAGAGCTTCTGTGGAATCGATGTAAAAATTGGTCAATAAGCGTGTCACCGTCCACCTTTAGGTAAACTCTTCTTCCTGAAAAAACAATTCAATCACTTTAATTAGATTCGGACTACAACCACGCCTTATTTCATACATTGTGAAAATAGGCGAAATCAGATTCCAATTGTGCCTACTTCCTTTTGAGTTAAAGTTCATATGATTTCTTTACTTAACAGTAAACAAATTAAGCAGTAATAAAGACACTGGGACAAAACTTTGCACAGATGTTACTTTTCGGATATGATATGCCAGGTATAAAATAATTTCTTAGCTCGCATATACCTAATATAATGATTTTCAAACAACAGGTTAATTTTACATCATTTATCGATCAAACTGTGATGTATCTTAACGAAACTCAGATACCATCTTTTTCTGGTAACATTTTATCGTGATGCTAAATGTTGTTAACATCGGGTCAATACTACATCTAGACCTAATAGTTTCAAAACATTCTGAGGGGCTTAGACCGAATATATCGATCAACATTTAAGATGTCTTAGCGAACTTAACTGAACATATAATATTTGATGTATGTACCACAGATACATTGGTCATCGAATTATCCTAACTCCCATATTCCCTAATACATATACATTTTTTATTATTCTAGCAGACTTAAGACGAATATGTCGGTTAGTGTATGATTTATATTCATAAAATTGTTTGTAAACATGTTCTCTAGCATACTTGAGTAATTTAAAAACTGAATGAAATCAGTCTAAAAAAGCAATTCAATATTTTAATACCGTCACAAGTTTCAAAGTTTGAGATTTTAAATTGCAGAGAATTATTATAACTTGACATGATTTTGCAACTCATTTCATGATAGTCACAAAAATCTCTGGATTTAATCAGCTATTTTGTAACGGGATTGAAAAAAATTAATGGTTAAAAAAACACCCTAATGTACATATATATACATTAAGGTGGGCCAAAAATATTTTTAATTTTTATTTTTCTTAGTTACCATGAAAATCTCATCCGGTCCAAATTCTGGTAAGACCTGAGCTCTTAATATTAATATTAAGAGGTGCCTCATCGACATTTTTGATTTCCCATATAAATAACACAGGAAATTTTGTTTATTTTGTTTGGATTTTTAATGTACACAAACAAATAATTGGTAAGCGAGAATCAACACTTATTCTTATTGGAAATTTACCGATCTACAAAAAAGGTCTAGTACATTTTTTGGCTGAGTCAACTCATTCAAAGTTATTCGTTGTTAAAGTCCAACAAAAAATTATAAAAAATGATTTCCGCAATTTTTCATATTATATTACAAATTAATAGCTAATAAACATAACAAATCATATTTTTTCGATTTATCTCATTTTTATTGAATTAATTCATAAAAGAAATGAATTCTTGTCATGCTGAACTTAATTTTTAATTTTCATTACTAGTTTTGTATTTTACGGCTTATGTCATTGTTTATCGATCTTAGCGACACCTATATTTTTTTTAAATTATTTTATTTATTGGATCTGCTTTTTCTTAAAGCCTAACAATAAGTTATAAAATCTTAAATCAATTTAAAAAGTAGACATGCTCAAGCAAGTGATTGAGCTGTTTTGGTGATGCGTCGCTATTTAATACGCGGGCATATCTCTTCTTTTAAGTCGTGTTTGATCGCCGGAATGTACCAAAGCATTAGCCAAATAGTTTGGGTGATCTCAGAGCTTAGATATTTATTTAATTCTGTTGTCTTCAACTTCTTTCTTTACCATAGGGATACCAAGGTCTTTATGGATATTTTCGTTACGCATGTACCATGGTGAACACTTGATTGTTCTAAGCATTTTCGATTGAAACCTTTGTAATACATCAATATTAGTTGCACAGGTCGTACCCCACAGTTGAATGCCATACATCCAAATCGGCTTTATTACCGCATTATATAAAAGCACTTTGTTGTCTAGGCTAAGTTTTGAGTTTTTATTTAAAAGCCAATTTAAATTTGCAGCTTATTCTATACATATTATTTTACTAGAGATGTGTTTTCTCTACGTGAGGCTTCCATATAGGTGAATACCAAGATAATAATTACGATTAATGTTTCTAAGTCATCGCTCACACAGAGTAGAGTTCAAAGATTTTGTTCAAATTAAGTACTTAAAAAAATTATTTTATTAAACGATTATCGATATTTTGTGAAAATTCTTTGGTTACATCGCTAAACACTCGATTAGTTTTACGAATAATATGATTTGTTATGTTTATTAGCCATCAATTTGTAATATAAGATGAAAAATTGTGGAAATCATTTTTTATAATTTTTTGTTGGACTTTAGCTACGAAATACTTTGAGTGAGTTGACTCAGCCAAAAAATGTTCTAGACCTTTTTTGTAGATCGCTAAGTGTTGATTCTCGCTTACCAATTATTTGTTTGTGTACATTAAAAATCCAAACAAAATAAACAAAATTTCCTGTGTTATTTATATGGGAAATCAAAAATGTCGATGAGGCACCTCTTAATATTAATATTAAGAGCTCAGGTCTTACCAGAATTTGGACCGGATGAGATTTTCATGGTAACTAAGAAAAATAAAAATTAAAAATATTTTTGGCCCACCTTAATATACATATATGTACATATATACATATAACTCATAAACTGGCCGACAAATTCGGCATACGGTTTGTTGGAAAAATAAATTTATTATAGTTGTGTAGTATATGGGAGTTAGGGTAGTATCGACAGGATTTTATCTATTAACTATATACTCGTACATACTAATAAAATGTTCCATGGGTGTCATTAAGGTACCTCACATGCAATCACCAATCATATGAAGTAAAGTCTGCCGGATGTTCAAAAATATTTGGTAATAGTCATAAGGGGCTGGGTCAAGTTTTCGTCCAATTGTATCTATTTTAGGCGCAAAGATATACTGTTAGCAAAACATGTTCTGTAATTTTCATTGAGATAACTCAAATGGAATTTCGAAAATCTTTATGGTAAATACGTGGACTCAGCGAAGTATTGACCCAATGCAAGCCCATTTTGATACACTATTGTCATAAAAGGATTTTCTCTTAACCCTTTCGCTATATTGTATCCATATTGATACACTCAACTTTGCAAGCTTTTAAAAATACACCAAGTCAAAGAATTGACTTACATTTCGACATTATACCGTTTTTTAAGACCTTATGAATCATTCTACATAAAAAACATTGGGATATTTATAAAACTGAGAATAATATAGCATTTTTAAAAATTGACTTATTATTTTTTTTTTTTTTGTGGGAAAGATGTTTTTTTATTTTACAAATAACATTTATATAATTGCATTTTTTTAAAGAAAAATACACTCAACATAACGAAAAGTACTTATTTTAACTTTTCGCATCATTAAATTTATGGTTTAAACAAAAAAAAAGCTCTGCGGATTTTTTAAACATTGCATGTATCCATATGGATACAAATTCAAGTTGTGGTTGTAAATGATACCACACAATACAAATAAAATCATTTTACGTATGATGCTGCTATGATACAGACGTTCTTGTTTTAGCTCTGATATCATCTATTTAATTAAAAAATGCCAAGAAAATTAAAGGACGCTGAAATTGAAAAAGTTTTAACTAATTTTGTCAATTCCGATGTTTCTGATTTGGACGAACCAGAAGAATCTGAAGTTATTAACGATTTATTTGGTGCACTCGATAGAAATAACAGCTTTATACTAGAAGAACTTTCTAGGGAAGGTCCATATGAGATCAACATAGAAGATATTGATGTAGACAATAACGATGAAGATGATAGGATTTTTGATATAGTAGACAGTAACGCAGTTGATGGGGCAGTTCAGAAGAGTCCAATAATTTTTAACACTCCACAGGTTCCATTTAAAAAAGTTCAAGAATTTCGTTGGAAAAGAGCATCCTGGACTAGTCCAGAAACATCTTTTTCTGGAACATACCCAAAGAAAAATACAAAATTACCTATGGAGTATTTTTTAGAGTACTTTACAGAAGAATTTCTTCAACAAGTGGTATTTTCAACAAACCAGGCTTCAATTATTAAAAATGGAAAAGGCGTTAATTTAACTAAAGAAGAACTTCTGAAATATCTAGGTCTACAAATAATGATTGGTACCATTAGTTATCCACGTTTGGAAATGTATTGGACAATTGGTACCGTAATACCGTCATTCCCGGAAAATATGTCCAGGCAAAGATTCCATTTTGTACGAAATAATTTAAAGTTTACAACAGACCCACAAGAGGGAGACAAACTTTACAAAATTCGCCCTATTATAAACATGTTTAAAAAAAAAGCGTGCGTTATTCCAAAAGATGAAAATCTTTGTGTGGATGAAATGATGGTCCCCTTTAAAGGTAGAACCTGTCTGAGACAGTATATGCCCAACAAGCCCATCAAATGGGGAATGAAGATATTTTGTCTTTGCAGCTCAAAAGGCATAGTTTACGATTTTGAAATATATCAGGGAAAAGGGACAATTTTGAGTGGCTCAAAGCTGGGATTTTGTTCTGATATAGTGATTCATCTAGCAAAAACTATTCCTGAGGAAAAAAATCATAAGCTATTTTTTGATAATTATTTTACTACTTTGAATTTAGTATTACATTTAAGACAAAAAGGAATTTGGGCTACAGGTACTATAAGAGGAAATAGATTCGGAAAAATTAATTTAAAATCTGAAAAAGAACTGAAGAAAGAAGGCCGTGGAAGTTTTGACTATCGTGTCGAAAGAGCAGATAATATTTTTCTTCTCAGATGGTTAGATGGGGGCATTGTACAACTTGTGTCATCAATCCATGGCCATGAACCCGTGAGTAAAGTCTCCCGATTTTCTTCTGAAAAAAAGAAAAATATTGAAATAATACAACCAAGTATTGTATCAGAGTACAATATCAATATGGGAGGAGTAGATAAAATGGATTTCCTCCTTTCTTTATACAGAATTTCGATAAGATCTAGGAAGTGGACTCTCAAGATTTTTGAACATTTCATTGATTTGGCGGTGTGTAACTCGTGGTTAGAGTATCGAATGGACCACGAAAATAACAACCCGAAGAATAAGTATATGGACCTATTGAGCTTTCGCAACGATATAGCAAATGGGCTTTTAGCTCGGTCCAATCAACAGGCATGTTCCCGTAAAAGAGGACGCCCAACGTCAAGCCTAAATCAAGATATTCCTATTACTCCCACGACCACGAACAAAAAGCGTATTACTACTGCCTCAACTTCTTCACAATATGACGGAAATCAACATTGGCCAGAACACACAACAGACATGGGAAGATGCAAAATGAAATGATGTAAGGGTCAAACAAGATACAGATGCTCAAAGTGTAATGTTTTGCTGTGCATTCCCAACGGATCGAGAAATTGCTTCAAAGAATATCATTATTTATGAAATATATGAATTATTAGTAAGATATTATTACTTCCTTTAGATTATATGCATGCTAAAAAAGTTTTTTCAATCAATTCCAATAGAATCTTTTCCAGAACCTGTTCAATGCAACCGGGTTTTAGAAAAGGTTTCATTAGAACTAATTTTAAAAAATATTCTTGTAACTTTTAGCCTCTTTTTATATTGTAATAATTTAAGTATGTAAGCTTTCTCAGTATTTGCTTTTATTGTAATAAATGAATTTTAAGTTTTATAACTTCTGAAATAAATAAAAACTTACAAAAAACGCACTAGCATTTTTTACTTCTGAATATATAATAAGCATTTTTCTTTACCTTAAGCGAAGTATGTATCCATATGGATACAGTCCAAAAAACACATTTGTGATAATTTTTTTTTCAAATCGAGCATTGATTGTTGTTGTTAGGGCCAACTACAGTAAACACTCAAAAAATTGGATTTTTTTTGCAACTGAGTAAAAACTTGTAGCGAAAGGGTTAACTTCAAGTATATAATTCACACATTGATCGCTATTTTCGATAAAAAAGTAAACTATAGACAATGGGGTCCACATATTCGGTACCTAGGGGCTTGAACAGTTTTGCGTGCATTTGGACAATTTTCCATCGTAAGTTGGCACGATGTAAATGCACTATTAATTCAAAGTTTCGTTCCGTTATATGAAATGGTGAGCAAGATCACGTGAAGTAAGCCCCCATTTGTCCACTTGATCATAAAATATATGTAAGCCCATTTATAATTATAAGTAGGTGCAATGAAAAACTTATCCCACAAATGATTTTTAAAAATATTAATTTTAATAATAATTTTATTTATTTCAAAATTTTAGATACATGTATTTAAAAAAATGTTTTTAAATAAACCGTTCACGATTTGTCGGAAAATATATATTTTAAAAACTAAACATTTTAGTGGCTTCTCGGTAAAGGTATAAAGTTTCTTTGTATCAATTATATGCGTTATTTAACTAATTTTAGAAAGAAAATGTCACTGCTGTACTTGAAACAGCATACATTTATTTCTCGCAGCGTGCCGATCGCCAAACGCTATAAGAACATTTAACGGCCGAGCATCAGACTTCATTGCTGCTTATAGTCAAAGAGCCAGTGAATGGCATATACATACCTTAAATGAAATGGGGAACAGCTAAGCCCAGCGAAGGTAGCTATGACGTCACCCAGGTAAGACAGGTACGTAAATCAGACAAAGTTCGCAAGTATTTTAACAAAGCTGGCGTTAGGTCACAGCAAATAATATGGGAAATATAAACAGAAAAATAAATGGCAGACGATTTTTTCGGTTGCAACCTCGTGGCAGACGTTTTTGAAAATTTGAAAAAAAAAAATTTCGAAAGTATTTTAACAAATCTGATTTTTATATATGTTATTTGTAATAGTATTATTAGTTTATTTTTCAATTGTCAGACGTTTTCTCCGGTTATAATACTCCGGCAGACGACAATATATGTATGTATATTGACAGTGTGATTATATGTACCTACTGTGAATTCTTCTACAGTAGAAACTCGATTAACCGGACTAATTGTTGTCGATAGGCATTCGGATAATCGAAAATCCGGATAATCGAATGTATGAAGAAAAACAAATAGATATTCATATCCTGCAACGAAAATCAATGTATTAAGAAATGAACACTTACTTATGTATGTATGTATGTACATATTTTCTTAGATTACACTACATACGCAATACTAAACTGCAGCATTAATCATGAAATACAATAAAATATTTACGTACGTATGTACGAATAATTTGTCTACAATATGTATTTGGTAATTTGCATTTGGTAATCATAAAGTAAGTAGGTAGGTAATAAGTTTAATTTGGTTTAAAATATTTGGTAATTGTCATTTGACGTAAGCAACTTTTTCTCTTCATTGCTGCTATATCACGAATTCGTTTCAGTTGTAGTAGACCAGTGGTCGGCATTTCATAGCAAAATTTTGCAAACTAACTTCACACGTACGCTTACGCTCTATCGTTCAGTCGTTGTCGAGCCATCAACGAATTAACATCACGCAAGACCATAGCGCAAAACGAAATATGCCCTCCGAGAAATATTTTATGATTCCAAATGCCTTTGATGCCACGCAATGCCTTTTATATTCCAAGTCTTTTAAAGATAATAGGGAATATATCCTCAAAAGACAATTTGTTAATTTTCATTATACTATTAATTAATAATAAAAATTGCTTAATTTTAATTCCAATTTCTCACTGGGCTACTTTATTTTCGTGCTCACCAACACAGTGACAGATCCTCTCATGCCGACCACTGTAGTAGACTCACAGTATCACTCTAGCGGTATTCTCTCGCTCTTGCAAACCCCTTGCACGGTGCAAGAATTGCATATATTTCCTCTCGGTGCACCGGCACAACAACAAACACACGCAGAAAATTATTTGCAAGGGCTGTAAAATATGTCAGACCAAAAACCATGTATATTTGCGTGCAATGTCATGGAAAAATATAATTGCAACCCTGTTTTATCTGACTTTTTACATAAAGTCATATAGCGTCGTTAAATTGTGTCTTACGCTTTGGCAGGTTTAAATATGTAGACGTGACACGCACGTCAGAGCGGAGTCACAATTGCAAATGAACTAAAACAATAATGAAACGCGCGGGGCAGCGGCAGCGACCCCACACTGCGCGAGCGGAATATGCAAGTTCCGACACGTTCATTATTCTATAATTTCTACGTAGGTACATATAAATTGGTCGCGATTGGTAGTCCGGATAATCGCGAATCCGTATAACTGAGGGCCGGATAAACGAGTTTCTACTGTATTTCGATAATTTCTTGTGCGACACACTCGAGCCCCGAGCATTAGTTTGTAAATAAGGTATATAATATATGAATTATATTTCTACTCTCTCTTTATTTCCTATGTTATACTACTGCTATCGCATTCACTCTCATGTCACGTGTTTTTTTATTCAAGGTCGCACTATGGCCATTGTTGAAACTAGAATCTCTGCCTAAACGCAGTATAACAATTAAATAGCACACCCGGCGTAACGGTTATGTTGTCACATGTTTTTAGTTTATTTTGTACCGTTAGTCGAGAATCATCTCATTGAGCGTAATAAAATATTTAATATTATAAAGTTTATTTTAATTCTTATGGTTGTAATTGTTGTATGTCGTCGGAATTGAAGTGTGTTTTTTGTGCCAAAGAAAAAAATGATAAAGTCCATTTGTTTTCTGAGGAAACTATAGGAAATAATATATATAATATTATAATATGGGATTTAACTCTCGATCAAACTATCAACGCAATCATCCACCTCACGGATTCAATCTCAGCACGTCAGCGTTGGGCTCGAAGCCACGATATACGCTCTTCTATCGTCTCTCATGTTTTGGGACAGGTTGGATTGAGCAAAGAGCAAGATATCACTGCAGATTTGAAGGCGCACAATATAAAGAAAAGCTCACAACAACTCGATAAATTTATAAAAACTTTTGATCAATACATGAATTCCTTTAATCTTGAGTTGCTGAGAAATTAATTGTTTAATATTGCATCTGGTAAAGCAGCAATAATTCAAGTCGATGAGTTTCTGTTGAACGTGAAAAAGATTGGCTGTGAACAACGAGAATAATTTTTGTCGGAGTGTTCCTCGAATGTCAATCGATTCGACAAAACAACCGCTACATAATGCTAGCCAAATTGAAAAACGTAAATCTATCAATGTGGGTGGAAACTCAAGAAATAAAAATACAGCGAGATCTATTTGGTCGCATGCTAGGGATATCAATGGATCATAAAATCGATGTTATAAAAATTTTGTCACACTCCATCACACCTCAGCCATTAGCTATGTGCCATTTAGATGCTATAAGATATAAAACTGACAAATTAGCATTTGCTAAAGCTTTAGAAGCTAATATTGAGCACAATCCGCCACGGTTTTCTAATGTTTACGTTGTTGATGTTTTTTTCATTTTACATTCCATGAAAGAAATGCCAAAAACATTTGGTAATATTTCTAAAAAATTTTTGCAAATGATCACAAAATATCCCGGACAAAGAATTGATGTTGTTTTCGACCGACCAATATCTATTAAAGACAATGAAATAACTTTACAATTTGAGGCTGTTCAAATGCAGTTTATAATTTCAAGGCCTGAACAAATTAGACCAACTGATTTCTTGAAAGAGTTGAAAAACATCCGATTAAAGACGGCTTTAATAAATTTTTTTACAGTTCACTGGGCTAGCAGTGAAGTCAATCCGTTCCTTGGGACTAAATTAATACATCACAACTTTCGCGACTGTTATACCTACAAAGTGAATCATGAAATTGTTGAATCGAGTTTTGTTGATGATTTCTCCTGTCCTTTACACGAGGAAGCCGATAGTAAAATTATTTATCTGTATGCAGTATTCTAGACGAGTCAAATATCGTCATTAGAGGTTCTGATACTGATAAATTAATTATAATGCTTGGCAATATGGTTCACTTAAAAAATCTGTTGTCTCATATTTGGATGCTTACTGAGACTGGAAACCATGAAAGATTTATTAATATTACTAAAATTTACGAGCTGCACGGTGAATTATCGACAAAGAGCTTGATTGGTTTTCACTCTTTCACGGGGTGTGACTTTAACCGTGCTTTATTTTAATAAAGGTAAAAAAGACCTTTCACCTTGTTAAAAAAATGTTGAATTTCAAAAAGGTTTTGAAAGTTTAGGAAACGCTGATTTAACTCTGGATATGCTAGACTATCTGTTTAATGTTATTCAAAAATTTACTTGCCTGATGTATAACACCAAGAAAACCAAAGACGTTGATGATAGTCGTTTTCAACTATTTGTCAATAGCTACAAAGCATCTGACTTAAATGAAAACTTTAATAAAAAAGTTGTAAATTTCGATGCTAGTTCAATACCTCCATGTAAAGCTGAACTTTACCAACAATTCTTGAGGGCTCATTACATTTCCAGCATCTGGAAAAATGCTTCACAGAAAAATCCGACGATGTTAAACCCACTAGAATATGGTTGGGAATAACAATATACATCATACGTGTTCAAGTGGTTTGAGGGAGACCAGCTACCATGTTTAGTTAGTGATTTTATTCAAGATATACTAGGTAATTTTATTATACTATATGCTATTTTAAATTCAAATTGTTCAGTTGAAGCATTTATACATAATTTTCCAGACGACAACGAAGATGATGAACAAGATGACCAAGATGATGAGCATTATGACAATAGCAATGATTCCGACGACGAAATTGACGAATCATAATACGATGGAAAATTTATATATAACATTAATACCAATTAAGTGAATGTTGTTATAATAGTTATTATATTTGATTTATAAACAACCCATCTTCCCCATTCATTATTATAAAGTACTCGTAGTAAATATAATTTTGTTCTTATATTTTTCATAATATTCTATTTCCATGCAGAAATTATCGAAATAGAAGTATTCACAGTAGGTACATATAATCACACTGTCAATATACATATATTGTCGTCTGCCGGAGTATTACTCGTATAACCAGTGATGGATTACCGCCTAGCCCCGCGAGGCCTGGGCCTAGGGCGGCACAATTTGGGGGGCTACAAATTTTTCAGAATGTCAAAATTTTAAATCTGATATAATGTAACGACAATACATTTTAAGGATTTATTCTGATTTTTTTTATATACATTTTCAAATACATTTCTATGAAATAGAATGTAATTCATTTTCTGAGTCACTTTTTTATTCGTGAGTACAATACTGATAAAAAATGTTTTATAACAGAAATAATTGAATATTGATAAGCTTTTTCTGAAGAATTTTCAAAGCTCTATTGACTTATTGTATCTTTAGTAAAGTTAATCTTACAAGTGAGCCGCTTCTAAAATTACACAATGTTTTCTTATTTTATTTTCAATGAATCCGGTGTTTCATATATGAATTGATATAAGTATTCATTTAAAATTCATGTTTTTGTTTGTATATAAAAATATTTTTATTCTTAAAAATGATTTCTATAGAATCAAATAAATGAATATATTCATTTTATAGCCAATTTTTTGAAAAATGCAAACAATTTGAAGAAACTAAAAATTTAATAACATTGATTTTTCATTTTCGCAATATTGTGAATTCTATTGACGAATATTAACGAACTTTTATAGCTTAAAGCAATAATTCGTAATTATTGTAAAATGTTATTAAAATTCAAGTATATATTTATGTCGATATATACAGCCGTGGTCACGCAAATAGCACACATAGTCATTGTCAATATACTATTGACAAAGTTCTTTAAAAGGCTAAAAAGGGTTTATTTGTTTATTAATTTAATGAATGAATTAATGTCCCTGGCTAAAAGATTTTTTGGTTTTTAGCCGGGATTAAATGACACTTTAGCACAAGATACCAAAGAAATACAATTGAATCGTCTTTTATTGCAAGATACAAATACAAACAAAACGTCGTCAACTTTTCTTTCATCAGAAGATGCGGAAGAAAGTCAATCAACAACTGATATGTTTCAATTAAGTGGTGATCCTTTTCTATGGGATATAAATGATGAAACACGAGATTTTATAACTATAAACGGTTTACCACAAAATAATGTAACGGATTTTAAAAATTCACGAAATTTTTATTATGATAAAACGAAGTTTTGTTCTAAAAGCTTATTTCAACGTAATTTAAAGAGCGGAGAAATTCAACATCGTGAGTGGTTAATTTATTCAGAAAGTAAAGGATCAGTATTTTGTGCTCTATGTTTACTATTTGGTAGGAGTGGCGAAGTAAACGCTTTTACTGGTGAAGGGTTTAGAGATTGGAAAAACTCAAAAGCGCGCATTGAAGCTCATGAATCCTGATTTTCACAAAACTAACATTAGTCACTTCAAAGCTCGAGCTGTCATTCAAGGCCGTGTTGATCAACGTTTAATGGAGCAGCTCGATGAAGAAACTTTATACTGGAAAAAAGTTTCGCATCGAGTAATTGAGATAATTAAATCTCTCGCAATAAGAGAGGGCTGTCATTTAGAGAACATTTAGAACTAATTGGAGATCCCCATAATGGACATTTTTTAGGTTCAGTTGAGCTTCTTGCTAAATTTGATTCGTTTTTATCAGAACATTTAAAATTATATGCGCACCCTGACCGTGGAAATACTTCGTATTTATCTAAGACAATCTACGAAGAAATTATATTATTAATTCAAAATAAAGTATTGCAACATATTTCTAAAGAAGTGCAATCTGCTAAGTATTTTGTTGTAATTGTGGATTCCACACCTGATATTGCTCATGTTGATCAATTCACGATAATTATTAGATATGTACGTAACAGTGGTAAGCTTATCGAAAGATTTCTGGAATTCATTCCAAATACTGGCCATAAGGCTAAAGATATTGAAGATGCTTTGTTAAAATCTCTTGAGGATAATGGTTTAAATATTGGATTGTCAAAAAAGTCTTGCGGTATTTTCGCTAGTTGGCGCTGAAAGCGCGTAGTTCTAGTTTTATTCGTCGCATCGGGTCATGCTATACCTTTTTGGAAAGCTCATTTCACGCGGTTACACGTCTTTGATTGATTTCTGTTTCTTTTAAGTCGTTCGTGAGTTATAGCGTCGCAAACATGGAGCAAAATAAAGAGAAAATACGGCATATTTTACAGTACTGTTACGATAAAGGCAAAAATGCATCTCAAGCCGCCAATAAAATTTGTGCAATTTATGGACCCGATACAGTTTCCATTTCCACCGCACAACGATGGTTTCAACGTTTTCTTTCTGGTGTAGAGGTGGTCGAAGATGCGCCACGCTCCGGAAGGCCTGTCGTCGAAAGTTGCGATAAAATCGCTGGATTGGTCGAAAGAGACCGGCATAGTAGTCATCAAACCGTTATAAACCATTTGAAGAAGCTTGGAGTCACTAAGAAGCTCGACGTATGGGTGCCACACGAATTGATTCAATAAAAATACCGCAAGACTTTTTTGACATCAAAAAAGGCAATAATCATCGTTTTCACCTTCGACTTGCTCATGCGACCACTCTGAACGTTGGCACGACTAAGAGCACCATCACCATAACCTCTTACAATTTTAGCGTACGTTTCCGAAGCTGTTTCGCCCAATCTGGCGCAAAATTTTATCGCGATGCCGATGTGCCGTAAATTAAATGCAATTCGGGCATTTCTATCCAACTGTCTTGCGTTGCTTCTGTAAAGGGTTATTAACGTTGCAGATAAAGGGTATGCTGAGTCCCCAGCAATCCATTCGTGTGAAGAAAAATACTGATCATTTTGTTGAAAGAGTGAGCTATTTCGATATATACGAGCGTCATGACGAGCACTACAAACACACGCCTACTCAACTTGACGCAGCAGGCGAACTAAACAAGCTAGAGTGATGGTACATTTATCAATGGAGAGGGGAGGGACGCCGGAAAAAGAGAATAGGAATTTCAAGGTCACAGGTTTACCACAAGCTCGGCAATAAAATCAGTCTCATTAATTAATTGTCAAACCTCGTAACGTTTTTTTGGAATAGTCCATATGAGTGAATTATATGGGCTTTTACATGGTTTAATAATTCCATTTTTTAATAACTCGCTAATTTCTTACTGCTTTGCCCATATTGTATCCTCTGTCTGCGTTCTAATTGCGGTCTGAATAGTTGTAGTGAAAGGAAGAGTTTCACTTATTTGAACGTTTTTTAGCATTAGTTTGCTAATGTCTTCTTCATATTGAGGGTTATTGATAATAAACAAATTTTTTGCTCTACGTTATGGACCACTTCCTTCTGGTTCTTTAAACTATAATCAAATAAATTCACTTCTGCTTTAAGAGTAATACCATATCAATACTATATCATACCCATATGTCCCAATTGCTTTTTTTGAATTAATAACTGAAAAGCCAGGTAAAGTTTTTGTTTTAAAATGATTAAATTGTATTGACTTACGGATTTTACATTTGTTGCTAATATAATTATTAGTGGATCCTGTGTCCACTAAAATTTTAATTTAATCTAGGGTGGTTGGTGAATCCTTTTATACCTTCCATAAAAGTCCATACTTGCGATCTCCTGGAAGTGCCTTGAATAATTCCAGGTCAATTTCCATATTGCTTCGTGTTGATCGACCGTCGATACTCCTTTAGAGGATTGGCTTGATTCAATCGCATATAGTCGATTTTGCATCTCAGTGCTTTTCTGCTGCAAAGTTTGAGTTATTATGACGATGTTTGCGTGTAGTTGTGTCATTGCTGATGTTATCATAACTGCTTCTGATTTGCTACGACTGCAGTGGATTTTTGCCCTTTTTTCCTTTCGGAAGTTCTTAGTGTGATCGAGTTTTTAGTGGTTCCTCAGAATTCTGTTTTTGTTCCAATTATTCAGGAACTGGCTGTGTCTTTCTTTAAGACCGTGGATTTAGGTTTTTTAAGTCTTATATTTCAAAGGCTGGCTGGAAAGTAAGTTGATTTTTGATTCCGGTTGAGCCCCAGTTAAATAATAATACTATTGTGTTTATTATTTTATCTTTTTGTTGAGTTTAATATCTCCACTTTCATGTCTGATGGTAATACTAAAACTAAAGGACATTTGGTTTGCTTATAACTATTTGTACTATCGACGGAGCATTCATGTTGTTCTTTGTGTTCTTATTTTAAGCTGATAAATATATTTGGATAAGTTCTTATCTGTTACTGAGAATTACAATTCATTAGTATGTGTATATGTCATGATACATGTTTTTATGTTTACAGCTGATAAGTATTTGTTGATATATTTGGGTTCGTGAGTATGATATGGAATGTTATCTTCCTTAACTCGCGCAAAGGATAAATATCGTTGACCAATAAAAACGCGCCACCGCGCTTGTGTTTCTACTAGTCGCTAAATTTGCGCCAACGCATTCCCCGTGCTCCCGTTGGCGTCTTCTTCGTTTTAACGATATACATTTTATTTATATATGGTATGTCAACCGCAACACATTCAAATAGAGAACACCAACATTTTTGTTTATGTAATTATACATAGACTAATTATCTTTATATATAAAATCATGTTTTGTCCGAGTGATTACTCCATAGTTCAATTGGTTCTCAACAATATCCGATTCGATACGAATAATTCTTAAAATGATCACATCAATCAAATTTACTTACGCAGTCACCGTCTAAAGCGTGGTGGATCACGAGAACTAACGTTTTAAGTAGAAGTATAGTTTTGAGTCCATAATTTTTTGTCATTCTGCTACACTGAAACAAATGTGTCCTAAAACTATGGAAAATTTACTTGTTTTAAGGAAAAATGGGAATGAAATAGCACTAAAGACATGTCTTCCTTAAGTTAAGGAAACACGATTCTACTTTAAAGTACATATGGTTTCCTTAAAAAGAGGAAAATATTGCCTTAAATTAAAGGAGATTTTCTTAAACGAAGAACATTGTTGTCTTTAATTTAAAGTAAAGACGTTCTTAATATAAGGCCGTCAAATAAAAACCACTTCCTTAGATTAAAAGGACTTTGACTCTAGAATTAAGTCTCCCTGTCTTTACATTTAATACTAATGGAATTGCCTTAAATAAAAATGCAAAAACTTATTTTTTTCATTGATTTCATTTCATTGTTCTCAAAAATTAAACTTAGTTTTTAAATACTTATTATTATTTACATTATAATACTTAATAATAGGGAAAATAATATCTTTTAAATTAAATATATAAAAGTTTTGCAATTCTCCTTCTGTTAAATAGGACTGAAAATGGCTCTCAAATTTATTAATTTTGATTTCATTGCATAGCAAATTTATATTATTTTCTAGTTTAAAGACTTCACAAATTTTGTACGCTGTAAATTGGGGTTTATAAAAACATATTATAAAATCTCTTTTTAAATATTGTGCCATATCGCTTTACAAATGAATAACAAATTATTTCATCTGTAATGTCAGTTGTGAAGTGCTTTTTAAATTCATTGTAATATGTTGAAGTTTTCGAAGAGTATTGTCGGTTGCTGCAGTTATATTCTAAAATTTCAAAATTTTGTATAAATTCTGAAAAAACAAAATGTAAGTTTCCTTGCCAAAGATAATAATATGTTTTTTCTCGATGTTGTATTTTTTGCGTACGTTTTTAATTGTCTATGTTTGCCCTCAAACAAAAACGTCCAAAGATTTATCAATGGTCTAGATTCTCTTATTATTTTACAATAGTGAATTAAAAAGTGGTGTTTAGGTTTCAACGTATCTTTAAATAAATGAACATATTGTTCATTATGAAGTATGATGTGCTCTTGGAGGCTTTGAATGTCCATTTCAGAAAATTCTGAAAAAAGCACTAAATCAACCAGTTCGCTCAAATTAAATAAAAATAACCATACTTTATTATTTTTAGGTATTTTTTCACCAATGAGTAATGGGAAAATGTAAATTATTCAAATGTATTATTCAATTTGAAGTTATTTTATTTGCCGTCATCACGGCTTAGTTGTCAAGTATAAAGTGCCCCTTTCAATTATTCCTAACTTAGCTCAAGCCACCAACCCGCATCGCGTTGTAGCTCCTCTGCTGACGTTTTGCTGACCTTGCGCCTCGTGCATGGTGTTTGTTTACTTAGATGTCTGGCCAATGTTCTCACGCAAAATGTGCTGACTTAGCGACATGTGCAGAGTGGTAGGCTCTTATTACGACGGGAATTAGGGTGTGTCGTTTCTTCGCGAAAACTCCTCCCCTTCTAAATGGGGAACGTCCTCGGTCCTCAAAGAAGCGGTTTTAATTGCAGTTTCAACGGACCTGGCTATGATAATCTCTCTCTTGGTCCTCCTTATCCTGAGAAGGACGTAAACAGTGAATGCCATGATTAATAAGACACCAATGGCTGAGAAACCTGTAACGTGGCCATAATGGATTGATCGCTGCAGGTGATTGATCCTTTGAACATTCTCTAGATTCACATGGTGAAGGTAAGAAGCGCTTAATATTTCTGTGTGCTGCGTCAAGTTGATTGTAGAAGCCCATGGAGTTTCAGGTTTTAGAGGCAATGTAGAATTTTCGTTATAAAAAGTCGTACCATTAATCTTTACGTTGTTTTTGAAGACCACGAGGTATGTTCCGTTGACCGTAATAGGGACCTCATTATTTTCCTCGATGACAGCCAATTGGTCATTGATGACAACAAGGCCGTCACTTATCGGTGAAATTGGTGTGAGGTTGTTAAATGTTGTACTGCAATTAGCGGTGTTGCGAGTCAGTAGTTGCAGAGCGCATGATGTAGTCGGAGATGGTAAGCAAAACGTTGGTGTTGTGTCGCTGCAGTTCTTTACGGCTACGGTATGGTTATAACACTTGGCTAAGATGGATTCTTCTAGGTGCAGGATTTGGTGGCCATGAGCTACCGGTAAAATAGTAATTTTCTTACATCTAAACATAGGAATCGGATATCTTATTAAAAAGTAAATTATGTTATTATACTGTAATATCTTAATTCTAGCTACTGCCATAACATCGGCCACGGCAAGGTCAGTGAAGTGCTCGTCTCCTGTTATGAAATTTATTTCGTTACTGTCTAAGAGAATGGGACTTAAGATCCCAATTTTGGCGAAAGTGACAGCTGTTATAATGTTATTTAATTCTGTAATAATTGCTCTGTTTCTAGCCAGTAGTATGTCATAAAGGTGACCGGTGTTTATTTCTCTTTCTTTTGTTAATTTCAGGATTTTATTTACTGTAATGGTAAGGTTATTGATTTCTTTCTGTACTTGAGTGTTTATGGTAAACTGTCTGTCCTGCGAGTTAATTAGCTGTTCTTCTGTGCTCATTAATCTATTGAAGTCGTCATGGTCAGGAGTTCCAGCAATGTATTTCAGGACTGTCCCTAGGGCATTCAGGCTTCTCGCCTGTCTGTGGTGAGCGTTTATCATTTGTATCAGTCGACTTATCTGGTTTATGTCCGCGTCTAGTAACTTCCTCATATGTGACTGAGGAAAGTGGTCTGTGGCATTAATTGTCTCGTCTCTCAGTAATTCGTAAAGTGTCAAGTTGGTAACATGCTTGATGTGTCCTGAATTTTCCCAAATTACAAGGTCCTCACCGACCACCGGAATGTACCTTGCATTGGTATAGTCGATTAACCTTCCTGTCGTTACCGATATTGATATGGCCAAAATTATGAAAATCCTAAAAACATATATGAAATTTTTTGTTAATTGTTTATCATTAGAAACGCCTAGGTTCTAGATTAAGTTTAACGAAGGTTGTCCTTATGGACCCTTCTCCCTTTTATTAAAACTGTTGTACCCATGTCTTTTTCCACCTCTTCCTCAGTATAAAGAGGCGTAAGCTTATTGCCTAGTCTCCTGTTATTTTTAACAAGTACTTTTTCTCCAACAGGGAACTCCCTATCCTGCCTGTTCTTATTATGAGTTGTTAGTTCTCTTTCCTGTGCGTTTCTTAAGCGGCATGGTATTTGGTTGTCATCTTTAATTGAACGAAATACGGTAAGGGGCTTCATCCCCGTTACTGTGTGAATGGACCTGTTATACTCAATCGTAGCTAAAAGGACAATTTCCTCAACATCATCAAGATTTTTGTCAAGTTTAAGGCATCGTGCTATTTCCATTAGTGTGCTATGAAATCGCTCCACCTGACCATTTGATGTACTATGTAGTGGTGGAGCATTCGCAATGTCGATATTGAAGTGATTCTTTAATGTAGCTTTGATGCTGTGTGAATTCAGCGACTTCTCATTGTCGCAATAAACTATTCGAGTACCGAAAAACATGTTGAGTAACTGAAGGAGCTGTGGTTTGACATCTACTATCGTTCTTGATTTCAACGACTGTACTATCGCAAATTTTGAAAACTTGTCGATGCACGTCAAGAAGAACTTGGACCCGGTAGAAAATATGTCAATGTGAAGAATTTCTCCACAATATGTTGGTATGGGCGTTTGAGCAATAAGCTGCTTCTTTGGGTGCCGATCATACTTCGCCCGCGAGCAAGTTCGACAATTTCCCACAAATTGTTTAACTTTTTTCTCCATTTTTGGAAAGAAGTAATCCTCTAGAATTTGTTTTGTGTTCTCCTGCCCTGCTCGATGCGCTCTGTTATGTTCTGCAGCGATAATTTCCTGCTGCTCATTCGGATTCGAAATGTCGTTAACGAATTTCTCCGTATGTCTGAATTTAACTGTTGGAAACATTTCGACCAGTTCGTGCTGAAACTGTGCAAGTGCATGCAGATCGCAGTGTATTGCGTTTACTGCTGTTGTGTTTACGGCCTCCTGTAAAAGTTCTAATAAATCCTTTTTTTCTCGGTAAGAAATGATATGCCTTGTCTTTTTTCCAAAAATTATAAAAGTTTTTCTTTGAGGTTCTGTACCTACCTCCACAATAATCTGGTTGCGGAAGCAATTTACCGGTTTTTCCGATCTTTCAATTGTATGGGTTGATGATTCCTCGCTATGAATTGTCTCGATGCTCGTGTTATCTAAAGCATTTATATGTTGCCTAGATAGAGCGTCTGCCACCACATTTTCCTTTCCTGGTTTGTAGATTAGCTTTGCGTTGCATTCGTCTATGAAGGCTTTCCATCTTTTAATTTTCGAATTAGGATTCCTATCCGAAACCGCAAAGGTCAGCGGCTGGTGGTCAGTATAAACATTAAGTTTTGTTACGCCGTACAGGTAGTTTCTAAGAGCTTTCAATGCCCATACAATAGCTAACAATTCCCTTTCATTGGTAGCGTAATGCTCCTCGCTCCCGGACAGAGTGCGAGAAATCATGGTAATCGGTTTGCCCTCCTGAGAGAGGACGGCGCCTATAGCATGAGCCGACGCGTCAGTAGTTAGGTCGAATTGTTTGTTAAAATCTGGATACGTCAGGGTTACATCCTCTGACGCTAAAATTTCTTTAATTGTTTCGAAGGTCTTTTTCTGTTCGTCCGTCAAATCAATTCTGATTTTTTTTGATTGGGACGCAGTAACTCGACCGTATTCGCCTCTCATGATGCTCGACAATGGTTTTGATATTCTAGCGAAATCCCTTATAAAACATCTATAATAACCCGCTAGACCTAGGAATGATCTGAGTCCCCTTAGAGTGGTGGGCTCAGGGAAACTTCGTATTGTGTCGACTTTGTCTGGACACGTTTTTATTCCTCCTTGTGAAACTAAGAACCCCAGGTATTCGACCTCAGTCCTAAAAAATTTGGATTTTTCAACTGACACTCTCATGTTGGCCCTAAATAATTCATTTAAAATTGATTCTATATCTTTCAGATGCTGCTGTTTGTTTTCCGAAAAAATAATAACATCGTCTACATAGACAAAACAGCTTTTCCCAATATGCTCTCTTAATACGTCGTCTATGGCGCGTTGAAAGATGCTCGGCGCGTTTTTTAATCCAAAAGGTAACCGGCAAAATTCATACTTGCCATTCTTGACAGAGAAAGCTGTTTTTTCCCTATCACGCTCCAATAGTTTAATCTGATGGAAACCAGATTTTAAGTCCAAAGTGGTGAAGTATTTACTACCACCCAAATTGGAAAGAATTCCTGTTATGTCGGGAATTGGGTATTTATCACCGATAGTTTTTTCATTGAGTTTCCGAAAATCTATAACTAATCTCTGCTTCGCCTGTCCGTTTTCGTCTACCCCCTTTTTCTTTACCACCCATATAGGGTTGTTAAAGGGTGATCTTGATGGCCGGATAACTCCATTTGCTAACAAATCCTTGATTTCTTTGTCCACGAAATCCGCTACACTCAGTGGGTACGGGTATAATCTTGAGTAAACTGGTGTTTCGTCCTCCGTGCGAATTGTTGCTATCACCTTTGTATTGTACGGTAGTGCCTCATTGGGGTCAGCAAAAACCCTATTCATCCTTTTGATCATTCTAGAAAAATCTTCCCTAACGTCTGTTGGTACTAGATTTGTTTGAAGCCTAAGATGGCTTACGTCATGACTGGAAATGAAGAAGATTTCCTCCTCACCAAAATCATGATTTATTGTATTCGATTTAAGGTCAATGTTCGCATGGACCCTGTTTAGTATGTCGAGCCCAATCACGCCATCAAATGATGTTAAGTCCGGTAAGATGAAAAATTCTGCCACTACGCCAAATATTTTCATGTAGCATTTTTCCATGATAGAAGTAACCCCGTGAATAGATTTTACAGAGAATGTGTCCCTGAAATGTTGTGTCCTTAAAGCCGGTGTTGGTTTCATATAACTCCTCGACGCACCAGTATCGATAAGGAGTTTCACTTCTTTCCCTCCTAGGAACTTTGAAATCCAGGGTAGGAGGGACCTTCCCCTAAAAAATTAAGTTGATCTAAACTTACGTCATCCGCCGCTTGTTCGGCTTCTGCACCGTACAATGATTCACTCTGTAGCTCAACTTCCTCCTCCAGATGATTAACACGTTGGATCTTTGGTCCTGTGTAACGTCCAGAATTTGCTGGACGTTTTTGTTGATAGCCCTGTTGCATTCTATTACTGTTTCCTTGATAGGCACCTCGGTCTCTGTCAAACGATTGGTGTTTAAATTTCGATAAGGATGGATCAACGTCCATTGGTTCCGCTCTGACTAGTCTGTCGTTGTCACGTCCGTTATTTACCCTTTGATTTTCCGTAAAATGAGGTGCATGTCCGGGTTTGTACTGCCTATTACTATAGTAGTGTGGGCTCTTATGAGCTGAGGGTGGATCATAAGTGTTTGTCCTATGGTTGTTCTGGCTTGAAATTATATTATTATTTTTTTTAATGTGGTTGCCCTCGACGTTCCTGGCAGCAAAATTGGCCGCGAACGCATACCGCTCATGGTTTGAATCTACCTCCTGTGCTAAAGCAAGAGCAGACGGAAGGTCAGACGGCCGTGAGGCGAAAAGAATGTCGCATAAGGGCTTCCTTAAGCCGGAAATGAAAACTCTTAGGGCATCTGCCCTATATTTCTCGTTTATAATTTCTGCCACGCTACTCTCGTAAGACATTATAGTCTTATTAGCTAGTAACGTTAGCTTCTTTTCTACCTCATCGTAGAATTCCAGACAGGACCTAGAACCCTGTCTTAAGGTAGATAATTCCTGCTCTATAAGATATACGGGACGTTTGTCCGCGTACGTAAAGTCTAAACGTGCTATAATGGCATTAAAGTTCAGCACAGTACTAAACGATGAGAGGACCGCATCGGCAGCCCCTCTTATTTTGTTCCTCAAAATGGTAACTGCTTGGTAGTGTCGTTCACTGCCATCGTACCTTTTGAACAGTTCATAAGCGTTATGCGCCGCCTCGCGCCATGACACATATGTGCCTATGTGACCATGAAATTCTGGAAGTGATTTGATAGCATCAAGCGTTATGTCACATGTCACTAGTGGATTTACAGATACCTTTAGATATTTTTCTACCTTTGGCCTGCTGCCTGTCACCTGGTTTTGGATTGCTCCTAACTTCCTATCGAACTCCAACCTTTGTGCTGCCAAAGCACTTCTAACTTCCGCCTTAATTAACTCGGTTATTTGTTCCGTGTTCATATTTGCTTTCTGACTTCCTAACTTTAAATTTCTAAAAAGGTCTTCCAGACCTTCACTCATTAATTTTTGTTCTGTCACTTTCCTTTATTTTATTCACAATTATTGCTATATTTATTCCAGGAAACGAGCATCTCACTTACCCTTCCATTGGATTTGAATAGATTAAAATTAGGTTCAGGTTCTTCCGGTTAATTGATCGGGCCAAAGGTTGTCTCTTCTTTAAGTCCACGCTGAGTCCAAGTAGTTGATTGTTGTCGATTTTAAGTGAGCCAACTGTCGTAGTTACACGAGTCGAGTTAAGAACTTTATATTTTTCTATTAAACTTTTCACTCGCGAGCCCCACGTTGGGCGCCAATTATTCAAATGTATTATTCAATTTGAAGTTATTTTATTTGCCGTCATCACGGCTTAGTTGTCAAGTATAAAGTGCCCCTTTCAATTATTCCTAACTTAGCTCAAGCCACCAACCCGCATCGCGTTGTAGCTCCTCTGCTGACGTTTTGCTGACCTTGCGCCTCGTGCATGGTGTTTGTTTACTTAGATGTCTGGCCAATGTTCTCACGCAAAATGTGCTGACTTAGCGACATGTGCAGAGTGGTAGGCTCTTATTACGACGGGAATTAGGGTGTGTCGTTTCTTCGCGATAACTTGTATATAAAGCACATCATTTCTCTCCCGGTCATTTTAAGTTTAAAGTAGGTCTTTAGGTGTTCTGCTTTGAGTGGCGGTGACTTATTGCCTTTTTCAGTTAAAACATAATCGAAATTAGCTTTTTGACAGTTTAAAAAGACTAGATCAAAAAACTTATTTTCAATAAAATACATTATTATGTGACATAAATCATAATTGAGAACGCCTTCAAAAAGATCATGCAGAAGGTCGACGGCGAAATTTTCAATAACATGAAAACTATGCAATTTATTGAAAATCGAATTTTCTCTGACACCTGTTAGTTGTACGTTACTAATTTGAACGTCAGAATAATAATTTTCTTTGTTGCGTAGCTTGTCAGAAACTTCTTGAGCTTCATTTTGGCATTCTGTTTTGCATGTTTTACAGAATCTACAAAAATAGTTAGAAGAAAAAGATCGTGAAAAACCTAATATATAATTCAGAGCCAAGTTGTCACCCAAAACAGGATCTAGTGCAAAATAAATAGTTTCAACTTGGTTATTTACTTTTATTTGCAATCCATTTTGTTCTAAATCGTTAAATATTTCAATTAATTTGTATAAACATCGATCATTACCGAATTTTTTTACGTCTTTTGATTTAAATAAAGCTGCTGGAAAAATGAATTTTAATTTATGATTTAAACAAGTAGGTGCTGAAGGCAAAGAATAATAAGCTGCTAAAATAGGCTCTTTGTGAGATCTTAAGGGATTGTTTAATTCTATATCGTCGAAATACAAGAAAATAGGAAACATAATACGTTCAGAATTTTGGAATTTTCGCTTCCAAAGCGATCCATTTATAAAATTTTTAGGTGAGACACTTCTTGATAAAATAGCTTTATTATTTTGAAATTTTTCATACACTTCCGGTAATTCAAAATATTTTTTAAGTTGGAATTTTATTGGAAACAAAACACATGCTGCTATTGATTCGTCTTATGCTTTGAAATTACATGAAACCAAGTTAGAAAGTGAATTATCAATTTGGATTACAGAAGGTTTTTCGTACATATCTGAATCTAATAACGTTTTAACAAATGAATGCTCTGAAGAAAAACTGGCGAATGGTGCCTTACAAAACGATATTAGCTCATTTAAATTCTCACGAACTTCGCTATGATCTGGCTCTAATTTTTTTTACAATTTTTTCCAATTCCCCACTAATTGGACAAGTTATAAGATTTGTTATATTTTTTTGTAGTAACGTTATTTCCTTTCGGTGCAAGTAGTTGCTGGAATATTTTTCTAATGTAAATTTTAAACAGTTTTCTTTTAACAAATTTAAGTTTACATTTGATGTTGGTTTTTCAGTACTGTTTTCTATTTTTCTTTTTTTTGGACTTGAATTGATTTCAGAATCAATAGAAATATTAAATGCAGTTTCACTATCTGTATGTCCATGCTTTTTTTCCTCATTTCTCATATGGCGACGAAATGACTTAAAATCATCAAATTTATGTTTACACTCTAGAAAACAGCATTGGAAATAATCTACAGCACCTTTATGATGAACATATTGCAGATGTGTGAATAACTTTTCACATTGAAAAATATTTCACCACAGACAAAACAGATTATTATTTCTTAAATTAAGAGAGATCGCTAATAAGCGATGACACAGCTCAAGTTTTCGTGTGTTAAATTAAAGAAATATTCCACCAAAAACTCCCACACTTGTTTGCATTCTGCTGGGTATTCTAAATCTAACGTTGCGAATAATTTTAAGCAAACATCTATGCTCTTCACAAAATTTCCTACTTTGTAATAGCTGTTAGCGAAGAATACATAAAATTGCGTCAAATTTATATCATCTTCACCGATTCCGCACAAATGTGGTTGAACAATCACATCACGTGTATCTACAAAGCAAATATAAAAGTATTATTATAACTCCTTGATACATTTCATAATGTAAAGCAATTGAAGCTAACCTTTATCAATATTGGTTGTTAATTTTTCCAATTGAAGATCATATTTGTCTTTGACGTAATTGTTAAAACGCGGTATCAATTTGGTTACGAGATTTTCCCATTCTTCCAACAAGCAGTTTGATTTTAGAGGATATTTTTTTTCAAAGTCCAATTCGATCTATGAAACAAACAAATCTCTTGTAATTAAATAATCACATAGACGAAACAACGTTTTACCAAACAATATCCAAACTGTTGCTTTAGAATTGGCCACTCTGTTAAAATATCGTTTGTTGTAATTGTTGAATTAAAAAACATTTGTCTTGTCTCGTATGTAATATTCTAGTATTCTACCACTTTATCGTACGGTCCAATGTTGTTTTTAAGCCAATATTTCGCTTCGTTTTCGTTGGAATATAAATCTGTATTAAGGTTTTTATCTAAATTTAACGAAAGAGACGAACGCAGTTTCGCTGGTTCAGGATTTATACTATGTTCAGACCGACACTTAATCACACGATTTCGGCTGTTGAATGGATTATCCCACTAATCTTAAAAATTTATCAAGATTTCGCCATACAAAAATGACAGTTCAAAATCACTTCATTGAAATGATTTGAAACTGATCCACGTTAAATCTGTCCGTGCGACTCTGTTTTTGCGCAATCTACTTGTCAGCACTGGAAAAATACTAGTCAGCACTGGAAATCTGTTACTTTGTCACAGCTGATTTAGACACTGCAAAGGGAAAAAAATGTAAACAAACAAATTTTTTTTTAAAGCAATGAATCTAATTTCACCTGAAAATCGACCAAACAAATGAGAAAATGCATCCATTGTTTCTATTATATGGAAAATATTAAAAAAAGACGGCTTTTATTTAAAAATACTATATGACAATCTTTTCTTTTGATAAATATTAAGCGATGTGAATTCTTGAATGACAATAACAGCTGTTTTTTGATCTTTCTAACGGCAGTGAGAACACTGTTGGATTATGAAATGCTTAAGTGTAATCTAATCTTTGAAATTTTCGGTCTGAACATAGTATAACAGAAACTTGGGCTTTTCGTAGTTTGTAAATGCTGTTGTGGTAGTGCGCGTATAAATTGCCACTTGGCTTTTTACACTTTTTGTATAAGTAGTAAGTATCCTGTAAACAGTAAATTAATAAGCAAACCTAAAATCAAATCCATTTTTTTTTATCTAATGCATTACCTTAGATTTCTTTGCGAAAAGTTGTATAATTTTGTCCGCTAAATTCGAAAAATAAAATCTTGTTGGCTTAATTTTGTTATAAATTAAGTATTCCGTGATCGAAAAACATAAAAGTTTCCGAGTCTTAGTGGATAATCTCTGATTATTTTCAAAGTAATTTAAAAGGGCATTTCCATTCACGTTAGTTTTAAAATTCCTAATAACGAAATCTACTAAATTTTTTTGTACTCAGAAACGCAAAATAATACTTACTTCATTTAACCCTGCTGTTAGGTTAAGACCATTTGGTGCAATTTTTTATTGTTTTCTTTGCAACTTTGGAACGGTGATATATACTGTCTAAATTTTTCTGCTCGGGTGGTCTTTTTATAAAACAATATTATGTGCGAAAATTTAATTCTCTGACTTAAAACTTGACTAAGATAAATTGAAAATTACGAATCTTAGGTTAAGGGACCATTTGTGATTTTCTTTACATTAATTTTCCAAAAATAAGTATTTATTAGTTTGTTCGATATTTTTTGGCACTACATGATGAGCAAAATGTTTTTCGGTTGGTTTTGCAAATAAACGCACTGAAAATGGAGCGTTTTACATCAGACTTAGACTTGCAGCAACTACAAATTCCTCGCCTTCGAGCTCCTGAACTAGAAGCATTTTTAAAGCAGGCCACTGGTGCTGTGGAAGGTGTTCGTATTTCTCTCAATAACTGCGCTGAAAATTGTTGTTGAGGTAATTTAGTGCGTTTCATCATATGTGGCTCAGCCAAAGAAAGTGCAAGTTGCCGCAAAAAATGTGGTCTCCTCCGATTCCGATCAGCTGGAGTCAATGAAACATCGATTTCGGAAAAAATTATGTACGCATTCAAAGCGGATATATCTAATATATTTGCAAATACAATATTTGGCCATCGATTTGTTTTGCGTTTCGTCGTGTAGGAGCCAATCATTTGATCAGCAGTATCAACGCCACCTAAATATATGAAACATAAAAAATTATTGGCAGGCAAAAAACTATTTGTAGTAAACCTTTTGTTGAATTGTAATAAGAAACAATCTCTGGTTTTTTCTTCGCCCCACTCTCATCAACTTTATCTTTCTTGTGCATTGTACTAATCAATATAGTTGCTTTGTTTTTGTGACTGATGTATGATACTAATGTCGCAAGTCATTGAATGCAAATATAGATTTGTACAATGGAAGATTCTTCACAGTCAGCAATTTCGGAGGAATGAAAGTTTTATTTTTGCGAACCGTTCCCACATATGTAAGTTTTCTCTCATGAAGTTTTTTTACCAACTCAAATGTGGAAAAAAATTGTCAGCTGTTATATTTTGCCCTTTCAAACCTTCTGTCAAGTCCAATGCAACGCGTTTTCCTTTGTTCTTTTCGGGCTTAGCATTTCTAGGTTTAAGAAGGTATGGTTGTATTTTCCATACGTAGCCGGACTTTGAGTCGACGGATAACCAAAATTTCAAACCATATTTTGCTGGTTTTGATGGCATAAACCGTAGAAAAGAACATCGCTCCCTGAATGAAAAAAGTTGCTCATCAACCCTGACATTTTCATGGCAGTTGTAGAACATTGGAAGAAGTTGTTGCCAACGATCCCACAAGTCACGAATAGGAGCAAATTTATCGCTACTACGCTAGGGCTGCCATACGTCCTGGTTAACCAGGATTTGTCCTGGTTTTGTACGAATTGTCCTGGTGTCCTGGCCAACCCTTAAATTGTCCTGGTCTACTGTCAAATTGTCATGAATGTGAATAAATAAAATGAAAAAAAGCTTTTCTTTTTTCAGATTATTGTTAGTCACACTTGTCAAGTAATTGAATGCAAGAGAAATTTTCCCTGCTTCTCACCCCTCTCATCCTATGCGAGCAGAGTTGCTTTCAAGTACTTGACAAGTGTAAATCCGCTATTATGAAAAAATGTTCATCGCTAGTTTAATCGAAAATCGATAATAAAATTAGTTTCTTCTCTATCATATTGAACGTATGATTTATGCATTGCTGGTGAACGTGGATTTGTATTGCTCGTAAGTTTTTCTATTTTCTGTTTAATAAATTTCATTTAAATGTTATTTCATTCTTCTGTTGCAAATGCACAACAGCTGAATGGTCGTATATGAAAAAAGGAAAAACTGATGACACTGCGTATTACTCGATATGTGGATTTGACATTAACATTGCAAATGGAGGGAAGTCAAGCATTCAAGATCATGTAAAAAGTGCTTAGTGCTTTCAAAAATAACAATTGCTTCATGTTCAAAAGATATTAGTTCTTTTATGGTGAAGAAGAATACACAACTTGAGCATTTGATAAAGGTTGCTGAAATCACAAGCGCCTACAGAATTGTAAATCATCATCAATCATTCAGCTCATTGGATTGTACCACAAAACTGGATGCCGTATTATATCCAGATTAAAAAATCGCCGCAAAACAATCGAACGCCAGGACAACAGCAACAGCCATCATAAAGAATGTTTTGGCACCACATTCAGTTACGGAAATCACTAAAATACTAAAAGATCATGTTCCATTCTTTGGAATATCTACCGATTCGAGCAATCACAAAGCACAGAAAATGTTCCCCCTGATAATTCATTATTTTACGGAGAAAGGGTTGGATATAAAATTATTAAAAATACAGTCAATGCCAATTGAAACATCCGAAACAATAGCAACATACTGCATCGATGCACTAAAAACAGCTGATATTCCACTAAAAAATCTTACGGCTTTTGGTGCAGACAACACAAACGCGAATTTTGGGGGCAGACAAAGGAATGGCGTAACTAACGTTTTTTACAAGTTGAAATCCGAATTGGGTCGAGAAATAGGGGACATTGGTGGTTCTGCTCATATCCTCCAAAACACTATTTCACGTGCTACAGATGTACTGTCAATTGACATTGAATCTGTTGTTTTGAAGATATATATATATTTCTGCATCCTCCCGGTTAGAACTGAACGAATGAAACAGTTTTGTGAAAACGCACAGGTAATATTTAACGAAATACTCTCCCATACAATAAGTCGGTGGTTGTCACTTTTGCCTGCAATAGAGCGTACATTACAGCTTTGGATACCGCTCAAAGAATTCTTTGAGGTTGAAAAAGGAGCAGCGAAAGTAATTACTGACTTTTTTTAAAATCCGTTTGCAGAACTATATTTCACATTCATACACAGCCAAGCTTTTGTAATTGAGAGACAAATAAAAAAAATTGAAAAGCGAAATATTTCAGTTATGGAAGTTCAATTAATTTTAAGTGAAACTATATGTGATATGAAAGACAGATTTGAAAACAATTTTATTGGAATTCAAACACAAACAGTTTTGAATAATTTAAAGAACAGATGTTTGAATGATAAAATATCTGATTTTGAAAATGACGTTAAAACTTTTTTTACGACTTCAATTAACGGGGGGGTGCGATAAGGCCATGCGAGATAAGACCATAATGGTCTTATCTCTCATCCAAATGAGAGATAAAGCCATATGGTCTAATTTCCATTTAAATGTGAGATGAAACCATATATTTTTTTGATCAGATTGGACATAAAGCCATATTTTTTATTTGCAAATGAGAGGTAATGCCATATTTTTTCTTTTAAAGTAAATGGAAATAAAGCTATTAAGGCTTTATTGCACTTTTGAAAATGGTTTTCTAGAAAAACTAAGAAAATTTTCGCATGGGGGAGGGGGCGGGCCGGCGCGGCGGGACGCGGCGGGACGCGAAGGAGAGTAATCACAGAACCGCCAAACCATCCTGATATATATACTTACATTTTTTCTTTTCAATATATCGAATAAATTAGCAAATGTTAAGCAACCATGTTTTATTACTCTATTAGCAATTTTGCAGTTCTTTAACTGGAAAAAAAGACAACAAAAAAATTTAATTCTTTAACAAAAAAAAAAACAAAAAAGTTATATTATCTATGTTAACAAAAAATTGGTTGAGCATCTATAATAATCGCTCTGCAAATTGGACATAATGTTTTTATGCCTAACGAATCATTTCTATTTTTCATATGATTATAACAATCTTGACAAACTTTGTAATGTTTGCACGGGTTGAAAAGAAGCTGCCTTTCCCTTTCGCAACATATTATACATAAGAGGCTTTGTTGTGTTTGCGCATAATTATTTAAGCTTCCTTCTCCACTTGCTTCATCGTTGTCGGATTCATCATCGTCAGAAGTGTGAAGCTCATTTATGAAATCTTCTGCAACCAAGCAGCTTTTCATATGTGAAAACTGTGTGAGAATTTCCATTAATGTTATTTTTTTTTGTTTCAATAAGCCGAGCTTTTGCTTTATATAACAGTCACGTCGATAACATATTGATTTTTTCGTTCTATATAACGAGCTGCAGCCGGAAGTTGATTTTGAAAAATCACAACATTTCTCCGAATCTATTTCTAATAGTGTGTCCAAAAACTTGAAAAAATTACCACGCTTCGGAAGCTTTATGTTTAAACGGCTATGAAAACTTTCCGCACAGTTAGTAGTCCTCATGGGTTCGTTATATACTGTAAAGTTGACCGGTTTTTCCTAAAATAATAAAATGTAACTAATAATTAATTTCCGTTTAAATTCAAATACTTACTTTTACCATCCACTGACGTTTGAAGTATTTTATAAAAGGACCGAAAAAGCTTTCAGTCTTGTTTCCTGTACACAGATTTTCACCCATAGCCTCACTTTCTAAAATGGCATAAGCATTCTCAATATCTTTAGGTTTCAGCAACGGTAAACAGAGAAATTTTGAGAATAATGCTTTGGCTTCTTTATTTCTATTTAATTTTGTAATGAAATTAGAAATTTTAGATGCTTTTCGCCGAAGAGCGTTTGTGTAATGGAACCAACATCCGATCGCTTTTACTTCTGGGTATACACATTTGAAAGCATTACGCATGCTGGCTTCATAATCAGTAAGTATTGACTTTGGATGCAGATCCAACACATTGGATTGTATATATTTTAGTAGATGTACGTATGCTGCCTCGGATTTTGATGACATCAGCACATAAATAAACGGATACGCCTGAGAGATAAAATTTTTATGTTATAAATAATGTTTACAACACATATAATGATATACTTACGTGGTCTGCGTGAATGAAGTGTATTATGAGCAATTGTTTAAACTGTTTAGAAAATGGTACACTACTAAAAGTGCCATCAATGATATAATTGCTTCCTTCCGAGCCACTCATTTTGGTTATAGCATTAGAAATAGTCGGTGAAATAAATAAAGCGAATGAAAAGTCTTTTTCTATAATTGTGTCTATGTAAAATTTTTCTTTTGGATCAAATCTAGACATAGCGAATTGTTTTTGAACTTCTTCATTTGTAAACATATCAATGATTTCTTCGAATGTGGTAGGTTGTTTGGGATATTTTTCGTGTTTTATTTCAAATAACTGTCTACGCATTGAACCAAACTCCACTAAATGTGCAGATGATCTATGCTTTTTGCACTGATCGTCAAATATTTCACGAACACTAGTTCTTTTTAAAGTGGCATTTTTGACCTCACTTTTGATCGCATTTATTATTTTCAATTTATCAAACAATATATTTTGTTTTTCATGATCATGGACTGAATTTGAGTTTTTAATTTTGCGACAATGAAGCAGGAGGTTGTTGAAATCAACTGCAACACCAACTTTACAGTTCTTATTGTAACAATAATAGTATTTAATATTTCTACTTGTATATTTATATTTATAGATTTGTTCTTCTTTTTCAATATACAAAAGTTTACTATTTTTTCTAAACCCTGGTATAATGGTGTACTCAAAAACTGTGTTCACATTTTCCATTTTGTTAAGAATATCGCGAAATTGAAAACACGTGCACGGCAATAAAAATATGACATTAAATAATAACGTCATTGTCAAATGCACTTTTTATCAACACAGGGTGACTTCTAGTAAAACAATACATTGCCAATTGCACTTCTTGTCAAAACAGGGTGAGGATTTCCCATTTTTTTATCTTGTAAAAGGGTAACACTTTACTAATCTTTCATAAATAGCAAAATATAAAAAACGTTAAAAAAAATCAAATATGATTTTTCTTTAAAATGCATTTGAGATATAAAGCCATATTGAATTATGTGCTATTGTGAGATAAGACCATGATGGCTTTATCTCAAATTCGAAAGCGAGATAAAGCCATATCGTTTTTTTTCAAAATAATATGGCTTAATCTCCCATTCAGATGTGAGTTTATGCCATCATGACCTTAACTCACATGGCCTTATCGCACCCCCCCCAATTAACTACTTTGAGGATTGGGTGGTCCCCTTAAAAAAGTATGCAATTTTTAATTGGATGACATTAAAAAATATACCTGAATGGACTGACGTTCAAAAAACGATAACTTATTTACAAGAAAAAAATATTATTTTGTCTGATGAATCCTTCCAAGAAGTTTCATATCTTAAGTCATTTTTAGAGATAAATAAAGAATATCTAAAGGATAAGGATACAATTAAAAAATGGTTATATTTTTTTGAAAAAACTTCTGAAAATGAGCGAAAAGAAAATTTGTTAAAGATAGTACAATATTTATACGCAATGCCCAGTCATAATGCTTACGTAGAACGCCCTATACTACGCGTTTGTTGTCGACTCAAAACATCATCGAAACGAAGCGCACTAGTAATCTTGTGGAATTGATTTTCAGACATACATAATTGATCGGAAAATTGGGCGACCAAATTTTGAATCAAATATACCATGAGCATCTTCATTTTTGCCGCTGTCATTGAGTAAGTTTATATTAGTAAAATATTTTACTGAAATAAGAAAAACAAGAATGTACTCACCGACATACGCCTGCAAGAATAAGCACAGCTATACATATATGCGCGCAAAATGTCATCATCAATATCGCCCCATTTGCCATCGAACTTGACTCTGCCGTACTTATTAGTATTTTCTATCACAATTTTTTCTATTGGAGGCGGAAAAAACAACAAAAAATCTGAGACAATGTCATAGCATCTGGACACTGCAAATCGAGTTGGTCCTGGTGGTGTTGAGATAATATTCTCAACCGAGAAAACTGGATTCTCGAGTAGAATCGGAATCGAGTTTACCATCCCTACTGGCCGCCGTCGCGTGCACATTAAAACCTCTGCACAATAACCACCACAAAAAAAAATGATTTTTTTTCCATGTAATTTATATGGAAAACAGAAAATTTGAAATAGCCACCTCTTAATATTAATACTAAGAGCTCATCTTTTGAGTGACTTTTTTTTTACACATTTTCTAAAGTTTTGAGCCTGTTTTTCAGTTGAAAAAAAAAGTTGCCTCAGAATGACACACCCTAACATACATGCATATGTATAGTTAACAGTTAACTTTGGTAATGCTGTACAAAAATTTAATGTACATATGCATTTTCAAAAGGCACATGTTTGCACTTGTATCTATCTATTTCACAATATTATTTTCACACTTACCTTTCAGTAAATCGTACAAATCTATTAAATTAAATAATTCCAATATTTTGTACACTTTGCCCACTTCGAAATTAATTTCCATATTTGTATTTGACATATTTTATAGCACATAAACAAATTCCTCACTGTTCAATAAAATATGATTATCGCTGCTTTATTTTGAGAGAATTCATGTCTGCCTGCATTAGAGTAAAAGGAAACAATCCATGTATGCTTGAACTTAAAATAAGGAAGCATGACCTTATATCAAAGTTTGAGTTAAGTAAATAGTCGGTTCGCATAAGGTTGAGTCATCCTTAAATTGAATAAATTTTTACTTGTTGAAAGTTTAAGTAAATATTGTCCTTAAACCAAGTAAAATTGAACTTCTTTCAATTATAAAGTCTAAAAATGACTTGTTTTCAATACAATTTTACGAAAATATAGGAAAATGCCATGAACTTAAAATAAGACATCGATTTTCTTATTTTAAGTACGATCGTCCTAAAATTGAAGGGTACGACTTACTCAAATTAAAGGAACTTTACATACTTTGAGTAAATTTTACAATATTTAAGTATTGTTGGGTTCAGTGCCCGCTGGACTTACCACTTGTGCCAAATTGCGTGTTTTAAAAATAAAACCTCTGATTTCACTTTTAACTCGTATAAACGCTTTTATTTTACAATAAAAATTCGCCTTCTAAAGGCCGTATAGAGGGGGTTCCGGACACGTTAATTTCACAATTGTGTTGATAAAAAATGATTAAAATTGTTGTATTCACAAATTATTGTTTGATAAAAAGTTATTAAAATTGTTGCATTCACAAATTATAGACGCAAATTATGGAGATCGATAATTAGCGGCGTGTGGCGAAAAGGCGACGTGCTTTCGGTAATGGACGAATCGATACTGCCTGTGTGAAAGCGGACCCTTTTTCCATGGAGTGATGTGGTGTGTGTTTTAGTGTGTGGATCCTGCGCTCGCGCGTGTGGGTGGTGTTGATGTGAAGTGTGGTGATGTCGAGGTGAGTGTGGTGAGTGTGCGTGTTAGTGATGGGTGTAGGTGTGGTGTGGGGCAAGCGATTAAGGCTCATTTAGCCATCCCGGCCCCCCTAGGCGAATATTTCAGCCTAGAATTCGCTGGAGTTGCTGGAGAGTGGCCACGACGCTGCTGAGGCCTGAGGTGCGGCGCGGACGCGGTCGTTGTTGCTGGCGTCGTGTTGATGCCTCACTATGTGGCCGCTGGACACGGGATGATGACGGCCCTATGGTTCGACGAGACCGTGCATCCCGGCTTAATGGAGGTCGTCGGACTGCGCCGCGGTTGCGGCCGGCAGGAGGTTGGCTGGTGTCGTTCCGCGTTGTACGGTGCAACATAGTGTGATGCGGGCGCATACAAATCTGGCACAGGTTGCCCGACGTGCACTCGTGCGTTTGGTGGATAGTCGTCAGGCAATTGAGACAATGGCCGTGCGCCTGCACGACCAGCTGGCGTTGCTGAGGTGGCAATCCCTTAAAAATGACGCATTGTGGCAGCCGGTGGGGTCGACGACATAGAGGACATCTACGGCGTGGTGGGTCGACGACAAGCGCGGGTGTTGACGGCAATGCGGCCGTTCCACTCCGAGACACCGTTGGGGCGGCTGTTCGGGGCGCTGCAACTGGGGCAGCCGCTTGGCGTGGCACATTGACAGCCGAACGAGTGGTTGGTGTCGGGGCTGCTGGCATGTCTGCATCCATATTGATCTGTTTGGAAGAGGTTATTTCAATTAGAATTTGGTTGCATATAGGACATATGAGCATGGCTGCCACGTTATGCGGCATGAGTGGGTCGTTAGATTAATCGACTACATGTGTGTGGTATTTTAAATATATATATGTATACGTATTTATATAAATTTTTATTTTATTTGTTTTTATATTCGGTTTATTTAAGCGGTTTATCGGTTTTTGTTTCGCGGTTATCAGCGATCGGTAAGAAGCATAGTTTGACGAGCGGTCTTGTTAGCTTTCCGGATTGCGTTCGGAGATCGACTACGCGAATATGACCGTCGGAGCCTGGATAAAGCTTCTCTATGCGGCCCAGCCGCCATTCGGTAGGTGGCAGGCAATCGTCGTGAATCAGGACACAATCTCCAACCTTTGGCGCATTTTCTGTATTTTTCCATCGGTACCTCTTGTGGAGGTCCTTTATATAGTCTTCTTTCCATCGGCTACTGAAATTATGATGGAGAATTTTAATTCTTTCCCATCTATTTAATAAGGATAGCGACTCCACGCCTGGCTCAGGTGTGGCCAGAATGGGTGCTCCATTTAGGAAATGCCCTGGAGTTAGGGCTGTGAATTCGGAGGGATCTTGCGATAGTGCTGTGAGCGGCCGTGAGTTGAGAACGGCTTCAATTCTAGCTAATAATGTCGTGAACTCTTCATAATTAAATTTATAGCTGCCGGCTAGCTTCTTGAAATGAGATTTGAAGCTCTTTACAGCTGATTCCCATAAACCACCCATATGAGGAGCGCTTGGAGGTATAAATTGCCAATTGATACCTTGAGGGGCGTACTTTTGTACGATATCAGGGGACACTTGTTTTAAGAAATCCACAAACTGTTTTTCTGTGGCTCGTTGGGCTCCTATGAATGTTTTGCCATTATCGCTCATGATTTTGGAGGGGAAGCCACGTCGAGCGACGAAACGAGCAAATGCCGCGAGAAAAGCCTCCGTCGTCAGATTAGTACACAGCTCAAGGTGTACTGCCTTTGTCGTGAAACATACAAAGACAGCCACATAGCCTTTCATGAGAGTGGGAGATCTTAGCATGGACGCCTTTATTTGAAAAGGCCCAGCAAAATCGACACCTGTGGTCGTGAAAGGCGGAGCGAAATTGCAGCGTTCAGGTGGAAGGGCTGCCATAATCTGAGTTCGCATTTTTTGCTTATGCATAGTGCAGATTTTGCACATGAAAATGCATTTTTTGATCTGGGGCTTAAGACGGGGAATATAATACTCTTGGCGTACCATATGTTGCATGAGGCGCTGTTCGGCGTGCAACATTAATATATGGATGTAATTCAGGAGTAATGTGGCAAAAGGAGACTTCTCAGGTATTATGATGGGGTGGCGTTCGTTGTAAGTCAGGCTTGAATTAGCGAGCCGACCATTGGCACGAAGCAGACCTTTCGTGTCTAAAAATGGGTTTAGTACTAAGAGTGAGCTCTTTTTGTCAATTGGCTTCGATTCTCTTAGTAACGATATGTCGCGACTGAAGTAGCGCGTTTGGGTTGAGGCGATAAGCGCGACCTTTGCTTTTTGTAAGTCCTGGTGCGTCAATGTATCGCAATGAGTGTAAGTTACTCCTTTAACTTTAAGTTTAAGTTGCTCAATGAATTTGAGCATATATGCGACTACTCTGAGGGCTCGGGGGAACGATGAAAATCGTTCAAGGATTTCATTATCATCCACTATTGTATGATAGGTGTCGATTTTTCGACTTTCTGGGGCGATTATGTTGCGCATTGTCGATTGTGGCCAAGAATCTGAGGATTCGGTTAACCATCGGGGGCCATTCCACCAGAGCGTGGTGGTGGCAAGATCCAGGGGTTTGCACCCTCTTGTACCTAGATCAGCAGGATTGTCGGCACTGGCGACGTGTCGCCATGTGGCTGCTCCTACTAGGTCAAGTATTTGAGAGGTTCGATTAGAAATATATGTTTTCCACGAGTGTGGTGGCTTTTCTAACCAGGCTAGAACGATTTCGGAATCGGACCATAGATATAATTTGCATTTGGTCATGTTCATGTGGGTCTGCACTGTGGAAACCAGCTTGGCTAGTAGCAGAGCGCCACAGAGTTCAAGTCGTGGTAGACTTATCGTTTTTAGAGGTGCTACTTTTGCTTTTGCACCTAGTAGGTGGCTTGTGGTTGCGGTGTCGCTTTGTGCGCGCACATAGATCGTGGCACAATATGCCTTTTCAGAGGCGTCGCAGAAGCCGTGTAGTTCCACTTTGTATTCGGGGGAATAATTTACCCACCGTGGAATTTGTATCTGCGAGATGTCTTTTAGATTATTAGCAAACCGGGACCACTTCTCTAAGCGAAGAGGTTTCACTTGTTCGTCCCAGTCTGTTCCGTCTAGCCATAATTCTTGAATCAGGATTTTCGCTTGTATCATAATTGGCGCAAGCCATCCTGCGGGGTCAAAAAGTTTTGCCATTGAGGACAAAATTTGCCTCTTTGTTACGGCGGATAATGCGGTTGTGGACTCTGTCGTGTATGAGAACTGGTCCGATATCGCATTCCATTGGATGCCCAGTGTTTTTGTTATACTTTCCTTTTCAAATATAAGGAAATTAGAATCCAATTTGTTATCGTTTGGTATATTTTTTAAGATACTTGGGTGATTAGCTGTGATCTTTTTTAGGGGAAACCCTGCGGTGTTGAGGGCCTTTATCACTTGTGATAAGGACTCGTATGCTTGTGAGAGGCTGTGGCTCCCAGACAGGATGTCGTCTACATACATACGTATGTGTTTTTAAGACTTGTGTTGCCAGAGGAAACTCTGACTTCGTGTCTTCTGCCAGTTCGTGGAGTGTACGAATGGCGAGGTATGGGGCACAGTTTACGCCAAAGGTAACTGTTTTTAATTTAAAGTCGCGTAATGGACTATTGGGAGATTTTCGGAAAATAATTCGTTGAAAATCTTGATCATCTTTATGTACGACTATTTGTCGATACATTTTTTCAACATCCCCATTGAAAACGTATTTGTATATACGCCAATTTAGTATGAGGAGCATTAAATCTGGTTGGAGTGTGGGGCCCGTGAATAGAATATCATTGAGGGAATTCCCCGAGCTAGTGCATCTGGAGGCATTAAAGACAACTCTAACTTTTGTTGTTTTTTTGTCAGGCTTTACTACTGCATGGTGTGGCAAGTAGAATGAGTGATA
The DNA here is from genome assembly GCF_023373825.1 of Bactrocera dorsalis. Taxonomy (NCBI): domain Eukaryota; kingdom Metazoa; phylum Arthropoda; class Insecta; order Diptera; family Tephritidae; genus Bactrocera; species Bactrocera dorsalis. The sequence goes on from NC_064308.1 coordinate 29,767,792, forward strand.
TTTGCCTTTTATAATTTTTTCGCATGGGCTTACTTCCTCCATATGATCTAAATGGAGGTATTCTTCTAAGACACCATCATAATGTTGTTTGAGCTCACCTTTTCTAAGTAGGTTTTTTTCCATACTTAGAAACTGCTGTATTGCAGAGGTGCGAGAGTGACCTATGGCGAGTGTATCTGGAAATTGTTGTTTTAATGGTAGTCGTACGACATACCGACCATTTCTTGATCTAGTAGTTGTGGCTTTGTAAAAGTCTTCACAATACTGATCTTCTGGCGTTGTAATGGTAATGGGGGGGAGTTCTTCTAATTCCCAAAATTTCCTTAATTGTGAATTAAGGAATTCATTGGATATCTCTTCCACTTGAGTTGTCATGGTGGTAACTGATTCTGTTACTAGTCCACTTAGTATCCAACCGAATATAGTATTTTGAGCTAGAAGGGTGTTTGAAATTTTCTCAACCCCTTCTAGAATAATTTGAGGAATAAGGTCGCTGCCTAATAGAAGATCTATTTGAGCGGGGGTATTGCAGTTAGGATCTGCTAGCTTTAGGTGTGTAACCTTTTGCCAATGCTTGCTATTTATATGATAGCTTGGCAGCATGTTCGTAAGTTGCGGTAAGACTATAGCTTCTGCTTGAATGCGCTTATCCGCTTGGGGGGAAATTAGGGTAATGGGGCAGATTTTATTTGAGTTTTGTACTACTCTTCCACCCATTCCCGTAATTTCATAATTGGCATGTTTTGTTGGCAGTTTTAGCCTATTTTGTGCCCTAGACGCTATGAATGATCGTTGTGATCCTTGGTCTATTAGGGCTCTCAATTTGAAAAGTTCTCCTCGGTGTTCGATGGAGATAACTGCTGTGGGTAGTAGTACCCTACTTTGATTCTCGCTGTGAAGCGTTTGTGTTTTTAAAGCCTTTGAGCAACATGGTGTCTCTTGGCAAATTTCGGGATTTTGTGTTTCGGGAGTTGCGGTTGCAACTAAACCCGTGGCTCTTTTGGAGAAAGCGCTACTTTGGGGTGTGCTAGGAAAGTTATTGAAATGCAACATTGAATGATGCCTCTTGTGGCAATATACGCAATTGAATTTGCTTTCGCAATTATTGAGATTATGTGAGTGGGACAAACAGTTTGTACAGAGTCTTTTTGCTCTGACAAAGTTGTTCCTTTCATTGATATTAAGTTTTTTAAACTTTTCGCAAGCTTTCAGCTTGTGCCCTCCTTTACACAGTTCGCAGGACGTTTGTTTATATTGTTCGGATGTGAACGATTGATTTTTAAAGAAGCTTCTGTTTAAATTGTGGTTGTTACTAGCTTGGGGTCTCACGAAACTTCGATTTAGGTCGTGTTGAACGTTTTTAGTTCTGACCGTTTTTTTATCTACCCTTTCCGCGATTTCATATTGGGTAGTTAAGAAATCTTTCATTTGGTGCCACGTTGGGCATTTTCTTCGTGATGAGAGCGATTGCTCCCATAGAAGCAAAGATTTTTCCGGTAATGCCGCGGAGCATATATTTACCAGTATGGGGTCCCAGTTGTCTGTGGGAATATTCTGTGTCGCTAGAACCGACAAGCAATTTGAAACAGTGGATTGAAGTTTTATAAATTCTTCACTTGTTTCTTTCTGAATTTTTGGTAAATTCATTAATATTGTGACTTGTTTGTCGACTAATATTCTTTCGTTCTCGTAGCGAGCTTTTAAAGCTTCCCAAGCATAATTGAAATTTTCGTCATTAAGAGCGAACTGTTTTACTATTGCGCCTGCTTGACCTTTTGTTTTGTATCGGAGGTGATACAATTTTTGCGCTTGAGATAATTTAGGATGGTTTATGTACACGGCCGTAAACATGTCCCGGAAGGACGGCCATTGTTCATAACCTCCATGAAATATTTCTGTATCGCAAGCTGGCACTTTAAGGTGAATGCCGGAACTCGCCTCTTGGCTTTGAATTGGAGGCAGCTCTACTCTCGGTTGTGGAGTAGGTGCAATTGCTTTTATTAATCTCAATTGGTCGGAGATCATAGCTCTCGTTTCCTCGTACTGGTCTAAGCAGTTTTCGTATTTGGAGCAAGCCGAGGATTTAAAATTTTCCGGAAGATCTGATTCGTCAGATTCTAGAATTGCGTCATACGCAGCTTGGAGACGTGTCCAGAAATTGCCTAGATTTTCTTTTTTGATTTCTAGTACCGATTCAGAATTGTCCTGAATCGGTGAAGATGAAAATCGAGTGCAGTATCGAATTAAACTGTCACTCTCAGCGATAAACTTAGTATATGAAATGTCTTTAATTTTTTTTTGCTTTGTAGCACCTTGCTTTGAGCGTGTAGCTTCAGCAGGTGTACATGGGCTCTTTTCTTCAGAAATCATTTTTTGGACTTTTAGATATTGAATCGACTTAGATTCCTTAGAATCTCCGTTCATTTAGATAATAGTTAAAAATTGAAAATATGAGACAGAAAAAACTTCTCTCAGTGTATTATGGTAGCAATAGATACGTTTGAATCTTTAAGATACGCGGTTTGTATGTTTGTTGTATACACCAGTATCTAATAAGGAACGCGTATTTTGTTTTCTTTATTATGATCTTATATTTTTGTTGTATACGCAAGGTAAGAACCAACGAACGAGTGTTTCGTTTTTCTTATTATAATATTGTATTATTGTTGTATTCGCAAGGTAGGAACCAACGAACGAGTGTTTCGTTTTCCTTATTCCTAATAGTTGCTATTAATTTGTTTTGCTTTCTTTTTGTTTTATTTATTTATTCGTCCTCCTAATAGTTGCTATTAGTCTGTTCTTTCTTTCTTTCTACTTTATTTATTGATTTGCACTCGTTAGTTTATACTTGCGTATACGAGCGATAATAAAGAACGAGAAAAGGGTTAATGACCTTTGTATATAAAGATTTTTTCCGTTTGCAATCCTGCTTGCTTGTGCTTTAGCAAGAACAAGAGGTATTGCTTGAAATATGCCGATTTGGCCTTTGGATATATGTATGTGTGTGAAAACAATTAGAAATATCAAAACGTATGTAAAGTATGTGCTGGTTTTGTCTTTTATTATTATTATTTTTTTTTTTTGATTTGACCGTATATTTTCTTGAGGTCAAATTGAAATATTTGTAATTGCAATTAGCGCTCTGTTTAGCTTTATTAAATTTTCAAATTAATTCCCGGAAGTTGAAAATAGTTTTAGTTTAAACGTAGGAAATACAGTCAAAGGCAAATTGTATGCCGTATGTCTGTATGTAAGATTTTACAGTACGAATGATGCGGGGGAAGAAAATTAGTGAGATGCAGGTATGCACTCTAAGTACACATTGGAATAAGTGCAATTTGTAGAAATTGTTTTATTATAATATTTATACATACATAAGTGTGTATGTTATTTTACCACATTGGTTGGTACTTATATGTCGATATATGTATAATTAAATATAAAATATGAATATAAGTAGTTGCATATATGTATGTTGTATTTTATTATTTTTATTTTTCCTTTTACTGATCGAATTTGTCCAAGCTTAGTAAGTGTTGCGCAATCCTGCTTATACTTTTGGAGTATAAGGGGTATTGCCGGAAAATGGGGTCAAGTGTATACTTGAAAATTTTTTTTTTTTTTTTTAATTTGTGTGTTTGGATACACAAGGGTAAGCGTATAGGACCTTTTTCTTTAGATATGTATGCCAGTATATATATAATTATATATTATACTATATACTGTTCATACATATATTGTATGTACATATGTAGTGTACCAAACTGTTTTCGGTTTCCCGGAAATCAACCGTAAGTTCAAACAGTTTGGTAGCAACCGTTTTATTAAAGTATACAGTTGTTAGAAAAATGAACTGTATCTTTCAACATACATATATGCTAATAAATAAAAATGTTATACGAATAAAAGGAGTCGATACACTCACTTTGTGCCGCTTCAAGGGTATTTGAGGGCTTTAGTATTCGGTTAAATGGGGGGGGGTGTTTCCTTTTGTCGCTGTGTCCCAGTTGTTTCCTGCTGCTGCTGATGTGATTTTATTAGGGTGGACCACGGTATCCCTTTCCTGGTGCTCTTCTTATTGTTGTTTTGCTCGTACTTATGTAGATGTCTTGTATATTTTTAATATATTTTACTTCACCAATTATTAATTTTATTATTTCTATATATTTTCGTTTTTTTTTTGAAATTTATTGCACTGTTTAATGTCACTGTTTTTGTTTTTTTTTTTGTTTTTTTTTTTTTTTGTAAAAGCTTCGCGCCCGTTTTAAAGTTAAATTAATTTTCGCGCCCGGTTTTTTTGTTTTTTTTTGTTTTTAGTTGTTCAGCACAGTATTGTATTTTTGTTTATATGTATATTTATATATTTATATGTCTCACTCTTATATATTTATATTTGATTTTGATAAAAATTATTATTAGTTTTTTTTTTTTTGGATTTTGATGTGACACTAGGGAGCCGTTTTGTGCTTTCCGTTTCAACTGTTTTTTTTTTGTATGTAAGTATGTATGTAGTTGTCACACTTCGATTTCACTTGCAATATATTTTTTGTTTTTGTTTTTTTTTATATATGTAAATTGCACTAGATTTTTGTATATGTGTATGTATGTATATGTCACCTTTGTGCACGAATTTTTGTAAGTTTTTTTTTTTTTTTTTTTTTTTTTAACAAATTTTGTATGTATGTTTATGTCACAATTTTAACCTTTTACGGTTTTTTTTTTTTTTTCTCAATAGTGCCGTTCTTTGCGGCTCGAAGGACCATATGTTGGGTTCAGTGCCCGCTGGACTTACCACTTGTGCCAAATTGCGTGTTTTAAAAATAAAACCTCTGATTTCACTTTTAACTCGTATAAACGCTTTTATTTTACAATAAAAATTCGCCTTCTAAAGGCCGTATAGAGGGGGTTCCGGACACGTTAATTTCACAATTGTGTTGATAAAAAATGATTAAAATTGTTGTATTCACAAATTATTGTTTGATAAAAAGTTATTAAAATTGTTGCATTCACAAATTATAGACGCAAATTATGGAGATCGATAATTAGCGGCGTGTGGCGAAAAGGCGACGTGCTTTCGGTAATGGACGAATCGATACTGCCTGTGTGAAAGCGGACCCTTTTTCCATGGAGTGATGTGGTGTGTGTTTTAGTGTGTGGATCCTGCGCTCGCGCGTGTGGGTGGTGTTGATGTGAAGTGTGGTGATGTCGAGGTGAGTGTGGTGAGTGTGCGTGTTAGTGATGGGTGTAGGTGTGGTGTGGGGCAAGCGATTAAAGGGCTAACTATAATGTGAATAAGCTAGCTTAAGCCAGCGTAAGCAACTGTCCGAATACACACAAATTGTATGTTGCAACTATAATGTGCATAACATCAAGTTTCGTTAAGTTTTGTCAAACGTCATTTGCTTAAGCAAAATGCGAAACTGATCGCATGTTCCGTACGGAATCAGCTGTTTTCTATTTTTGTCAATAGATACATCGTTTTGAAGAAGAAGAAGAAGAAGAAGAGTGTTTTGTCAACAGATAAAATCATTTTAAATTTAAATATGGAGGACGACGAATGCTTTATCCAAGCTTTAATAGAAAGTGTAGAAAAAAAGAAATGTTTGTACGATAAAAGGGATCCATTTTATTTTAATCGTGTAAATAAAGATAAAGCATGGCAGGCAATTGCAGAACAATGCGGCAAAAGTGGTATGTATTAACACTGTTATAGCAACATATATTTTTGTATTATATATTTTTTATGTTTGTTTCAATTAAAAGATCTAGAATGCAAACATAGATGGAAGCTACTCCGGGAGCGATTCTGCAAGGAAGTAAAAAGGCTAGAAGCTCCATCAGGTAGCGGGATGTGCTACTTGGAGGAATGGCGTTTTTTGAAACCCATGATGTTTTTAAAAGACTCCGTCACACCGCGTCGGTATGTACTTTGTATATAACTTTTGTTTGTTTGTTTTATTTGTATATAACTTTTTCATTGTACAGCACCCGTGATAATGCAGAAGCAAATGCAGAATCTGTCTTGGATTCGTCAACAACGGATAGTTTGACTGAAAGTCCATCGCCACCTCAGAAGAAGAAGAAAAGTAGTGAATTAGAAAGTCTCTACCAGAAGCTTGGAGCAACTATAAATAATTTAGAAAAGCAGATGGCGGCGCCGGCTGAAATCTGTGATACTGACGAGGCTTTTATGACGACGGTTTTGTGCCTAATGAAGGACCTGCCAGTGTCGGTCAAAGATGAATTCCAGGAGAAAATGATCTTGGAATTATATCGCTTACGTCGCGAAAATAGACAATCTTAGATTAGATAAATGAGGATTGCACCGCGACCTAAGGTCTATTGTGCCCTCTCCTGACTCACAGCGTCTCAACTAGTCCCAGCAAATTGATGAATTCCTATATAGTGATGAGTGATATTGTGGAAACAAGAATTCAAGATAATTTATTTATTTTTTAAAAAGCATGGAGCACTGATTTTTTTTTAGTATACTTTATATTTTTTATAGCAAATATATGTACATATTTATTATAAAAAGATGCATAAAATGCATGTACCTGAACTCTTTTGAGTAATTTAATAAAAAGAATTGAATGAATTTAATTAAACCACATTTAGTTTTATTAAAAAAGAAATAAACAAGTTCTAAATGATGTTAGATATGTGATTTTAGAAAATGTTTTAAAAATTGTTAAAAAAACTGCATAAGTTATTTCTTATTTCCAAAGAACTTCTTCCACCGTAATGATGCAAATTAGAAGATTGCGTAATCGATGGGATATTACTTTCAACTTCTCTACGCCATATACCGTCATGAAAATCACCATTAGAGTCCTCCCAATCAGCATAGTTGCTTGCAATATACGAAGATTCATTAACGTTATTAAGCATAATAAAATTATGTAAGGCAACGCACGCCAAAACAATTTTTTCTGCATTTTCCGGAAATAAATGTAATGTTGTTAGTAAAACTCGCCAACGCGCTACTAGTATTCCAAAAGAGTTTTCTATTGTGCGACGAGCTCTTGATAACCTTTTATTAAACACCTCTTTTTCATTTGGTAGCATTCCCCCAGGGTATGGGCGCATTAAATTTATCCCTAAAGGAAAGGCAGCATCACCAACGAAGAAGTGTGGAGTTTTTTGTTGCGTATTTGGTAAGTTTTTCGCTGGAGGGATGGGAAGTTTCTGATTTAGCAACCTCTTTCCAAATCGACTCACTTGAGAAATACCTTTACATGTAAAGAGAAACAATAATATTAATTAAAAAAAAAAAAACAAATGCACAAATATAAAAGTCCTCACCACCATCACTCTGACTTCCATATGCGCCAATATCTATATAGGTAAACCGATATCGTGCATCACATACTGCTAACAACACAATAGAAAAAAATTTTTTGTAGCAGAAAAATTGACTACCGCTTTTAGGTGGGCATCGAATAGCGATATGCTTCCCATCAATAGCTCCAACACAGTTGGGCATATTCCACAGTTCCCAGAAGTCTTGAGAAATTTGCTTGAAATCTTCTTCATTAGGCTCAGATACATACACAGCGCCTAACTTTGTCCAAAGGACTTCAGCTGTCTCCAGAATAATGCGCCTAACCGTTTCCTTCCCCAGTTGAAATGACCATGCCAACGATTGAAACGAAGTTCCTTGTGATAAATATCTTTAAGAAAAAGAAAAAAGAATAAGACATAATAAAAATATATTAAAATGAACAAACTTACTGTAATGTCAAAGCTAATCGACATTCCGGTTGCACAGGCTCCCTCAACGAATTCTTTTTTAAAAAGGGCTCAACAAGAGTAAGCAAAAGTCCATATACTTGTGGCGTCATTCGCGTGTATATAAAGAAATCATTGTGGTCAATCCTCTTTATTTGCAGGAATCGTACAAAAAAACCTTCCTTCTTCCTTTTTCTGTTTATTTCCCTGACTGAACACGACCGAACTCTTTTTTTTGTAATTTCACTAATTTCTGTCAATATTTTTATTCCTTCTAAAACAGAAGAAAGCATTTTAATTGTTTTTAAATATTTTAATTTTCTGTTCATTTTTTCAAAATGCAAACTAAACAAAACCAAAACACAAGTTGTTTTTTGACACTTTCTTCTTATGCATGTAAGCACATTATAGTCATTCAAAAGTCTACTCTCCATTCGTTATGCATTTGACAGGCTTTTCGTTCATTTTTTGACAGTAACATACGGCAGCTTATGCATATTATAGTTAGGCCTTAAGGCTCATTTAGCCAAGTATATTTTCAGCTTTTTAAAACAAGGGCGCACTTTCCTTAATTATAGTCTGTCCATTATTTTCAGTGTATGATGTTGTAATTTTTATTTATGTTTACCTAAAAAAAAACGCTGAAAGCTCCCCTTAAGAAATAACTTTTCCGACGAACACTTCAAAACTGTAAATGTAAAGATGTAAGCTACGGCTGAGAATTTCAACGAAAGTGGAGGACACTATTATATCTGTATCTAATTTTAATACAAACGCAATATATTGCTACAGATTTTAATAGTTTTGTTCACCTAACAGTTGCTTTATCTCCTAGAAATAATAAAGTTATATATGGAATTATACATATTGTATATAAATGATTAAGGAGACGAGACGAGTTGAAAGAGTCAAGAGAGGTTTGCAGATGGGCGTAATCGGGCCACTATGCGTCCACAGAATGCCATTAAGCGAAAGCTTGTAAAGTGCCATAACCAAGCAGTAAATTAAGGTACAAAACTGTTTTTTACAAAGAATAGCAGTGTGAGGCACACTTGTAGGCTAAATTATTGTTTTAAGTGTTCGTAGCCCCGCCCCCTTAATAACTAAATTTATAGCACATACTTGTATTTACTACTGATGATGATTTTCGCAGAGGGGTCGACCGCAGAAGCTTAGTCACAGAGATGTCTGAGAGAGTTTACAAACATCGATAAGTGATATCGGAACTAGCACTTGAACTAGCAATGCAGTGAGAGTACGAGTACAACCTCATTCAAAAACGAGCATATTTTTGAGAATTTTTTTCGTGACGGCGCCCATAGGAGCATTTGGTCTCAAAAACCGGACACAATTATTTAAAGTGATTTTATGAATGAAAATTAATAAAAATGCATGATTGAATATAATAATGCAATATATTCAAATAAAACAAGTAAGGAAGGGAGTGCAACCGAGAATTTTATATTGAATATATTTGAGTAGGGGGTAGTATGGACCAGATTTTATCTATTTTTGCCCATCCCACATACTACTAATATGCCACATACTCAAACATATGTTTCCTGGGTTTCTATTTTAGCCACAAAGATACACTGTTATGCGTAAAACATGTTTTGTTCTTTTTCATTGAGATGACTCAACTATTGGCGGATATATCCAACATAAGGTGACGTAGAAGTCCGAAAATCCTTATATTAGGTATATGGGAGCTCAAGGAAGGATTGACCCGATTCAACCCATTTTTTACACAAAGAAGTACTATTGTCAAGAAAGGATTCTGTGTGAATTTCAATTTCCTATCCCACACTTTGAATGATTTTTTTGGTCAAAAGTTAACTATTGGTACCGGAGTCCACATATACGGTACCTAGGGGCTTTAAGAGGTTTATTTGGATTTAAACAAAATTTTATTCCGTTATAATAATTACTTCTTTATTTGTGTAATGGAAAGTGAAAGAATCAAATGGAATTTTAAATTGTGTTATATGGGAATTACGTGCTCATTTTTACACAATGATATAGAAATATTAAAAGAATATCACATACTAAATTTAGTCGAAATCGGTCTGTCGGGTTTCGAGGAATGGGATTTCATAAAAAAGTGGGCGGCGCCACGGCCATTGTCCAATTTTCACACCGGTTCCGATAGAGCCCCCTTATACCATTTATATCCCACCCGTCTAGAATAATTAAGCAGGAATATACCACCTGTGGTTTAGTAAAAAAAAATAATTTATAAGTCGACCTCGCCGGAATAAGGACGTGCGTACTGAACGAAGTCTAGGTTCCGACTACTTGTGTGGCAATATAGCGGGCTGAAAATTAATCACTTTATTGTAGTACGGCTATATTGGTACTAAAATTTTGTGTAGCATCGCTGTAGTTTGTAATTCTAACTTTTGTCCGGTTTTTTAAGGAAAATGCTCCTATATCCGACGCAGCAAAAATCTCTTTACTAATTAAAGTATTACATTCCACCAATGTTGTATAAAATATTTAAGAGTATGGCAATAGGGGCAATTATTCGAACGTGTCTCGGATAAAAGTAGGTTTGCCGTGCAGCTAATAACTTGATGTTCGTTAGATAATAATTTTTCCCAGGTAACGCAGAGAGGGTTGCAGAACTTAATCGAGCAGGTACAACCTTTTATAAGAGTGTACAGCTGCTGGCATATGCAGATGATATTGATATCATCGGCCTCAACACCCGCGCCGTTAGTTCTGCTTTCTCCAGACTGGACAAGGAAGCAAAACAAATGGGTCTGGCAGTGAACGAGGTCATCAAACAAACAGTCGTCGCACTCGCGACTTGGCTCTCACGTCACTGTTGGCAGTCATAACTTTGAAGTCGTAGATAATTTCGTCTATCTTGGAACCAGCGTAAACACCATCAACAATGTCAGCCTCGAAATCCAACGAGAGAAAAATTCTGCGAAAGATTTGTGGTCCTTTGCGCGTTGGCCACGGCGAATATCGCATACGATGGAACGTTGAGCTGTATGAAATATATGACGACATTGACATAGTTCAGCGAATTAAAACACAGCGGCTACGCTGGCTAGGTCATGTTGTTCGAATGGAAAAAACCACTCCAGCTCTGAAAGTATTCGACGCAGTACCCGCTGGGGGAAGAAGAGGAAGAGGAAGACCTCCACTCCGTTGGAAGGACCAAGTGGAGAAGGACCTAGCTTCGCTTGGAATATCCAATTGGCGCCACGTAGCGAAAAGAAGAAACGACTGGCGCGCTGTTATTAACTCAAAACTGCAACTAACCACTAAACTGCATTTGCGTATACTATATATAAATATATACGAGTACCCCACTATCACTACTTTTATTTTGTTTGATCTTCACAAGCGGTCAGCTCTGCAGTTTTACTAAAAATAAACAAAAAATCAATACTAGTAGATGAGAAGATTCCCTTTAGGGAAGGGCTCCTCCCCCTACAATTGAAATTAGCTTAGCGAGTTTTAATGTGATCGCATGTCAAGTTTTGATGAGCCGCGTCTGAACTGTTACCACGGAGAATAACACGTCGAACGATGGTTCCCGCATTTGTCCACTCTGGGCAATAAGCCCAACAGCGAGACAAATTCACAAATGCTGTGAATAATTGTAATTAAATGAAGTTTCAGAATTACCGTCGGCGAAACATGGATACACTGGTGTACACCAGGGAACTATCTAAGCAGGGAACTGCAGCTGGTGTGTTATACGGTATCTCGACTACTTAAAGAAGAACAGAACGATCACAGGATCTTATGTGTTGAATTATTAGGGCGATTTGTCACTGAACTACGTCGTATTCTTCAGATTTGACCCCGTGGGACTTTTAATTCTTCCAAACTTAAAAAAGTTACTCGAAAGCAGAAAGTGCAGTCAAATAAGAATGTTATATCATATATATATACTTATGTACATGAATTTATCGTTTTTCTTCTGTAGGCTAAAACAACCCTCGTACAATCAAACATCTAATGTTTGGAATTTGTTTATAAGAAATTCTGTTGAACCACAAAACAATTATACAACGCAACATGTGTGAGTATATGGTCATACATGATTGCGTCTGTGTTAAACTGATATGCTCCCACAGTTATCACGGTTCACGCCTTTCTTAACAACGCTTGTTGAGATTTGAAGCTAACGAGCCATTTAACAATTTAATCGGCTGTAAGCCGTTGTCCATCCCTGCCGCCGGTTTGTCTGTTTGCAGCACAAGGCTTTCCATTTGTGTTGGTTGTTCGTATGAATGAGTGTCCAAAACAATCAGTTACACAGCCAACCAAAATACATAAACATGCGGTAGCAGAAACAACATACATTAACACATATACAGGTCTACCACCAAAAAATGAACAATCGACAAAGACCGCAATAACAACAGGAATCTCGTAGTTGCCAAAATAAAAGTAAGGAAACAGTGAATACCTTAGAAACATTTTGCAAGGAGTTATATCATCTATATGTAATAGGGGTGCATGAACTAATTAAAAGTATGATGCTATTAAATTATAATATTTACGAGTATAATATTATTGACCGATAAATGAGGTTCTCCCACAGATAAGAAAAAGCATACAATCTCCCATATTTATTCTGTTCGATAAGCTTGTGAAATCTACCGTAGAGATAACTCAGATATCTTCTGTTGAATAATCTTTTAAGCAGTCTAAATGTTAAAGGTTAGAGATAGACACTCGTTATTTGGCCCTAAATATGATATTAGCTTTTAGGTTACATAATATAACATTTACAATGTTAATTTAACATATTTACCAATGCTAACAAATATCTCTTCAAAACCATCACTTTAGATATTTCAATTAATTCGAACGCTAAAGAGGCTCTCATAATAACTTTTGGAACAGTTTTTAGTCTTTGTAGCGATGCATTTTGGTCCCTTCAATTGTGATGATTGGGATTTAGTTACATCGCCAAATATGTTGTTGTTGATTTAAAACAATTTTGCGATTGCTTTTGGTCTCTTCAATCGTGATCATTGGGATTTTGTTTTATCGCCAAATAAGTTGTTGATTTAAACCCAATTATTTCTTTTTAAAACTATTTACTTTTTAATACCATCAGAATAATTTTTTTCCAACCGGGTTCTTATTTTTCAAAAACTTTCTTAAGTATTCATCGGAACATGTTTTCAGGCAATTTTATTAAGATAACTCGTCGTTACGATTATACGCATTGATATTTTAGATTAGTGCATCTAACACACTTATACACATACGTACATACGCTTGATATTTTCTTATCTGTTTCTTGTGTGCATTAATATTTGGAGTATGTATGTTTTGTATAGTAATATTAGTATTATGTATACTCTAATTTATGAGTTTTCTTGTATATGCAATGATTTTACATTTTTATGAGTAAGTCTAATATTGCAATTTTGTTGCTTACCATTGCACTTGACATTTAGTGGACTGTATATAAGTACATACTTTTTATTTAATTTATTGCTTACATGTTAATTTTTGTGTATTAATGTATTTGTGTCAAAAATATAATTAGGTAGTTTACAAGGTATCATACAATCGTAAATCGTATATGAAAATCTTAAAAAAGTATTACACTTGTGAGCATCCCTGTGAGTTGTAAATAACATATAGTCGTATCTAATCAGCTGTTTGCTAAAATTTTAATAATTAAAATGCCGCGCGCAAGTGAAAAAGACAAAATTGTAAAATTTTTGTGGCTAAATCATATGATTAATTTACTGGATATGAATGCGAGTATGGGTTACATTTTTTACGGCATTTATTTACATATTTATTACACACCTTTACTATTTTCCAGGCGACGAGGAAGATGAAGTGATTGAAAATTTTAATTGATACATGCTTTTTGGCATTCCAAAATCATGCGAATGGGAGCAAACGGTGCTCAGAAAATTCGATGATAACAGGTTCAATCAAATGGTTAGGGTCCGTCCCGAGGAGTTTTGTTATATTTTAAACTTAATAAAGCATGACGAAGTTTTTAACACAAGTTCAAGTGAAGTGCAGCTCCCAATAGAATTGCAGCTTAAAATTGTCCTTTACCGTTAAGGATCATCCGGTGAAGGACAATCTGTGCGTAAAGTAGCTTCCCTTTTTGGTGTTTGGTGTTGGTGATGGGGGCACTATTTACAATCTAACCAGGAGGATATTTAAAGCCATTTTAAAATTAAAGTCTAAATTCCTATTTTGGCCCCATGAAAGAGAAAGGCAGCAAATTGTGTACTCAACCAGTGCAGAAATGCCGAGATATGTTGGATATGTAGACGGTTCGATGTACTATTCTCGCAAACGGCAATATGCGGTCAAGCTTCAAGCTATATGTGATTATAAATTGAGAATAAGGCAGTTAATAGTTGGTTATCCAGGTAGTGTACATGGTGCAAAAATATTTTCAAACCGTTTACTCTTCAAACATCCGGAGCGTTTCTTGTCAACCTCGCAGTGGATAGCTGGGAATAGTGCCTATCCACTGAAGCCCTTTTTAATTACGCCATTCAGACAAAATAGCAGCGAGTACACAGAAGAAGAAAGGCACAGTTTCAACAAATATTTCTCAAAATACCGTGTACGAGTCGAGAACTGCTTTGGTCTTTTAAAAGAAAAATTCGGTAGCCTTAAAATATGGAAATCCTTAAATTCAGAATACATTCGAGATCAAATAAGAATCAATGCAACGACTGGATTACTGTGTGCTGCATTCTTCACAACATTCTTACGGAAATGAAGTTCCAGATCCTCAGTCCGATTTACCATTAGAATGTAACACCAGAGATTTTCTTTTAAATTTTATACAAAATGAAACAGCTTAGTTTGTACATATATGTAGCTAATATGTATTGTTTCAACATTCCACTTTTACATGTTTAGGCAATCGGAGCTTTTTTGTTTATGCAATAGTGGAGTCCTCGACATAGCACAGTGTGAGATTTCGACAATCTTGGTGGAAAAACTATTTCTTTAATATTTTGGTCATTATATGGATTATTTATAAATGAAAAACATACATTTGTCTTTTAAATATACTTTAGAAGAAAAACTTATGCTTAAGGTACAACAGTTTAATTAAAAATATTCCAAGAAAATTTACCTGAACTCCAAAGGAAACATTCCAAATTATAGATAATACATATATGTATGTACATTAGGGGGTGCCATTCTGAGGCAACCTTTTTTTTCAACTGAAAAACAGGCTCAAAACTTTCGAAAGTGTGTAAAAAAAAGTCACTCAAAAGATGAGCTCCTAATATTAATATTAAGAGGTGCCTATTTCAAATTTTCTGTTTTCCATATAAATTACATAGAAAAAAATCATTTTTTTTGTAGTGGTTATTGTGCGGAGGTTTTATATGTGCCCCGATGGCTGCCAGTAGGGATGGTAAACTCGATCCCGATTCTACTCGAGAATCGAGTTTTCTCGTAAAATAATCGATTTTTCGAATGTCAAGAACCGATTCTTAATCGACTTCGACTACTGGAGATCGATTCCGAAAAATCGATTATTTTACGAGAAAACTCGATTTTCGAGTAGAATCAAAATTATGTAATTTATATGAAAACAGAAAATTTGAAATAGGCACCTCTTAATATTAATATTAGGAGCTCATCTTTTGAGTGACTTTTTTTTACACACTTTCGAAAGTTTTGAGCCTGTTTTTCAGTTGAAAAAAAAGGTTGCCTCAGAATGGCAGGATTACCATATGCAATTGTTGATTATTATCACATTCTAGATATATCATTGCTTTGCTAAATAATTTGTAAAGCCACCGATTTTGAGAAGATAATTTTATCCAAACGTTTTCATTTGTAGAAGGTTTGAAATCACATGCTTCATTTTCTAATTATTTTAAAGCTGCTACTTTACATCAATTATCCGTCGCTGATTTCCAAGCTAAATTTCCAAGACATTGGTAATGATTCTCTGAGTTAGTAGAACATTAATCTAGATCTACTTGGTTTATAAGTGAATATTGATACAAATCAAACTTGTATATTAAATATTCTGCCTTTATTTCTGGAATAATCATATTCCCTTTGTAATTTATTGGAAGTGGATTTAATTTATATATGTTTGACGGTTCAACAATTAAACCTTTAGCAGTCATCGATTTATAAATTTCTTTTAATTCGTTACCCGATGGTCTTCCAGGTAGTATTAATTTGTGTGGTAGTTTGTTTCTAATAAATTCAATTTCTTTATTAAGTTGCGAAGGCTTTAATAGTTTTGGATTTATGCGACCATGATTTATGTCAATTAGAAGATTAATTATTGAAGTTTGGATTTCTTCACATTCGTCCATAACTATTCCTATTGAAATGGTTAATATTTGTAACATCAAGGTCATTCGTTCAGCATTTTGATCTTTTATTAGTTCGTTATAAAATTTATTAAGTTGTTGATTCATTTTCTCAAAATTACGGTTACCTTCATCTGTTGTCTTTTTTAATATATTTATGGTAGAATCAACTACCGATGTCTGCCTTTTAAACAATTTTGCTATATCTTTTTGGTTGTCGAAAATATTTCTAATATTTGATTCCATATTTTCTCGGTCATCAGCATCCATAATTCCGAATAATATATAGTAAATTGAACCAACGAGTTCGAATGGTGCTCGCTTTTTTCTATTTTGTTTTTTCATAAACAATTCATTATTTGCTTTAAGACTATTATATTTGTCATTTAAAGTTGCAGTAATCATTATGCAGGCATCTTCGTAATAGGTCAATATTTTGCATTGATTTTCAAGTCTGTTAATAAATTCTTGTATTTTATGCATCCGATCATAATAAGTACCTAATTTGTAATAGACTATTAAATTCCATTTTGAATTTATTATGTCCATTTTACTAATCGGTTCCAAATATATTGCTGTATTATTTTTTAGTTTAGTCACTGAAGCTCCTGATTTAGATGTATCATTAATGTATAATGACTTAGTTTGTGTTGCTAGCATGAGTATCGTTAAGAACCACATCATCAATTTGCTTGATTTACTCGGTCGTTCTGAGGTTGCAGTATTTTTTGTTATTCTCGAAGTCAGCAAACTTGTCACATGATTTGCTTCCTCTGCTCTACTGCTGTTTGTTACCTCCAGTGGGCATAATTTGTGAACGGGCCGTTTAAGTATGCCATTTTGTAATTTTAGAGTTACAACTCTTATATTTCCATCCTTTCCCGGATGAGTTTCAATAATTTTTCCTAATGACCATTTGGCTGGATGAGTTTCTTCATCTTTAATAATAACTATTTGTCCTTGTACGAGATTAGCTTATTTGGTTTTCCACTTCATGCGTTGTTGCAACATTACAACATATTCGCTTTCCTGTCGTTTCCAAAAGTCATTTTTAAGTTTTGTATTAATTTCCATAAATCTAATGAACCTATTATTATCATTAATTGCTTCAGGACATCTATTCTTGGCCATCCTATTAAAAAATGGCCAGGCGTTAAAACGTCTATATCGCTTTCACTATCTATCATACATAGAGGTCGTGAATTCAGTACTGCTTCAATCTGTGGTAGCAAAGTAATCATTTCTTCAAATGTCTATTTACTTTCTCCTATCACTCTTTTTAAATGATATTTCACCGACTTCACTCCTGCCTCCCAAATTCCTCCGAAGTGAGGATCTGCCGGGGGCCCGAAATAGCATTGAATTTTATCTGCTTCTAATATGGAAGCTACGGTTGAATTATTTTTCATTGTCATTTTAAAATCTCGGTCTAATCTTCTACAAGCTCCGACAAAATTTGTTCCATTGCCCGAGTATATACATATCTTGACTTTTACCTCTTCTAGCAAAAAATCTTTTCAAAGCAGCTAGGAACGCTTCGGTTGTTAAATCACTTACTACTTCTAAATGATTAGCTTTTGTTGCCATACAAACAAATACAGCTATATATCCCTTAAATGTTTTTTGTCCTTCCTTCTTTCATATGAATCGGTCCTGCATAGCCTATACCAACATGTGTAAATGGAACTGACATAGATACTCGGAATTCTGAAAGACTTCCCATTAATTGTTTAGTTACTTCTTTGCGGTAACGTACGTATCGAATTGTCTTTTTTATGGAATTCTTTAATCCAACAATCCAGTAATTCCTTCTAATCATTGATTCCATTAACTTGTTTCCTCCATGAAAAGTTATTTTATGAATATTTTCGATTATTAATGATGACAAATGTGACCTATTTAATATTATTGCGTGCTTTTGATTAAATTGAAGATTTGCATTACCCAATCTACGTCCTACCCGAAGGATTCCCTTATTATCCAAAATTGGATTTAAGCTTGCAATGCTACTTTTATGATTAATTTCTTTTTTGATTTCTAAACTCTGAATTTCCTCTCTAAATTGTAATTTTTGCTGATATCTTATTAACATCTCTTCAGCTTCTTTCATCTCTGAGTTTACTAAGTATTCAGGGCATTTTTCCCTCTTTAGCATATACAACTGTTGCATAAGCTTTCTCTGAAGCATCTGCGAATCCATGTAGTTCAAATTTAAAGTTGTTTTTAGTTTCAAACCATCTAGGAATTTTTATTTGTTTTATCTCTGGTATATGCTGCATAAACTCTTGCCATTCTTTTGTTAAATTCTCGTCAAGTATTTCGTCCCTGTTGAGTTTCATCAAGCAAAGTTTCTGTATAAATAACTTTGCTATAACGGTTATAGGTGAAAGCCATACCATTGGGTCGAAAATTCGTGCTAAATCAGACAAAGCTTGTCTTTTTGTAACTAGCTTTTGCATTGAAAGATTCGTATTAAATCCAAACATGTCTTTGGTAGGATCCCATTGAATACCCAATGTATTTATTGTCGTCCTCTGCTATTTTTATTACTTCATTTGCGTTATTTACTGGAATAGTTGCTATGATTTCACTGTTGTTTGACATCCACTTCCTTAAGTGAAATCCATATTTTTGTAGTTGTTTCGATATTTCATACTGAATGGCCTTACATTCATCTATTGAATCTGCTCCTGTCATTAAATCGTCCATGTAGAAGTTGTTTTTAATGATGTTTCAAAGCAAATAGTTGTGGGGTTCGCATAATTTGGCAATTTCTTGTAAAGTTCTCGTTGCCTAGAAAGGAGCTGATGCTGTCCCATATGTAACTGTTTGTAGTTTGTATTCTTCTATCGGCTCTCCTTTTGTTGCTCTCCACAATATACGTTGGTAATCTTGATCACTATCTGTTATTTTAATTTGACGAAACATCTTTTCAATATCACTTGTTAATACATATTTCCAAAATCTCCATTTGATTATAATGTCAAATATATCTTTTTGAAGTCTCGGTCCTATGAAGAGGATATCATTTAAACTACTTCCGTTTGTAGTTTTTGCAGGCGCATCGAAAACTACTCGTAGTTTAGTCGTCCTACTATCTTCTCGAATCACTGCTTGATGTGGCAAATAGTATTTTCCGCATCTATTTTCACTTTCTTTTTCCAGGTGGCCCATTTCTGAATATTCTTTCATAAATTGCACATATTGTTGTTTTAACTCGTCATTTGTAGCGAATCTTTTCTCAAGACTAAGAAACCTAGCGATAGCTTGTTTGCGAGAATCGCCCAATTCTTTTTCTTGTTCAAAAGGTAACGGGTGATTTTTTTGAGGTTAGGATTTTCATGCATTAGTATTTGACAGATCACGTGGGATTTCAGACATGGTGTCAAAGAGAAAGATGCTCAGTATGCTTTGACATTTCATCATGAATAGACTTACTAACGAGCAACGCTTGCAAATCATTGAATTTTATTACCAAAATCAGTGTTCGGTTCGAAATGTGTTTCGCGCTTTATTTTGTTCAGCGATGAGGCTCATTTCTGGTTGAATGGCTACGTAAATAAGCAAAATTGCCGCATTTGGGGTGAAGAGCAACCAGAAGCCGTTCAAGAACTGCCCATGCATCCCGAAAAATGCACTGTTTGGTGTGGTTTGTACGCTGGTGGAATCATTGGACCGTATTTTTTCAAAGATGCTGTTGGACGCAACGTTACGGTGAATGGCGATCGCTATCGTTCGATGCTAACAAACTTTTTGTTGCCAAAAATGGAAGAACTGAACTTGGTTGACATGTGGTTTCAACAAGATGGCGCTACATGCCACACAGCTCGCGATTCTATGGCCATTTTGAGGGAAAACTTCGGACAACAATTCATCTCAAGAAATGGACCCGTAAGTTGGCCACCAAGATCATGCGATTTAACGCCTTTAGACTATTTTTTGTGGGGCTACGTCAAGTCTAAAGTCTACAGAAATAAGCCAGCAACTATTCCAGCTTTGGAAGACAACATTTCCGAAGAAATTCGGGCTATTCCGGCCGAAATGCTCGAAAAAGTTGCCCAAAATTGGACTTTCCGAATGGACCACCTAAGACGCAGCCGCGGTCAACATTTAAATGAAATTATCTTCAAAAAGTAAATGTCATGAACCAATCTAACGTTTCAAATAAAGAACCGATGAGATTTTGCAAATTTTATGCGTTTTTTTTTTAAAAAAAGTTATCAAGCTCTTAAAAAATCACCCTTTATATTGACGACAAATCGATTATTTTCTTCTCTCGCTGTTGTTTTTTCAAAAAATTTTAGGCATTCATCATCATCTGCTGTATCTGCTGGATTTGTGATGTCTTCTATTTCCCAAAATTTCTCCAATGTTATGGTAACCGCTGCTGAAATTGTATTGTTTTTTCTCGGTTGTTGTAAAACTCCCGACAATATCCAGCCCAATTTCGTGACTTGACCTAGTATTCGATCCTTTTTTAATATGCCTTCTTCTAGTATGTCAGCATATATGTCACTTCCAATGACAATATCGATTCGATCCGATTTATTGAAATTGCGATCAGCTAAAGTGTAGTTTTTCAATTGTTTTACATCCCATTTAAACGTTTTGTCTGGTTGAGCACTCGCTAATTTCGACATTGTACGCCTCGTTGCTTAGGAATCTCGGCTTGATTTTAATGTTGATTTTAAATTTGGACACTCCCACTGTGGTATTTCCTAAACCTTGTAGTTCAGTTACTTATCTTCTTCTTGGTAAATTAAGTATTTGAGCTGCTTCTTCGGAAATAGTAGTCTTTTGCGATCCTTGATCGATTAGAGCTCGCAATGTCACATACTCTCCATTTGCTGCCTTCCCCCTTATCTGTGCTGTTGCTAGGAGTATCGCCGTTTCTGAATGTTTCGTCATCATTGTGGAAGATGTTTTTGTGATATTTTCTTCACTTCCTCCTTTTCCTTTTTGGAATTCATTGAAGTGCAATAAAACACTTATTGCACTTCTTCTTATTATTACATTTGCCTTCATACACGTGATCAAAAAAATATATAGTACTCGTATTGTTATTACGTTTCTTCGATTCATCGTAGTCAATATCTGAAACTTTCTGCATTCACCAATTTGATGCCCAGGAACCTTGCAGTATATACAATTTTTTTGTGCCGCTGTATAAAATGTAGGCGTTCGCTGTGGCTGCTTTTGATTATTCCATATAGCTGGTTTTTTGTCTCGTATTGCTTCTAGAGCTTGATATTGCTGCTCCAGAAAACTGAAGACGTCATCTAGGCTTTGTACATATATCCCTACTTTTTTTTACGTTTTGCTCGTATAAGCGTAGACTTTCTTTGTCTAGTTTTCGAACCACTATCCGAGCTATGATGGCTTGTTCGTCATTTAAATTTAAATTTAGCCCTTTTAAAGCATAAATGCATTGTTTGGTGGTATCTAACAGCTGCTTCATGCTTACTACGCTTTCTCCATTTGCTGCCGGTTGATCAAGTAGTCTGTCTACTTGTGCTGTGAATTGTAGCCTTCTATTCTCACATCTTTCCTTGCGAATTTGCCAAGCGGCTTCATAATTTGTTTCTTTTACTGGTAGATGTTGAATTAATCTAACAGCTTCTCCACCTAATGATGTTTTCAATCGGAACATCTTTTCCACTTCAGTAAAGTGCTTCGAATCAAGCACCAAACTTTTAAAAAGATCGTGGAATGACGACCATTGTTTCATTTCTCCATAAAACAATTTTAATTTCCTACAGTTTAATATTAGAACACATTGTTTGTGTTTTATTATAATTTTTTAATTTCTCCGCTATTCTTGCGGTGATAATTTTATAATCTTGCCGAAATTCATCTGTTTGTTCCTCGATAGAGTCTTCAGTTGTTTCTACTAATTTGATATTTTGAGTTTCAAAATATGCTTCTTCAACATTCTCAAATTGTATTTTAAGCTTGATTTTGAATTCTCTCATTTGCTCGAGAGAATTCAATTCATTTTCTTGAATTTCATTAAGTGTGTTTTGAGCTTTTTTGCTCGACGTTGATATTTTCTTTCAACGCCAGAAGCAGCTTCAGGTGGTTCGACCTGAATAGTTTGTAGCATAGATTCTATTTGCCCTTTGCTGCTCACTGCTGATAGACTTTCGGCAGTACTTTGAATTCTTAAATTCCGAATAGAATTCTCCATTGTTTGCATTACATGCTCGTAGTAATTCTACGCAATGTATTCCTCTGCTTCTTGACTCTTCTTAGCCATTATTTTGTTATAATTTGCAGTAAACTCTTTCTGTCGTGTTAGCAAATTCTTCATATTTTCTTCTTTAAAGTTGGTTTTTGTAGATATACAATATATATATTTTTTGCTGTTCTTGTTGTTATAACCACAAGGATGCTTTTAAATTTTTTCTTTTTTAATTTTTACGAAAATTAATTTGTACATATATAGCCTTTGCTATTCCGGCTTACATTTATTTTTATCTGGCTAAGTAATGCTCTTTTTTTTTAAGAGGCTTCTAGTACTTGCACTTGCTCGATTCTTTTTCAAAAAGAGGATCGAAGGACCAAAATGTACAGAAAAACACTTCTTTTTAATCCGTACTGTGAGAGTTCACGTTTGACTCTGAAATTCTTTATTCAAATTTGTTTCGTCAATACATTTCTTAATTCTAATTTCTTCATCAGGTACATATGTATATGTGTGTATGCGTAGTGTACATACACAGATACCAACGCATTGATATTTTACAGCTATTTAGATTAGTGGAGATGTTTAGGAGATGTTTAATTTCATTTCCATGAATTTCAATGATGATTCAGCTGGCAACTTTTCTCAGTACAGTACAGTGTACAGCTGTGCTTTCGTGCGCTTAGAAATTTGTTTAATTTATATAATATTTAAAATTTTGTGGTGAAATTATCTGAATTAAGTCATCCGTTAAGATAAGTGTCACTGTTATATTGTTCTATTAAAGCAATTGAAATTTACTTTAGTTGTGTGTTGGCTAAATTTAATTTATTCCGCCGAGTCATTTTCAATTTGTTTTTGTGCTACATTTTAAATAGTGCAATTGTTAGTGTTAATTTATATTGCTTACTTAAACTTCTTTCTTGTTTTTATTCGTTTCCATCTTTGTCCACAGCTGTTCGTGAGTTTCTTACTTTTCGTATGTTACAATGCTTCTCAAACTGCTCGCTACATTGGTTGTTATCTTTGATAACCAACTATTTTTATTGCATTCATTTGTTATAAATGTTTTTGTCATTGCTCTTTTACTTTCATTATTTAACGTTTTTTTAAATTTTTATTTAATATTGTTTTTTGTTCCTTATAACTTGTAACTTCCCGAACTGCTCTGTGAAAGGCGACACGAAACACTTTGTTTCTTGCTGGCTTTGTGATAGGCTTGCCCATCTTAAATGTGCTGGACTGACAGGTAGGATATTGGATTCTATTCATGACAGTAAGGGCTTGCGCTGGTCTTACTTAAAGTGCAGTCCAACAGAAATTGCATTGTTTAAAGTTTTTAAGCAGGTGCGCAATGGTTTCAAGGACATTGGTCGTGAGCTTGAAACCCTTACTGAAAAATTTAAGCATTATGAAACGCTGTTTCAATCATTTCAATGCCTAAATGTGCGGGAAGAGAATCCAAAACCGTCATCTAAACGTAAACGTCCGTCTGATGAAGATACCACTGTGTCTTTCTTAAAAAGAATGCCCCCACCCACTCTTGACCTCATTAATCTTTCATCCCCTTATCCCCAAGAAGAGAAGGTTCCGTCTGCTCAGGCCACAGAGAAAGCTGTTACTGAACACGGTAAGAGGAAAACTTCTCAAGATTCGCCTCCAAATACCTCCAAGTCAGCCAATAAAAACTTAGTTGTAATACTTCGAGACTTGCTGCGGATACCACAGTCGATGATATAAAAAGTTACATTTCGTCGAAATTAAAAACGGTAGATACAAACATCCGTAAATTTAATTTCAAATACAACAGGGATATTTCGTCGTTTAAGATCGATACGTCTGACAATTTTCAATTGATACTTGATAACTCATTCTTGCCATCTGGGGTTTTTGTGCGCGAATTCGAGCATAAACCTGATAAGCCTCTGTAGTTACGTTATCACTAAAAGGCCAAGAAACCCCGTGAATACAAAAAAATAATTAACAATAATTCGCTGATTATTTATTATCAAAACGTTAGAGGTCTTAATACAAAACTTGCTGATTTGTATTTAAATAGCATTCATTGTAACTTTAAAATCATTGCTTTCACAGAAACTTTAAACTTATTTGAAAAATATGTTCCGAAAAGTGTTGTTACTCAAAAAATTAGTTCTAATTTATGGTATTCGAAAGAATTTTCTACATTTTAATACAGAATGACTAGTGCTTATAAACTTAAAAAAAACTGGTTTAGTTGCTGACTATTCAAAATATTCTAAATTGCGTCGACAATTTGCTGAGCTTAACAAAATATGTAATAATAATTAAATAAATAAGGTAAAAAATAATATTATACGTAATCCAAAATTGTTTTTTGGTTTCGTCAACTCCAAACGCAGGATTTCAAATTTTCCGTCCGTTATGAAATACATATAAGTCTGGTATGTCTAGTAACAATCACACCATTTATAATATGTTCGCTGAATTCTTTAAGTCCAATTACTCTCCAAAATCTCCAAAAATGTTCCGAAGCAGACGTCTTATATCAGTTAAATATGTTAGAGCAATCATACAATTATGGCCCAGATATGATTCCCTCATGCTTTCTTAAGAAATGTGCCAAATATATATACCAACTCCTAACAAAACTATTTAATTCATCTGTTATGCAAGGTTTATTTCCATCCATATGGAAAAAGTCATTTATAATTCCTTTACATAAGAGTGGATTTAGGTCATCTATTGAAAACTATAGAGGAATAGCAAAGTTGTCTGCAATATCTAAACTTTTTGAAGCTATTATAACAGACGACACACCTTCCGAAAATCTCCACTAAATTTTTGCTCTCAGCACGGTTTTCGTAAAGGGAAATCTACAATAACTAATTTGCTTGAATTTGTATTACATGTATCAACGGGATTTAGGGAGAATAAGAATACTGATGTTATTTACACAGATTTTAGTAAAACTTTTGATAAAGTAAAATATTCAATTCTTTTGAATAAACTTGATCTTCTGGGTTTTCAACCAATATTTCTAAAATGGGTTGCTTCTTATCTTAGTAATAGAATACACCAAGTCATATTTTACGATACTTTTTCTGACATACTCAATGTTCCTTCAGGCGTTCCACAAGGTAGCCAACTTGGTCCAATTGTGTCCTTGTTATTTATTGATGGCATATCATCTGTTGTTAAGTCTTCAAACCTTTTATTAAGTATATGCTGACGATTTAAAACCTTTTAAAACGTATACTTCAAACAGCGAAAGATGTCAGTTGCAAACAGACTTAAACAACCTAGTTTCTTGGTGTGATGGAAATGACATGCCATTGAACCTTAAAAAAATGTAAAACGATGTGCTTTTCACGTAGATCTGTAGACCCTACATACAAAAACTTAGGTTGGAGCAAAACTTTAGGTTGGAGCAAATATGCAGTTTTGTTGATCTGGGAGTAACTATGGACCCCAAACTCAATTTTAATCTTCTTAGCTTTGTTAAACGTTGGTCTAAAGAATTTAGAGATCCGCTTACCACAAAAATTCTTTTTACATCTCTGGTGAGGCCTATATTGGAGTATGCTTCTGTGTTTTGAACCCTAGTTACCAAGTCCATTCGGATAAGTTAGAGTCCGTTCAAAAATAATTTTTACTTTTTGCCTTAAATCATTTGCATTGAGATTCCAGTTTAAATCTTCCCCCTTACACTAACCGTTTAAAACTTATAAATTTCCCGACACTCGCTAGTCGTAAGGAGCTGCTTGGTATAATATTTCTTGTAAAACTCACGAATGGGTCAGTCTGTAGCCCATCTCTCTTATCTATTATTAATTTTAACGTTCCCGCTCGCTCTACCAGGCAGTTTAGACCCTTACTTTTAAAAATTTCTAGAACAAATTTTGAGTTAAACGAACCATTCCGCATTCCATTGATGAATTCACGCACAGTTTCGATGGAATTTCCGATGATCACGGATTTTGACTGGCCCACATGTTGATCGTCATTTATGTCCTCGCGACCATTTTGAAAACGTTGAAACCACTCGTGTACTCTGCTACGGGTTAGGCAATCATCGCCATAAACTTGTTTCATCAATTGAAACGTTTTGGTAACAGTTTTACTAATTAAAAAAAGAATATATATAATGTTGGCTGTTTGTTCGGAGCTCACTTTAGCACCGATAACACAATCATACTGATACTTAAAACGCAATAACTTCACTTCCAATGAATGATGAAATGTCATGAAATTCTCACTGGACAATCGATAAAGATAGAAGATTCTAACGCACTAGTCGCCATATTCTTTACTGGCGTATAAATCGCTTACTCAGTTACTTCTTCTTCTTTACTGGCGTAGACACCGCTTACGCGATTATAGCCGAGTCAACAACAGCGCGCCAGTCGTTTCTTCTCTTCGCTACGTGGCGCGCTCAGTTACAGCCGAGTTAAAAACAGCGCGCCAGTCGTTCCGTCTTTTCGCTAGGTGACGTCAAAGAAAGCAGAACTAACGGCGCGGTTGGCCAATTATATTAATATCATCGGGGTACGACAGCAGCTGTAAACTCTTATAGAAGATGGTACATCTCTTTTTAGTTCTGCAGCTCGAATTATTTTCTTTTAAAGAAGGTTGAAGAAATTGCTCAACGTCAGTTTGCACAGCTGTATTAGTTTTGAGGGCATACAAAATTCAGACATCGCTGCATAAAGGCAGCTCATTTTCGGGCTGTCAAAAGCAGATTTGAAATCGACGAAGAGGCGGTGCGTGTCGATTCTCTTTTCACGGCTATTATTAAAGATTTGGCGCATTTCGAATATCTGGTCAGTTGTTGATGTGCCTGGACTAAAGCCACACTGATAAGGTCCAATCAGTTTATTGACGGTGGGTTTCAATCTTTCACTCAATACGCTCGATAGAAACTTACACGCGATGTTGAGGAGGCTTACCCCACGGTAGATGGCGCAGATTGTGGGGTCTCCCTTTTTGTGGTTTGGGCAGACCGCACTTAAATTACAATCGTTGGGCATGCTTTCGTTCGTGGTCGTAACGATGATAGAGGGGCAGTCTCTTTTCTCTCCTTTGCGACACGGCACTCCTCGTCGTATCATCGGTTCGTTTGCATTTTCCAAAAGCCAATGCTGTCGAATGCAGCTGTACAGAAGGAACTTCAAATGCCGTCCCACAGTTGCCTTATAACGAATTTCTGACGAGTGCTCTCAGAGACCAGGAGTGCAAGTCAGTTTGTGCAAGGAGTTTTTCTATGCTGGAATCTAGTACTACAGATAACCATATTTCGGGCCACGGTGAAGTCGAACAGTCTCAACACATTTGGGGATGTTTCCTTGTTAAGGCTGAATTTACTGACTGTTGTCGCCAAGCACGATTTTGACATCGTTCTTCTCTTCCCCCTTCAAGGCGTGGCCGAAAATCAGCGATATGTTGAAGAATTTCATTTTGATGTGTGGATTGTGGTTAAACGTTCATCCACCGGGGTGAATGCCAGGATTTGGCGACGGAGTCTCTCTCCCACCACGAATTCCACACAGAGTTGTGCTCCATTATATGCCAAAAAGGCAAAGTAAAAGCCACTAGGACCTACTCGCCTCAGTCCATGTCGCATCCATTGCATTTCTTGGACGACGGTAATGTCAGCTTTATTTTCACGAGGACGTCAACCAGCTGGGCAGCGGCACCTTCGAAATTAAGGCACTGGACATTCCAGGTGCATGTCCTCAAATCGTAGTCCTTAATTCGTTTGCCATTATCGTCATCCAAGGGGAGGTCTCTCATCCGAGGCTGTTTAAACTTTTTATTCGAGGCGTTTTTTACGCGGCGGGCTGATTTGCGCCCACGCCCCGACGGAAGAGAAGGACGATGTGACCAAAGATGCCTTTTATGAGTTCTTGGAGCGCACTTATGAGAGATGCCCCCGCCACGATGTCAAAATCGTGCTTGGCGACTTCAACGCCAGGGTGGGCAAAGAAGGTGTATTTGGCACTACGGTCGGTAAATTCAGCCTCCACGAGGAAACATCCCCAAATAGGTTGAGGCTGATCGACTTCGCCGGGGCCCAAAATATGGTTATCTGTAGTACTAGATTCCAGCATAAGAAGATGCATCAAGCTACCTGGCTGTCTCCGGATCGAAAAACCACCAACCAGACCGATCATGTTGTGATAGACGGAAGACACGTCTCCAGTGTTTTAGATGTGCGTGCGCTCCGAGGTCCTAACATCGACTCGGACCACTATCTTGTTGCAGCCGAAACTCGCACCCGCCACTGTGCAGCAAAAACGCACGTCACCAAACACAAGGAAGGTTCGACGTCGAGAAGCTGCAATCACAACAGACAGCCGAACGATTTTCTACTCGGCTTGCACTCCTGCTCTCTAAGAGCTCTCGTCAACAACTCGGTATAAGAGAACTGTGGGACGGCATTTCAAACTCCTTACGTACAGCTGCAACCGAAACCATTGGTTTTCGGAAAGTACAAAAGAACAGCTGGTACGACGAGGAGTGCCGTGTCGCAGCGGAGAGAAAACAGGCTGCCTATCTCGCAACGTTACGATCGACCACAACACGTGTGGGATGGGGTAGATACCTTAAGTTGAAGAGGGAAGCGAGACGCATTTGTAGACAGAAAAAGAAAGAGGCCGAAATGCGTGAGTACGAAGAGCTTGATAAGCTGGCCGACAGGGGTAATGCTCGAAAATTCTACGATAAAATGCGGCGGCTTACAGAAGGTTTCAAGACCGGAGCATACTCCTGTAGAACCCCCAAAGGTGATCTAGCCACCGATGCCCAGAGCATACTTAGACTATGGAGGGAACACTTCTCCAGATTGCTGAATGGCAGTGAACGCACAACACCAGGAGAAGGCAAGCCCGATACCCCAATCGATGACGATGGAGCAGACGTTCCATTGCCCGACCATGAATAAGTTCGAATAGCAATTGCCCGCCTGAAAAAAAAACAAAGCGGCAGGGGCCGATGGATTGCCGGCCGAGCTATTCAAACACGGCGGCGAAGAGCTGATAAGGTCCATGCATCAGCCTCTTTGCAAAATATGGTCGAACGAAAGTATGCCCAACGATTGGAATTTAAGTGTGCTATGCCCAATCCATAAAAAAGGAGACCCCACAATCTGCGCCAACTACCGTGGGATTAGCCTCCTCAATACCGCATATAAGGTTCTGTCGAGCGTATTGTGTGAAAGATTAAAGCCCACCGTCAACAAACTAAATGGACCTTATCAGTGTGGCTTTAGACCTGGTAAATCAACAACCGACTAGATATTCACCATGCGCCAAATCTTGGAAAAGACCCGTGAAAGGAGAATCGACACACACCACCTCTTCGTCGATTTCAAAGCTGCTTTCGTCAGCACGAAAGGGAGCTGCCTTTATGCTGCGATGTCTGAATTTGGTATCCCCGCAAAACTAATACGGCTGTGTAAACTGACGTTGAGCAGCACCAGAAGCTCCGTCAGGATCGGGAAGGACCTCTCCGAGCCGTTCGATACCAAACGAGGTTTCAGACAAGGCGATTCCCTATCGTGCGATTTCTTCAATCTGCTGCCGGAGAAAATTATTCGAGCTGCAGAACTTAATCGAGCAGGTACAATATTTTATAAGAGCTGGCGTATGCTGATGATATTGATATCATCGGCCTCAACACCCGCGTCATTAGTTCTGCTTTTTCCAGACTGAACAAGGAAGCAACGCAAATGGGTCTGGCAGTGAACGAGGGCAAGACGAAATATCTCCTGTCATCAAACAAACAGTCGTCGCACTCGCGACTTGGCTCTCGCGTCACTGTTGACAGTCATAACTTTGAAGTTGTAGATAATTTCGTCTATTTAGGAACCAGCATTAACACCACCAACAATGTCAGCCTGGAAATCCAACGCAGGATTACTCTTGCCAACAGGTGCTACTTCGGACTGAGTAGGCAATTGAAAAGTAAAGTCCTCTCTCGACGAACAAAAGCCAAACTCTATAAGTCGCTCATAATTCCCGTCCTGCTATATGGTGCAGAGGCTTGGACGATGACAACAACCGATGAGTCGACGTTGCGAGTTTTCGAGAGAAAAGTTCTGCGAAAGATTTATGGTCCTTTGCGCGTTGGCCACGACGAATATCGCATTCGATGGAATGATGAGCTGTACGAGATATACGATGACATTGACATAGTTCAGCGAATTAAAAGACAACGGCTACGCTGGCTAGGTCATGTTGTCCGGATGGATGAAAACACTCCAGCTCTGAAAGTATTCGACGCAGTACCCGCCGCGGGAAGCAGAGGAAGAGGAAGACCTCCACGCCGGTGGAAGGACCAAGTGGAGAAGGACCTGGCCTCGCTTGGAATATCCAATTGGCGCCACGTAGCGAAGAGAAAAAACGACTGGCGCGCGGTTGTTGACTCGGCTATAATCCCGTAAGCGGTGTCTACGCCAGTAAAGAAGAAGAAGATAGATTGTTTCATTGTCGGCAAATTATCGCGGAACTATTTGTCGATCAATCAAGGTTATGACCTTAACTCGGATCATTCTCCAATCTATGTGACCTATAGTGAAACCCTCATCTTTAAAGAAAAAACAGCTTCCATGTATAATAAACATACAGATTGGGAATACTTTAGAACGATAATGGAATGTTACTAAAGTAAATATGACTCTATATTAAATATAGAGCAGTCGGAATCTGAAATTTTTCAATTTACAACAAGTATGCAACACGCAGCGTGAGATTAAAGAAAATTGCTACAAACTCTCAATATCCTAATGACATGAGAGAAATAATAATGATACTTAAAGAGAAAGCTACGACGTATGTGGCATCAAACTCGTTGCCCAGCTGATAAATCTATTTTAAATAAAGTTTCTAAAGATATTAATTGGAAAATTAAGAGGTTTAAAAATTAAAGTTTCGCAAAATGTCTTCGGTCGGTAAGCAATGGAAGAAATTCCGAATACTCAAATTTTTTCTAGGTATTTGAATTTTTCCCGTAGAAACGAGTCAGCTGATTGCTCTCTCACAACGCAGGGTTGCAGGTCTCGATATACTGGAGTAATTATAAAAATTGCCTTCAATATGTTTGAAATTTTCTTAAACTAACTCAAAATCAGAGTCGAATGCTATTATTTATAAATTTACTATATGAACTATTTTTAATAGTTTCTTTTCAGTTTTGATATTTTATATTATGAAAAAAAAACAATGTTGTCATTGTTCAATACGCATATAATGTTTTCTACACATCTAAGTTTTCAATTACAGGTTTTCATTCACCCAGGGTGAAAAGATTAGTAAAGAAACGCTTATACCGGTAAAAGAAAAAGTGTTAAGCCTATTTTAATTGTTTTCGTAAAATATAATTTAATTAGCTGTAAAAACTAATAGTTTAACTAATAATATGAATGAAAACAATGCAATAGCTGTTTTATAATAGGGTGCCATTTTTTTGTTCTTTCATTTATCATTTGTACAGTGATGCTATATTGTGGCAACATTTTCATTGAAAAAATAACGCTATAAATTAGGTATAGTTTCCCCCTTAGTTGACAGGTTTAGTACTTTGTGAGATGTGAAGAACAAAAAATTTCTTCTGCTTAGTTTTATTACTTTATCACCACGCGCAATGGATCGATTTCTGCATTACGAGTATCAACGTTCTCCTATTGCCAAGCTTGCATGGCCGGACGAACAGACAAACATCCAATTCAACTTTTCTCGTAATCATGAAAATTTGTACATATCTTCTTATATATAAACCAGAGCCGCTCAAAATTTTTCATGCCTATACTCGGAGTATAGGCAAGCAAATGCAGTCGAAGCATGTACGCTATGACGCTAATTCTGCCAGCGTCAAAAATACACTCGAAATACAGGAATTCAGTTTCGAATAAGCATATAGAGAACTTAATGAGAATCAAAACTTACGATCTTGAAGTCGATATGGAAAAAATCATGGAAAGTTAAAAAAAATTAACTTAAAATTATTGTTGTTCTTAATTGCTTTTTTAATCAAAAACCATAATTTTTTATTTTTTTCTAAATTTTTAATAACAAAATAACCAAATAGCACGATTTCACTCAGTGTACTAAGCAAGCGCGAGTTTTAGGTTTGTTCGAGCGGAGGAATAAAAATGCCAATGATGTTATTTCTATGACATTATATTTTATTCTCTGATGTTTCAAGTTATGTTCTGCTTATATAACTACTAAAGTGATTACAATTTTCTTAATCTATTTCTTTGTTTTGTTTATTTTCTTATGAAATACAATATTTGTAAAATGTAATCTTATTTTCTATTGAATGCAAACAAACATGACTGTGGGGTTTACCCGATAATGTTTGGGTTATCATTACAGTCAAACATAAGGACCAAAACATGTTTGTATGCATTTGCATTATGAATACAATATTTGTAAAATGTAATCTTATTTTCTATTGAATGCAAACAAACATGACTGTGGGGTTTACCCGATAATGTTTGGGTTATCATTATAGTCAAACATAAGGACCAAAACATGTTTGTATGCATTTGCATTATGTTCTTTATCTCTACTTGTTATCTTATATTTTTTGTAATGTTTACTTGTTTTTCTTTAATCTTTTATTTTGTCCAATTTATAATATTTTGTTGTGTGGTGTCTGGTTGGGATGATAGTGTACACATAACTCCTCCCTCCCTTAATGGAAAACTCTCCTGAGTTTGAATAGTATTGTTTTTCATTTTTTTAATTTTACAAGATATTAAAATTATTATTATAATCACAATAATACTTAAAATTGATATTCCAATATGAGAGATATTTTTGTGATATTTTAATTCATTAATTTCTTTTAAATTTTCTTCGTTTTTAAATACAAGGTCGTTAATTGTAATTTTGTTAGTGAAATTGTGAGTATCATAGTTTGGATAATAGAATCTCTGATTGTATGAAATTTTAGTATTTGAGAATGTTTGGTATAGGGTCTTAATAGTGCAGTTATTATAATGAATCAATGTAGTGTTTTTCAACTTAATTTTTCTGTTGTCGCAGTTCTGGTTTAGTTCTATGCCATTTGCATTTTTTATTAAAATAGTTTCTTCATCAATTTGTAAAATTTCTGTAATGCTATTTTTGATAAGTTCACAATTTAATAAGTAGATGCAATGTTTAGAAATTTGTAGTTCATTGAGTGTTTTAGCTTCTTCGAATTTATAAGTGACATTTTTGTATTCAAAAACATTTTCGATTTCTGCTGTTATTTCTTTACCTGCTGTGTTTGGTATAGGAATAATAGTTTTTAATTGTACCGATTGAAATTCTTTTGGGATTTTGACTACGAACATTAACAAATTTTCTTTATATTCCAAGGCGCATAATTTTATATATTGAAGTTTGTTGAGGTCTATGTTGTAATTATAAATTTCTTCATTTGTTAAAATGCTTGGGTGAAAAATACCATTTTTTGCTGAAATAATGTTTTCCTGAATCTGGTTTACTGCGTCTTTGAGAATGTTTATCTTTATTGTTTGTTCATGAAGAATCAATATTTTGTCTGTTCTCTCTTGATACACTAAAGAATTATTTCTTTCGTCTTCAATAATTTGTTTTAATTTTGTAAACGTGTTCGAAAAGAAATTATTAATTTTTATTTGGTGGTCGAGAGCTGTAATTGAATTATGTAAATTTTCATCTACTTTCTTAAGGTGATTTTCAATATCTATTCTATCTCCATCATCCATCGTTCCAAATAGAAATTTATGTACAGAACCTATACCGTTAATTAACCCTCTCTTTTTTCTACTAACTTCTTTTCTTGGGATTAATGTTTTGATTTTACCTCTCAAGATTTCAATTTCATTAGATAGGGTGTAGTAATGTAAATGTGAATATGTTTGCGAGATTTTTGTTATATTATTTAGTATGTAAAGAATTTCGCGAGGGTCAATTATGTGAATTACGAGGTCAGATGATGTAACAATCTGTTTAGTGTTGGTGATGATTTCTGCGTATCCATTGTCGGTATGTATTTCATGTACTTCCAGTTTGGCTGCATTGCTAATTATTACAATTGCTATCATCAATGTTATTTTGAAGATGTATTTGACCTAAAAATTTGTTTGGACGTTTAATATTTGTCGGGTGAATATTATCTAATGGTAATTTTCTATACCTTGGTTCGTATTTGTGCCGAACTGCTTTATAATTTTTTACGTAACCTTCTTTTTGAGTGTTATTAGACTCTTCTCTATTTCTATTTAGTTTTCCTATGCATTTTTCTTTAGTCTTCTGAATAGTGTCTTTAATCAAATTCTTATCAGTTTTTCCATTTATAACCTCAAGAGGTGTGGCTTTAATTGTAGAATGATAAGATTTGTTATACCATTCTATGCTTTGAAATACTTTTTCCGCTGTCGAAAGGCTTGGTTTTTCAATTTCTAGGACTCTAATTCTTTCGGATAGAGTATTATGAAATCTTTCGATATCTGAATTCCCAGTATGACTGTTTGGTTTTGTAAAATGAACTTCTATTTCTTCTTTCCTAAAAAAATCTTTTATGTTAATTGAGTTGAATTCATTATCTAATATTAACATTCTGGGTCTACCTTTGATAGAAAAGAATAATCTAAGCTTTTCTATAATAGTTATACTGTTTCTATCTTCTAGCTGAAATGCCATAGCAAATTTCGCAAATTTGTCTATAAAAGTAAGGAAGTAACATTTTTTATTTATGTATATATCCGCGTGAACTATTTCATTTATATCTGATGGTGTTTTCGTTAATTGAAATTTTGGTTTTAAAGGTTTTCTATCATATTTTGCTCTATTGCAAACGTCGCAATTATTTATATATTTTTGAATCAAAACTTTCAAATTTTTCCAGTATATTAGTTTTTTCAATTTTTCATAATTTTCGTTAATACCTGCATGGCCTGTTTCATTTTTATGATATTGAGCAATTTGTTTATAAACTTGTTCTTCATTTTTCATATCTTTAGCATGGAATTCACATCTAAAAAACTTTACATGTCTATTAAATATTTGAATAAGCTTTTGCTGAACTATATTGTACTGATTATCGGTTAAATAAGAAAAAATACCTACTTTTCCACTATTTATGTGCTTACGACAAAGATCTATGAAATTATTATTTTTTATATCTTCTGCGCTAATAAAAATTTTCTTCGTGTTGCCTAGTTCTTCAGATTCCATAATTTTCTTGTTTGTTAAAATGATTTGTGTATTGAAGCGATTTACAATAGTGTGTAAAATTGGAAAATGATCATTTAGTTCCTCCTCTTGAGAGTGGATTGTAGCATTTGTGCTTATGTTGTCTTCTTCCAATGAATGAATCTCGCCTGTGTTACTATCTATTCTACTTAGAAAATCGGCTACGTTATTTTCCTTTCCTTTCACGTAATTTATATTAATATTGTATTCACCTAGTTTAATTAACCATCTTTGCAATCTTGGGTTAATGTCTTTTCCCTTGTTTTTTATTTGGAGCCACTTAAGTGGTTGGTGATCGGTTAAGAGATCGAATGCTCTGCCATAAATGTATGGTCTATAATATGTCACTGCCCAGACAATAGCTAGTAGTTCTTTTTCTGTAGTGGAATAACTTCTTTCGTGTTTGTTAAGTGTTCGACTAGCATAGCTTATAGGATGACTGTCCTGGGTTAATACTGCGCCAATTGCAAAGTCACTTGCATCAGTTGAAATGCCAAATTTTTTGTTAAAGTCTGGATATTTCAATATTGGTGGGCTTACTAATAGATTTTTAAGTTTTTCAAAGGATGATATGTACTGAGGATCGCGAGTGTTTATTTTAATATCCTTTTTTAAATATTTTGTTAAACCATGTGCTACTTTAGCGTAATCTTTTACAAATTTTCTATAATAACCTGTTATACCTAGGAATGATTTAATTTGCTTTGATGTAGTAGGCAACTTTAGTTTTTGTATGTTTTCGATTTTGCTTAAATTTGGTTGTATCCCTTCTGTTGTTAAAGTGTGACCTAGAAATTCAGTTGTTTTCGCGAAAAATTTGCATTTATCTACCTGAATCTTTAAATTATGTTTTCTTAATGCTGAAAATATTTTGGTGATATTTTGGGTATGTTCTTCAATACTTGAACTAAAAATTAAGATGTCGTCTAAATAAACTACACATATCTTGTTGATATATTCCCTAAGAACTGAATTCATTAAACGTTGGAAAGTTGCTGGTGCATTCTTTAGTCCGAAAGGCATTCTTATAAATTCAAAGTGTCCTTGGGGTGTAGAGAAAGCTGTTTTTGGTCTATCTTCTTCTTTTATTAATACTTGATGAAAGCCTTTTGCAAGATCTAATGTTGTAAAATACTGAGCTCTTCCAAGTTTGCTGAGTATTGTTTCTATATGGGGTATTGGAAATTTGTCATCTATAGTGACTTCGTTTAGCTTCCTGTAGTCAATAACTATTCTCCATTTTTTCTTCATTGAATTGTCTTGCTTTTTCGGTACAATCCAAAGAGGCGAGTTGTACGGGGAATTACTTTCTTTAATTATACCTTGGCGCAACATCTCGTTCATCTGTCTAATAATTTCTTCTTCATGAATTTGGGGATATCTATAAATTTTATTATAAGTTGGTCTACTTGTTTTTGTAACTATTTCATGCTGAATTTCATGAGTATGAGAAAGGTTTTTACCTTCTTGGAAAAATAAATCGCTATTTGCTTTTAGAATGTATTCTAATTTTTGCTTTTCTTCTTCATTCATGTCACTATTTGATAAAATATCTAGCAAATTCTCTTTACATTCTGTAAGTATATTAATATCTTCGTAATTGTAAGGGCATGAGTTTATAAATTTAATTTTATTGCCGTTTATTTCTACATACTCCTTTTCTAAGTTAATTATTGCTTTAATAGGTTTTAAAATATTTTGTCCTATTATTGCATCAAAGTTTTTATTTTTTATGTTGGTTAGTTTCCAATGTATATAACTTTTTTCATTGAATTCGTTTGGGGTTGGGGTGACTAACTCTTTATTTAGGGAAAAATTTTCCTTAATGGTGCTAAAGTGTATTGGTTTATCAAGCTCAATGCATTCATAATCTTTTAACACATTATATTTCAATAATGATGTTGTAGACCCTGTGTCAATAAGACATTTAATTTTGGAATTTTTTATGGTCACTTCTATTATCGGTAACGATTGTTTTGGGCTGGCAACCGAAAATTTGCTTGTTCTTGAACGTGATCTATTTCCATCGGTTCGGGGGGGTTTTGTCTCCTTTGGACTGAATTATATCTTCTAGATTGTTGTGAATTATTTTGCCTACTTTGTCCAAAGCTAAATTGTTGATAATTGTCATTTTGGTTAGAATTGTTACGAAATTCTCTCGGCTGATTTTGTCCAAATTGAAAATTATTGGAATTTTGCATATACTGGTTATTATTGAAATTGCCAAAATTGTGAGACAAAGAATTTCTATTTGAAAAATTTCTATAATTATTTCTTTTATAATTGTTTTGTCTTTTATCAAATTGTATTAGCAAACCTGTCTCTTGAAGAACGCTAAAAGCCTCTCTAATGGTGCTTATATTTCTACTAATCACTACACTGCTTAAGTTGGGGTGTATCCCATTTAAAAATGTTTTTAGAATTAAACTTTCGTTGTTAATTGGGGAAAATTCTATAGGCTTTATCCTATCGAATTCATGTTTTAAATTTAGTTTATCTAAAATATCTTTTAAATTTTGGAAATATTGACTTACGTTATAGTTTCGTAGTACAATCGCCTGATTGTAAAGGGTGTGGTACGACTCCTTTACTCCAAAATTCTTTATGAGTTCTTCTCTCATTTGCTGCCATGTTGGTGTAGGTCCCAAAGGCCGGATGACACTTGCTGCTTCTCCTTTAATTTTTGTTTTGACGTGTCGCTGCGTTACAAATTCCAACATTGATGGGTTGGGGTTGAATAAAGGAAGGATCATGTCAACTTCCCTGATGAATGATGATAAATCTCTGCCGTCAAAGTCCATGATTCTTGAAGCTTCCTTCAAAATTTGCGATCCTGTCATCTGAAGTGGTTGCTGCTCGCCTGGATTCATTGCTGATGTATCCTCTTTTATTACAACTGAACTTGTTGTTGTTGCTTTGTATGGTGCACTTCGCTCTTTCTGCGTCTTCTGTGTGTGGGGCATTAATCTTTAATCCCACTCTTCCTGGTAATGTTGATGGGCGGAATGAAGCTATTCTTCGCCTTCACAAATTGTAGTCCTCGGAGTCGCTCTCCGACGTTCCAGATAACTTGTGTAGAAACTTAAATTTCTTAAACTTGGCTATCTGTGCCGACCGACTTATATATTTGTATATATAAGAGATCTTTTTAAAATGGGAGCTAATCTTAAGATTTGCTTCCCGTTGCTAAAGCTTACGAAACTTAAAAACTTCAGTTTTTAGTATCGCTCAACTTTGCAGTTTGTTTTTACCGACTGCGCCAGTTTTAGGTTTGTTCGAGCGGAGGAATAAAAATGCCAATGATGTTATTTCTGTGACATTATATTTTATTCTCTGATTACAATTTTCTTAATCTATTTCTTTGTTTTGTTTATTTTCTTATGAAATACAATATTTGTAAAATGTAATCTTATTTTCTATTGAATGCAAACAAACATGACTGTGGGGTTTACCCGATAATGTTTGGGTTATCATTACAGTCAAACATAAGGACCAAAACATGTTTGTATGCATTTGCATTATGAATACAATATTTGTAAAATGTAATCTTATTTTCTATTGAATGCAAACAAACATGACTGTGGGGTTTACCCGATAATGTTTGGGTTATCATTATAGTCAAACATAAGGACCAAAACATGTTTGTATGCATTTGCATTATGTTCTTTATCTCTACTTGTTATCTTATATTTTTTGTAATGTTTACTTGTTTTTCTTTAATCTTTTATTTTGTCCAATTTATAATATTTTGTTGTGTGGTGTCTGGTTGGGATGATAGTGTACACATAACTCCTCCCTCCCTTAATGGAAAACTCTCCTGAGTTTGAATAGTATTGTTTTTCATTTTTTTAATTTTACAAGATATTAAAATTATTATTATAATCACAATAATACTTAAAATTGATATTCCAATATGAGAGATATTTTTGTGATATTTTAATTCATTAATTTCTTTTAAATTTTCTTCGTTTTTAAATACAAGGTCGTTAATTGTAATTTTGTTAGTGAAATTGTGAGTATCATAGTTTGGATAATAGAATCTCTGATTGTATGAAATTTTAGTATTTGAGAATGTTTGGTATAGGGTCTTAATAGTGCAGTTATTATAATGAATCAATGTAGTGTTTTTCAACTTAATTTTTCTGTTGTCGCAGTTCTGGTTTAGTTCTATGCCATTTGCATTTTTTATTAAAATAGTTTCTTCATCAATTTGTAAAATTTCTGTAATGCTATTTTTGATAAGTTCACAATTTAATAAGTAGATGCAATGTTTAGAAATTTGTAGTTCATTGAGTGTTTTAGCTTCTTCGAATTTATAAGTGACATTTTTGTATTCAAAAACATTTTCGATTTCTGCTGTTATTTCTTTACCTGCTGTGTTTGGTATAGGAATAATAGTTTTTAATTGTACCGATTGAAATTCTTTTGGGATTTTGACTACGAACATTAACAAATTTTCTTTATATTCCAAGGCGCATAATTTTATATATTGAAGTTTGTTGAGGTCTATGTTGTAATTATAAATTTCTTCATTTGTTAAAATGCTTGGGTGAAAAATACCATTTTTTGCTGAAATAATGTTTTCCTGAATCTGGTTTACTGCGTCTTTGAGAATGTTTATCTTTATTGTTTGTTCATGAAGAATCAATATTTTGTCTGTTCTCTCTTGATACACTAAAGAATTATTTCTTTCGTCTTCAATAATTTGTTTTAATTTTGTAAACGTGTTCGAAAAGAAATTATTAATTTTTATTTGGTGGTCGAGAGCTGTAATTGAATTATGTAAATTTTCATCTACTTTCTTAAGGTGATTTTCAATATCTATTCTATCTCCATCATCCATCGTTCCAAATAGAAATTTATGTACAGAACCTATACCGTTAATTAACCCTCTCTTTTTTCTACTAACTTCTTTTCTTGGGATTAATGTTTTGATTTTACCTCTCAAGATTTCAATTTCATTAGATAGGGTGTAGTAATGTAAATGTGAATATGTTTGCGAGATTTTTGTTATATTATTTAGTATGTAAAGAATTTCGCGAGGGTCAATTATGTGAATTACGAGGTCAGATGATGTAACAATCTGTTTAGTGTTGGTGATGATTTCTGCGTATCCATTGTCGGTATGTATTTCATGTACTTCCAGTTTGGCTGCATTGCTAATTATTACAATTGCTATCATCAATGTTATTTTGAAGATGTATTTGACCTAAAAATTTGTTTGGACGTTTAATATTTGTCGGGTGAATATTATCTAATGGTAATTTTCTATACCTTGGTTCGTATTTGTGCCGAACTGCTTTATAATTTTTTACGTAACCTTCTTTTTGAGTGTTATTAGACTCTTCTCTATTTCTATTTAGTTTTCCTATGCATTTTTCTTTAGTCTTCTGAATAGTGTCTTTAATCAAATTCTTATCAGTTTTTCCATTTATAACCTCAAGAGGTGTGGCTTTAATTGTAGAATGATAAGATTTGTTATACCATTCTATGCTTTGAAATACTTTTTCCGCTGTCGAAAGGCTTGGTTTTTCAATTTCTAGGACTCTAATTCTTTCGGATAGAGTATTATGAAATCTTTCGATATCTGAATTCCCAGTATGACTGTTTGGTTTTGTAAAATGAACTTCTATTTCTTCTTTCCTAAAAAAATCTTTTATGTTAATTGAGTTGAATTCATTATCTAATATTAACATTCTGGGTCTACCTTTGATAGAAAAGAATAATCTAAGCTTTTCTATAATAGTTATACTGTTTCTATCTTCTAGCTGAAATGCCATAGCAAATTTCGCAAATTTGTCTATAAAAGTAAGGAAGTAACATTTTTTATTTATGTATATATCCGCGTGAACTATTTCATTTATATCTGATGGTGTTTTCGTTAATTGAAATTTTGGTTTTAAAGGTTTTCTATCATATTTTGCTCTATTGCAAACGTCGCAATTATTTATATATTTTTGAATCAAAACTTTCAAATTTTTCCAGTATATTAGTTTTTTCAATTTTTCATAATTTTCGTTAATACCTGCATGGCCTGTTTCATTTTTATGATATTGAGCAATTTGTTTATAAACTTGTTCTTCATTTTTCATATCTTTAGCATGGAATTCACATCTAAAAAACTTTACATGTCTATTAAATATTTGAATAAGCTTTTGCTGAACTATATTGTACTGATTATCGCTTAAATAAGAAAAAATACCTACTTTTCCACTATTTATGTGCTTACGACAAAGATCTATGAAATTATTATTTTTTATATCTTCTGCGCTAATAAAAATTTTCTTCGTGTTGCCTAGTTCTTCAGATTCCATAATTTTCTTGTTTGTTAAAATGATTTGTGTATTGAAGCGATTTACAATAGTGTGTAAAATTGGAAAATGATCATTTAGTTCCTCCTCTTGAGAGTGGATTGTAGCATTTGTGCTTATGTTGTCTTCTTCCAATGAATGAATCTCGCCTGTGTTACTATCTATTCTACTTAGAAAATCGGCTACGTTATTTTCCTTTCCTTTCACGTAATTTATATTAATATTGTATTCACCTAGTTTAATTAACCATCTTTGCAATCTTGGGTTAATGTCTTTTCCCTTGTTTTTTATTTGGAGCCACTTAAGTGGTTGGTGATCGGTTAAGAGATCGAATGCTCTGCCATAAATGTATGGTCTATAATATGTCACTGCCCAGACAATAGCTAGTAGTTCTTTTTCTGTAGTGGAATAACTTCTTTCGTGTTTGTTAAGTGTTCGACTAGCATAGCTTATAGGATGACTGTCCTGGGTTAATACTGCGCCAATTGCAAAGTCACTTGCATCAGTTGAAATGCCAATTTTTTTGTTAAAGTCTGGATATTTCAATATTGGTGGGCTTACTAATAGATTTTTAAGTTTTTCAAAGGATGATATGTACTGAGGATCGCGAGTGTTTATTTTAATATCCTTTTTTAAATATTTTGTTAAACCATGTGCTACTTTAGCGTAATCTCTTACAAATTTTCTATAATAACCTGTTATACCTAGGAATGATTTAATTTGCTTTGATGTAGTAGGCAACTTTAGTTTTTGTATGTTTTCGATTTTGCTTAAATTTGGTTGTATCCCTTCTGTTGTTAAAGTGTGACCTAGAAATTCAGTTGTTTTCGCGAAAAATTTGCATTTATCTACCTGAATCTTTAAATTATGTTTTCTTAATGCTGAAAATATTTTGGTGATATTTTGGGTATGTTCTTCAATACTTGAACTAAAAATTAAGATGTCGTCTAAATAAACTACACATATCTTGTTGATATATTCCCTAAGAACTGAATTCATTAAACGTTGGAAAGTTGCTGGTGCATTCTTTAGTCCGAAAGGCATTCTTATAAATTCAAAGTGTCCTTGGGGTGTAGAGAAAGCTGTTTTTGGTCTATCTTCTTCTTTTATTAATACTTGATGAAAGCCTTTTGCAAGATCTAATGTTGTAAAATACTGAGCTCTTCCAAGTTTGCTGAGTATTGTTTCTATATGGGGTATTGGAAATTTGTCATCTATAGTGACTTCGTTTAGCTTCCT
The DNA here is from genome assembly GCF_023373825.1 of Bactrocera dorsalis. Taxonomy (NCBI): domain Eukaryota; kingdom Metazoa; phylum Arthropoda; class Insecta; order Diptera; family Tephritidae; genus Bactrocera; species Bactrocera dorsalis. The sequence continues at coordinate 29,810,774 of NC_064308.1, forward strand.
GTAGTCAATAACTATTCTCCATTTTTTCTTCATTGAATTGTCTTGCTTTTTCGGTACAATCCAAAGAGGCGAGTTGTACGGGGAATTACTTTCTTTAATTATACCTTGGCGCAACATCTCGTTCATCTGTCTAATAATTTCTTCTTCATGAATTTGGGGATATCTATAAATTTTATTATAAGTTGGTCTACTTGTTTTTGTAACTATTTCATGCTGAATTTCATGAGTATGAGAAAGGTTTTTACCTTCTTGGAAAAATAAATCGCTATTTGCTTTTAGAATGTATTCTAATTTTTGCTTTTCTTCTTCATTCATGTCACTATTTGATAAAATATCTAGCAAATTCTCTTTACATTCTGTAAGTATATTAATATCTTCGTAATTGTAAGGGCATGAGTTTATAAATTTAATTTTATTGCCGTTTATTTCTACATACTCCTTTTCTAAGTTAATTATTGCTTTAATAGGTTTTAAAATATTTTGTCCTATTATTGCATCAAAGTTTTTATTTTTTATGTTGGTTAGTTTCCAATGTATATAACTTTTTTCATTGAATTCGTTTGGGGTTGGGGTGACTAACTCTTTATTTAGGGAAAAATTTTCCTTAATGGTGCTAAAGTGTATTGGTTTATCAAGCTCAATGCATTCATAATCTTTTAACACATTATATTTCAATAATGATGTTGTAGACCCTGTGTCAATAAGACATTTAATTTTGGAATTTTTTATGGTCACTTCTATTATCGGTAACGATTGTTTTGGGCTGGCAACCGAAAATTTGCTTGTTCTTGAACGTGATCTATTTCCATCGGTTCGGGGGGGTTTTGTCTCCTTTGGACTGAATTATATCTTCTAGATTGTTGTGAATTATTTTGCCTACTTTGTCCAAAGCTAAATTGTTGATAATTGTCATTTTGGTTAGAATTGTTACGAAATTCTCTCGGCTGATTTTGTCCAAATTGAAAATTATTGGAATTTTGCATATACTGGTTATTATTGAAATTGCCAAAATTGTGAGACAAAGAATTTCTATTTGAAAAATTTCTATAATTATTTCTTTTATAATTGTTTTGTCTTTTATCAAATTGTATTAGCAAACCTGTCTCTTGAAGAACGCTAAAAGCCTCTCTAATGGTGCTTATATTTCTACTAATCACTACACTGCTTAAGTTGGGGTGTATCCCATTTAAAAATGTTTTTAGAATTAAACTTTCGTTGTTAATTGGGGAAAATTCTATAGGCTTTATCCTATCGAATTCATGTTTTAAATTTAGTTTATCTAAAATATCTTTTAAATTTTGGAAATATTGACTTACGTTATAGTTTCGTAGTACAATCGCCTGATTGTAAAGGGTGTGGTACGACTCCTTTACTCCAAAATTCTTTATGAGTTCTTCTCTCATTTGCTGCCATGTTGGTGTAGGTCCCAAAGGCCGGATGACACTTGCTGCTTCTCCTTTAATTTTTGTTTTGACGTGTCGCTGCGTTACAAATTCCAACATTGATGGGTTGGGGTTGAATAAAGGAAGGATCATGTCAACTTCCCTGATGAATGATGATAAATCTCTGCCGTCAAAGTCCATGATTCTTGAAGCTTCCTTCAAAATTTGCGATCCTGTCATCTGAAGTGGTTGCTGCTCGCCTGGATTCATTGCTGATGTATCCTCTTTTATTACAATTGAACTTGTTGTTGTTGCTTTGTATGGTGCACTTCGCTCTTTCTGCGTCTTCTGTGTGTGGGGCATTAATCTTTAATCCCACTCTTCCTGGTAATGTTGATGGGCGGAATGAAGCTATTCTTCGCCTTCACAAATTGTAGTCCTCGGAGTCGCTCTCCGACGTTCCAGATAACTTGTGTAGAAACTTAAATTTCTTAAACTTGGCTATCTGTGCCGACCGACTTATATATTTGTATATATAAGAGATCTTTTTAAAATGGGAGCTAATCTTAAGATTTGCTTCCCGTTGCTAAAGCTTACGAAACTTAAAAACTTCAGTTTTTAGTATCGCTCAACTTTGCAGTTTGTTTTTACCGACTGCGCCAGTTTTAGGTTTGTTCGAGCGGAGGAATAAAAATGCCAATGATGTTATTTCTATGACATTATATTTTATTCTCTGATGTTTCAAGTTATGTTCTGCTTATATACCTACTAAAGTGATTACAATTTTCTTAATCTATTTCTTTGTTTTGTTTATTTTCTTATGAAATACAATATTTGTAAAATGTAATCTTATTTTCTATTGAATGCAAACAAACATGACTGTGGGGTTTACCCGATAATGTTTGGGTTATCATTACAGTCAAACATAAGGACCAAAACATGTTTGTATGCATTTGCATTATGAATACAATATTTGTAAAATGTAATCTTATTTTCTATTGAATGCAAACAAACATGACTGTGGGGTTTACCCGATAATGTTTGGGTTATCATTATAGTCAAACATAAGGACCAAAACATGTTTGTATGCATTTGCATTATGTTCTTTATCTCTACTTGTTATCTTATATTTTTTGTAATGTTTACTTGTTTTTCTTTAATCTTTTATTTTGTCCAATTTATAATATTTTGTTGTGTGGTGTCTGGTTGGGATGATAGTGTACACATAACTCGCGCGCACACAATCATACGCTAGCAGATATCAAATATTTATGTGATTGTATGCGTTGGTAAATAAATTGCGCATTATTTTGAGCGGCTCTGATATAAACATGAAATGCTTATTCGTTATGTAACACGGAAAAATTATGAATGCTGAATAAAACATTTCCATACAGTTCAGGGCCGTTATAAACTATAATTACTATAAACAGTCGGTAAGTCGGGTGCTGATTTACATTACGCCTCACATATCACATTAGAATCGATTCGAGATTGTATTTTGATCATAATCGTTTAAATTTGTGAAGTTGTGAAAGTGTATTTATTTGTTGTGATAAGTAACACTTGCATAATATGATTAATTAAAACTTAGCCACAGCAAGGCGCGGGCGGGGTCTTCTAGTGTACTTACATATATAACGGGTGATTTTTTTGAGGTTAGGATTTTCATGCATTAGTATTTGACAGATCACGTGGGATTTCAGACATGGTGTCAAAGAGAAAGATGCTCAGTATGCTTTGACATTTCATCATGAATAGACTTACTAACGAGCAACGCTTGCAAATCATTGAATTTTATTACCAAAATCAGTGTTCGGTTCGAAATGTGTTTCGCGCTTTACGTCCGACAAATTTTGTTCAGCGATGAGGCTCATTTCTGGTTGAATGGCTACGTAAATAAGCAAAATTGCCGCATTTGGGGTGAAGAGCAACCAGAAGCCGTTCAAGAACTGCCCATGCATCCCGAAAAATGCACTGTTTGGTGTGGTTTGTACGCTGGTGGAATCATTGGACCGTATTTTTTCAAAGATGCTGTTGGACGCAACGTTACGGTGAATGGCGATCGCTATCGTTCGATGCTAACAAACTTTTTGTTGCCAAAAATGGAAGAACTGAACTTGGTTGACATGTGGTTTCAACAAGATGGCGCTACATGCCACACAGCTCGCGATTCTATGGCCATTTTGAGGGAAAACTTCGGACAACAATTCATCTCAAGAAATGGACCCGTAAGTTGGCCACCAAGATCATGCGATTTAACGGCTTTAGACTATTTTTTGTGGGGCTACGTCAAGTCTAAAGTCTACAGAAATAAGCCAGCAACTATTCCAGCTTTGGAAGACAACATTTCCGAAGAAATTCGGGCTATTCCGGCCGAAATGCTCGAAAAAGTTGCCCAAAATTGGACTTTCCGAATGGACCACCTAAGACGCAGCCGCGGTCAACATTTAAATGAAATTATCTTCAAAAAGTAAATGTCATGAACCAATCTAACGTTTCAAATAAAGAACCGATGAGATTTTGCAAATTTTATGCGTTTTCTTTTAAAAAAAAGTTATCAAGCTCTTAAAAAATCACCCTTTACTATATCATTCTCAAATAGTTTTAGGTGTTACAAACAATCATTACACACATATATCGCACTTGTTAAGTTAAAGTGTAACAACTCAAAATTTGAACATTTTCAGTAGAGGCGAAAAACTGTTTCCGTAAATATTAATAATATATTACAAAGAAAAAACAATGTAATTGCACGAAAATATCATTAAAAATAATATAACCGTTGTTTCATTTTTATTTAGTATTTGCACGAAAATAACGAATTTTTGAGTTATTACTCTTTTCCTGAAATTTTTTTACGAGTATATACATAGTGGTACAATTTACAAGTGTACAAGTGGCACAATTCAAAATGTTACACTTTATGTGATACACTAACGAACCAATTTAATAAAACACTTGGAGACAACTAAAAATGTAACTCTTTAGTTGAGTCGAAAGAAGTCATTCTGAAAACAAAGAAAGAGTCATAACGGTTTTTTTAACGAAAGACTAGACAAATCACTGAACGATTTTTACAGTGGGTAGAGATGACCACTGCACATTATTTTCTTGCAAAAAACTAAAATTAGGAAATTTTGAGTTGTTACACTTTAACTTAACAGGTGCGATATATTTCATATAACACGGACCTAATCTGTCGTACGCTTTAATTGATGAAGTTGCAGAAGAAATTATGGACATTGAAGGTAAGAAATATTTTTATGCGGAATTTCAGTTAATAACAATTTTCTTTTAGAAATCGAAAGTTATGATGACGCAGTGGATGCAGTTTACATGAATTGGCTGACAATATATCTGTTGTTATGGGATGTCGACGAGGACTTACCACAATACCTGTGCCAGACATTTGGCGCAATAATATTTGGACAACACTGAACGAAGACCGATTCCGCCGAATGTTAAGAGTAGATAGAGACCAATATAATATCTTGGTTGTTTTAATAAAAAAAACGGCGAGGAATTCAAGAAAGTGCACTCATGTTAGCAGTTTTCTGTCGAATTGCAATTAGCAATCACACTGTTTCGATTGGGTTCGTCGGGAGAAAGCGCAGCATATCGAAAAAAAAACAACAATGGCGAAACTTTATCGATAATAACAAAAAGAATCTTTAGAGTGTTCTTGCGTCACCAATCTAAGTATATATAGTATATTGACCCGATGAGATAGAACGATCGAAAATAGTATCGGATACCTTCGATGAGTTGCCGGTTTGTATTGAATATATTGATGGAACCGAGATTAAATTAGCAGAATGGCTAATCGAAGTCCATACATCAAATTTCTCCAGAAATCACATATAATATGTTCATATATTTAATAAAAGCACACATAGTTTGTGATTATAAACGAGTAATTCGACATGGTCTGGTTGGTCACCCTGGGAGCTGGCATGATGTCCTTATATATCGAAATAGCTCACTCTTTAAGCAAAATGAGCAGTATTTTTCTTCACTGCAATGGATTGGTGGGGATTCGGCATACCCTTTAGTAACGTATGCCACTAGTATACGAGGTGTGTTCAAAAAGTATCGCGAATTTTGTGTCATTGTTTATTTATTCATGAATATCTATTTTGTTCCCTTCAAAGTAATCCCCATAAGATATTAAACACTTGTGCCAACGGTTTTTCCAATCTTCGAAGCACTTCAAAAAATCATTTTTTTTTACCTTCTTCAGCTCCTCCTTCGATGCCGTCTTTATCTCGTCAAGAGAAGGGTCTCTTCAGTTTAGGGAACAAGAAAAAGTCACAGCGGGCCAGATTTGGAGAATACGGTGGCTGCGGCATCATTAGTGTGTTGTTTTTGGCCAAAAAGTCGCGCACAAGCAACGATGTGTGAGCAGGGGCGTTATCGTGGTGCAAAATCCAATTTTTGTTCTTCCACAAATCCGGGCGTTTCTGGCGGATTGCTTCGCGCAAATTGCGCATAACTTACAGGTAATATTCCTTATTGACCGTTCTTCCCTGAGGCAAGAACTCATGATGCACCACGGCCCTGCAATCGAAGAAAACTGTCAGCAAAACTTACTTACTTGTTGTAGTATACTTATGAGGTGGGAAATAAAACGCACTGATTTCCACACACTTTATAAAAGGTTTATTAATTTTAGTTACACAATTGTATATTTTGGTTGGGTTTTCTGCGAAACCCACGGTGGTACACTTTTGGCGAATTCGGTGCTTCACGTCACTCCCGTCACTTGGCGGTTTATTACAAAAAACCAATTGCGGTGATTGTTGCGGTAGCGCAAGTGCAAAAAAAATGATGAAAAACTGAATTTCGCGGACGACTGTCTTGCTTTACGGATGAAACGGTAAGAGCGCAATCCCGGTCGGATCAATCCCTTTTGATGGTTTGGGTGCTGAATATTAGCTGATTACGAGTCGTCTCGTTGATAATCGTGTGGTTGTTGTGGTATAGTGTTGTAGTAATGATCGGTGTTAAAGTACTGTGTTTGATGCGTGTGTGTGTATTGGTGTAAGCTGTGAACTGTTGTGAGATGAGGTGTTGTGACGTGACGTGGCCACTCTATAGTGGCGTGGTCATCTGCCAGGCAGGTCATGCAATGCCCGTGGGCTCTTGCAACCTGTTGACGTTGAGCGGGCTTCATGCTGTTAAAAATGGTGAATCGTTTGAGGGCGTGTGGGCGATGGCAAAGGCTGCAACATGGCTCATCTCCCTGATTGCTGCGGCGGATGGCGATGGGCGCACAACAGTGGTCTTTGGAGCGGCAGCGGGTGCAGCCGACACTGGTGCAACGATTTCGGACCTTACGGTGTTGGAGGTGGTTTGGGTCTCCTCTACGTCCATTTCTATGGGAATATAAAATTGCATTAAATTGATTTTATTTAAGTATGTTGTTAGAATGTAGTTGTTGTAGCTACATATATATTGTATGTATAATTGGTTGATCTTCAACGCGCTTGTGTGATTTTATTTTTATATACGATTTTGGTTGAAGTTGTTCTTCGCTGTTTGGAAGAAAACACAGTTTAGTGACTGGTCGAGTTAATATGCCGGTTTGTGTTCGAATATCGACTACTCTTATGTGACCATCTGACCCTCTATGAACCTTTTCAATGCGGCCTAGCCGCCATCCTGTTGGAGGAAGGCATTCGTCCTGTATGATGACGCATTCTCCTGCATTGGCTTCCTTCTAGGCCGTTTTCCATCGATATCTCTTATGGAGATCTTTGAGATAGTCTTCCTTCCATCTGTGGCTGAATTCGTGATGGAGAATCTTGATTCTTTCCCATCGACTTATTAAAGTGAGTGAGTCTCCTTCTGTCTCAGGTATGGCGAGAAGAGGAGCTCCCCTGAGGAAATGACCTAGTGTAAGAGCTGTGAAATCGGAGGGATCTTGCGAGAGTGATGATATAGGTCTTGAATTTAATACGGCTTCGATACGAGTGAGTAGTGTAGTAAACTCCTCATAATTGAATTAATGATTACCAGTCGTTTTCTTTAAATGGGACTTAAAGCTTTTTTCTGCTGATTCCCAAAGTCCGCCCATGTGGGGAGAACATGGAGGTATAAACTGCCAATCGATCCCTTGGGGTGCATATTTGTTAACTATTTCAGGGGAGACTTCTTTTATGAAGTTTATAAACTCCTTCGCTGTTGCTCTTTGGGCTCCGACAAAGTTTCTCCCATTATTATTTTTAAGGAAGTCCGCGTCGTCCGACAAAGCGTGCAAATGCTGCGAGAAAAGCCGCAGTAGTCAGATCTGAACAAAGCTCGAGGTGTACTGCCTTTGTTGTAAAACATACAAAGACAGCCACTTACCCTTTTCTATATGAAGAAGACCTTAACATGGAGGCCTTTATCTGGAAAGGTACAGCAAAATCAACCCCAGTGATGGTAAAGGGTAGAGCATAGTTGCAGCGTTCAGGTGGTAAAGCTGCCATGATCTGCGTACGCATTTTGTGTTTGTACATGGTACATGGTTTACTCATGAAAATTGTCCGTTTGATTTGTGGCTTTAGTCGCGGTATATAAAATTCTTGACGGACCATTTGTTGCATTAAGCGATGCTCACCTGCAGTGTAAGATGGTGCAGATATGCTAGAAATAGGTAAGTAAAACGGATTTCTCTGGAATAATGATGGGATGTCGTTCGTTATAACTAAGAGGAGTTCACCAATCTTCCATTTGCCCTTATTAATCCCTTAGAATCCAAGAATGGATTTAAGACGAGAAGTGAGCTTCCCTTTTCGAGAAGTCGCTTTTCGAGCAACTTTGATTTCCCTTTGCTGAAATAGCGAGTTTGTATAATATTAGACTGACAATGCCATGTTGCAAGTCGGAAAGCGTTAGTTGTACGCAAGGATCATTTGGTGCTTCTTTCATTTTTAGTTTAAGTCTTTGAATGAATTTGTGCATGTAAGCAACTACTCTCAGTGCTCTAGCAAATGACGAAAATCGGTGGAGAATATCATCCTCTTCTAGAGTGATATGAAAATGTACAATTTTCCGACTTTCCGGCGGTATTATATTACGAGCGGGAGACTTTGGCCAGAATTCTTGTGATTCTATTAGCCATGTTGGACCATTCCACCATAGTGTAGTGCTGGTGAGGTGCTGTGGCTTGCAACCTCTTGTCCCAAGATCCGCTGGGTTATCTGCACTTTCAGCATGTTGCCATTTTGCTGGGCCAACTAAGTCTAAAATTTGGGATATTCGGTTAGATACATAGGTCTTCCAGCAATAGGGTGGTTTTTCTAACTATGCTAAAGCTCTCTCTGAGTCTGACCAAAGATACATTTTAAGATCGTTTAATTTGAGATGGGTTTGGACTATGGAAATTAATTTTGCTAACAGAAGAGCACCATTCAGTTCAAGCCGTGGCAGACTGAGTGTCTTCAAAGGTGCAACTTTGGCTTTGGCTACCAAGAGGAGTGCGTACGTAAACTGTTGCGCAATTAGCCTTTTCAGAGGCATCACAGAAACCGTGTAATTCTGCGTTAATGTTAGGGGTGAAATTTACCCATCGAGGGATTCGAATTTCAGATATAGTATGTAAATTGTTATCAAATTGAACCCATTTCGCTAAACGTAAAGGTTTTACCTGTTCATCCCATTCAGTGCCATCTTGCCACAATTCCTGAATGAGGATTTTTGCTTGAATCATTATTGGCGAAAGCCATCCTGCGGGGTCGAAAAGTTTTGCCACCGAGGAAAGTATTTGGCGTTTTGTAATGGCGGACATTGTAGATATTGACTCAATTGTATATGAGAATTGATCTGTTATCGCATTCCATTGAATCCCTAGAGTTTTGGTTGTACTAGCCTTTTCAAATTTAAGGAAATCTGTATCTAATAAGTCTTCCTTTTTAATGTCTTTTATTATTTCAGGGTGATTTGAAGTAATTTTCTTTAGAGGGAAACCTGATGAATTTAATGCTTTGATCACTTGCGATAGTGACTCGCATGCTAATGCGATACTGTGGCTACCTGATAGTATGTCGTCCACGTATGTTTGTGTTTGCAACACAAAAGATGCTAAAGGCAAATTTGTTGCATTTGGTTTTGCCACTTCATGTAGTGTCCTGATCGCCAAATAGGGTGCGCAATTGATGCCAAAGGTGACAGTTTTAAGTTTGTAGTCGCTGATTGGACTATTACTTGATTTCCGGAAGACTATACGTTGGAAATCTTGGTCATCTTCATTCACTAGAATTTGTCCGTACATTTTTTCTACATCCCCATTGAAAACGTATTTAAACATGCGCCAATTTAGAATTAGCAACATGAGATCAGGTTATAATGTTGGCCCTGCGTATAGTACATCATTGAGTGATTTTCCTGAGCTCGTACACTTTGAGGCATTGAAAACCACTCGTACCTTTGTTGTAATTTTATCAGGTCTTATTACCCCATGATGTGGCAGATAAAAGGATAAATATCTACCTTTAGATACTTTTTCATATGGTACAGCTTCTTCCATATGATTGAGGTCAAGATATTCGTCCATCACGTTATCGTATGCCGATTTAAGCTCACTTTTCTTTATCAGGCTTTTTTCCAGGCTTAGAAATGGCTGGACTGCTGAGTGGCCTAGAGCTATGGTTTCAGGAAAAGTTGGTTTGAATGGTAGTCGCACAACATAACGGCCATGTTCGTTTCTTGTTGTTGTGGACTTGTAATAGGCTTCACATGCCTGGTCTTCTTCTGAAAGCTGGGTGCTTTGGGGTAATTCTTCTATTTCCCAAAATTTTTTAAGTTGATTATTTAAAAATTCGTTTGAGATATTTTCCACTTGTGTGGTGAAAGAATTGATTTTTTCAGGGACTTTGCCACTTATAATCCACCCAGATTGTATTTTGGGCTAAAAATTTATTGGAGATTTTCTCTATACCTTCAAGAATTATTTGAGGTATTAAGTCACTGCCTAATAATATGTCGATTTGTGATGGAGTATGACAATTGGGATCTGCTAATTTGAGATGTGAGCATTTTTCCCAGTGTATCTTATTTACTTCATAGCTTGGAAGCAAATTTGTAAGTTGCGGTAGAACGATGGCTTGCGCATCTATTTTAATATCCGCATTTGGAGAAACTATGGTAGTTGGGCATAATTTGTTCGAATTTTGGATAATTCTTCCGCCCATTGCCGAAATTTAGAAATTTGAATGTTTTATTTGCAATTTGAGCCAATTTTGAGCCTTTGATGATATAAAGGATCTTTGAGATCCTTGATCTATTAGTACTCTTAGTTTGAATAAATCACCCTTATGTTATATGGTGATGACCGCAGTGGGTAAAAGAATTTTGCTTTCATTTTCTGAATGAAGCACTTGATTTTTTGCTGCTTTAGAGCAACATGGTTGTTCTTCCCTTTTGTCGGGATTTGAGGTTTCGGGACTACTTAATGTAGTTGTAGCGACTAACCCCGCAGTTTTTTGAAATTGATTTTGCTTCATATTTTAAAAGTTCGTAACATGAAGCAGTGAGTGATTTCTTCGTTGACAATACACACAATTAAATTTGTTTTCACAGTCTTTTGTCGTATGAGCATTCGACAGACAGTTCATGCAAAGTTTATGTTGTCTGACAAGATTGTTCCTGTCAGAAACGGAAAGTTTTTTAAATTTCTCGCAAGATCTTATGTTATGACCTCCATTACAAATATCACATAATGGTTGCCATTTATTAGTTTGGTTTGACACGAAAGTGTGACTTTTATTAACGTGTCTATTGTATTGCATATTATTGCTGGCTTGAGGTTTTAACAAGCTTTTACTTGAGTCATTTTGATGACTTTTTAGATTTATATTTTTGTTGTCAATTCGCTCAGCTATCTCGCATTGAGCAGTGAGGAATGCTTTCATTTGCTCCCATGTGGGCATTTTTTCTCTTTCCACAAGTGATTGTTCCCATCGTAGTAACGCAGCATCAGGGAGTGTTTCTGCACAAATAGTTACTATGATGGGGTCCCACGATTCTGTGGAGATATTTTGTGTTTTTAACACTGATATGCAATTAGTCACTGCCGAGTATAAATTTTGAAATTCCTGGCTGGTTTCTTTTTGAATTTTTGGTAGATATAATAATGTTTTTATTGGGTTTCCAGTGCTTCCCAAGCCACCTTAAAATTTTCGTCATTTAAAGCGAATCGCTTGACGATACTGCCTGCCTCCCCTTTTGTTTTGTACCTTAGATGGTACAACTTTTGTGCTTGTGAGAGCTTAGGATGGTTTATATAAACAGCAGTGAACATGTCCCGGAAGGACGGCTATTGATCATAACATCCATTTAAAACTTCAGTGTCACAAGCTGGTACTTTTATATACATGCCTTTATCTAGGTCTTCTTTTAGTGTTGTAACTACTCTGGGAGAGCGAGTAGTGGCTCTACTTGGCCTTACTAAATTTATTTGTTCAGTTATTATTCCCTTTGTTAACTCATACTGATCGCGGCAGTTATCATACTTGGCTGTCGCCGAAGCTTTTGCGTTTTCTGGGAGTTCTGCGTCGTCAGTATCTAGTACTGTATCGTACGCTGCCAGAAGGCAAGCCCAGAGATTGTTCACACTTTCTAGTTTTATATTCAAAACTGATTCTGTGAAGTCAGTAATAAGGGAAGCTTGAAATTTTGTACAATATCTTATAAAACTGTCACTTTCAGTGATGAATCTAGGTATTGCCTGATCTTTTGATCTTTTTTGTTTTAAACTCTCCTTTGAGCGTGTAGCTTCTGCAGGTGTGTCTTGTGGTTTATCTTCATCAGCAATTTTTGGAATTTCTAATGATAGAGGTGTTTTTGTCTTAACCTCTTTTGATTTGTCAGATTGCATTAATTTGAATAGAGTTTGAAGCTTTTAGCTTAAAGATTTGTCTACTAAATAATTGTTTCAAAATTAATATTGCTACAGCAATGTAGTCAAATAGAAAGAGTGTAAATTAAAAATTTTGTTAACAGACGATTTGTTTTGTAAAATATATTATGTCATAAAATTTGTTTTGTAAAAAAAAAAAAATATATATATATATATTTATTGTAAAATATATTATGTCATTAAATTTTCGATTTGCTACCGCAAAGATTAAAGTTTTTTTTCCCCTTTATGTAAAAGTTCGTTTTTTTTTTTTAATGTGACTGAAAATTTTTTGAAGTGTATCAAAATATCTTCAGTTCACTCGCGCTTATTTTGTATAATTGTATCTGCATGAATCAAGAACGCGAAAGAAAAATAAAATACGTAAAATTGATTGTATGTATCTAAAGGGTGATTTTTTTGAGGTTAGGATTTTCATGCATTAGTATTTGACAGATCACGTGGGATTTCAGACATGGTGTCAAAGAGAAAGATGCTCAGTATGCTTTGACATTTCATCATGAATAGACTTACTAACGAGCAACGCTTGCAAATCATTGAATTTTATTACCAAAATCAGTGTTCGGTTTTTTTTTTTTTCGGACAAATTTTGTTCAGCGATGAGGCTCATTTCTGGTTGAATGGCTACGTAAATAAGCAAAATTGCCGCATTTGGGGTGAAGAGCAACCAGAAGCCGTTCAAGAACTGCCCATGCTGTGGTTTGTACGCTGGTGGAATCATTGGACCGTATTTTTTCAAAGATGCTGTTGGACGCAACGTTACGGTGAATGGCGATCGCTATCGTTCGATGCTAACAAACTTTTTGTTGCCAAAAATGGAAGAACTGAACTTGGTTGACATGTGGTTTCAACAAGATGGCGCTACATGCCACACAGCTCGCGATTCTATGGCCATTTTGAGGGAAAACTTTGGACAACAATTCATCTCAAGAAATGGACACGTAAGTTGGCCACCAAGATCATGCGATTTAACGCCTTTAGACTATTTTTTGTGGGGCTACGTCAAGTCTAAAGTCTACAGAAATAAGCCAGCAACTATTCCAGCTTTGGAAGACAACATTTCCGAAGAAATTCGGGCTATTCCGGCCGAAATGCTCGAAAAAGTTGCCCAAAATTGGACTTTCCGAATGGACCACCTAAGACGCAGCCGCGGTCAACATTTAAATGAAATTATCTTCAAAAAGTAAATGTCATGAACGAATCTAACGTTTCAAATAAAGAACCGATGAGATTTTGCAAATTTTATGCGTTTTTTTTTTTTAAAAAGTTATCAAGCTCTTAAAAAATCACCCTTTATGTTGTATTACCATATGTTTGCATATGCATACAAGTATGCTTTATATGTTTGCTTTTGTTTAGCTTTTCTCGTATCCCTTGTAGTTATGTATTTGTTATATATGTATGTATGTACATATATATGTTATAAAAATGTAAAATATAGAAATAAATAATATGTGTATGTACATATGTTTATATATTTAATGTAATAAATAATTAGCTCAAATGAGGAAAGAAATGTAATGTGCAAAAATAAAAAATATTGTATGTACATATGTCACGCGGAAGCTGCACACATTGGTACATACATACATTTTTTCCTCTTTTTATTCTTTTATTATTTCTTTGCTAGTTTTTTATTACCTACCTTTGCTCGAATGTTATAAGCGATCCAGCTTGTTGCTTTATAGCGGGGGTATCTCTGGAAATTTGCAAGCAACGAGTACTTGTCTTTGTGAATTATTTTCGTTATAGTTTATGGGTGTGTGTTTGGAGACACGATTTGAACATCCAACCAGGTAGTTTAGTATTATTATGCGTTATAACTTTATGCTAAATTATGCTATGTATGTACCATATGCAAGGTGGATCCTTTTTTGACCTCGAGCGAAATTAGAGCCCAAATGGAGCAAAATCATGGTGTACGGGTATCAGCACAGACAGTCCGCCGGAGATTACAGGAAAATTCCTTAAATGGGCGAATTGCACGAAGCAAATCGATCGTTACAAAAAGGAACATCAAACGAAGGCTAGCGTTTGGGAGAGCGCACCTGCAAAAAGACTCAAAATTCTGCGATCTAGTGGTATGGAGTGATGAATCTAAATTTAATGTCTTTTTAATGTCTTTGGAAATGACGGTATATCCTATGTCAGGCGACCACCACTACAAGAACTGAACCCACGGTATACAAAAAAACTGTCAAACATGGTGGATCATCAGTCATGGTATGGGGGTGTTTTACTTCATGCGGTGTAGGACCATTTGTACAAGTTGAAGGCAAAATGACTGGCAGTATGTACAGGGACATTTTAGCCGAACACCTAAATGGAAATTACGCCGATAATTTACCACTAGCTTGGATATTTCAACAAGATAACGACCCAAAGCACTGCTTCAGGGTCGTTAAGGACTGGTTTGCGATGAACCGTATCAAGTCTCTTGAGTGGCCTGCCCAAAGCCCGGATTGAAACCCTATAGAGAATCTATGGGAGATTATTAAAAGAGCAGCTGCGGCGAGAAAACCGTCAAATAAGGCTACATTGTGGCAAATTTTACAGGAAGATTTTTTTTTTTTTTTTTTGAAACGTAATAAATGATGGGTTTACATTTCATTGAAATTGCAACTAGTGATAAATTTAAACTAACAAGCAATATTTTTCGCAATGTATGAAGCAAAATAATAAAAGCTGTAATAACAAGCTTTTCTTTTTTAAAATAATTTTATAACTAAATGTAATGATATTTGTTATTTTCTTAGATTCGCAATAGATCATGAAACGTTGTTCTTTTCAGTCTGCGCCTGCTATTTCTAGGCTCTCCTAGTTGTCGGGCTTCACTATTTACATGATTTTGTAACTTTTCTGCATGTTTCGATGCTGTTTCGCGAATGACTTCCCGAACCATTTTTAAATGAAGATCACGGTACAGATCCGAATTGCGTATGTACCACGGCGCATTTACCATTTTTCGCAGAACTTTGTTTTGGAATCTTTGAACCACTTCGATGTATAACGGGGCAGCACATCCCTATAGTTGAATTCCATATGTCCAAATAGGTTTCAAAGTTTGATTGTTGACTAGGAGTTTATTTTATGTTATTAAGGGTGATTTCTTGCCGATCAACCAGTTTATTTTGTGGTATTTTAGTTTTAGTTCTGAAACCTTTTTTGTATATGCTCCTTCCAATTCAACTTTGCATCCAACGTCATACCAAGATATTTCACCGAGGTGGAATACGGGATTACTTCATTTCCAATATATAAGGGGATGTATTTAGCACTTTTGTTAGTGAAGTTTACATGGATAGACTTCAACTCGTTTAAAGTAATGTACCATTTCTGTGTCCATTCTACGATTTGATTTAGTGAAGATTGCATTTTGTGCGATGACTCAACTACATTTTTGCCGGTCGTAATGATGCAGGTATCATCTGCAAATGTGGCGATTGCGCAGTTTGGCGGCGTAGGCATGTCGCTAGTAAACAAAATGTATAAGATTGGCCCCAGGACACTTCCTTGGGGTACACCTGTTTTTATCGGCTGTAACGTAGTATATGCTTGTCCCTGCTTGATTCTGAAGTAGCGGTTGCTCAGGTAAGAGTCAACTAGTTCGGTTAGATACTGAGGAAAGTGAAGTCTTGATTTATGAAGTAAGCCGTGGTGCCATACTCTATCGAACGCCTGCGATACGTCAAGAAAAACAGCTGTGCAATTGTGCTTTTTTCTATCGCATTTTCAATTATGCTCGTTATTCGATGAACTTGATCGATTGTGGAATGTTGAGATCTAAATCCAAATTGATGAATGGTGGCTAAATTAGTTAAGCTTTCCGCCCTCATGCACTACTACACCACACAACACTCCACTCACAAAGCAACACTGGCACACTCACCACACCTGGAGACAACACTCAGCGATTGGAAGCAGCAGTCTACATCCACACACACACACCAATACACGCCCAAACCCACCAAAATTCTCCACAGCCCAACGAGCAAAAAGCCTCGTCCTGGAAGAAGCCTTCTTTTTCGATCACGATTTCCGAGCGATTAACATCAGCGGACGTTTTCTTGGCTTTTTTCGGCGCGCAGCAGCTTCTCTCAGTTTTCTTCAATCAACTCAATTTCGATTTTTTTTCCTACAATATACTTGGTACAACCTCCATTGGTATCCGACCAAGGAGCTCATCAATATACGGTTCTTCCACGCATTTACTGGCCCTCCACTGGTATCCGACCAGGGAGGTTGTTCTTGTGACCCTTGATTTCAAACACAGTTGTGAAAAGCTTGTGCAAATAAATTCCTTAAATAATTAAAAGACAGTTATTGGCAATAATACAAAAAAAAAACAGTGTTCTTATTCTGGAGTGACTCAACAAGTAAATGCTGGTGTTAACTATGGTCCTTCGAGCCATTCTGAATGGCACTATGGTAAAAAGCTAACAAATTCGTTTAGCGAAAAATATACAGGGTAGGCCATTTAAAGTTGACCCATTTGTTTCTAAAAAAAAAGAACAAAAGAAAACAATGTTTTTTGTTCATTTCAAAAATAATTTATTTTGGTCCAAGGGGATTTGTTTCAGCTAATATTTAAAAATTAGATCGCGTAAATGGGCACCTTTAGCTTTGACAGCTAAATGCACTCTTTTTTCGACATTTTCCATGACTTTGGCCAATGTTTCGGATGATATGGCGGCTGTTTCACGTCGAATGTTGGCTTTCAGTTGAGCTAAGGTCTTTGGCTTATTAGCGTATACCTTGGATTTCAAATAACCCCACAAATAAAAGTCTGGTGGCGTCAAATCTGGTGATCTCGGTGGCCAGTCAACATCACCATTTTTCGATATTGGCCCATTTGCCAAAATTAAGGCATCGCGGATAATCAGCTGGGTTTAGTTTTTGTGCCATTTGAATTTTATATGGAAACATCTTCAAATCTTTATGAATTATGCGTCGGAGAGTGGTGCGAGAGATGTCTAATTCCTGAGAGCGGCGATAACTCGATGTCGATGGAGTCTCCTCAATACTGGCTCGTACAGCTTCGATATTTTCATCAGAACGTCTTGTGCGTTGTCTGGATGCATGACTGGCATTACTGAGATTACCGGTGTTCACAAATTTTGCGTATAAAGACTTAATTGTGTTCTTAACTGGAGCACTTTTCACTTTATTTTTTTTGCGAAACGCACGTTGAGTTAACGCAATTGAAAAGTTATTTTGAATATAAAGCTGAACAATTTCAGCGCGTTCTTTTGGAGTGTACTGTTCCATGGTATAAATTGTCTTCGAATGACGCTTCTAACGCGGTATGACATTAGCCGATTTGTCAGCGCTGTTAAAAGTTACAGCGTTGCCAGATGGGTCAACTTTAAATGGCCTACCCTGTATATATAAAAAAAAGAGAAGGTGAAATACAAAAGAAAGAATTGGAAAAAAAAAATTTCAATAAATAACTAAAAGTGCGCTGGGGAAAAATATACATATACATACATATGTAAGTGTAGTGAAACAGAAAACAGTTACAAATACAAAGTGCTCGAAAATTGAAACAGAGTACAGTGGAAAAAAATATATACATATATGTACATATACATATAAGTGTAAGGAAAAAAACAAAAAGTGGGAAAGTGCATACAAATATACAAGTACAGGAAAACAATAAAAAAGTCTGTGGGCTGGAGCAAACCCTTAAGAGAAATTTAGTGAAAAAAAAGCAAAAGCATATACATACAGACATACATATATAAATCATTTTGTTTAACACATCACTAACAGTGCGGTGCCAAAAAGTAGCAGTTACAAAAAACAAAAGAAATCGGGCGCGAAATATAAATATTGTATATATATGTTATATATATTATAAGTATATATATATGTATATATAATCAAAAAGAAACGGGCGCGGAATAAAAATAAAAATAAAAATAACAACAAGCCAGCAAGCAAGGAGCCCCCCGAACCATCCCAGGGCAGGAGTACAGGGACGAAAACCTTCCGACCCACACTTTAGCCAACACTAATCCCCAAAATCCCATAACGGATATCAAAGTGAGTCGTATCGATTCCATTTAGTATTTCATTTTTCAATTCTCCATTTCTGCATATATGTACATATATTATGGCGATGAATATTTTGTAACAAATTCGTTTAACTTGCATAGAATAACTCATCAAGTTATTCTCACTTTATTTTATTAACATTGCAAAAAAATTCCGGTTGTCAAACAGTTATAAGTAACTTTTGATAAAAACGGAAATACTGCAAAGAAACAGTTGGGTTTTAACCGACATATACATATATAGATATGTATATATATTTATATACCGTATATATATATCGAAATATATAAATGATTTGATTGTCATTTACTGCTTACCTTCGTGTATCAAAACACAAAATATCCCCAACCAAAAAATAACAAAATTCAAGTATTTTACTTGCATAAGTGTCCGGCGATACCCCTTATGCTTGATCAAGCAATAAGCAGGATTGCCTTAAATAAGTAAGCTAGAGTGAAGGCAAACAAACAATATATATATATATATATACATAGAAAAAGGAAAAAAAAGAAACAAGAAAAGGTCAAGAAAACCAAAATTACATATTTACATATATGCACTAATTTAATACATATACATATATTTGCTTTAATATACTTGAAATTTATCACACGTATATACATATACTCGTCCGTTGAGAGCAAATGCACTATCGGGATATGTGCTCTTCTACATACATACAAACATATATTTTTTAACTGCTCATCATACGTATATATTTATACGTATTCGTTGGAGAGCATCTATGTAAGTGCACTACCGTAATTTGTGCTCATCATAATACTTACACACGTACATATTTACGGAACAGTAAGAGAGTGCACATTTGCAAATCCAAAGTGCACAAACGATTTTATTTTACTTTTATTTTGTTTTGTTTTTCTATACGAGCACACTCAGAGGAAAAACAAAATACTCCTGCTTACAGGTACTCATACCTAAGTACATACTATATACGGGACATTATACCCTACTAGTTTACCACAAATTTTTTCATACCTTCGAAAAAAAAAAAAAAAAACGCATTCGCAAGAAATTAATCGGTTCGGTAGAGAAAATATAAAATATCATAATATATATTTTTACATAAATAAGCAAATAAATAAACTATTGCGGAAAATTTACTTTACTTGTTCAAAGTCCAAATTGACATATTTTCGATACCCCTTGTTCTTTGATAAGCAAAAACAAGCAGGATTGCGTACTTATGTAAAGGGTGATTTTTTAAGAGCTTGATAACTTTAAAAAAAAAAAAAACGCATAAAGTTTGCAAAATCTCATCGGTTCTTTATTTGAAACGTTAGATTGGTTCATGACATTTACTTTTTGAAGATAATTTCATTTAAATGTTGACCGCGGCTGCGTCTTAGGTGGTCCATTCGGAAAGTCCAATTTTGGGCAACTTTTTCGAGCATTTCGGCCGGAATAGCCCGAATTTCTTCGGAAATGTTGTCTTCCAAAGCTGGAATAGTTGCTGGCTTATTTCTGTAGACTTTAGACTTGACGTAGCCCCACAAAAAATAGTCTAAAGCCGTTAAATCGCATGATCTTGGTGGCCAACTTACGGGTCCATTTCTTGAGATGAATTGTTGTCCGAAGTTTTCCCTCAAAATGGCCATAGAATCGCGAGCTGTGTGGCATGTAGCGCCATCTTGTTGAAACCACATGTCAACCAAGTTCAGTTCTTCCATTTTTGGCAACAAAAAGTTTGTTAGCATCGAACGATAGCGATCGCCATTCACCGTAACGTTGCGTCCAACAGCATCTTTGAAAAAATACGGTCCAATGATTCCACCAGCGTACAAACCACACCAAACAGTGCATTTTTCGGGATGCATGGGCAGTTCTTGAACGGCTTCTGGTTGCTCTTCACCCCAAATGCGGCAATTTTGCTTATTTACGTAGCCATTCAACCAGAAATGAGCCTCATCGCTGAACAAAATTTGTCGGACGTAAAGCGCGAAACACATTTCGAACCGAACACTGATTTTGGTAATAAAATTCAATGATTTGCAAGCGTTGCTCGTTAGTAAGTCTATTCATGATGAAATGTCAAAGTATACTGAGCATCTTTCTCTTTGACACCATGTCTGAAATCCCACGTGATCTGTCAAATACTAATGCATGAAAATCCTAACCTCAAAAAAATCACCCGTTATTATTTTTAATGATATTTTCGTGCAATTACATTGTTTTTTCTTTGTAATATATTATTAATATTTACGGAAACAGTTTTTCGCCTCTACTGAAAATGTTCAAATTTTGAGTTGTTACACTTTAACTTAACAAGTGCGATATATGTGTGTAATGATTGTTTGTAACACCTAAAACTATTTGAGAATGATATAGTAAATACAAAGTGCATTGATCTCTTATACGAGCACTCATTTGCAAGTACATACAAACGGATTCGTCTATAGGTATACCCTATAAGACATACAAACACAATACCAATTATAATTAAAAATAAATTTTGCAAATTGAATAATTAAATAAATAATAAATAAATTTTTACTAGTTTCGAGAATAACAAACAGAATTTTTGATTTAGTCCAAAAAAAAAACGAAACACGGTATTTGATTTAATTCGAAAAAAAAATTATAAATTCTATTATTAATAAAAGATTTCGTTGAGAAATAAATTTACACTGATAGAAATTTTTTGATAAAATTGAACTTTTCTAAATGAACGCAGATTCTAAAGAATCTAAATCTTCTCAATTACTAAAAGTACCAAAAATGCTTTCGGACGAAAAAAGTCCATGTACACCTGCAGAAGCTACACGCTCAAAGCAAGGTGTTACAAAACAAAAAAGGGGGAAAGACATTATATACAGTAAATTTATTGCTGAGAGTGACAGTTTTATAAAATACTGCACTCGATTTTCATCTTCGCCGATTCAAGATAATTCTGAATCGGCATTAGAAATCAAAAAAGAAAATCTGGACAATTTTTGGATACGTCTCCAAGCTTCTTATGACGCAATAGTAGAATCTGATGACTCAGATCTACCAGAGAATTTCAAATCCTCGGCTTACGCCAAATATGAAAATTGCTTAGACCAATTTGAAGAAACGAAAGCAATGATTACAGATCAATTGAAACTAATTAAAGCAATTGCACCTACTTCACTTCCGCGAGTAGAGATGCCACAAGTACAAAGTCAAGAGGCAAGTTCAGGCATCCACCTCAAGGTGCCCGCATGTGACACAGAAATTTTTCATGGGGGTTATGAACAATGGCCGTCCTTCCGGGACATGTTCAAAGCCGTTTACATAAACCACCCAAAATTATCTAATGCACAAAAATTGTATCACCTCCGAGACAAAACGAAAGGTCAAGCTGGCGTCATAGTAAAACAGTTCGCATTAAGTGACGACAATTTTAATATGGCTTGGGAAGCTTTAAAATCAAGATACGAGAATGAACGAATATTGGTCGATAAGCAGATAACAATTCTAATGAACTTGCCAAAAATTCAAAAGGAAACCAGTGAAGAATTTATCAAACTTCAATCCACTGTTTCCAATTGTTTGTCGATTTTATCGACCCAAAACATTCCCACAGACAACTGGGACCCTATACTGGTCAATATATGCACAGCAGCATTACCAGAAAAGTCTTTATTATTGTGGGAGCATTCGCTCTCATCACGTAAAAAATGCCCAACGTGGCAACAAATGAAAGATTTTCTCACTACCCAGTACGAAATCGCAGAAAGGGTAGACAAAAAAATAAATACAAGTAAACCAAAAGGTATTCAGCAAGACTTCAATAGAAGCTTCCACAAGCCCCAAGCCAACAGCAACAGCAATTTAAATAGAAGCTTCTTCAAAACGCAATCGTTCTCATCTGAACAGAATAAATATAGATCATGCGAACTATGTACAGGAGGGCATAAGCTCAAATCTTGCGAGAGATTTAAAAAATTGAATATTATCGACCGCAACAATTTCGTAAAAACTAAAAGACTTTGTACAAACTGTCTGTCACATGCGCATACACTCAAAGAGTGCGAAAGCAAATTTAACTGCGTCTATTGTAATAAACGACACCATTCGATGCTTCATATTAATAATTTTTCCAGCTTACCCCCAAACAGCGCAAATATCAAAAGAGCCGCGGGTTTAGTTGCAACAACAAATCCCGAAGTGCCAACTTCTCAAAATTGCCAAGAAGCACCATGCTGCTCAAAGGCATTAACAACTCAAACGCTACACAGCGAAAATCAAAGTAGGGTACTACTACCCACAGCAGTCGTCTCCATCGAACATCGAGGAGAACTGTTTAAACTCAGAGCCCTAATAGACCAAGGATCACAACGATCTTTCATAGCGTCTAGGGCACAAAATAGGCTAAATCTGCCAACAAGACAAGCCAACTTTGAAATTACGGGAATGGGCGGAAGAGTAGTTCAAAACTCCAATAAAATCTGCCCCATTACCCTATTTTCATCCCAAGCGGATATAAGAATACAAGCAGAAGCTATAGTCTTACCGCAATTAACCAATATGTTACCAAGCTATCATATAAATAGCAAGCATTGGGAAAAGGTTTCACACCTTAAGTTAGCAGATCCCAACTGCAACACCCCCGCTCAAATAGACCTTCTATTAGGCAGCGACCTCATACCTCAAATAATACTCGAAGGTATTGAGAAAATTTCAAACACACTGTTGGCACAAAAGACTATTTTCGGTTGAATCCTAAGTGGACCAGTTACGGAACCAGTCACAACAATGACAACTCAAGTTGAGGAAATCTCGAATGAGTACCTCAATTCACAATTGAGAAAATTTTGGGAGATAGAAGAACTCCCCCCCATTTCAATCAAAACCCCAGAAGATCAGTATTGTGAAGACTTTTACAAAGCCACAACTACTAGATCAGATAATGGTCGGTATGTCGTACGACTACCACTAAAACAACAATTTCCCAACACAATCGCCTTAGGTCACTCTCGCACCTCTGCAATACAGCAGTTTCAAAGTATGGAAAGAAACCTACTTAAAAAAGGGGAACTCAAACCAGAATATGATGGTGTGTTGGAAGAATACCTCCATTTAGATCACATGGAGGAAGTAAGCCCATGCGAAAAAATTATCAATGGCAAATACTATTCATTTTACTTGCCACATCATGCGGTAGTAAAGCCAGATAAAAAAACAACTAAAGTAAGAGTTGTCTTCAACGCCTCAAGATCCACTAGCTCGGGGAATTCCCTAAACGATATCCTGTTTACGGGACCCACGTTCCAACCTGATTTAATGCTGCTTATTCTAAACTGGCGTATATTCAAATACGTATTCAACGGGGACGTCGAGAAAATGTATAGACAAATAGTCGTACATAAAGACGATCAAGATTTTCAGCGAATTATTTTCCGAAAATCCCCCAATAGTCCACTACGCAACTACAAGCTAAAAACAGTGACCTTTGGCGTTAACTGTGCCCCATACTTAGCCATTCGAACACTCCATGAATTGGCTGAAAACACCAAGTCCGAATTTCCTCTGGCGACCCAGGTGTTAAAATCACAAACGTATGTAGACGATATTCTGTCTGGAAGTCACAGTCTTCCACAAGCATACGAATCACTATCACAAGTAATCCAAGCCCCCAAATCCGCAGGGTTTCCATTAAAAAAGATTACGGCAAATCACCCAACTATATTAAAAAATATACCAAAAGAAAATTTGTTGGACACTAATTTCCTTATTTTCGAAAAGGAAAGTACAACAAAAACTCTGGGCATCCAATGGAATGCGATATCGGACTAGTTTTCATACACAACTGAGTCCATATCCGCACTATCCGCCATTACAAAACGCCAAACTCTCTCCTCTGTGGCAAAACTTTTTGACCCCGCAGGATGGCTATCGCCAATTATGATACAAGCCAAAATCCTGATACAAGAATTATGGCTAGATGGTACCGACTGGGACGAGCAAGTAAAACCACTTCGTTTAGAAAGGTGGTCCCAGTTCGCGAGCAATCTAAAAGATATCACACAAATACAAATCCCAAGATGGGTTAATTATATCCCAGAGCACAAAGTCGAACTACACGGCTTTTGTGACGCCTCTGAAAAGGCGTATTGCGCCACTATATATGTTCGCACACAAAGCGACAAAGCGACCACAAGCCACTTACTAGTTGCAAAAGCAAAGGTGGCTCCTCTAAAAACCAAAAGTCTACCACGACTAGAACTATGTGGTGCACTACTACTTGCCAAACTAGCATCCATAGTGCAAACGCAACTGAATATGGCAAAAAATAAATTATATCTCTGGTCCGATTCCGAGATTGTATTAGCCTGGTTGGAAAAACCACCACATGCATGGAAGACGTATATCTCCAATCGAACGTCTCAAATTCTTGACCTAGTGGGATCAGCCACTTGGCGACACGTAGCCAGTGCTGACAATCTTGTTGGTACAAGAGGGTGCAGACCTCTGCACATTGCCACCACCACCCTCTGGTGGAATGGCCCCCGATGGTTAACAGAATCTCCCGATTCTTGGCCACAATCGCTCATGCGCAACATTATTGCCCCAGAAAGTCGAAAGATCGACTCCTTTCACACAACATTGGATGATACTGACATCCTTGAGAGATTTTCATCTTACCCCCGAGCCCTCAGGGTAATCGCTTACATGTTCAAATTCATCGAGCGACTCAAACTTAGAATTAAGGGAATACGCACCGTATATCCCCAAGGCGATACAGTGACGCACCTAGACTTACAAAAAGCAAAGGTCGCTCTTATCGCATCTACTCAAGCGCGCTACTTCAGCCAAGAGATATCGTTACTAAGAGAATCGAAGCCAATTGACAAAAAGAGCTCACTCTTAGTACTAAACCCATTCATAGATACGAAGGGTCTACTTCGTGCAAATGGTCGGCTTGCCAATTCAAGCCTAACGTATAACGAACGTCATCCCATTGTTATACCATAGAGATCGCAACTTGCCACATTATATCTCAATTATGTCCACGTACTATTATTACATGCTGAACACCGCCTCATGCAGCAAATAGTCCACCGGAACGCTGCAACTTTGCTCTGCCCTTCACTATCACAGGTGTCGATTTTGCTGGGCCTTTTCAAATAAAGGCGTCCATGCTAAGGTCTCCCACAATGATGAAAGGCTACGTGGCTGTCTTTGTCTGTTTTACGACAAAAGCAGTACACCTCGAGCTATGTAGTAATCTGACAAAAGAGGCTTTCCTCGCGGCATTTGCTCGCTTCGTCGGACGACGTGGTTTTCCGTCAAAGCTCATGAGCGACAACGCCAAGACATTTATAGGTGCTCAAAGAGCCACCGAAAAACAGTTTGTGGACTTTATCAAACAAGTTTCCCCTGAGATTGTACAAAAGTACGCTCCCCAAGGCATTAACTGGCAGTTCATCCCTCCAAGCGCTCCTCATATGGGTGGTTTATGGGAATCAGCGGTAAAAAGCTTTAACTCCCACTTTAAAAAAGTAGCTGGAAACTACAAATTTAACTTCGAAGAATTTACAACATTTTTAATTCGTATTGAAGCCGTTCTCAATTCACGGCCATTGACGACACTCTCGCAAGATCCCTCAGATCTAACAGTTCTTACACCAGGGCACTTTCTTAAAGGAGCACCCATTCTGGCCATACCTGAGCCAGGCGTGGAGTCGCTTTCCTTGCTAAATAGATGGGAAAGAATTAAAATTCTCCATCATAATTTCAGCCGCCGATGGAAGGAGGAGTATATAAAGGACCTTCACAAAAGGTACCGCTGGAAAACTCCCGAAAAGGCGCCAAAGCTTGGAGACTTTGTCCTAATACACGATGATTGTCTCCCCCCTACAGAATGGCGGCTTGGTCGCATAGAGAAGCTTCATCACGGCTCCGACGGTCATATCCGAGTAGTCGATCTCCGTACGCAAAACGGAACGCTGACCAGACCGCTCGTTAAACTGTGCTTCCTACCAACCGCAGATAATAGCGAAAATGCGCGTAATGAACAATCCATACAATCCGTACAATAATACCGACACGCAGAAAATGAAACATCCGTTAATAACTAAAACCGAAATCAATCGCACATATGATAAATCAAAAAGATATTAAAAAATAATGGGTAGATTAGTAAACTCTGACAAACCAAATACAGTTGGTTACAAATCGCACAATTTCATAATATATAGAAATGAGTTGCAACTAAACACGACTTTTTCTCCATACAGGCAAACATGGATTCAGAGAGCATATCAACTCCAACACCAACACTGCGATCGGCCATCAGTGTTCCCCGTCCTGGGGTTGTCCCAACCGCGGCGCCCCGTACAGTCACCGCATCCGCACCGTCAACTGCAGCACGTAATGGCACACGAGCACCAGTACCCAGACCGTCACCACCAGCGGAGCCGCATCGCATACGATGCCCCCTTTGTCGCCGCCCCCATCGACTGCAACACTGTGGGCTCTTCAAGGGCATGTCACCCATCCAGCGGCAGCAGGTAGCACAGGAGCATGGGCATTGCAACAATTGTCTGGCACACATGCACGCGACTGAGGACTGTGACTCTGGGGCATTATGCCAAATGTGTGGCCGGCAGCATCACACGCTGCTCCACCGCACTCCAAGACGTGAGGTTGGTCGGCCACCTGCCACTCGCAGACCGCAGCAACCCAGCCGTGTGGCACGACGACGAAGACCGCCACCACCTCCTGAGTCCCGTCTATGGCGTCCGCGAAACGCAGTAGCCATCAGGCGCCATCGTCAAAGACGTTGTGGCAACGTTGCAACAACTTCAGCGATTGCTAGGCTGAACTTTCGCCTAGGGGGGCCGGGATGGCTAAATGAGTTAAGCTTTCCGCCCTCATACACTACTACACCACACAACACTCCACTCACAAAGCAACACTGGCACACTCACCACACCTGGAGACAACACTCAGCGATTGGAAGCAGCAGTCTGCATCCACACACACACACCAATACACGCCCAAACCCACCAAAACTCTCCACAGCCCAACGAGCAAAAAGCCTCGTCCTGGAAGAAGCCTTCTTTTTCGATCACGATTTCCGAGCGATTAACATCAGCGGACATTTTCTTGGCTTTTTTCGGCGCGCAGCAGCTTCTCTCAGTTTTCTTCAATCAACTCAATTTCGATTTTTTCTCCTACAATATACTTGGTACAACCTCCATTGGTATCCGACCAAGGAGCTCATCAATATACGGTTCTTCCACGCATTTACTGGCCCTCCACTGGTATCCGACCAGGGAGATTGTTCTTGTGACCCTTGATTTCAAACACAGTTGTGAAAAGCTTGTGCAAATAAATTCCTTAAATAATTAAAAGACAGTTATTGGCAATAATACAAAAAAAAACAGTGTTCTTATTCTGGAGTGACTCAACAAGTAAGTGCTGGTGTTAACTAAATGGGTATAAGTTCCTTTTCTTCAATTACGTTCTGAAGTCTTCTTATGATTACAGCTTCAAATAGTTTGGATAAAATAGGCAACAGTGAAATTGGACGATATGACGAGGCTTCATGTGCGCTTTTGCCAGGTTTTTGTACCATAATAATTTCAGATACTTTCCATGACAGTGGGCGGTATCTGAGATTTAAGCAAGCGTTTATTATCACCGTAAGCTTTGCTATTGCTTTTCGCGTTAGGTTTTTTAGTATTTCAGCAGTAACCAAGTCGAAACCGGGAGCCTTTTTGGGTTTAAATCTACTTTTAATAATATTTTCAACTTCTTTATTTGTTGTTGGTTGGATTTCACCCACGTATTGCTATTCTTCCAGCTGTGGTAGAGTACCATTGAACGCAAAATAACTAAATGTTTTAGTTAGTTTCTCTGAGAAAATTTTATCTATTTCTTCGTCGCTTCTGGCCCAGGATCCGTTTGGCTTTCTGAGAGGTGCATTCGACAAGATTGGTTTCCTATAATTTTTTATAGCTTTCCAAAGGGAATAATCCGTATGTTTGTTTGGCGTTAATTTCTCAATATTATTATAAATATTTTGATTTGTAAATAGTTTTATTTTGGTACTGAGAATCTTAGTTAAATTGTTTAGTTCTTTTTTATACTGAGGAAATCGCGTGATTTGCCATTTTTTACGTAGTTTTCTCTTTTTCTTAATGAGTTCCAAAATATCGGACGGATATTTAGTATAAAAGTTTTTTTGTTTAGGAACAGGAGTACTTTTCCAAACCGATTCTTGAATAGTTTTCGTAAATGTATGAACTTCATCTTATAATATATCTTTAGTAGTTATATTTACTTTACAATCAATATTTTTGTCGAGCATAACTTTGAAATACTCCCAGTCCGTATGTCTTTTATAGATATAAGGTGGTATGTCGATTTCTTGTAGATGGCCATTTAAGATTAGATATACTGGCGAGTGGTCCGAATTTAAGTCCAAGCCATTTTCCATGGTAATGAATTTCTTAGATATTTGTCGAGTGATGAAAAAGTCGATCAGATCAGGTAGTTTTCGTGTGTCGGAAGGCCAGTAAGTCGGCTTGCCATTAGACATAAAGTCGCATCCAGTAGCCATAGCAGCTTTAAATAGCTCTCTTCCCTTCGGTGTCGTAACTCTTCAGCCCCATTGGGAGTGCTTTGCGTTAAAGTCACCACCCATGATGAATTTTCCATGGTGCTTTAGTATAAGTTCCTTGTACATAAAAGTCCATTTTGATATTGTGTCTAGGTGGGCTATATATCGCGGTAATTCTTATTCTTCCGAAACTGTATATTAATTTCTTCGTAGTAGGGAATATTGTCTCTTATAATTATAGCTCTCCCCCCTCCCGCATTGTTATTTGGGTGGTTTGAGCAATACGAGGGCTGTCCGATAAATAACCGACCTAACCATGATGCACGCGACTTTTTCAAAATTTTTTTTTTATTTTTCTACATAGTCTCCTTGTAACTCCACACACTTCTCCCAGCGATGCTCCCATCTCTGCAACCCTTCCAAATAGTACTTGGCGTCTTTGTCTGCAAAATACGAGTTCACGAAAGAGATTGCCTCCTCATTTGACGAAAATCTCTGGCCGCCGAGCGCAGTTTTAGGTTGAGGAAACAAAAGAAAGTCGCTTGGTGCTAGATCCGCTGAATAAGGTGGATGGTCAAGCAGTTCGAACCGCAATTCGTGGATTTTCGCCATGGCGACTGTTGAGGTGTGAGATGGTGCGTTGTCTTGGTGGAACAAGACATTCTTTTTTTGCAAATGTGGCCGATTTTTCGAAATTTCTTTCTTTAGCTTGTCCAATAATGATGCGTACTATGCTCCTGTTATAGTTTTTCCTTTTTCAAGATAGTCGATAAAAATAATTCCATGGCTGTCCCAAAAAACACTCGCCATCACTTTCCCAGCCGAATACACAGCTTTAGGTTTTTTGGGGCTGGTTCCCGTTTTTCAATCCACTGTTTAGATTGGTTTTTTGTTTCGGGCGTATAATGATGAATCCAAGTTTCGTCTACAGTTATCAATCGGCGCCAAAACTCGGTCTTATTGCCTCTAAACTGAGCCAACAGAGCGCTGGAAATATTCATGCGCTCACGTTTGTGGTCTAGCGTAAGCAAACGCGGCACTCAACGCGCGGACAGCTTTCTCATGCCCAAATCTTGGTTTAATATGTGACAAACAGTTTCTTTTAACATCTTCATAATCTTAGCTATTTCCCTAACTTTAATCCGGCGGTCGTCTAGTACCAATTGATGAACTTTAGCGATGTTATCGTTAGTGCTTACAGTTTTTGGACGCCCAGGACGTTCATCATCTTCCAAGCTCCTGCGACCACGTTTAAATTCAGCTGCCCAAAATTTTACGGTGGTAAACGATGGTGCAGAGCCACCATACACATAGTCCAACTCATCTTTGATTTGTGAAGGCGTATTGCCTTTCAAAAATAAAAATTTAATTACAGCTCGATATTCAATTTTTTCCATTTTGGGGAAATCACCGAAATAGACTCACAAAAACGACTGTCAACAGATAATTGCGCAAGATAAATTTCTGAAATTTTGGCGAGTAGCTATTATAATATGCACAATTTGAAGTATAAACTTTTTTTTCAGATGTGCCGCTAGTTTCACGTTGAGGTCGGTTATTTATCGGACAGCCCTCGTATGTCTTGTAGTTTTTGAATTTAACGAATGTTTCATTAGTAAAATAGGTTTCTGATATGAGACAAATATCAATTTTTTCTACATGGAGTAATGCCTCTAATTCTTTTTTTCGTTTGAGCAAGCCATTTTCATTCCAGGTCGTAATTTTTATCGGTTTCATTTTTGCGCTTTACTTACACTTTGCTGTCGCTCTAGTTTAGTAAGACGTTCGTGGGTAAGTTTACCTTGCTCTTCTAGCTTATTAAGCTTGTCGAGAGTTATCGAGAAATTATAGGTAATATCACTAATGGAATTCGAATTTGTATCGTTTGCAGACGTATGTTGTTGAATTTGACCTTTGGTTATGCAGGCAAATGAGGGTTTTCCAGATTGCTGACTTACATTAGTAACTTCCTTCTGAGGAGCAGTAGAAGCGGTTGCACTTAAGCGTTTCGGTTGTTGGTGATGCCCTTTATTTTTCTCGATCGCGTTTTAAATTTTTTGAAGTTCTTTTGCCACTTCACATCCCATATACGAGTATTTCGCAGGGTGATTCTGAATGCAGATGCAGCATTTTGGCGATAGTTCGGCAGGTTTTGTGCAACTTAGAGTTGGATGATTTCCGGCGCACTTCACACACCTTGGTGGTTTACAACAGTAATTTCTGGAGTGACCGAATGCCTGACAGGACTTACACTGCGGTACAAGATTCGATGGCTTGATGGGTTCGAGTTTGACGACAGAGTTTAAAATATGTTTGATTTCATAAATTTTCTTCATGTTCTCTGTGGATTCGAAGCATACGATAAACATATTTAATGGATTTTTTGTTTTGTGTTGAAGTTTATTTTTGACTTTTGTAACTTTAAAACCCTGCCTTTGAAGATCTGAGACAATGCTTTCCGGCTCACATGAGTGATGAAGGTCTTTAACCATTACGCCGCGATTGCTTGTCCTCGTACGAGTACCAGGAAATTTGCGATTCGTTTAATTTCTTCTTCTTCTTCTTTACTGGCGTAGACACCGCTTACGCGATTATAGCCGAGTCAACAACAGCGCGCCAGTCGTTTCTTCTCTTCGCTACGTGGCGCCAATTGGATATTCCAAGCGAGGCCAGGTCTTTCTCCACTTGGTCCTTCCACCGGCGTGGAGGTCTTCCTCTCTCTCTGCTTCCCCCGGCGGGTACTGCGTCGAATACTTTCAGAGCTGGAGTGTTTCCATCCATCCGGATAACATGACCTAGCCAGCGTAGCCGCTGTCTTTTAATTCGCTGAACTATGTCGATGTCGTCGTATATCTCGTACAGCTCATCGTTCCATCGGATGCGGTATTCGCCGTGGCCAACGCGCAAAGGACCATAAATCTTCCGCAGAACTTTTCTCTCGAAAACTCGCAACGTCGACTCATCGGTTGTTGTCATCGTCCAAGCCTCTGCACCATATAGCAGGACGGGAATTATGAGAGACTTATAGAGTTTGGTTTTTGTTCGTCGAGAGAGGACTTTGCTTCTCAATTGCCTACTCAGTCCGACGTAGCACCTGTTGGCAAGAGTAATCCTGCGTTGGATTTCTAGGCTGACATTGTTGGTGGTGTTAATGCTGGTTCCTAAATAGACGAAATTATCTACAACTTCAAAGTTATGACTGTCAACAGTGACGTGGGAGCCAAGTCGCGAGTGCGACGACTGTTTGTTTGATGACAGGAGATATTTCGTCTTGCCCTCGTTCACTGCCAGACCAATTTGCGTTGCTTTCTTGTTCAGTCTGGAGAAAGCAGAACTAACGGCGCGGGTGTTGAGACCGATGATATCAATATCATCGGCATACGCCAGCAGCTGTACACTCTTATAAAAGATTGTACCTGCTCGATTCAGTTCTGCAGCTCTAATAATTTTCTCCGGCAGCAGATTGAAAAAGTCGCACGATAGGGAGTCGCCTTGTCTGAAACCTCGTTTGGTATCGAACGGCTCGGAAAGGTCCTTCCCGATCCTGACGGAGCTTTTCGTGTTGCTCAACGTCAGTTTACACAGCCGTATTAGTTTTGCGGGGATACCAAATTCAGACATCGCGGCATAAAGGCAGCTCCTTTTCGTGCTGTCGAAAGCGGCTTTGAAATCGACGAATAGGTGGTGAGTGTCGATTCTCCTTTCACGGGTCTTTTCCAAGATTTGGCGCATGGTGAATATCTGGTCGGTTGTTGATTTACCAGGTCTGAAGCCACACTGGTAAGGTCGATTCAGTTTGTTGACGGTGGGCTTTAATCTTTCACACAATACGCTCGATAGAACCTTGTGCGCGATGTTGAGGAGGCTTATCCCACGGTAGTTGGCGCAGATTGTGGGGTCTCCTTTTTTTATCAGTTGGGCATAGCACACTTAAATTCCAATCGTTGGGCATGCTTTCATCCGACCATATTTTGCAAAGAAGCTGATGCATGCTCCTTATCAGTTCTTCGCCGCCGTGTTTGAATAGCTCGGCCGGCAATCCGTCGGCCCCTGCCGCTTTGTTGTTCTTCAGGCGGGCAACTGCTATTCGAACTTCTTCATGGCCGGGTAATTGAACGTCTGCTCCATCGTCATCGATTGGGGAATCGGGTTCGTCTTCTCCTGGTGTTATGTGTTCACTGCCATTCAGCAGGCTGGAGAAGTGTTCCCTCCATAGTCTAGGTATGCTCTGGGCATCGGTGGCTAGATCACCTTTGGGGGTTCTACAGGAGTATGCTCCGGTCTTGAAACCTTCTGTAAGCCGCCGCATTTTTTCGTAGAAATTTCGAGCATTACCCCTGTCGGCCAGCTTATCAAGCTGTTCGTACTCACGCATTTCGGCCTCTTTCTTCTTCTGTCTGCAAATGCGTCTCGCTTCGCTCTTCAACTCTCGGTATCTATCCCATCCCGCACGTGTTGTGATCGATCGTAACGTTGCGAGGTAGGCAGCCTGTTTTCTCTCCGCTGCGACACGGCACTCCTCGTCGTACCAGCTGTTCTTTTGCACTTTCCGAAAACCAATGGTTTCGGTTGCAGTTGTACGTAAGGAGTTTGAAATGCCGTCCCACAGGTCCCTTATACCGAGTTGTTGACGAGTGCTCTCAGAGAGCAGGAGTGCAATCCGAGGGGAAAATCTTTCGGCTGTCTGTTGTGATTGCAGCTTCTCGACGTCGAACCTTCCTTGTATTTGTCGGCGTCCATTTTTTGCTGCACAGAAGCGTGTGCGAATTTTGGCTGCAACAAGATAGTGGTCCGAGTCGATGTTAGGACCTCGGAGCGCACGCACATCTAAAACACTGGAGACGTGTCTTCCGTCTATCACAACATGATCGATCTGGTTGGTGGTTTTTCGATCCGGAGACAGCCAGGTAGCTTGATGTATCTTCTTATGCTGGAATCTGGTACTACAGATAACCATATTTCGGGCCCCGGCGAAGTCGATCAGCCTCAACCCATTTGGGGATGTTTCCTCGTGGAGGCTGAATTTACCGACCGTAGTGCCAAAGATACCTTCTTTGCCCACCCTGGCTTTGAAGTCGCCAAGCACGATTTTGACATCGTGGCGGGGGCATCTCTCATAAGTGCGCTCCAAGCACTCATAAAAAGCATCTTTGGTCACATCGTCCTTCTCTTCCTTCGGGGCGTGGGCGCAAATCAGCGATTTGTTGAAGAACCTCGCTTTTATGCGGATTGTGGTTAGACGTTCATTCTCCGGAGTGAATGATAGTACTCGGCGACGGAGTCTCTCTCCCAGCACGAATCCAACACCAAACTTGCGTCCCTTTATATGGCCACTGTAGTAAATGTCACAAGGACCTACTCGTCTCTGTTCTTGTCCCGTCCATCGCATTTCTAGGACGGCGGTGATGTCAGCCTTTATTTGCACGAGGACATCTACCAGCTGGGTAGCGGCACCTTCCCAATTAAGGGACCGGACATTCCAGGTGCATGCCCTCAAATCATAGTCCTTATTTCGTTTGCCATGGTCGTCATCAAAAGGGGGGTCTCTCATCCGAGGCTGTGTTTGCTTTTTCATTGGGGGTGTTTTTTTACGTGGCGGGTCCCAAACCCAGCGCACAACCCTAAGTAGGGCATATTTCGCCTTCTCACTTGAGTCGTATGTAAAATAATCGTTTCTGGCCACTCCCAAGTGAATGGCGATCAGAGAACTTTCCTCACTTGCGTAAACTTCTACACATGACTCCATCCTCCAATCTGCTACGGTTTTTAAATCACTGCCTTGTAATTATATTTGTTTTTACCGCACTTAGCACCATTGCTGAAATGTATCTGGGAAATCCCCTTATTCGATAACTCTTACCTACACATTTCGTTCGCATGATATTTACATTGCTGAAATGGATATCTCCAGCAATGATGCCGACTTTAGTCCAGATCGTCGCAAACAATTGCACTAATTATCAAGTAGCGACGAATAATTATGTAGCAATGTAAATATTTTTTCCTTATTTCTATTCTAATTTTTCTGTTCTTTTGTGTTTTTGCTTAATCTACCAATTTTTCACCTGTATGAATTATGTTTTTTAAGTTTTATTGCTCAATAAAATGCCATATAAAAATACAATTTGTATGCATATCTAAAAGTTTATAGCTTTCAACATTTCTTATACGGTTTTTCGAATTAAATATAGTTCTTTATTTAATCTTACACGGTTTTCAGATAACATGGAACGTAGCCCACCTTTTTCTATAGGAACCGCTTCTTTTTACACGGTTTTTTTTTACACGGATTTCTGAGGAACGCATCTACCGTGTAAAAAAAGAGTTGGAAAAGATTTTCGAACTTCCCGGTGACTTTATATCACATACATACTATATATTGGCCAATATGTGAGTTGAGTTGAGTGTATGAGAGAGTGTGTTTTACTCATAACAGTGCATCTTTGTGCCTTAAATATCAGGATTTTCGAACATCCGTCTGAATTTACGCCATATGATTGATGATGGTATAGTATATGAGGTACTTTATGAAACGCAAACGGAACGTTTTTTAGAATGTGCCTTGTTAATAGTACAGGTATGTGGTATAGGCTAAAATAGATAAAATCGGGACGATACTAAAGTCGAAACTTAAAATACAGTTATGCCAGCAGCTGAAGGAATTTCCCGATCTTTGATCTTTGCAAGTAGCAAGAGTATAAAATGGTACCTGAACTTAGTCCTTCCTTACTTGTTTTTGTTTTTTTTTTCATTTGACGAAGGATATCGAAAAAACGAAAAAAGAAGACAATTTTTGTAGAGAGCAGTAGATTTCTTACAAAACTATGACTTTTGTAATTCAAAATATTTTTTTTTTCATAGAGCTACAAAATTCTTAAGCAAATAATTGCTAAGACAATTTTTTCAAACTTCAACCGTCAATGTTTTACAAATTGTTAGATTAGCGAATAAAATTCTAAGAGACCATTTTGTAGAGCATTCAATTTCCTACAAAATCTATGGTACGAAATATTTTTCAAGTAGGAAGTAGGAAGCGAGATATGTATTTTCTTATCTGATAATAAGAAAACATAATGCGGAGGACCTTCTCGTTACAATTAAAAGCTCATACTTTTCCAGAGTACTAAATGAAAAAAAATATTCGTTATTTATCCACCCTATTAATTATGCATTGGAGTGCAGGGTACTGACTTTGCCATTTATAGTACGTTATACTTGTATGTGTATCCTCGTAATCGAGGTCGTATGTAGTTTATATAACATTCCTCATTTTCAGTTTTTTAGGGCACCCACCCCCACTATTGTTAGTACAATATAATGTCGCATGTGAAGCTCTTGTCACGACCATTACTACAGTATTTATGTACATACATATATGTATATAAAAAAGTGTACAGTAGGTGAGGGTATTTATATATTTTCAAATTTGATTTTAATCCGCTGATACTTTTTGTCTGCAGAATTTTGATATTTCGCTCGGTTGGATTTAATAGGATTTTTCGCTTGATCACAGAACCTGCAAAAGAATGTTATGAAATATTTGATAATATTTACGGTACTTATGGTAAGAGAGTATACTCAATTACATTAGAATTTTCATACTTATGTATGTACATATATTCACAGCCAACAAACATATGGATCTAGCTTCGAACAATTGAAAATATTCTCGAATTGAATTGCAATATTTGTATTGATAAGAACTTAAGGTTTTACATAAGTACATGCTTATCAAAATAAAAGAGAAAACAAGTAAAGAAGGAATAAGTTCGGGTGTAACCCCACATTTCGTACTTTCGCAATTTTAACGAAATCGGAAATTCAATGATATTTGGTATCATATTAACAGATACTATAGGTCATAGACTCATATATTAGTTTCATAACTACCAAACATTTTGCTTGCCCGAAATATTTATTTTAAAATCAAGGCAATTATATAACTCAAATGAGATACCTTTATATGAATTTATTTCAATCACGCTAAAGAAAGTCGATGTTTCTGTCCCTATGTCCCTTTGTATGCTTAAATGTTTAAAACTACGCAACCGATTTTGATGCGGTTTTTTTTTAGTAGATAGAGTGATTGAAGAGGAAGGTTTATATTTGTAATGACATCCATTAAATAGAGCAGAAATACTGTTATTTTTGAGTTTTGTAATGTAATGTCGTAAGTAACAAAATTTTTATCGCATAGGTTGCAAACGCACGCTGAACGCTATGAGATTTATCGAAATAATGTACTAGGTATTGTAGCCATTGAAAAAGTCTACAGAAAACTCCGAGATGGTATATGTCTATCTCTTATGGATATCCTACAATAAAATTTGTTTGGCGGGAGCGAGCCTGTAAATAGCACGTCGGAGACCGCGGTTCTCCCTATTGCACTTTAAATTTACCACCGATCGGACGCGTTTTTTATCGTCGTATATGTGACTGATCTTTTCTAATAAATAATACAATTGCCAAATATTTGGAATAGTAAAATAGAACTGCAACCAAATACACAGTGCAATGGATTATAACTGGCTCAGTAATCAGTCGATGAATATTATACCACGTTCATCCCAAAAGACTGATGTCATAACCTTGCCAGTCGACTTTTTCGTCTTTCCGCGCTTGAAGACGGGTTCATAATGACCAGTCTACTATGCTGACTGTCGATTGGACTTCAGTGTGAAATGATGGAGCCGTATTTCTATTGTCACACCCCGACGCAAAAATTCGGTTTTATTACGATTAAAAAGCATTCAAACACTCCTCAGCAATTCATTGTTTGTGGAATAATGCAAAATTTAAATGGAACGAACAAGCCTGTGTGTTTTTTTACGTGTAGTATCTGAGTTTTATCCGTCGATTTTGCAATTACATTCGATAAATGTGGAACAAAAAATTACGTGAGACGCCCTACTATTCCTGCACTGTTATTCACTATAACAAGATATATACATACATATGTGTATGTATATGTATATCTATATATTTATACTAATAAATAAATAAGCAAATATCTACCATTTTGATCTACCACTTTTTGCCATAGAAAGGAAGCGAGCGAATCATTGTTGTGCTACACGAACTGATACAGCATCGTCTCCGTAAACTTCACAAATTTCATTGGTGGCTTGCGTGCCATTCTTCCCTTTTTTACTGTAACTTTTTTCAACTTCCCCGAATTCAAATTAATTCTTTGTTTAAATGAAAATCTAAACTTTCTAAAACAACTTCCTAAAATCTCACCTTTCCAACCATATGGTATGACACAATGTGATTCGTAACACTGGAGATATACGACTGTAACGACATCTATTGACAAAATACGAAAAGACTTTTTCGACTGCCCAATATATGTTTAACGATATACGATGGAGATGCAGAGAATGTGAAGATGCTGCTACACCATACGTATTTATGTATGTATATTCCTTAAGTGATTTACGATATCAATAAAAAATTTAGATTGCCAAATCAACTATTCCATTATATTGTTAGGAGTTAGAAACTCTTATATAAGGTATTTGGGTGGTTAGTACCATATATAGTATATCTATTTTAGGTATATGGACACACACTCTCTGAGTTTCTTTAATATAACTCACAAAAAATCTAATTCAGCAATATTTTGCATTGCTTAAGTAAAATTAAATCAAATAAAATTAATTTCCAAAAATTGCAATAACAAAAACACATTTCATCGGCACTATAACAAGCGGAAACCGTGCCGCCGCAATGTGAGCCGTTTCACAACCAAACTGAGGTTCGCACTGGTTTTAGCTTACGTTATGATTATTTGATGTATAGAAATAAGTTCTAGCTAGTAAGAACTCGTACATATGTAAGTTTTTAGTAAGTAAGCAAAATTTGATTATAAAAACTAAGTAAATTTGTTGAATAAAGAGAGTTCAATTTTTGCCAGCAGGTGCGTGTTGATATTATTGGTGGGCAGCATTAACTTACATATGCTAAGGCCGTGCGATGTGAATAATATGTTCGAAGAATGAAGCGTTGGAACAAATCACAATCCATGCCAAATCTTGTCAAATAATAAAGTTTTCCATAGAAGTATGTGATATTAACTCGACAGTTTGTATGACAGATATACATACATATGTCGGTGATCGAACCTATTATGGTCTGTGACACCATGAAATAAGAAGAAGTTTTCATACATATATTCTCATTAGACCGATTCAGTCACATTCGAATTACAAGGTGTGTTATAAGGTAAACAGGACTTTTTGAATCTAGCGCCCCCTGGTGGCGCCATCTATATGTCGACCAGTGAGAATTTCATAACATTCCATCATTCATTGGAAGTGAAGTTATTGCGTTTTAAGTGTCAGAATGTTTGTGTTATTGGTGTGAAAATGAGCTTCGAACAAAGAATTTTGTTTTAAAATTCGTAAAACTTTTACCAAAACATTTCAAATGATGAAACAAGTTTATGGCGATTATTGCCTATCTAGTAGCAGAGTACACGAGTGGCTTCAACGTTTTCAAATTCCATCGAAACTATGCGCCAACTCATCAAAAATCAGCCGAAATCATCATTGAAATTCAAGGAAATGGAATTAAACATCTCCAAAACATCGATTTATCACATTTTGACCGAACATTTGGGCTTACGAAAGGTGTGTGCACGGTTTGTTCCGCACAAATTAACTGACGACCAAAAATTGCTCAGAATCCAACATTCGAAGGACCGATTATTTGACCAAAAATCACATTTTAATCATTAACCACTCCAGGTATTCACCTGATATGCCACCATGCGACTTCTTCTTTTTCGGAAAAATGCATTTGCTCATGAAAGGAAATCGTTATGCAGACGGCCATACCGGCTAACGAGCTAAAGCACTCGTTCGACATGCTTGTGGACCGTGCAAAAAACTGTATTGAAGCAGAAGACTATTTTGAATAAAATAAATTGATTTTGCCGAAAGAACCATTTGTTCTGTTTTTTTTTTTTTTAAGTCCTGTTTACTTGTATCTTGTAGTCCTTCTTACCTTGTAACTTTTGTATTGACTTGCAATATTAGCCGAATTAAAGGATTCTGAGAGATAAATCATAAATGAATTAAATATTCAATGTTAATTTTTTTAGTATTGAAAGCATTTAACATTTTTCAACACAATTGTTTTTATTTATTTTATTTTCATTCGAGATCTCCTAAAAACACAAAGAATAGCGAGTATATTTAAGTAAAAGAAAAAAACTAAATCATCTGAACTAAATGTTAAAGAACAACAGTTAATCTAACTGCAGAGAGCTAGACGGGCGGGGGCTGACAAGAATCCCTTGTGTAGTCGACTCTTGTAACGTGTAGACGAAACTTTTATGTAATATTTATGTATGTACATACATACAAGTATGTGTCTAGATAGACGATGTGAAAATTAGATAATTACAAATTCCAAACCTTATTTAAATCACTTCCACTCAAAGTTCGTCCCACAATCCATAAAGCAATTAAATCTGCCCTACTTGGTGCCGGCACGGACTTAAGCTGTTTCGCTGTATCATATCAAAGCATTTCAAGTAGTGTGGGTAAACTATTAAAGATTGCCGTTACATAGTGGGCAAATGGAGCGGTGGTTGCTACATACTATACATATGTATATTGGGGGAAAGATGGGGACTACCCTATGTTGCTACCCTATGCTGATGGTTATGGATGGTTTGTTGAAGCAATGTTGCGTGAACGAGTGATTATTGAGAATAAGTAGTCTGGTAATGGGGTTGCTTTAATTGCCGATTCACATACAAATTGACTCGCTTTTCTTAATATTCACACTATAACAATGAAGCGAATAAACAAATGGTATGTCAAAATAAACGCTTTTCTCTCCGTACTTTCCTCTAATAAAAGTGATGGCGACTACTACTTGGCTAAGAGTAACAGGTAAGAGTTGCTCAATATTTTGGTTTAACTCGATGTGAACGAACATCGAAATTGTCTGAATCAGCAATCACTTCCACGATGTTATTGCGTTACTTCCACGATGTTATTTCGTTACTGTCTCGATAACGACCAAACGATGCAACGAAATATAATGCGTGTTAAATACACTAGAGCGTGTAGGCGAAACTTTACAGGGAGCCACCAATCCCTGGCTCGAAACCAGTTTTAGACACACTCGCGATTTTATAATTTTATAGATAAAAATTGACCCGCTGTATTATACTGTTTTATTTGTAATTCAAACAAAGAAACGCTTTGTTACTCATTATCCAAGTTAACAATTTTTTACGTACATATAATTAATTTGTTCTTTAGTCGGCTGCATTCTAATTAGAACTAAGTCTGCTTTAAATCCAGCAGACCTTATATAATTGACTAGCCTAAGTTAGCTCTGCACGCTCCTTGTTGTCAAGGATATCTCTAATCATGATAATAATATAATAGAATACTTAAATAGGTACAGTAGCTACGCTGGCTAGGACATGTCGTCCAAACGGATGAAAAAACTCTAACTCTGAGAGTATTCGACGCAATACCGGTAATGCCCATCGGGGGAAGCAGAGGAAGAGAAAGATTTTCACTCCGTTAGAAAGACCAGGTGGAGAAGGGCTTGTCTACACGACTGTCGCGCTGTTGTAAACTCGGTTATAATAGCGTATTATATTTGTCTTATTGACATAAGTACGAATTATGTAACAACACTTTAATACATATTTGATAATTTGAAATAAATAATACGCAAAACATCTCTGCGTAATACCACATCGTATATCGTTACCACAATTCTTTCAATCATATCCGATCATTTTTTGTGACGGAAAACTTTGCTTCAACAAAAATGAATGATCGTAAGCGAGCGTGCTCAAAGCGAACATTCAGTTCCAATCACTGTTGCTTGTTTCGTCATGATTTTTCTCGATCGAAAGCCTTGTGTGAGCAGCAAAGAATGTTTGAAAATGCTGCTTGCATTCCGATCGATCACAATCATACCGTTTGGTCATACCGGGTGGTTCCTGCCAGCAGCGCAGTCGCTGAGCGTTCCTTTTCTTTAGCTGGAAATATTATAACTGAAAAAAGAAATAGGCACGGACCATGTTCAGTTGAAAGCTTATTTTTTTTTAATTAATTTTATAAAAGTTTTAGCGATTAACATTGAAACCAGAAAATAAACCTTTTTTAATTTTAAGTTTTTGTGGATCTCAATGAAGAAGTGATTAAAATTAGAAATTTGTGTTTCCTAAGCATTACCTTTGTTTATTAATTTTAAACATTAATTGAATTTTAGTTTTAGGCGTTAAAAATGAAGAAATATATGCAGTAATGTTTTGGTTAATTTTATGCATCGCAACTTGTTTCCGTTAAAACACACAAATATGTACATATAAATTATGCACATACATACATACATATATATTCGCAGGGCAATTCTCGATCTGATTGGTTCAATCACAATCAATTCAAACGCACAGTTGATCGATGTCTGAGTTTTCGTGCATCGTTGGACTTGATCGTCTTTTTCTGTACAATCATTTCCAATCATCATACCGTAACCAACCAATCAGTTTCAATCAGTAAGCAGAGCAATCACATCAACTGATCGAACTCCTTCGTTTTGAGCACGAAACTCGATCGAACAATTTTGTAGCGAACCGCTGTGCTGAGTTTGACCGTTTTGAGCGTGGCTTTTCAAACCGGATCGATCATACTCAATGCAGGTCTCTGATATGTACTTATTATAAATATGCTTCTTGTTATAGTGTTAAACAGTGCAGGAGGAGAGCAGAAGAGGGCCCGTCTCACGTCCTATTAGTGTTAATTATTTTGTAAGTATAAATATATTTAATTGATGCTTACGTGAATATTGAACATTTTTGCTTTGCTTTGAAATATAATATTTTATATATGAATTGTTTTGACTTTTAACATAATGTGAATGTGAATCAGCCATAAGTGTATGCCTGAAGTTAGCTTACACAGTTGTGCTATGAAATACCGACCACTGCGACAATTGTATGCACACAAAAAGTATGTTCTTTTGCAGTACTAGTACATATTAGCAGAGGTACGTATGTATGTACTACAAAAGTATATAATCGGCGATTACGCAGTTTTACAGAACTGGCTATCAATTAATCTTTTTACACAGACATAATTTGTTTTGTTAAACCATAAATCCAAATTGTGTATGAAGACAGGAGTTGGTTATCCGATGCATTCCAGCGCTGGACCATGCACCTACAATGAGATCGAAAAGCGTTGGTCAACTACCAGAATTTGGGCGACTGCGACATCCTTCTGACCCAAAGTGAACTGTAAGAGATTCTCCGAGATACTTGGTCTTAGCAAAGTCAATCTCACCGCAATTGTAGATGTGCTGATTGAACACTGTCCAATAGGTTGTGTGGCTAAATAGGAAGGTATGGTAAAATCATCTTTTCACTTTCTGCTCTATTGTCCGACTTTTGGCAGACTGAGAAATATCTCTG
Organism: Bactrocera dorsalis; assembly: GCF_023373825.1. NCBI lineage: Eukaryota > Metazoa > Arthropoda > Insecta > Diptera > Tephritidae > Bactrocera > Bactrocera dorsalis. The sequence continues at coordinate 29,854,120 of NC_064308.1, forward strand.
CAGACGCATCTTCGGCGAACCTAGCGAAATGATTTGGATTGATATTAACTGCTTGTCAAAATGTGATGAACCTTTTAGGAGTTTATGGGTAACACATAGGACGAACATCTGTCGTCATATGATACATTGCTTAGGATGAATCCTACCTAACCTAACCTTTGGAATAACAAACAATATATGCACGTTTTTATTAGTTGTACTGACAATCTGGGAACCTCAATTCGACGTCGTGGACAAGAATAGCACATTTCAAGAAGCTCTCTACAGGCTTTATGAGGTTATTTAAAATCACAGGTCCATTACGAAAATCGCACAACCACGCGTGCTTTAAAGGAAGAGATTCAACGATGCATCAATGAAATTCAGCCACATTTATGCAGAATAGTCATGGAACATTTAACAAACCAATGCATATGTTTATGGAAAGTCGTTGAGGCCGTTTTGCCGATGTGTTATTCCATAAAAAAAAACCTATCTTATGCACTTTAAATTAAAAAATTACAATTGAAAGACTGCGTTTTTTATTTAATTCCAATCTTGCGCTAATCGGATTACATCCTCTTCGATCACTCCAATATCGAAATTGAAAAATTAATACCTCTGATTGACATTACATTAAGAATATTATTGCTTGTTTTATAAAATAAAATGATTTCAATTAAGAAAATTTTAGCATTTGCAAGTGTCGATCACAGATTATACCTTTTCATTCAAATAAAGCTTTTTATGATTTTTAGTCTCTTCAATGAAAGGGAAAGAAATAATATTATATTTTGTACCAGTTCAGTCAAAAGGTGTCAAAAAACGTTGACCTATAAAAGAAGTGATCCCATTCCAAGCCCAGACTAGATGGCTCATCAATTCGATATTTTGGGTCCTCAAAAACGCATTTGTTTTAGTCGATTTGTGAGAGCAGGCATTTGCGTGGTGAATAGAATACTGTCATCGGCGGTTGGTTTTTCTGATTTCTTGAAGCACAACTCACAAGAAAATATTTGGATACCCCTCAGAATTTACCATCCTGCGTTGATCTAGTGATGTTGTTGCGACATGTCCAGTTTTCCAAAAACTGGATTCGGCTCATCTTGAGATCCCCATGCAGACGACTGCTGTTAACTTTCGGTCTCAGACGCGTAAATTCACGACTCATCGCTTGTCAAGATTTAATAGACGTGTTTCGAAGCAACGCTATTGTATTTATTTACATTTCCAACGATAACAAATTTTTTAAGGTCAAATGTTTATGCATTATTGAATGGATGGTAGTTACATTAATGTCTATACCTGTTGTAATCTCACGACGACCTTGTGATATCAGTTTGCGCACAGCATGAGTAGTTTTTGGGACAACAACTGAATTTGGACGACCTTCACGAAATTCGTCTTGTATCGATCTACGACCTCGATTGAACTCACCATACCATCGATAGCCACTGGTCCTTGAAGGAGCTCCATCGCTAAACATTTAATTATCTTCATTGGTACACTGTTGGTGAGTTAATCGTCGTAGAAAATTGTAAAAATAATCCCGTGAAAATGTCCGCGATTTAATTCCATTCTTTGGCCGAGATGAATTTTTAAAGTTACTGTAAACTGTATTGCTGTCAAAACGTTCTGAGTATATAAAATATGGAAAAATTCAAATCTTATGATAAAAGCAACACTAGGGTTGCCAAATCCCGATATATAAAAGGCAATCTACGTATTTTGTATATGTGGTTATAAGTAATTTTCGGAATATAATAACATATCTATACTATATGTATGTACAGTTTGTATGTAGTAACGGCTATTCTTCCATACACTCAATAAACATTCATATTTACTTAATGTGGATAAACGAGCACTTAACTTAATAATAAACCTAAAGAACAAGTTATTAGGCCAAATACTGGTAACCGTTTATCTTACAAATACATATTGTTACAAAAGTAGTATTAAGTTATATTTGTATTACAATATGCATCCCTGATTATGAACAATAGCTGTAGGTATATGGAATAGCATTTGTCTTGTTGTAGACATCTGGCGCCACGGCTGTCTGCTCGTCGAAACAATAGACATCTGGCGCCGCACTGTCTGCTTGTCTAGGTAAACAATTGCTGAGTCTGGCGCCGCGACTGTCTGCTTGCGTCTGGCGCCGTATAGCCGTATGTTCTGGTAATTTCCAGACGCGATATTCTAGAAGGACACGTCGGCATCAGCGAGAAGTGCGTGGCTATATAAGCCGTGGCAGCGCCAACGTAATCAATCAGTGCTAAGAGTAAACTGCTATAGTGTAGACGAGTTGTGAAATAAAGAGTTGTTGAATTAAATTAAACAGTGTTGATTTTATTTGTCAATCCAGAGATACGAACCTAACAAAATAAACTAGCCAGCAGTAAATTCGTAACAATTGGTGTCAGAAGTGGGATTGTCAAATAATCCAAATTCAAGATGGTTAAATTCGGAGAATTGAGAATTCAGCAATTAAAAAGGGAACTGGAGGAGCGTAATTTGCCGATAAGCGGGCAAAAGGCGGATCTGCAGGCACGACTACGTGAAGCAATGGAAGCGGATGGAATTAATGTGGACGAGTTCGAATTTGTTGGGCCAGAAACTTCTACAAAGGTAGAAGAGAAAGTAGAAGAACAACGAACATCATCAAGTGTAGACATGAACACGTTGTTAGTGGCTATTAAGCAAATGGCAGAAAATGCAGTGCAAACAGAAAATCGTCTGGCACAGCAAATGGCAGAAAATGCAGTGCAAACAGAAAATCGTCTGGCACAGCAAATAGCTGAAAATACATCGCAGTTAAAGTCTTGCCTTACACAACAAATGACTGAAAATAATACGCAGTTAGAAAAGCGTTTGGTACAACAGATTACAGAAAATAATACACAAGTGCAAGAGAAATTTTCAAAATTTGAAGACGAATTAAGCACAATAAAAAATGACGAAGAAAATTTAAGATCAGAATTTCTTCAACTGAGTAATCGTATGCGAGAACTGCAACTGCATGGCCCTGCACCATCAACAAATAATCCAAGATTGAAGGCACCCACATTCGATGGAAGTATTCCATTTCAAATTTTCAAACTTCAGTTTGAAAAGACAGCAATGGCCAATAACTGGAATGCAGCGGACAAAGTGGCGTCCTTGTTTGTATCATTGAAAGGGCCTGCGGCAGAAATCCTTCAGACTATTCCAGACTGTGAACGGGACAACTATGAGGCATTGATGAGTGCGATAGAAAGACGATATGGTAGTGAGCACCGGAAACAAATATACCAGATCGAACTGCAAAATAGGGGTCAGAAAATGAACGAGTCATTGCAAGAGTTCGCAACTGAAATAGAACGACTGGCTCATTTGGCAAATGCAGATGCACCTGTGGATTACATTGAGAGGGTAAAAATTCAATGTTTCATAAATGGAATTCGTGATGTGGACACCAAACGCGCCACATATGCATTGCCAAAAAGAACGTTTGCTGAAACGGTTTCGCACGCCCTCACACAGGAAACAGCTTCCCTACTAAGTAAACCAGCACACAAGGTACAAAGGGTTGAAATGGAACAACCGGCGCTGATGGAAGAAATATTGAAGACTCTGAAGACAATTGCTGCACCGCGAGTAAATACAACAGGAAGATGTTTCAACTGTGGAAAAGCGGGTCACTTTGCCCGAAATTGCAATATAAAAGTAAACCCATCAAAACGGAAACAACCAACAGATAACGAGGACGGAGCATCCACACAAGTCGTTAAACTAAAACGGAACAGTTCAAAGGGGCGTGAGCTGGTTCCCACAACTATTTGCCCCGCCATCTCGATACCACAAATAGGTCGCCATGACAACAATCTTACTATCAACGGCATCGTAAATGGACGACTGTCAACGCTTACTTTGGATACTGGTGCCACACATTCAATTATCCGACCGGATGTGGTAAGAGGAACGGTTGAACCATTAGTCGGTTGCAAGCTTCGAACGGCCACCGGGGAGGAAGCAGCTGTCGCGGGAAAAGTGTTTTGCAAAGTGATGATTGGTACCCTGGAAGTTAATCACACCTTCATCGTAGCAGAAATCACGGATGAAATTATAATGGGAGTAGATTTCATGATTGATCACGGGGTTACTTTGGATTTAAACAAGCAAATGCTGTTTTGCCAGAACATGGAGATGCCTATAAACACCGGATATGTGACCAACGTTGAAAGTAAGAGGGTGATTGTTGATGATAATCAGATAATCCACCAAAATCTGAGGCGATTGTATGGGCCAAAGTGAATGGAGGTGGTGGGACTGAAGAGTTGTGGATTGTGGAACCAACAAAAATAGATACACCCATATTGGTAGGAAGAACGCTTGTGAAAACTAGAGAAGACGCCACCATTCCGGTGAGAGTAGTGAATGAATTCAACACGCCTATAAGGCTGAAGAAAGGAGCAGTAATTGGACAGTGCCAGAATATAAGTGCAATAGCTCGATGCGAACGGTCACAACAGAAGCCTACTATTGAGCCTCAGCAGATAAGTCCTACACTCCTAAATAATTTGCTGAACGAACTGCATGGAAATGAAAAATTAAAAGCAGAAAAACTATTAGAAAAATACGCATCCATATTTGCAAACGAAGGAAACACAGGAAGAACCGGCATTGTCAAACATCGCATAAATACTGGAGACGCTAAACCAATCCGACAAGCTCCGCGTAGGGTTCCACTAGCAAAACGTGAGGATGCTAACAAAATTATTGAAGACATGCACAAAAACGGTGTAATCGAACCTTCAATAAGTCCATGGAGCTCACCTATCGTCTTAGTTAAAAAGAAAGATGGTAGCACCCGTTTCTGCGTAGATTATAGGAAGTTGAATGATGTCACAAAGAAAGACAGTTATCCTCTACCAAGAATCGACGATACATTAGACACCTTGTCTGGAGCGAAATGGTTTTCTACATTAGATCTACAAAGTGGATATTGGCAAGTCGAGATTGATGAATGTGACCGTGAAAAGACCGCTTTCAGTATGGGCGACGGGTTATGGGAATTCTCTGTGATGCCATTTGGGTTATGTAATGCGCCTGCAACGTTCGAGCGACTGATGGAACATGTGTTAAAAGGACTCAACTGGAAGACATGTTTGGTGTATCTTGATGACATTATCATCATGGGAAAAAGTTTTGATGATCATCTGAAAAATCTAGAGGAAGTCTTTCAGTGAATAGCATCAGCCGGATTACGCTTGAATCCCAAAAAGTGTTCATTATGGAAGAAGCAGGTCACATATCTCGGACATAAAGTGTCAACTGAGGGGGTTCACACCGAGGAAGGAAAAATAAAAGCAGTCAAAGATTGGCCTCGACCTACCAACATACATGAACTCCGTAGCTTCCTTGGCTTATGCACGTATTACCGCCGTTTTGTACCTGGATTTGCGAACGTGGCTAGAAGTTTACATGATTTAACAAAGAAGAATCGCCCGTTTGTATGGCAGTTGGAACAAGAAAAAGCGTTTGAGCAGCTTAAGGAACTGCTTAGTACGGCGCCGATGTTGGCTTATCCAATACCTGGAAAGAAATTCATCGTGGATACAGATGCGAGCACTTTGGCGAAATTGGAGGTGTCCTGTCTCAGCTCATCGACGGGCAAGAAAGAGTAATTGGGTATTACAGCAGAGTGCTCGGGAAACCAGAGAAAAACTACTGTGTGACGCGAAAAGAACTACTAGCTGTGGTGGAATGTGTAAAACATTTCCACAAGTATTTGTATGGACAACGATTCTTGCTGAGGACTGATCATGCAGCATTAAAATGGTTATTACAGTTTAAGAATCCGGAAGGCCAAATTGCACGATGGATCGAAAGATTACAGAATTACGACTTCGAAACGGAACATCGAAAGGGGATTCACCACAAAAATGCGGATGCATTATCACGTCGCCCTTGTCCACTGGAATGTAAACATTGCTCCAAATCAGAAGGAAAAGAAGGTATAATCGACGTGCGATTACTGAATATAGAACCTGAAGATGATTGGACTCCTCACCGCATCAGAATCAATCAGCTGGAGGACCCTGATCTTGCAAAGCTGGTAATGGCCAAAGAAAATGGGGTACGACCACCAAAGGAACAAATAAGTAGCGAGAGTCCAACTGCAAAAGCATATTGGGCCCAATGGAACAGCATAAACCTCGTTAATGGATACCTTCATCGTACCTGGGAAAGCGAAGATGGCAAACATTCTCGTCTGCTCATCATAGTACCGAAGTCCATGATCCCAAAAGTATTGAAAGAATATCACAATGGACCTAGTGGAGGGCACCTTGGAATTACAAAAACTATAGAGAAGATTAAACAACGGTTCTACTGGATCGGTTGTCGAGATTCCATAGCAGAATGGATAAGTAATTGCGTAGAGTGCATGGCAGCTAAAGGTCCTAAAGCCAAAAGTCGCGGTAGGCTACAACAGTACAACGTGGGATCACCATTTGAACGAGTCGCAATGGATATTGCAGGTCCGTTTCCAACCAGTACGGCCGGAAACAAATATCTACTGGTTGTCATGGACTATTTCAGTAAATGGCCAGAAGTATATGCCTTACCAAACCAGGAAGCGAAGACAGTAGCCGAAGCGTTTGTAGAAAATTGGATAACAAGGTTCGGAGTGCCCGTCGAATTACACTCAGATCAAGGCAGGAATTTCGAATCTTCCATTTTCCAAGAAGTCTGTACATTATTGGGCATCCACAAGACGCGGACAACAGCGTTACACCCACAATCAGATGGGATGGTAGAGAGATTCAATCGAACGCTCGAAGAACATCTGCGGAAAATCGTCGATAAAGATCAACGGAATTGGGACAAGTGCATCCAGATGTTCCTGCTGGCGTATCGTTCAGCGAAGCACGAGACAACTGGTTACACGCCAGCAAAGATTATTTTCGGATCTGATCTGCGACTCCCTGCTGATCTTAAGTTTGGAACGAATCCTACAGCTGTAAGAAATGATGGAGATTATTGTTCTGCCTTAAAGGAAGAAATGAATGAATTGCATCTAATGGTAAGACAGCATACGCATCTGATGAGCAATAAGATGAAGGACCGGTTCGATCAAGCGGCAAATTCAAAAGGTTTCGAAGAAGGTGATCTGGTCCTGTTGTACAATCCACTTCGAAAGAAAGGCTTGTCCCCGAAACTGCAGACAGCCTGGGAAGGACCCTATATGGTGATGAAACGACTTAATGACGTGGTATACCGCATACAAAGAAATGGAAAAACACGATGTAAAATGAAAGTAGTACATTTGGAGAGGCTCGCCCCATTTGGTTCAAGAGGATTTGTGCCTAATCGGGACGATTAGGCTTTAGTGGAGGGCAGTGTTACAAAAGTAGTATTAAGTTATATTTGTATTACAATATGCATCCCTGATTATGAACAATAGCTGTAGGTATATGGAATAGCATTTGTCTTGTTGTAGACATCTGGCGCCACGGCTGTCTGCTCGTCGAAACAATAGACATCTGGCGCCGCACTGTCTGCTTGTCTAGGTAAACAATTGCTGAGTCTGGCGCCGCGACTGTCTGCTTGCGTCTGGCGCCGTATAGCCGTATGTTCTGGTAATTTCCAGACGCGATATTCTAGAAGGACACGTCGGCATCAGCGAGAAGTGCGTGGCTATATAAGCCGTGGCAGCGCCAACGTAATCAATCAGTGCTAAGAGTAAACTGCTATAGTGTAGACGAGTTGTGAAATAAAGAGTTGTTGAATTAAATTAAACAGTGTTGATTTTATTTGTCAATCCAGAGATACGAACCTAACAAAGTAAACTAGCCAGCAGTAAATTCGTAACAATATGGTTAATGTAAGACATATACAGTAGAGGTATTCTCTTGCTCTTGCAAAACCCTTGCACGGTGCACGAATTGCATAATTTTCCTCTGGGTGCAACGGCACAACAACAAACACACGCAGAAAATTATTGGCAATGGCTGAAAAATATGTCAGACCAAAACCCATGTTTATTTTCGTGCAATGATACGTAAAAATATAATTGCGACCCTGTTTTAGGTGTTATTTTACATAAAGACATATGTATTACGTCGTTAAATTGTTGAGGAAGGTAAATTTTTTTGATTTCTACTTAAATTATAAAGACTTGTTACAGTTTTTTTTTTTTGTTAAGAATGAATGCAGAAGGTGCGCCAATTCACAATAGCCCTACATAATTCATTTACAATAAATTTACCAAATCAGCCGTTCAAATCCACAACCACAACTGGAAACGTTCTGCGGATCATTCTGAATTCGCCTAAGAGAATAGGATCCTAAACAGGTTTTCAGACAACGATTTTTAAGGCAAATCATTATCTGCTTGAGACTAGAACTAGTAAAAATTTGTAAAACAATAAAAAACTTTAACTTCAGTTGCACCGAAGCTGGCTTTTGATCGGTAAATTATTATAGGGTTTCGATCTGAATCTTGAAATCAATCGTTCCGATCTAAACAAATTATTTGGTATCTGTACCATTGGAGGAGGATCAAAAATTTTCCGAAGCGAAACTGTCAACATCCTTCCTGGAAGGATGTCTTATTGACTTGAATTACGCAGAATAATAATAATTAATTCACAATAACAATGTATTTTCTGCCGAAGATTATGTGATGACAATCAAGAGCCGGGAATGACGGCGAAAGTTAATCGCCTCTCAACAGATAACAAAGCAGGACCGAAAAGTTTGTCGTCACCGTTCAATTCTTGCAAATATGATATTTACAACAAAAATTTATTGCGACTGTATATGTACATAAGTTGGGTCAAAACAAAGAAATTTTTTATTTAATTTTTACAATCGGTTCAGTACGATAAGAGGTAATCCCGGACTAACAACGTGACAAGAGAGATTCCCTTCTTTACTGGTTAACAACAGAGCACCAGTCGTTTTTCGCCAATTCAAGATACCAAGTGCAGCCAAGCCCTTCTCCACCTGATCTCTTCAATGGAGTGGAGGTCTTCCTATTACTCTGCTTCCACCGGCGTGTACCAAATCGAAAACCTTCAAGGCTGGATTGTTCTCTTCCATTCTGATAACATAACCTAGCCACTGCAACCACTGGCAACTATGTCAGCGTTGCCGTACATCTCACGATTCCATCGACTGCGGACCCACTTGCTTCGCTCCCTTATCCATTCTGGAGAAAGCAGAACTAACGGAGCGGTAGTTGAGGGCAATGATATCAATATCATCCGCTGTAAACTCATATATAAGATGGTACTTTCTCTATTTAGTTCTGCATATCGATTTATTTTCTTCAAAAAGTAGATTGAAGAAGTCGCAAGAGAGGAAGTCGCTTTGTGTGAAACCTCGTTTGGTATCGAATGGCTCGGACACTGATAAGGTCCAATCAGTTTGTTGACGGTGAACTTTAATCTTTCGCACAGTATGTTCGATAGAACCTTATATGCGACGTTGGTAGTTGGCGCAGATTATGAGATCTCCATTTTTGTGATTTGGGCAGAACACACGTGCACCATATTCTTATTCCTTATCAGTTCTTCGCTGCCGTATTTGAATTGCTCAGCCGGCAATCCATCTGCCCCCGCCGCTTTGTTGTTCTTCAGATGGGTAAATGCTGCTCAAACTTTTTCATGGTTGGACAATGGAACGTCTGCTCCATCGTCATCGATTGGGGAATCGTGTTCACCATCTTTTGGTGCTATGATTTCACTGTCATTAAGCAGACTGGAGAAGTGTTTCCTCCCTAAATTTAAGACGCACTGGGTGTCAGTCACTAGATCACCTCTGGGGGTTCTACTATAGTATGCTCCGATCTTGAAACCTTCTGTTAGTTGCCGCATCTTTTCGTAGAATTTTCGAGCATAACTCCTGTCGGCCAGCTTGTAAGGCTTTTCGTACTCTCGCATTTCGGCCTCTTTCTTTTGTTGTAATATCAGGGATATAAAGGGTGATTTTTTAAGAGCTTGATAACTTTTTTTAAAAAAAAAACGCATAAAATTTGCAAAATCTCATCGGTTCTTTATTTGAAACGTTAGATTGGTTCATGACATTTACTTTTTGAAGATAATTTCATTTAAATGTTGACCGCGGCTGCGTCTTAGGTGGTCCATTCGGAAAGTCCAATTTTGGGCAACTTTTTCGAGCATTTCGGCCGGAATAGCCCGAATTTCTTCGGAAATGTTGTCTTCCAAAGCTGGAATAGTTGCTGGCTTATTTCTGTAGACTTTAGACTTGACGTAGCCCCACAAAAAATAGTCTAAAGGCGTTAAATCGCATGATCTTGGTGGCCAACTTACGGGTCCATTTCTTGAGATGAATTGTTGTCCGAAGTTTTCCCTCAAAATGGCCATAGAATCGCGAGCTGTGTGGCATGTAGCGCCATCTTGTTGAAACCACATGTCAACCAAGTTCAGTTCTTCCATTTTTGGCAACAAAAAGTTTGTTAGCATCGAACGATAGCGATCGCCATTCACCGTAACGTTGCGTCCAACAGCATCTTTGAAAAAATACGGTCCAATGATTCCACCAGCGTACAAACTACACCAAACAGTGCATTTTTCGGGATGCATGGGCAGTTCTTGAACGGCTTCTGGTTGCTCTTCACCCCAAATGCGGCAATTTTGCTTATTTACGTAGCCATTCAACCAGAAATGAGCCTCATCGCTGAACAAAATTTGTCCGAAAAAAAAAAAAAACCGAACACTGATTTTGGTAATAAAATTCAATGATTTGCAAGCGTTGCTCGTTAGTAAGTCTATTCATGATGAAATGTCAAAGCATACTGAGCATCTTTCTCTTTGACACCATGTCTGAAATCCCACGTGATCTGTCAAATACTAATGCATGAAAATCCTAACCTCAAAAAAATCACCCGTTAAAAGCAATTCACATTTTCCATCTCCTAACTTGCGTTTTCACCTTAATCTAAGAAAAACTTTAAAATAAGTTGTTTTCTTTGCTTTTGTTTTTTTTAGATGCATGTTCAAACAGCACTGTCTTATAAAATAACTAAACTGTCTGACAAGCTTTTTTAGTACAAAATCCTATCGTTTTCTAGAACAACGGTAGATACAAATTGCTAAAGCCGTCTAAAGGATACATATTGGTGTTCTTTTTACTAGATTTATATTTTATATGATCTAAAATTGAAAATACATCAGAAATGAGTATTCCAGTATAAGTGCATTAAAATTGTGTTACTGTTAAAATATTATCCCATGAATTGACTGAATTGTTTTTAGGTGCATACATATAGTAGATAGGCAGCTTAAAGACAAAGCGAACGAAAAAACGTCAACTTCGGCTGCGCCGATGTTATAGTACAGGATATTTCATTTCGCGTATGTACAGACGGAATGATGGACATGACTAAATAGAGGGTCTCTTACATTTTCTTCTAGCTGTTATAAAATCGCGTAAAACTTAATATGCCCTGTTAAGGGTATAAAGGCTGATAAATGATAATTTGAATTACTCCATTGTATTAATACGTACAGCGAAAGGGTGGGTGAATGCATAGGGGGGTAAGTACCTGCTGGGCAGCGCACCATTCACGTTGAGCTCGATGCTGGCGTTGATCTGCGTTTGAAACATTTGAGCCAAGCGGTGCCACGTGCCCACGTACTTAGATATTATATCGAATTTTTACATTATTACAAATTCATGTTTAAACAAATGTGTATCTGCATGTATGCATCCATATGATCTAGTTCCTTGATTCCACAACTACATTTTATTGATATTGACCCCGTAACATGTTCCTGAAACCTTAAATCATATTACCAAAACAAATATATGGTAAACATTTTTGAAGCGCATATCTTAATATAATGCAAGATATAATCCGCATTCTCGCTCATCCATTTAATTTATCTTTGGACATAACACATACGATTTTCAGATTAAAAAAAATGTACATTTCAGAAACTTTTCCATATGTATAAATAAAATTTTCAACATAGTTGTGCTTCTTCACATAGAAAATAGACATACTCGAAACTTAATGCTCATTTACTTCTATTAATTTGATTTCTAAAGGTTAAATTAAACGTTAGAAATGTTATGAAAATTTATTTTAAAACTTTTAATTGTAACAAAGAACATACCACTTAGCTTTTCATCAAATTATCTAAGAATAGGTGAAATATTGTTATGAACTCTGCAGCTAAAATATCTGTAATTTTTCGGTATTCACATCTCACACAGTTCGCATTCATTCGATTAGAAGTACATGTATGTATATACACCTGAATGTAGATGTTTTTTGTGAATCCAAATCAGCGCGTTATCATTTCCACATGTGTACAAGTATACTTTATATACATATATACATATGGTTTATGTACGCAGCGCCATACATGTGTTCACCATGTTCATAAAGGGATAAATGCTTTTGTTCTGCCGAGTGGAAAATCGTCTGCGTTTTCGCCTGCAGTCACGGTGATGGAATCAGTGTGAAACATATTAATAAACAAGAAAAAAACGTAAGCTTCGGTTGCACGGAAGCTATAATACCCTTAAGAGGTGCAACTCTAATAGCATAAAAGGATATAAAAAAATTTTTATTTTGATGTTGATACATAAGTCAGTGTGTCTGGCAGTTATATGCTGTGGCTATCTGATTGAACAACAAATCTATGCCAAATTTCTTGAAGATACTTTGTCAAAACTACCATAGAAGGACTTTATTTTGATAAGTCAGATGGTTTTGCAGCTATAGAGCTATAGTGTTCTATAGTGGTCCGATATCGGCGACGGCTTAATGGGTTGAAAACTACATGTCCAACTTTTTAGATCCATATCTCTAACTGAGGGACTAGGTCGCGTATACGTGGGCTGCTATATATATTTCTGGCCTAATAATGAAAATAGGCATATTTATCAACGAAAATGTTTTTTTTTTTTCGTTGGATTTGGCTCGTCTTGGAAGACCCACACGGTCGATTGCTGTTTTGTTTCTGGCTCATACGCATTGATCCATGATTCATCACCTGTGACGATATTATAAGCGTCTTTTGAAGCACCGCGATCGTATTTTTTCAGCATTTCTTTATACCAATCCACACGAGCCTTTTTTTGAGCGATTGTCAAATTGTGCGGGATCCAACGAGAACAAACCTTTTTTACGGCCAGGTGTTCATGCAATATCGAATGTATGCTGGTGGGAGAAATGCATAGGCATGCCTCTATCTGAAGGTATGTTACATGACAGTCTTGCATTATCAGTTCACGTACGGCATCGATGTTTTCAGCCGTTGTGCCGTTTTTGGAGGATCTTCACGGAATTCGTCTTTGAGCGAGCGTCGGCCACGATTGAATTCGTTGTACCAGTTTTTCACAGTGCTATAGGATGTTGCTTCATAGCCATACAAAGATCTTAGTTCATCGATGCACTCTTGTCGTGATAATCCACGTCGAAAGTTGTGAAAAATGATCGCACGAAAATGTTCACGAGTTAATTCCATTTTTTGGCCGAGATGAAATTTTTAATTCCCTGTAAATAAAACAATTCACTATTAAATGACAAAACGTTCTGAGTGATGTTATGCTAAAAAATGTCAAGCTTTCCAATGGAAATGTCAGATTGCACCTGGCAACACTTAGTGTTGCCTAGTCCAGAAATATACATTGCAGCCTATGTACACAGAGGGAAAGATTTAAAGTACATATGATTAGGAAAAACCACTTACAAGTAAAACTGATTCCATATAATGAAGTGACTACATGTACTATATTCATTTCCTTTAACATTGGTAACTTTGGCGATCTTTAAATATCACACTACAGTAGGCAAACAAGAGAAGATTTGTTTTATTCAAATTTCGCCCGAAAAACTGTCAGTGACATTTATGCCTAATGTCACCTCAAAATAACCATTAGTGTTTAGTACACGCTTGTCTTTCTAAAGTAAATAAAGTGCATTTGGTGATTTTTACGATGATTGAAATTATTTAACAAAGAGGTTTCATTAAATTTTGTGTGAAGAATGAGGTGCCGAAACCTTCAGAATGTTGGAAAATTGCTTCGGTCATAATTGTTTGTCGCGAGCAAGTGTTTGTGATTGCTACAAATTATTCAAAGAGCTCCGAGAACATCATTGATGACTAACCTTCTCCAGGGATTGCCATCAACATCAAGGAGGGCATGAATTTTTAAGAATAAATTAAGAATATTTATTTACTTATTTTTACTTAACGATGTTTAAGAGAAGAGAAGAGTTTAAATTTTTTTCGATTTGGTTTCTCTTAGGTGAACGGATAATATTGGGTTGTCAAAAAAGTCTTGCGGTATTTTTATTAAATCAATTCGTGTGGCACCCATACATCGTGCTTCTTAGTGACTCCAAGCTTCTTCAAATGGTTTATAATGGTTTGATGACTACTATGCCGGTCTCTTTCGACCAATTCAGCGATTTTATCGCAATTTTCGACGACAGAAACTGTATCGGGTCCATAAACTGCGCAAATTTTATTGGCGGCTTGAGATGCCTTTTTGCCTTTATCGTAGTAGTACTGATGCCGTATTTTCTCTTTATTTCGCTCCATGTTTGCGACGCTATAACTCACGAACGACTTAAAAGAAACGACAATCAATCAAACACGCGTTAGCGCGTGAAATGAGCTTTCCAAAAAGGTATAGCATGACCCGATGCGACGAATAAAACTAGAACTACGCGCTTTCAGCGTCAACTAGCGAAAATACCGCAAGACTTTTTTGACAACCCAATATCTCAAGAATGTTGTGTCTAAATTTCCAGTCGATGATAGCAAAGTTACAAGATTATTTAAAAATAATTTACAGCCACAACGCAGCCTCGCTTCCAGGCAAAAACCCTTTTGTTGAGAATAATAATTAAAACTTCGCATCTTTGTATTATAAAAATCATATGTGTACTGAAATATTAAATTAGGGTGTAATTAGTGCAATTTTAATGTGTAATTAAACTAATATTTTTAAAAATTTTCTATACAATGTTCAGTGAACATTGTTCACATGTATTGATTAAGCAATAGCTAATTACCGGCTTATCTTTAATCGAGTAGCGAGTTGTGAAGAAGGTAGAAACTGGTTTCTCAGTTATATTCTTTATACACTAAATTAATTTGATTATGCGAAAAGGCTTTAATGCTTCATGTAATTGTTTTGGATTTATAATTATCATGCGTGGCTTCGTGAACAAGCTATTTTATATTGTTCAATTCGAACGACATTGTTACCGATCCTGACGAAGCAGTCAAATATTCTGTTGAATTTGCTGGATTAACCTACGAATGCCACACAGTCACATAACTTGAGCTTAAATACAGGCTCACTTATCATTTTATTATTAAAAATATTGTTCATCAACTCGCATTAAGATAAATTTAAATAAACCTTATTGATTCTAAAAAAATGGAAGTAATTTCACATTAAAGAATAAGGAAATTATTTTATTATTTGTGATTACATACTTGTTTAATATCCTAACAGCTTAAAATATCATATCATGCAGAAAAGCATTTGGATCATTTCTATATAATATTGAGGATTACAAACAATTCATGTAAGTTATAAATAAATAACTTTACACAATAAAGAAATGCAGTTAGATAATGTACAAGGCCTGTCGCAAAAGAAACAGAACTTTTAAAATATAACCGTTTCTGGTGGCGCAAATATTAAATTTTGTTTTAAACTTGGGAAAACGTTTACTGAAACATTTCAAATGATGAGAAAGGTTTATGGTGACCAGTGCCTATCCCGTAGTAATGTGCATGAGTGATTTTAGCGATTCCAAGAAGGTCGTGAGGACCTCTGTGACGATCAGAAGTTACCGAAAAAAAGTCGTCTTCAGAAGTCAAAAATAAAGACAATGCTGATTTGTTTTTACGATTCCGAGGGTATTGTACACCGAGAGTTCGTCCCACCTGGACAAACGATTAATGCTGTATTTTACCTTGGTGTTACGAAGCGTCTTTTGTCACGCATTCGTCGCGCTCGACCACAATACCGTGAGGCAGGGTCCTGGCACCTGTTGCACGATAATGCGATACAACAATAGTGTTGCATACTGTATAAAAGTGAACATGCTTCTAATATACATACTTATATGCATTTCTGCTCGGATGCAGGCTGTTAAAAATTGTTTAATATCATATAAAAACAGCGTATAGTGTTCCAATATACATACTTGTACATACGTAAGTTAATTTTTGTTCGTAGGAAGGATGATAATGATATTGCAGTAAAAAGACAAATTGAAGATGCGATTTATCGCATTTAGTACATATAAACTGAATAGGGGGATTCTCTTGCTCTTGCAAAACCCTTGAACGGTGCACGTATTGAACGAAGATTGGAATTTTCCAATTGGTGCAACGACAAAACAACAAAACACATAAAGTCGCTGACACGTTTTCTAACAGACACCCGTCGTTCAGGGAATGCTCACGATGCAGAGAACGTAAAAATATTGCTTTACAACTTGTACAAGATTAGGGTGTTTCAATTCCGGGACTCGAAGCAGAATTTAATATTTTAACGTTAAATGAGAAAAATGTTAAGCAATGTAAGCTTACGAATTCATATATTTTTTATGCGCAAATCTATATCTATATATATAAAAATCAATGCCACTTTCTTTGTAATTTCATCACTCATAAACGGCTGAACCGATTTGGCTGATTTTTTTTTTTTTTTTTTTTGTATTTGTTATTATTAGGAGAAGGTTCTTATGTAAGAAAAAATTACGAAAGTTGCCGGAAACCCCTAAAAACAGCCCTTTTCTTTTTTCCATACAAACGTTTTATTTTGTATATACATACATACATACATACATATGTAAGTAAAAATGATTGTTCGTTTGTTAGTAACGCTAACGCTCGAGAACGGCGGAACCAATCTTCATGAAATCAGAAGTTGTTCGCTGTGGATCTGGAAAGGGTTAGATATAAAAAAACCATATACTTTTCATAAGGAAAAGTCGAAAAATTGGAAATTTCCAAAAAGTGACTTTTCACACACTTCTTTTTTGTTTTGTTTTTTAATATTTTGATTTGTAAATTATTTGAATCGTTCAATTTCGGTCGCTTACTTTTTTATTCCGGAAAAATTATTGAAAATTATTCAGTGAAAACTTTATGTGTGTTTCAAACGAAGTGATCAATTACAGATTGAAATTTGTTACGAAGCAACGAAGACATCGCGCTAATATCGGTCGGCGTTCTTTTTGCCATCAACGTATGGCAGCTCAAGACACAAGAACTTCATGAGACTCTCACGATGCGATGACATATGTGTGGAATTATGGATCGCTGTCAATCAGCAAGCGATCATCACGATAATACAGCAAGACTTTTCAAACAACAGCTACGGTGTTTGATGAACTTTATATTGAAGCAACGTATGTATGTATATACGAGTATGGTGCAGTCAGATGCTGGATGTACTCTGTTGAGTCGCAAAAAAGAGGTTTGCCCCAGGCACACATTTTTCTTTGAATGGTGGATGGTGGTTACACCAGATCAAATTGATGAAATCATTTCTGCCGAAATTCCTCATGCAGAGAAAGATCCATTATTCTACGAAGCGATGAAAACCAATATGGTGCATGGACCTTGCAGACACCACAATTCCACTTGCAATAAATGCACGAAACACTATCCACGTGCTTTTCTTTCGGAAACGCAAACTGGAAATGATGGATATCCACTCTATCGTCGTAGCTCATCAGACGACAATGGCAGGACATTTACCATTCAACTTAGAGTAGTGAATATCGAAGTAGAGAACATATTGATCGTACTATATTCTCCACTGTTGTCTAATTCACATTCAAAACTCATATCAATGTTTAGTATTGCAGTTTGGTGTAATCTATAAAATACGTTTGTAAGTACGTCATCAAAGGAACCAATATGGCGGTTATTGGTCTTGAACGATACGGTCGATACGTGAACTGCAATAAAGCGCTTTGTAGGGTATTTACTTCTGCAATTCATGAACGTTTTTTGACTGTTGTGCGTCTCGCAGTTTATTTGAAGAATGGCTAAAGAGTGTTTTTCAACCCAGAGAATACAGTACAGCCAGCGGAAACACTTCCAATAACATTGACATTTTCCATAATACAATTGCTAAGTATTTGGAATAGAAGAAAAGAACTGCAACCAAATACGCCGTGAAATAGATTATAAATGGTTCAGTAATCAGTCGTTGAGTATGTATTATACCACGTGCATCCCTAAAGACTGATGTCACAACCTTTCCAGCCGCCTTTTTCGTTTTTCCACGCCTGAAAACCATCACCACCAACTTCATCATGTGCAGTCCACTAGAATGACTGTCGATTGGACTCCAGCGGGAAATGATGGAGCTATATTTCTTTATTTATTGCGATTAGAGAGTACTTAAACACTTCTCAGAATTAGTTGTTTTTGTTGGATTAGGAACTTGCGAGCACCTACTTTGCAACTCAACGGTGGATTTCCCTGAGCCCAAATTCAACAGTATTTTTCACAAAAAAACAATGCTTTATTGACACATGAAATGCTTTATGATCGATTTTTTTAAACTAACACAAGTTGCTTCAGAAAAATGCTAAATCTCATTAACTAATAGTTATAATCCAACTAATAGAAATCATATAGATGGTAGTAGTAGTACAGGGTAGGCCATTTAAAGTTGACCCATTTGTTTCTAAAAAAAAGAACAAAAGAAAACAATGTTTTTTGTTCATTTCAAAAATAATTTATTTTGGTCCAAGGGGATTTGTTTCAGCTAATATTTAAAAATTAGATCGCGTAAATGGGCACCTTTAGCTTTGACAGCTAAATGCACTCTTTTTTCGACATTTTCCATGACTTTGGCCAATGTTTCGGAAGATATGGCGGCTGTTTCACGTCGAATGTTGGCTTTCAGTTGAGCTAAGGTCTTTGGCTTATTAGCGTATACCTTGGATTTCAAATAACCCCACAAATAAAAGTCTGGTGGCGTCAAATCTGGTGATCTCGGTGGCCAGTCAACATCACCATTTTTCGATATCAATCGCCCGGGGAAAAATGGTCGCAATAAATTGATTGTTGGTCGAGCTGTATGGCATGTAGCCCCGTCCTGTTGAAACCAGAAGTTATCCATGTCATTTTCGCGAATAATGGGTATCACAAAATCCGTTATCATGGCTCGATATTCCTGAGAGCGGCGATAACTCGATGTCGATGGAGTCTCCTCAATACTGGCTCGTACAGCTTCGATATTTTCATCAGAACGTCTTGTGCGTTGTCTGGATGCATGACTGGCATTACTGAGATTACCGGTGTTCACAAATTTTGCGTATAAAGACTTAATTGTGTTCTTAACTGGAGCACTTTTCACTTTATTTTTTTTGCGAAACGCACGTTGAGTTAACACAATTGAAAAGTTATTTTGAATATAAAGCTGAACAATTTCAGCGCGTTCTTTTGGAGTGTACTGTTCCATGGTATAAATTGTCTTCGAATGACGCTTCTAACGCGGTATGACATTAGCCGATTTGTCAGCGCTGTTAAAAGTTACAGCGTTGCCAGATGGGTCAACTTTAAATGGCCTACCCTGTATTATCTATGTATCAGCCACAGTGAAGCGTGGACGGGTCCTCTAGTAGTATATAAAAATCAATGCCACTTTCTTTGTAATTTCATCACTCATAAACGGCTGAACCGATTTGGCTGATTTTTTTTTTTTTTTTTTTTGTATTTGTTATTATTAGGAGAAAGTTCTTATGTAAGAAAAAATTACGAAAGTTGCCGGAAAACCCCTAAAAACAGCCCTTTTCTTTTTCCCATACAAACGTTTTATTTTGTATGTATATACATATGTGCATACATACATACATATGTACATATGTAAGTAAAAATGATTGTTTGTTTGTTAGCAACGCTAAGGCTCGAGAACGGCGAAACCAGTCTTCATGAAATCGGGAGTTGTTCACTGTGGATCTGGAAAGGGTTAGATATAAAAAAACCATATACTTTTCGTAAGCAAAAGTCGAAAAAATGGAAATTTCCAAAAAGTGACTTTTCATAGAATTCTTTTTTGTTTTGTTTTTCAATATTTTGATTTGAAAATTATTTGAATCGTTCAATTTCGGTCACTTACTTTTTTATTCCGGAAAAATTATTGAAAATTATTCAGTGAAAACTTTATGTGTGTTTCAAACGAAGTGATCAATTACAGGTTGAAATTTGTTACAAAGCAACGAAGACATCGCGCTAATATCGGTCGGCGTTGTTTTTGCCATCAACGTATGGCAGCCCAAGACACACGAACTACATGAGACTCCCAGGATGCGATGACATATGTGTGGATTTATGGATCGCTGTCAATCAGCAAGCGATCATCACGATAATACAGCAAGACTTTTCAAACAACAGCTATGATGTTTGATGGACTTTATCTTGAAGCAACCTATGTATATAGAAGTATGGTGCAGTCAGATGCTGGATGTACTCTGTTGAGTTGCAAAAAAGAGGTTTGCCCCTCGCACACATTCTTCTTTGAATGGTGGATTGTGGTTACACCAGATCAAATTGATGAAATTATTTCTGCGGAAATTCCTCATGCAGAGAAAGATCCATTATTCTACGAAGCGATGAAAACCAATATGGTGCATGGACCTTGCGAACACCACAATCCCACTTGCAATAAATGCACGAAACATTATCCACGTGCTTTTCTTTCGGAAACGCAAACTGGAAATGATGTATATCCACTCTATCGTCGTAGCTCATCAGAAGGCAATGGCAGGACATTTACCATTCAACTTAGAGTAGTGAATATCGAAGTCGACAACACATTGATCGTACCATATTCGCCACTATTGTCTAATTCACATTCAGAACTCATGCCATTGTTTGATATTGTAGTTTGGTGAAATCGACTTTTCCGACTGTTATGCGTTTCGCAGTTCATTTGGTGAATAGCTAAAGAGTGTTTTCAACCCAGAGAATACAGTACAGCCAGCGGAAACACTTCCAACAACAACATTGACATTGACAAGTTTTTTCTCAAATTGCATCAGTGATTCGTTTGTGAGAACATTGCTCTATTTGGAAATGCCTTGATATTATGCATGGAATGCATCGCTGAAGAAATAGGTACGCAGAAAACAAGGCCAACCAATAGATTGACATCCAGGTGTGTTCTCAACTAATTCCGTAGGACGAATTTACATAATCCACCCGAAAAACGACGATTGATAATACCTTCGGTTGCTATTGATAAATGTACGTGGTTCAATTTCATTGGAGTCAATGCGCACTGTGAATGGTAGAGTGTGTGTAACTTTTTGAGAAGCATGCAAGCAATTACAATTGCTGGAACATGATAATAAATGTAATCAAACGATGGACAATTCGATAGCTACTTCGCATGCCACTGAAGTTCGCACACTTTTCGCGATGGTCATTTGCCGAAGACATTTTATATCATATTCGATAAGAATTGGAAATAGGCAAATTTCGGTTCCAGTGGTTTGATATCAATTCCACCTGCCTTTAGTCAATTCACTTCAACGAAATATGAACTCATCACGAATGTTTATGCCACATTTGCCAAATTATCCTAACTACGATTGCATGAGTACGTGCCAGTTATACGTGGCGTGTTCCCGAGTTGGCAAATCATCTTCTCTGTACATTTACGCTCCGGAATAGAAACCAAAAAAAGGTTGTTTATCAAACTGCGTTACATTGAAAAAAATGTAGAAAAATCGAAAATAAAAGATTTTTAACACAACAAAGGAACCAATATGGCGGTTATTGGTCTTGAACGATACGATCGATACGTGAACTGCATTAAAGCGCTTTGTAGGGTATTTACTTTTGCAATTCATTAACGTTTTTCGACTGTTGTGCGTCTCGCAGTTCATTTGGAGAATGGCTAAAGAGTGTTTTTCAACCCAGAGAATACAGTACAGCCAGCGGAAACACTTCCAACAACAACATTGACATTGACGAGTTTTTTCTCAAATTGCGTCAGTGATTCGTTTGTGAGAACATTGCTCTATTTGGAAATGCCTTGATATTATGCATGAAATGCATCACCGAAGAAATAGGTACGCAGAAAGCAAGGCCAACCAATAGATTTACATCCAGGTGTGTTCTCAACTAATTCCTTAGGACGAATTTCAATAATCCACCCAAAAAACGACGATTGCTAATACCTTCGGTTGCTATTGATAAATGTACGTGGTTCAATTTCATTTAAGTCATTGCGCACTGTGAATGGTAGAGTGGGTGTAACTTTTTGAGAAGCATGCAAGCAATTACAATTGCTGGAACATGATAATCAATGGAAACGATGGACGATTCGATAGCCACTTCGCATGCCACTGAAGTTCGCACACTTTTCGCGATGGTCATTTCGACATATCATATATCATTGTATTCGCTAAGAATTGGAAATGGGCAAATTTCGATCGTCTTGACAATGACACGAAGTCGTGAATTTTCCAGTGGAATTTCTAAATTCTTTGGAGAGGCTTGGTATGCCGCAGCATCATTTGCGTCTCATAGTTGGATCTGTCATTATTATGTTTCGCAATCTTCATGCGCCGAAAATGTGCAATGGAACCCGACTGATTGTGACGCAGCTATCGAATACAGGAGGGCAGAATGCTTGATTCTACGAATTCTTTTGAGTTCCAAGGATTTACCATTTCAGTTCAAACCTATTTAGTTTCCAGGTAAATTGCAAATGAAATGACAATCAACAGGACACAAGGATAGTAGCTAGAAGAGTGTGGGATAAATCTGGAAATGCGTTTTTCACACGGCCAGTTATACGTGGCGTGTTCACGAGTTCGAAACCCATCTTCTCTGACCATTTACGCACCAGAAAAGAAACCAAAAAAATTTTGTTCATCAAGCTGCGCCACGTTAAAAAAAAAAATAGAAAAATCGCAAATAAATGATTTCCAACACAATATAAATTCAACTTTCTTTTCATTTCAAAACATATAATTTCACGCAGGAAAACGGCTGCGGGGTCAGCTAGTGACTGCATATAATTTATAGATATATACAGTGTCGGACAAAACTCTTTGGACTAATTCGAGTCTAACATATGTTCCGTCATAACTTTAACTTCATTATTTGTTTTGTAAAAGAAAGATCGCATATTCTATATTAAGAAACCATTCAATTTAATTTTTCAACCTTCATGTTAAATTTATAAATTTTAACAGAAAGGAAAAAAGTACGAAAATCATGCGATATAAGTCATTGGACATTAGCTGAATATGAAAATAAATTAGTTTTAAAATAATTTTTATTGGGTAGCCATGATTTTTAATGATTTCAGTACATCTTACAGGCATAAATGAAATTAAATTACTAATACGAAAATGTGTGTCATTTATTCCATATCAGGCTCGTTTGGAGGTATCAAATTGCTTGCTTTTATTACCGTGGACCTGTTCCCTGTTAATTTGCCTGTTGCCAATTTGCCAAAAGTTTTCAATCCGGTTTATGTCAGGGGACTGGGCGGGACATCTCATGACATAAACCTGTGTTTCTAAAAGCCAATCCTTCACAAATACCACGTGCCGTTGGGGTCTTTGTCGTGTTGAAACTGTCAAATCAGGCTGTATTTTTTGTATAGCGTGGAGGATGGAGTCATGTGTAGAAATTCACGCGAGTAGGGAAAGTTCTCTGATCGCCAAAAACTTGAGAGTAGCCAAAAACGATTATTTTACATATGACTCAAGCAGCTCACGACTTCCGGTCTTTGACTAGGTATCCTCTGGGTAGCCTAAGAACATCCGTTTGAAGGCGAGCTAAAGTGAGAAGGCGAAATATCCCCTACATAGGGTTGTGCGCTGGGTTTGGGACCCGCCACGTATAAAAACACTCCCAATGAAAAAACAACAACAGCCTTTCATCAGAAACGCCACATGGAATGTCCGGTCCCTTAATTGGGAAGGTGCCGCTGCTGCGCTGGTTGATGTCCTCGTGAAAATAAAGGCTGACATCACCGCCGTCCAAGAAATGCGATGGACGGGACAAGGACAGATACGAGTAGGTCCTTGTGGCACTTACTACAGTGGCCACATAAAGGAGCGCAAGTTTGGTGTGGGATTCGTGGTGGGAGAGAGACTCTGTCGCCATTCACTCCGGTGAATGAACGTCTAGCCACAATCCGCATCAAAGCGAAGTTTTTCAACATATCGCTGATTTGCGATTCATCAAGCTGCCTGGCTGTCTCCGGATCGAAAAACTACCAACCAGATCGATCATGTTGTGATAAACGGAAGACACGTCTCCAGTGTTTTAGATGTGCGTGCGCTCCGAGGTCCTAACATCGACTCGGACCATTATCTTGTTGCAGCCAAGGAAGGTTCGACGTCGAGAAGCCGCAATCACAACAGACAGCAGAACAATTTTCTACTCGGCTTGCACTCCTGCTCTCTCAGAGCACTCGTCAACAACTCGGTATAAGGGAACTGTGAGACGGCATTTCAAACTCCTTACCTACAGCTGCAACCGAGACCATTGGTTTTCGGAAAGTGCAAAAGAACAGCTGGTACGACTAGGAGTGCCGTGTCGCAGCGGAGAGAAAACAGGCCGCCTACCTCGCATGGTTATGAACGCCCGCAACACGTGCGGGATGGCGCTCGAAAATTTTACGAAAAAATGTGGCGGCTTACAGAAGGTTTCAAGACCGGAGCATACTCCTGTAGAACCCCCAAAGGTGATCTAGTCACCGATGCGCCTTAAATTATGGAGGGAACACTTCTCCAGCTTGCTGAATGGCAGTGAACGCGCAACACCAGGAGAAGGCGAACTCGATTACCAAATCGATGACGATGGAGCAGACGTTCCATTACCCGACCATGAAGAAGTTCGAATAGCAATTGCCCACCTGAAGAACAACAAAGCGGCAGGGGCCGACGGATTGCCGGCCGAGCTATTCAAACACGGCGGCGAAGAACTGATAAGGAGCATGCATCAGCTTCTTTGTAAAATATGGTCGGACGAAAGCATGCCCAACGATTGGAATTTAAGTGGGCTATGCCCAATACATAAAAAAGGAGACCCCACAAACTGCGCCAACTACCGTGGGATTAGCCTCCTTAACATCGCATATAAGGTTCTATCGAGCGTATTGTGTGAAAGATTAAAGCCCACCGTCAACAAACAGATTGGACCTTAACAGTGTGGCTTTAGAACTGGAAAATCAACAACCGACCAGATATTCACCATGCGCCAAATCTTGGAAAAGACCCGTAAAAGGAGAATCGACACACACCACCTCTTCGTTGATTTCAAAGCTGCTTTCGACAGCACGAAAAATAGCTGCCTTTATGCCGCGATGTCTGAATTTGGTATCCACGCAAAACGAATACGGCTGTGTACGCTGACGTTGTGCAATACAAAGAGCTCCGTCAGAATCGGGAAGGACCTCTCCGAGCCGTTCGATACCAAACGAGGTTTCAGACAAGGCGATTCCCTATCGTGCGACTTTTTCAATCTGCTTCTGGAGAAAGTAGTTCGTGCTGCAAAACTAAATAGAGAAGGTACCATCTTCTATAAGAGAGTACAACGCATCGGCCTCAACACCCGCGCCGTTAGTTCTGCTTTCTCCAGACTAGACAAAGAAGCAAAACAAGAGGGTCTGGCAGTGAGCGACGGCAAGACGAAATATCTCCTGTCATCAAACAAACAGTCGTCGCACTCGCGACTTGGCACTCACGTCACTGTTGACAGACATAACTTTGAAGTTGTAGATAATTTCGTCTATCTTGGAACTAGCGTAAACACCACCAACAATGTCAACCTAGAAATAAAACGCAGAATAACCCTTGCCAACAGGTGCTACTTTGGACTGAGTAGGCAATTGAGAAGCAAAGTCCTCTCTCGACAAACAAAAACAAAACTCTATAAGTCGCTCATAATTCCCGTCCTGCTATATGGTGCAGAGGCTTGGACGATGTCAACAACGGATAAGTCGACGTTGCGAGTTTTCAAGAGAAAAGTTCTGCGAAAGATTTATTGTCCTTTGCGCGTTGGCCACGGCGAATATCGCATTCGATGGAACGATGAGCTGTACGAGATATACGACGACATTGACATAGTTCAGCGAATTAAAAGACAGCGGCTACGCTGGCTAGGTCATGTTGTCCGGTTGGACGAAAACACTCCAGCTCAGAAAGTATTCGACGCAGTACCCGACGGGGGAAGCAGAGGAAGAAGAAGACCTCCACTCCGTTGGAAGGACCAATTGGAGAAGGACCTGGCTTCGCTTGGAATATCCAATTGGCGCCACGTAGCGAAAAGAAGAAACGACTGGCGCGCGGTTGTTAACTCGGCTATAATCGCGTAAGCGGTGTCTACGCCAATTAAGAAGAGAAGAAGTGTGGTAAAATTTGGGCTTGCAGTATCGTTTTATATTGGAACCTATCAATGTCAACTTCTATTTTGTAATTAGTCCTATTCCCTGACCAGGAAAGCATCCCCATTATATTTCTCCCACCATGCTGTCGACGGTCTAAACGTTTTTCTGTTTGGACTGATCTGAAAACAATACTGACTTCAATTGTTCTACAGACTTATTGATATGCAGTTTCACAATTTCAAAACTTGCTCATCTTTTTTTTTAATATATGGTTTTTCCGCAGCACGGAAACTAAATAGACCAGCATCAGCGGCGCGTCGTTGTACTTTGCGCGTACTTACACGTGGTTGTATGCTATCAGCAACGTTTTTTGCTGACGTCTTTGCCTCTTTTTCAAATTTGCACACTATTCTCAAGCCATCTTTTAACGAAGTGACTCTAGGACGCTCTCCAATATTTAGCTTTTTAACGATTCAGCTTTGTTCTTGCGTAAAATAGCAGAAATAGTTGATTTTTCCAGAGAAAATTATTATTGCAAAGCTTCTTTTCCCACACACCTTTTGTGAATTCGTTTACAATTAATAATTTAAATTCAGTTTAATGTAATGAGTTTTTATCTAAAACGATTTTTAGTAACTTTAGTCGGAAAATGTTTATATATTTCACAACACACCCGTTCTCATTACAGCAAATAAGTCGATTAAGAATTCTAAGTACCTGCAAAATTCTTTTTCTGCCAGAAAACGGTAAATTAATTAATTGGGAAAACTATTAAATAAATCTGGTTTTTAACAAAAGGGATTTATTATACATATAATTAACTGCTTATAACTATTTTTGAAGAAATATTAATTGAAAAATGGCGGCTACACAGCGTTCTCCCTAGGATGTCTCCATTTCTTCGGGAACCACGGCCGGGCACACAGCTCCTGTAATTTTTTTATTTTAATAAGTTGTTGAACGGTTTCCGCTTGTAAATAGCACTAGCTACAGAAGTACGTAGGATTTTTTCGATATATGCATTTTTGACAAAATGGCGGGCCTTTAAAGGGACAAGTAACAATTTGGCCTAAAAAATTGTTCGAAATTTGTTAATAAAAAACAAACTATGCAAGATAAAAAAAATCCTACGTACTTCTGTAGATAATGTATTTCTGAAGATGTTGTCAAAATTTCAAGTGAATCGGTTGTAAATTGTTGGAGTTATATTTCCGGCCAACTTGAAAAGAACAGTTTTGAGATAAACGCGTTTAAAGGTTTGAGTGGGCTCCCTGCCGAACGAACGGCCTTCGACTAGATAACGGGGCATTTAGAATTTTTTCCCTGTCATAATCTCTCGGGATAATATTAATGAGACCATAATGTGTCATTTGAAAAAAAAAAATCAAGTTTCCGAAAATTCTAGAGTGGCCTAACCCCTTAAATATCCAGCGAAGATGTTACGAGTACAGTTGGAGGAGCTCACCGCGCTTCAAGATCTCCTATTGGACGAGGTACTGAATACCCAGCGCCCTTCTATTTGGTCTATTTCAAAGGAGGCATGTTGCAGGTGAACTGCAAGGACAAGAGATTCGCTATCTGGCTACGGGAGATCGCTTCAAACCTGAAAGGCTGGAAAGACCCCGTCCTCTGCGCAAAAAAATTGAGGATGAAATTCCGCTCATGCACAGCATGACGATGAACGAGTTTATTGTCGGTCTGATTCAAAATCAGAGCTTGGGCCTCAGCAGCTCGGTCCGGCGGGTAGTCAGCAGCAAAGTTGAGGACTCCGGATGGAGACTAAAACTCTGTATCGCCAACGCCACCGAGTCGTACGTTCTGAGAGCAAGAGCTGGTTTCGACCCGAAAAATGGAGAGTTGCAGGCAGATGTTTCTCAAGGCCATCAGCCCAATAGAATTATGGACGGTCGATGACTCACTCAGAATTGTATATTTTTCACGTACCTGTGTGCTTGGAGAAATAAAACTATGTTCAAATGATGCATACTGGCCACGTATGAGTATGAGTACAAGAAAAAGTGTTTAGACCTTTTTTGTAGACAATTTTACGATCTACAAATTTTGTTTGAACCATTTTTCGCTAGCTTTCATTGTTTCAGAGATATACACAAAAACGCAAACTTGTGACCTTTGACCTGGAATAAAAAGCAATGTACAAGCGGGATCGATGGAGACTTTTGACATGCCATTTTTAATGATAGATCCAAGGCCAGCTTGTTGGGAATTAATGCAAGCTTGAGCCATAATTTAGCCTATTTTGATTGAACTGTCTAGCAACTTCCAAGGACCAAATGCGGATATTCGAAATAAAAAATGTTGAATGTGATCTCGTCCAAACCAATAACATACTTATCACGATAACCAGGAAGAGAACTCTGATTGCAATTGAATGTCATCTGAAAAAGCTTTATGGCTAATGCCTTTTGACTTTACGAGTACATCTAATACACATTACAAATTACTTCGAGAATAATAAGAAAGTTTACATAATAGTTTTTACATCGTCAATATTGTTACTTACTCAACTTAACTAATTTCATTGAATTCACCGCCGAGCTGATCGACGCGAGAATATAGTTGAATACATTTTTTGGCGCCGACTGCCGCGTTATTCTTCAAATTTATTAAACAACCCATCAAGAATGTAAAAAACTGTTTCGATTTTTATTCTTAAATATTCAAAAAACTCCGTTTCTCATCGTCCACCTTGAAATGACTAGGTGAGGTCCTTCCAGGGGCGGATCCACGGAGGGGGAGCTGCGGAGAGTGTATTCCAAGAAGAACTATAAACAGCATGTCGAACGGTGTTGTCGAGGCTTCTGTGATGGCTTAGAAATTGCAAAGGCTTTTCTATCACTCAAAGTCTTTCCATCGAGTAGCTGTTGTAGTCGTGCTTCTCGAGAAAGCGTAATGCGCGCGACCAGTGTTTTAGGCGAGTAAGGGCGTTTCTATGGGAATGTTCAAATGAAGATCTTCCCCTTCTGCGGCGGCCTTTACTTTCAAGATTTGAAGAAGCATAGTGGTATTGCGTAATTTCAACGAAAATTCCATCGAGGTAAAATTCTACCTCCAGTTGGGCGAACCATAAGGCTGGTTGATCGGAATTGAAAAGCGGACATCGTATAGAAACGCGTTGGATTGGCATTATACTTTCTGCCGCTTGCACGTTCCCGCTACCTTTAGCAAAGAAAGCATCAGTTAGAAAGTTCCATGTGCTGCTCTCAAGGCTGTGGTGATCGGCACTGAGAGAATAATCCAGCTAACCTCCAATCGATCGTATACATATTCTTCTTCCTCTTTACTGGCGTGGAAACCGATTACGCGGTTATAGCCGAGTTAACAACGCGCCCCAGTCTTCTTTTCGCAATGCGGCCTCAATTGGAGCTTTCAAACGAAGTCAGGTCCTTCCAACGGAGTGGAGGACTTCCTCTTCCACTGTTCCCTCGGCGGGTACTGCGTCGAATAATTTCAGAGCTGGAGTGTCTTCGTCCATCCGGACAACATGACCTTGCCAGCGTAGCCGCTGTCTTTTAATTCCTTGAACTATGTCAATGTCATCGTATATCTCGTAAAGCTCATCGTTCCATCGAATGCGATATTCGCCGTGGCCAACGCGCAAAGGTCCATACGTCTTTCGAAGAACTTTTCTCTCGAAAACTCGCAATGTCGACTCATCAGATGTTGTCATCGTCAATGCCTCTGCAGTATATAGCAGGACGGGAATAATGAGTGACTTATAGAATTTTGTTTTTGTTTCTCGGTAGACGACTTTACTTCTCAATTGCCTACTTAGTCCGAAATAGCACCTGTTGGAAAGAGATATCCTGCGTTGGATTTCGAGGCTAACTGTTTGTATGTTGACAGAAGATATTTTGTCTTACCCTCGTTTACCACCAGATCCATTTGCTTCGCTGTCTTATCCATTCTGGAGAAAGCACAACTAACGGCGCGGTTGTTAAGGCTTATGATATCAATATCTTCGCATACGCCAGCAGCTGTACACTCTTATGTACTTTTTCTTTTTAGTTCTGCAGCTCGTATGATATTCTCCAGCAATGTATTGAAGAAGTCTCCTTGTCTGAAACGTTTGGTATCGAAGGGCTGGGAGAAGTCCTGGAGTAGTGTTCCCTCCATAATTTTAGTATGTTCTGGGCACCAGTCACTAGATCATCTCTGGGGGTTCTACTAGAGTATGCTCTGGTCTCGAAACATTCTATTAGTCATCGTATTTTTTCGTAGAATTTTCGAGCATTACCCCTGTCGGCCAGCTTGTCAAGATCTTCATACTCACCCATTTCGACCTCTCTCTTTTTCTGTCTGCAAATGCGTCTCGCTTCTCTCTTCAACTCTCGGTATCTATCCCATCGCGCACATGTTGTGGTCGATCGTGCCGTTGCGAGGTAGGCAGTCCGTTTTCTCTCCGCTGCGACACGGAACTCCTCGTCGATCCGGAGACCGCCAGGTAGCTTGATGAATTTTTCTATGCTGGAATCTAATACTACAGATAACCATATTTCGGGCCCAGCTCGATCCATTTGGGGATGTTTCCTCGTGGAGGCTGAATTTGCCGACTGTTGCGCCAAAGATACCTTCTTTGCCCACTCTGGTCGCCAAGCACGATTATAACATCGTTGCGGGGCAGCTTTCATAGGTGCACTTCAAGCGCTCATAGAAGGCATCTTTGGTCGCATCGTCCTTCTCTTCCATCAGGGCGTGGACGTAAATCAGCGATATGTTGAAGAACCTCGCTTTGACGCGGATTGTGGCTAGACGTTCATTCACCGGAGTGAATGATAGTACTCGGCGACGGTGTCTCTCCCACCACGAATCCCACACCAAACTTGCGCTCCTTTATATGGTCACTGTAGTAAATGCCACAAAGACCTACTCGCCTCAGTCCTTGTCCCGTTAATTTCATTTCTTGGACCTTGGTGATGTCAGCTTTTATTTTCACGAGGACATCAACCAACTTAGCAGCGGCACCTTCTCTATCCAGGTGCATGCCCTCAAATCGTAGACCTCGTTTGCTATGGTCGTGATGAAAAGGTGGGTCCCTCATCCGAGGCTGGTTGTTATTTTTCTTTGGGTGCGTTATTTTTACGTGGTGTGTCCCAAACACAGCGCTCAACCCTGTGGAGGAGATGTTTCGCCTTCTCACTTTAGCTCGCCTTCAAACGGATGTTCTTAGGCTACCCAGAGGATACTTGGACAAAACCCGGAATGTTGAAATACTACTGTCAGCAAATTGAAATATGAATTTTTAATTTAAACTTCGCGTGTTTTTCGAATTGGTAGATTTTTTTCTTTAAGTTGGTAGTCACGTCGTTTTGTGAAGCTCTAAAATTAAATTCTTCGATTTTTACTATGTCTGAATTTATTGAACAAAGAAGTGCGCTAATGCACCATCTCATACTGCGTTGGTTATTCGTGATCATTTTGCCATATTTTCAACTATTATCGTGCGGCAACCACCGCATTCGTCTAACGTCTGGCTATTTAGCAAATTCGCGTGACCACTCCGAGAACACCGTTTTGACTCAATTGAGGATATAAAAGCTGAATCGAAGTGCTATGATGACTGGAAAATTCGTTGACATAAGTGTATTGCAGTGGGAGGGTATTACTTTGGAGGAGATGAAATGGACAAAATTCACCTTTTAATTTGATAACAGTTTAATATATTGTGGCTCGTCTCACATTTTTTTAATATTTAAAATTATAATTTAATATTTTATTCTGTTCAATGTTATCTATATATTATATTACTTATGAGAGGAACACGAAAATACATATTTGTCTATTTTTATAGGTTTGTTTATCGGTGTTATTTACCGTGCGATTCTGTGCTGTGATACAGTCTCAAGTCTCTAAATTGGAGATTTTGAGTTAGAGACAATTTTTGAGACTTGAGACGATTTTACTATTCTGTAAGTGACAGTCACAAAATCTGTTACAGTCCATTATTCAGAGATGTTTTTAAACTTGAATGAAAATAAATATGTATGTCGATAACAAATATTAAATTTTCTATAACACAGTCAAAAAACATAATTATCAATAAAAATAAAAATATATTGTTACGAATTTACTCCTTGCTAGTTTTACTTTACTAGGTTCGTATCTCTGGATTGACAAATAAAACTAAAAGCCGTTTAATTCACTTCAACAAAATCTCTTTATTTTACAGCTCGTCTACACTATATCAGTTTACTCTTAGCACTGGATTGACTACGTTGGCGCTGCCACGGCTTATATAGCCACGCACTCCTCGCTGATGCCGACGTGTCCTTCTAGAATATTGCGTCTGGAAACTACAAGAACACAATGCCATACGGCGCCAAATGCAGCTAATGTTTAGACAAGCAGACAGCCGTGGCGCCAGACTCAGCAATTGTTTAAGTAGGTAAGCAGACGGCTGCGGCGCCAGATGTCTATTGTTTCGACAAGCAGACAGCCGCGGCGCCAGATGTCTACAACAAGACAAATGCTATTCCATATACCTACAGCTATTGTTCATAATAAGGGATGCATATAGCAATACAAATACAACTTAATACTACTTTTGTAACACTGCCCTCCACTAAAGCCTAATCGTCCCACAAATCCTCTTGAACCAAATGGGGCGAGCCTCTCCAAATGTACTACTTTCATTTTACATCGTGCTTTTCCATTTCTTCGTATGCGGTATACCACGTCATTAAGTCGTTTCATCACCATATAGGGTCCTTCCCAGGCTGTCTGCAGTTTCGGGGACAAGCCTTTCTTTCGAAGTGGATTGTACAACAGGACCAGATCACCTTCTTCAAAACCTTTTGAATTTGCCGCTTGATCGAACCGGTTCTTCATCTTATTGCTCATCAGATGCGTATGCTGTCTTACCTTTAGATGCAATTCATTCATTTCTTCCTTTAAGGCAGAACAATAATCTCCATCATTTCTTACAGCTGTAGGATTCGTTCCAAACTTAAGATCAGCAGGGAGTCGCAGATCAGATCCGAAAATAATCTTTGCTGGCGTGTAACCAGTTGTCTCGTGCTTCGCTGAACGATACGCCAGCAGGAACATCTGGATGCACTTGTCCCAATTCCGTTGATCTTTATCAACGATTTTCCGCAGATGTTCTTCGAGCGTTCGGTTGAATCTCTCTACCATCCCATCTGATTGTGGGTGTAACGCTGTTGTCCCTGACTTGTGGATGCCCAATAATGTACAGACTTCTTGGAAAATGGAAGATTCGAAATTCCTGCCTTGATCTGAGTGTAATTCGACGGGCACTCCGAAACTTGTTATCCAATTTTCTACAAACGCTTCGGTTACTGTCTTCGCTTCTTGGTTTGGTAAGGCATATACTTCTGGCCATTTACTGAAATAGTCCATGACAACCAGTAGATATTTGTTTCCGGCCGTACTGGTTGGGAACGGACCTGCAACATCCATTGCGACTCGTTCAAATAGTGATCCCACGTTGTACTGTTGTAGCCTACCGCGACCTTTAGGACCTTTAGCTGCCATGCACTCTACACAATTACTTATCCATTCTGCTATGGAATCTCGACAACCGATCCAGTAGAACCGTTGTTTAATTTTCTCTATAGTTTTTGTAATTCCAAGGTGCCCTCCACTAGGTCCATTGTGATATTCTTTCAACACTTTCGGGATCATGGACTTCGGTACTATGATCAGCAGACGAGACTGTTTGCCATCTTCGCTTTCCCAGGTACGATGAAGGTATCCATTAACGAGGTTTATGCTGTTCCATTGGGCCCAATATGCTTTTGCAGTTGAACTCTCGCTACTTATTTGTTCCTTTGGTGGTCGTACCCCATTTTCTTTGGCTATTATCAGCTTTGCAAGATCAGGGTCCTCCAGCTGATTGATTCTGATGCGGTGAGGAGTCCAATCATCTTCAGGTTCTATATTCAGTAATCGCACGTCGATTATACCTTCTCTTCCTTCTGATTTGGAGCAATGTTTACATTCCAGTGGACAAGGGCGACGTGATAATGCATCCGCATTTTTGTGGTGAATCCCCTTTCGATGTTCCGTTTCGAAGTCGTAATTCTGTAATCTTTCGATCCATCATGCAATTTGGCCTTCCGGATTCTTAAACTGTAATAACCATTTTAATGCTGCATGATCAGTCCTCAGCAAGAATCGTTGTCCATACAAATACTTGTGGAAATGTTTTACACATTCCACCACAGCTAGTAGTTCTTTTCGCGTCACACAGTAGTTTTTCTCTGGTTTCCCGAGCACTCTGCTGTAATACCCAATTACTCTTTCTTGCCCGTCGATGAGCTGAGACAGGACACCTCCAATTTCGCCAAAGTGCTCGCATCTGTATCCACGATGAATTTCTTTCCAGGTATTGGATAAGCCAACATCGGCGCCGTACTAAGCAGTTCCTTAAGCTGCTCAAACGCTTTTTCTTGTTCCAACTGCCATACAAACGGGCGATTCTTCTTTGTTAAATCATGTAAACTTCTAGCCACGTTCGCAAATCCAGGTACAAAACGGCGGTAATACGTGCATAAGCCAAGGAAGCTGCGGAGTTCATGTATGTTGGTAGGTCGAGGCCAATCTTTGACTGCTTTTATTTTTCCTTCCTCGGTGTGAACCCCCTCAGTTGACACTTTATGTCCGAGATATGTGACCTGCTTCTTCCATAATGAACACTTTTTGGGATTCAAGCGTAATCCGGCTGATGCTATTCACTGAAAGACTTCCTCTAGATTTTTCAGATGATCATCGAAACTTTTTCCCATGATGATAATGTCATCAAGGTACACCAAACATGTCTTCTAGTTGAGTCCTTTTAACACATGTTCCATCAGTCGCTCGAACGTTGCAGGCTCATTACATAACCCAAATGGCATCACAGAGAATTCCCATAGCCCGTCGCCCATACTGAAAGCGTTCATCAATCTCGACTTGCCAATATCCACTTTGTAGATCTAATGTAGAAAACCATTTCGCTCCAGACAAGGTGTCTAATGTATCGTCGATTCTCGGTAGAGGATAACTGTCTTTCTTTGTGACATCATTCAACTTCCTATAATCTACGCAGAAACGGGTGCTACCATCTTTCTTTTTAACTAAGACGATAGGTGAGCTCCATGGACTTATTGAAGGTTCGATTACACCGTTTTTGTGCATGTCTTCAATAATTTTGTTAGCATCCTCACGTTTTGCTAGTGGAACCCTGCGCGGAGCTTGTCGGATTGGTTTAGTGTCTCCGGTATTTATGCGATGTTTGACAATGCCGGTTCTTCCTGTGTTGTTTCCTTCGTTTACAAATATGGATGCGTATTTTTCTAATAGTTTTTCTGCTTTTAATTTTTCATTTCCATGCACCTCATTCAGCAAATTGTTTAGGAGTGTAGGACTTATCTGCTGTGGCTCAATAGTAGGCTTCCATTGTGACCGTTCGCATCGTGCTATTGCACTTATATTCTGGCACTGTCCAATTACTGCTCCTTTCTTCAGACTTATAGACGTGTGGAATTCATTCACTGCTCTGACCGGAATGGTGGCGTCTTCTCTAGTTTTCACAAGCGTTCTTCCTACCAATGTGGGTGTATCTAGTTTTGTTGGTTCCACAATCCACAATTCTTCAGTCCCACCTCCTCCATTCACTTTAGCCCATACAATCGCCTCAGATTTTGGTGGAATACTCTGATTATCATCAACAATCACCCTCTTACTTTCAACGTTGGTCACATATCCGGTGTTTATAGGCATCTCCATGTTCTGGCAATACAGCATTTGCTATTTAAACAAGCAAAGTAACTCCGTGATCAATCATGAAATCTACTCCCATTATAATTTCATCCGTGATTTCTGCTACGATGAAGGTGTGATTAACTTCCAGGGTACCAATCATCACTTCGCAAAACACTTTTCCCGCGATAGCTGCTTCCTCTCCAGTGGTCGTTCGAAGCTTGCAACCGACTAATGGTTCAACCGTTCCTCTTACCACATCCGGTCGGATAATTGAATGTGTGGCACCAGTATCCAAAGTAAGCGTTGACAGTCGTCAATTTACGATACCGTTGATAGTAAGATTGTTGTCATGGCGACCTATTTGTGATATCGAGATGGCGGGGCAAATAGTTGTGGGAACCAGCTCACGCCCCTTTGAACTGTTCCGTTTTAGTTTAACGACTTGTGAGATGTGGATGCTCCGTCCTCGTTATCTGTTGGTTGTTTCCGTTTCGATGGGTTTACTTTTATATTGCAATTTCGGGCAAAGTGACCCGCTTTTCCACAGTTGAAACATCTGTCTGTTGTATTTACTCGCGGTGCAGCAATTGTCTTCAGAGTCTTCAATATTTCTTCCATCAGCGCCGGTTGTTCCATTTCAACTCTTTGTACTTTGTGTGCTGGTTTACTTAGTAGCGAAGCTGTTTCCTGTGTGAGGGCGTGCGATACCGTTTCAGCAAACGTTCTTTTTGGCAAGGCATATGTGGCGCGTTTGGTGTCCACATCACGAATTCCATTTATGAAACTTTGAATTTTCACCCTCTCAATGTAATCTGCAGGTGCATCTGCATTTGCCAAATGAGCCAGTCGTTCTATTTCAGTTGCGAACTCTTGCAATGACTCGTTCATTTTCTGACCCCTATTTTGCAGTTCGATCTGATATATTTGTTTTCGGTGCTCACTACCATATCGTCTTTCTATCGCACTCATCAATGCCTCATAGTTGTCCCGTTCACAGTCTGGGATAGTCTGAAGGATTTCTGCCGCAGGTCCTTTCAATGATACAAACGAGGACGCCACTTTGTCCGCTGCATTCCAGTTATTGGCCATTGCTGTCTTTTCAAACTGAAGTTTGAAAATTTGAAATGGAATACTTCCATCGAATGTGGGTGCTTTCAATCTTGGATTATTTGTTGATGGTGCAGGGCCATGCAGTTGCAGTTCTCGCATACGATTACTCAGTTGAAGAAATTCTGATCTTAAATTTTCTTCGTCATTTTTTATTGTGCTTAATTCGTCTTCAAATTTTGAAAATTTCTCTTGCACTTGTGTATTATTTTCTGTAATCTGTTGTACCAAACGCTTTTCTAACTGCGTATTATTTTCAGTCATTTGTTGTGTAAGACGAGACTCTAACTGTGATGTATTTTCAACTATTTGCGTCATTTGCTGTGCCAGACGATTTTCTGTTTGCACTGCATTTTCTGTTATTTGTGATATATTTTCAGCTATTATTTGCTTAATAGCCACTAACAGCATGTTCGTGTCTGCACTTGATGATGTTCGTTGTTCTTCTACTTTTTCTTCTACCTTTGTAGAAGTTTCTGGCCCATAAAATTCGAACTCGTCCACATTAATTCCATCCGCTTCCATTGCTTCACGTAGTCGTGCCTGCAGATCCGCCTTTTGCCCGCTTATCGGCAAATTACGCTCCTCCAGTTCCTTTTTTAATTGCTGAATTCTCAATTCTCCGAATTTAACCATCTCGAATTTGGATTATTTGACAATCCCACTTCTGACACTAATTGTTACGAATTTACTCCTTGCTAGTTTTACTTTACTAGGTTCGTATCTCTGGATTGATAAATAAAACTAAAAGCCATTTAATTCACTTCAACAAAATCTCTTTATTTTACAACTCGTCTACACTATATCAGTTCACTCTTAGCACTGGATTGACTACGTTGGCGCTGCCACGGCTTATATAGCCACGCACTCCTCGCTGATGCCGACGTGTCCTTCTAGAATATTGCGTCTGGAAACTACAAGAACACAATGCCATACGGCGCCAAATGCAGCTATTGTTTAGACAAGCAGACAGCCGTGGCGCCAGACTCAGCAATTGTTTAAGTAGATAAGCAGACGGCTGCGGCGCCAGATGTCTATTGTTTCGACAAGCAGACAGCCGCGGCGCCAGATGTCTACAACAAGACAAATGCTATTCCATATACCTACAGCTATTGTTCATAATAAGGGATGCATATAGCAATACAAATACAACTTAATACTACTTTTGTAACAATATGTTGACTTTGTTCCATAATATTTACAAAATTTATGTTAAATTGATTTAATTTTAACATTTTCGTGTTTGAGTTGCTTGCAAAATATAAAAGAACCACAATCGATTAATACTATCTATGATAATCTCTATTCAGTATATTCAAAATGGCAGACAAGAGTTGTTTTTGGTTTTGTGACCTGCTAACTACCAGGTCTCAAGTTTGAGTCAATATTTTGAGACTAACGCTAGAGACTGTTTAGTGAATAGTAACTAGTCACAAATTGAGATTTTACCTCAAGATGTCTCAAATAGAGACTAAAGACTGATTACAGAATCCCGCTATTATACTAACGTTATAAATGTCCTTATTTCGAAGGGCTTAGGTTTTGACATCTTTGTAACTCGGTTAGGTAAGTTAATGTGAAGTTTCTTCCACGTTTGATGTTTAATTGTTTTTGTCAATTTGTATATAATTATAAGATTTAAGTTAAGTTTTATTATCAATAGTTTTATTAAAATTGAATTGGATTAAATATGAACCACTTCCATGAGTGTTCAAAGTCAATAATCATGTTACCATTGCCTAATATTTGTAAAGGAAAGGACAATGGAATTCATGTTGTCTAGTTATCCGAATCCATTGTGGTGGAAGTTTGTCACCGTTGTTTATATACTCGTATAATAATGATCTTTTTTCTCTCCTCTCTGTTTTTGATTTATGTAATTGGCGGTGATAGCTCGATAGCCAGAACTTGACGGCTGGTGCGCACACAGCCTCTATTTTCCATCATTCTTGCCATTGTAAATCTTATTTGCTTTATTTGATGAGTTGGCATACTCATGCTCCTTGAATTAGGAGCCCAATAATACCCCTAAATACTTCAACTGGGGCTGTAAAGTAATCTCACAGTGAGAGTTATTTTATCCTCAATTTTCCTAGTGCTTATGAGCAATACTTCTGCTTTGTACTCATCCTGTTCTCGAACTCATGAAAGATTGGCACAGGCGATTTGTGCATTCATTATATTTGTGTTGGCGGTCATCAAGTTGTTTATATATAAAGTCGTCCGCGTATTCTATTAGTTTAACGTGTTTTGAATGTTGTATTCTTAGCACCCCATCATACACGAGATTACATAAAAGAGGGCCTAATTCTAACCCTTGTGGTACTCCACTTGGCATAGGTTAGCTCTTGGTGTCTTCGTTGGTTTCATAGATCAGTCTTATATTTTCAAAATAACTCATAACAATATTTGCGAGGTACTGAGGTGCGCGTATTCATATAGGGCTTCGAATATAGTTGAATACTTCCTTCACATCCAAGGTAATCAGCGCACAATATTTTTTTGTTCCACCTTTCCATTTTTTGCCACTTACTGCACATTTTGCAGTGTCGACAACTTCTTTTAGTGTATCGATAGTGGACCTCTGTCTTTCTGACAATCCGCCGGCTGCCTGGATTGCAAACTCCAAGCGGTTTCATATTCTGTTTTCGTACACATTGCCCATTGTGTCGAGCATACACGGAGGTCGATACGATGAAGGTTCATTTTATGTTTTTTTTTTTGGTTTTGGGATTAAAATCAGGCGCTGAACTTTCCAGGAATCGAGGTATACCTCTTTTATTAAACATGCGTTGTACATTTTAGCGAATAGCTTTGAAATTATGGTTTCCTTTAGAGGTCTACCATCGACTCCAGGCGCTTTGTTGTTTTTTTTTTATTTTTTTAGCTATGGCCAGCAGTTCTTCTTTTTTAACCAGCGGAGTCTTCGTTTCGTCGGTCAGCGCTAGCGGGGCGTGTATCGGAAATAATGCCTCAACTACTTTCTTCATCGCATACAGATTTTATAATTACTTCCTCAGGGGTCTATATTCGCTTCTTCTTTTTACTTTTATATATGGAAGGTCCTTGTGACATTTACTACAGTGGCCATATAAAGGAGCGCAAGTTTGGTGTTGGATTCGTGGTGGGAGAGAGATTCCGTCGCCGAGTACTATCATTCACTCCGGAGAATGAACGTCTAGCCACAATCCGCATCAAAGCGAGGTTCTTCAACATATCGCTGATTTGCGCCCACGCCCCGACGGAAGAGAAGGACGATGTGACCAAAGATGCTTTTTATGAGTGCTTGGAGCGCACTTATGAGAGATGCCCCCGCCACGATGTCAAAATCGTGCTTGGCGACTTCAATGCCAGGGTGGGCAAAGAAGGTATCTTTGGCACTACAGTCGGTAAATTCAGCCTCCACGAGGAAACATCCCCAAATGGGTTGAGGCTGATCGACTTCGCCGGGGCCCGAAATATGGTTATCTGTAGTACTAGATTCCAGCATAAGAAGATACATCAAGCTACCTGGCAGTCTCCGGATCGAAAAACCACCAACCAGATTGATCATGTTGTGATAGACGGAAGACACGTCTCCAGTGTTTTAGATGTGCGTGCGCTCCGAGGTCCTAACATCGACTCGGACCACTATCTTGTTGCAGCCAAGATTCGCACCCGCCTCTGTGCAGCAAAAAACGCACGCCAACAAACACAAGGAAGGTTCGACGTCGAGAAGCTGCAATCACAACAGACAGCCGAACGATTTTCTACTCGGCTTGCACTCCTGCTCTCTGAGAGCACTCGTCAACAACTCGGTATAAGGGAACTGTGGGACGGCATTTCAAACTCCTTACGTACAGCTGCAACCGAAACCATTGGTTTTCGGAAAGTGCAAAAGAACAGCTGGTACGACGAGGAGTGCCGTGTCCAGCGGAGAGAAAACAAGCTGCCTACCTCGCAACGTTACGATCGACCACAACACGTGCGGGATGGGATAGATACCGAGAGTTGAAGAGGGAAGCGAGACGCATTTGCAGACAGAAGAAGAAAGAGGCCGAAATGCGTGAGTACGAACAGCTTGATATGCTGGCCGACAGGGGTAAAGCTCGAAAATTCTACGAAAAAATGCGGCGACTTACAGAAGGTTTCAAGACCGGAGCATACTCCTGTAGAACCCCCAAAGGTGATCTTAGCCACCGATGCCCAGAGCATACTTAGATTATGGAGGGAACACTTCTCCAGCCTGCTGAATGGCAGTGAACACATAGCACCAGGAGAAGGCGAACCCGATTCCCCAATCGATGACGATGGAGCAGACGTTCCATTGCCCGGCCATGACGAAGTTCGAATAGCAGTTGCCCGCCTGAAGAACAACAAAGCGGCAGGGGCCGACGGATTGCCGGCCGAGCTATTCAAACACGGCGGCGAAGAACTGATAAGGAGCATGCATCAGCTTCTTTGCAAAATATGGTCGAATGAGAGCATGCCCAACGATTGGAATTTAAGTGTGCTATGCCCAATCCATAAAAAAGGAGACCCCACAATCTGCGCCAACTACCGTGGGATTAGCCTCCTCAACATCGCGTACAAGGTTCTATCGAGCGTATTGTGTGAAAGATTAAAGCCCACCGTCAACAAACTGATTGGACCTTATCAGTGTGGCTTCAGACTTGGTAAATCAACAACCGACCAGATATTCACCATGCGCCAAATCTTGGAAAAGACCCGTGAGAGGAGAATCGACACTCACCACCTATTCGTCGATTTCAAAGCTGCTTTCGACAGCACGAAAAGGAGCTGCCTTTATGCCGCGATGTCTGAATTTGGTATCCCCGCAAAACTAATACGGCTGTGTAAACTGACGTTGAGCAACACGAAAAGCTCCGTCAGGATCGGGAAGGACCTCTCCGAGCCGTTCGATACCAAACGAGGTTTCAGACAAGGCGACTCCCTATCGTGCGACTTTTTCAATCTGCTGCTGGAGAAAATTATTAGAGCTGCAGAACTGAATCGAGCAGGTACAATCTTTTATAAGAGTGTACAGCTGCTGGCGTATGCCGATGATATTGATATCATCGGTCTCAACACCCGCGCCGTTAGTTCTGCTTTCTCCAGACTGGACAAGGAAGCAACGCAAATGGGTCTGGCAGTGAACGAGGGCAAGACGAAATATCTCCTGTCATCAAACAAACAGTCGTCGCACTCGCGACTTGGCTCCCACGTCACTGTTGACAGTCATAACTTTGAAGTTGTAGATAATTTCGTCTATTTAGGAACCAGCATTAACACCACCAACAATGTCAGCCTAGAAATCCAACGCAGGATTACTCTTGCCAACAGGTGCTACTTCGGACTGAGTAGGCAATTGAAAAGTAAAGTCCTCTCTCGACGAACAAAAACCAAACTCTATAAGTCGCTCATAATTCCCGCCCTGCTATATGGTGCAGAGGCTTGGACGATGACAACAACCGATGAGTCGACGTTGCGAGTTTTCGAGAGAAAAGTTCTGCGGAAGATTTATGGTCCTTTGCGCGTTGGCCACGGCGAATACCGCATCCGATAGAACGATGAGCTGTACGAGATATACGACGACATCGACATAGTTCAGCGAATTAAAAGACAGCGGCTACGCTGGCTAGGTCATGTTGTCCGGATGGATGAAAACCCTCCAGCTCTGAAAGTATTCGACGCAGTACCCGCCGCGGGAAGCAGAGGAAGAGGAAGACCTCCACTCCGGTGGAAGGACCAAGTGGAGAAGGACCTGGCCTCGCTTGGAATATCCAATTGGCGCCACGTAGCGAAGAGAAGAAACGATTGGCGCGCTGTTGTTGACTCGGCTATAATCGCGTAAGCGGTGCCTACGCCAGTAAAGAAGAAGATATGGAAGTTCTCCGAGGCTGAAGGCCGAACATTTTCAAAAGGTTTTTGATTGTAAGCCCTGTAGTTAGCATCTATATTCATGCAAGTATTATCAGAATGGTTATCAGCTTCTTGTGTTGCGAAATTCGATTGTAGGTTTTGTTGATTGAAATTCGAAACAATAGTTTCAGTATTTGGAAAGGTAACATTTATATCCATTGGCTCAGGTAATGGAAAACGATTGTAATTTCCGTTTTGGGTTGCAAAATTTTTTTGTGGATTAACGTTGTGTTGGTTAAGGTTTTGCTAATTGAAATTCTGATTGGGATTTTGTTGATAATTTTGCTTGTGGCGATTAGAATTATTCTGGTTGCAATTGGAGTTTTGATAATTAAGAGCATAATGATAATTACTGGGAGGTTGTGAACTAATATTTTTGTAGGTTTTATATTTATAATATATATATATATTTATATTTTTGTTGTGTGTAGTGTGAGTTTTATTCATTTTTGTTTTGTGTGAAGAATTGTTGGTTGTCTAGTCAAATGTGAGCATACATATCTAGCTTCAAGTACGATGTTCAGTACTCTTTCTAAGGTGTTTGTATTCTTGCAAGCTAGAATAGTCTTCATGAGTTCGGGGATTTTAAATTTAAAAATATTTAGAACTGTGCGGGAATTATTTTGAGCTACAGCATTTGCAGCTGCTACGTCTTGTCCGAGGACGAATCAAGTTTTATTCTTGAGGCGTCTAAGTTTTCCTTTTATCACGTCAAAAAAGTCGAAACTTGTTGCTTCAAATGTAACTGCTCTTAGTGACTCGAAAAGTTCATCGCAGCTTAGTCGATCATCAAAGTTATTTTGGAGTACTTGCTTGATTTCGTTCCAAGAAATGGCATGTGAATTTATTTCAATGATCTCCCTTGCTTTGCCTTTTAACTTCCTTTTAATTATGTCGGAAAACAAGTTTTGTGAAAATTCATCATATGTCTGTAGCATTGGGTGTACCCTACCTACATACATATGTATTATGTTTAAAAATTTGCAGTCCCTGTAGTCGCCGTTAAATTCGGGTAAATTCACCAAATATTTGAGGGGATCGAAACATATTTGAGCCATTTTATTTATTTAAAATTTTAATATTTTTCTTTTTTCTCTTATTTTATATTTGAACTCTCTTTTTTCCTTTTTTTCGATTTCTCTAACGAAGTCAGTTAATTCTCTATTACTTTCTATTTCTTTTAATTAGATACTATCGTAAATAAATTAGACTATTTAAACGAAGTCTTCGATGCCCAATGGATGGAGGGAGTGATGCCCAAGTTCAGTGGAATCAGATCCAATTTTAATTTCATTTGAATTCTGTTATTTTCACAGTCCAAAGTACGTTATTTGTTAATGTTTTCCACGTCTACTACAATTATTTAACTGTCAGATATTTAGTTT
Organism: Bactrocera dorsalis; assembly: GCF_023373825.1. Classification (NCBI taxonomy): domain Eukaryota; kingdom Metazoa; phylum Arthropoda; class Insecta; order Diptera; family Tephritidae; genus Bactrocera; species Bactrocera dorsalis. The sequence continues at coordinate 29,898,588 of NC_064308.1, forward strand.
TGTTCAAAATTTTTTCAATTGAAATTTTTTTCCATTTGCTTTGAAATTCGTTCGTAGTAATTGCGTTTTCATTTTATTAAACACAAAGTTACATTTGCATTTTTAATACTTCATAAATTTTTACATATTATTTTTATACATTCTTAACCACCTCACATTGTTTCAGGGTCAATTTAACAAATTTTTTTCCTCTTCACAAAGACGTTTCTTTACTTACATTCTTCTTCGAATGTTCAAACTCGACTGCTTAATTTTAGCAAGTATTATATCTATATTACTAAATACTACATATGCCTACATTGCATATTTGGTCAGTTGGTTGGTGAATGTAAAGTAATAAAATTCTAAGAAATTCAAAAGAGTTGATTATGTGAAAATCGGCATGTGCCGGAAATGCACGTTCAGGTTATTGACAAACAATTGTGCATGTGCAGGAAGTGCAATTTGTTTTTTTTTTTTTATTTTTATTTATTTACTGCGAATTATGAATTTATATTATTTTTATATTATATTAAAGGGTTTTGCCTTAACTGTTAAGCAGGAAAAGTCAACAAAACAGGAAACTGTTATCTTGTCAACTTTTATCCATGCAGTTTGCGCAAAAAAACTTCTATTCAGAGAACACTTAAATCGAAAGTCGCTTTTTGCGTAAGACACCAACTCATTCATAGGATTTCTTTTCAATACTGTCAATTTCATAAATTACATAAGTTATTTGCCACTGCCTTATTTTCCTTTGAATTTATGTATCAAAACAATCGTACTTGATGCCCTATGATATCCACCAGAGTGGTTAATCGTTGTCTTTAAATACTCTAAACTCAGTCATGTAAACTATAAAACATAAACTTCAAATTTTTCAAGTTTACTTAAGCTATTTCTAATCTCAAGTTTCAATTGATTTGAATTATTTCAATTACTTCCAAAATATTCAATTTTATGAGTAATACATTTATTCTCATATAATGTAAAGGCAGAAATGGCGATTTAATAATATTATAAGTTCTAGTAGTTTTTTCCCCATGCCGCTTTCACGCCTCTTGAACATTGAAGTGTTTTGGTTATCCTTCTCTGTTTTATGTTTGCTGATTGTGTAATGTGCTGATACGAACGTTCTGATTTCTTCCATTTGATTTGTTTTTTACAAAAAAGAACAAATTAAAATTAAGTTAATGTAATCAAATTAAAAAATGTTTCCATAAAATTTAGTTGGAGCATTTTCTTTAACTTTTTTATCTCAAAAGTCTAGAAAATATTTTCCTGAGCCCCCTTTTTTGTAAATTTAAGAAACAAAACAACATTGATTAGCCACTAGGTTATCTAATAATGAAACTAAGTTTCATTTTGTCCATTTGGTTTTAGATGAAACTCTAAGGATTAGGAGTGGACACCGCAAGAGGCATCGGTTGGAACCAAATCAAAACAAAGAGCCATTAGATACTTTTAAAATTATTTTTTTTTTTTTACTTTTAGCCAAAATAATTTCCTGGCAAAAAACAAAGCTTATTGAAATTTTTTTGTGTCTTCGACTTTAACTAACCTAAATGCACTTATTTTCGTTAAGGGACTCATAGGCATTTTTTTTACACAGACAATTTTTATGGAAAAATATTTTTTTCTGTACTATATTCTGTGTGTTAATTAGTATTATAAACAACTTAACAATTTGAATGAACAGCAAGTTCAAGTACTCAGCCGTATTTTTCATACCCTGAACAGGGTATACTAAGTGTGACACCAAGTTTGTAACTTCCAAAAAATATTATGAGTTCCGGATGTAAGTTAGTATATGGTCTCTCGAAAACTTCACGTACCTTATTCAAATGCAGAAGTTGAATGCACTGCTTCACACAAAAACGCTTAGAAATCTGTTGTCAATTATAATATACAAGTTGGTGTAATTCTCTCCACGACAGCAGGCACTGTTATTTACATTTGAAATGTAATTTGAAGTAAATTTTATAAACACAAGTTGAAAATGATAAGGTAGTAGACAATGAAATTAAAGATATACATTTTTAAAATATTTATATAGATTCGTTAAGAATGAATGAATTTGTTAACAATATGCTAAGACAGGTTATATTTAAACTTGGTTGAGTTTTTAGTGCAACAGTTGTCAAGTATAACGATTCCAATTATCTGACTTAAGTATCTACATCTACATACATATATATATAAAAGAAAGTGATGTTAGTTACTACGCTTATAACTGGAGAGCGCCTGGACCGATTTCGGTGATTACCACCAATTCGGATAGGTCTCCGCCCAAACAAGGAGAATACTTAAGAAAATTCTGGAAAATTTTCTGAAAAAAAATATGAAGAAAATAAATCTACATATCTATATAAATAAAAATGAGTCGCTAAAATGTATGTACGCTCATAACTTTCATACGACTGAACCAAATTTGAATATTCTTTTTTTATAATGTTCGCTGAGATTCAGGGATGGTTTCTGCGGAGAAAAAAAATCGAATAATTGCTGGAAAACCCCTAAAAACAGCCCTTTTATTTTTCTCATACAAACGAATGAATGTTTGTTCGTTAGAACCGCTAAGAGAACGGCTGAACCAATATTGATGAAATTTTAAGAGGTTGTTCGCCGTGGATCGGGAAAGGTTTAGAAATAAAGAACCTGTATGTCTTTCATGAGGAAAAGTCGGAAAATTGAACAATTCCAAAAAGTTAATTTTTTCCATACAAATGTTTTTATTAAATTTTTTTGTATTGTTTTTCAATTATTTAAATCTTTCAAATTTGGCGTTTGCTTCAAAAATTTTTGAAAATTATTCAGTGAAAATGTTATGTGTTTTTCACACAAAGTGATTAATTACAGACAGATTGAAATTTGTAACGATGCCATGAAGAGGTCGCACTAATATCGGTCGGTGTTCTTTTTGGCATCAACATACATTAGCAGCCCAAGGCACATGAACGAGTACTCCCAGGATGCGATGACATACGTGCAGTATTATGGGTCGCGATCAATGAGAAAGCGATCGTCACGATGTCATAGCAAGACTTTTCAACAGCTTCGATGAACATTATCTTGAAGCAACGCATATATGGTGCTGTTAGATGCTAAATGTACTCTGTTGAGTGGCAAAAGAGAGGTTTGTCGCACGCACACATTCTTCTTTGGATAGTGGAAGGTGGTTACAGCAGATCAAATTGATGAAATCATTCAATAATGTGGCAATTCCTGATGCAAAGAAAGATCCAGTATTATACGAAGTGATAAAAACCAATAAGGTTCATGGACCTTGCGGACACCACAACCCCACTTCGGTTTGAATGTCTGTCAATAAATGCACGAAACAGTATCCACGTACTTTTCTTTCGGAAACACAAACTAGAAATGATGGATATCCACTCTATCGGCGTTGCTCACCAGACGACAATGGCAGAACATTTAGCATTCAATTTAGAGGCGTGAGTATCGAAGTTGACAACACATGGATCGTACCATATTCGCCACTGTTGTCTAATTCACATTCAAAATTCATGTCAATGTTGAGTATTGCAGCCAAAGAGTGTATTTCATCCCAGAGAATACAGTATAGCCAGTGGAAACATCGCCAGCAACAAAATTAACATTGACGAGTTTTTTCTTAACTTTCGTCAGTGATGTGTTTGTGAGAACATTGCTCTATTCGAAAATACCTTGATATTGTACATGGAATGCATCGTCGAATAGTTACGCAGAAAGCAAGGCCAACCAGTAGATTGACATCCAGGTGTCTTATCAACTAATTCCTTAAGACGAATTTACACAATCCACCCGAAAAACGACGATTGTTTCTACCTTCAGTTGCTATTGATTAATGTACGCGGTTCAACTTTATTTGAGTCATTGCTTACTGTGAATGGTATATGGGAATATGTGCAAGTTTTGGAGAAGTAAGCCAGCAATTACAAATGCTGGAACACGCTAATCACTGGAATGAAAATGAAGTTCGCATACTTTTCGATATAAACCTCGACATTGTCAAAGACATTTTACATCGTCTACGCTAAAAATTGGAAATGGTTCAATTTCGGTTGATACTTCCGGTGGTTCGATATCAATTCCATCTTCCCTTTATCAATTCACGAAGGATGAACTCATCACAAATGTTCGGACATTGGCCAAATTATCATAACTACGATTCCTTAAGTGCACGCACAATGATAGCTGCCAAAAATACCGATGTTGTTGACTTCAACTGGAAGATTCAAAGCCAAGTTCCGGGAGACTTGCGCTCATACAAATCGATCGATCGTCTTGACTATGAAGACGACGCTGTGAATTATCCAGTGGTATTCCTAAATTCTTTGGACAGGCTTGGTATGCCACCGCATCATTTGCGTCCCAAAGTAGGACCTATCGTTATTATGTTTCCCAATCTTCATGCGCCGAAACTGTGTAATGGAACCCGACTGATTGTGACGCACCTATCGAGTACAAAGGGACAGAATGCTTGATCCTACGATTTTCTTTGAGTTCTAACGATTTGCCATTTCAGTTCAAACGTATTCCATTTCCAGTAAAAATTGAATTTGAGATGACAGTCAACAGGACCTAAAGATAGTCGCATAGTGTGAGGCATAAATTTGGAAATGCTATGTTTTTCACATGGCCGTAGCGTGCTCACGAGTTGGAAAACCATCTTTTCTGTACACCGGAACAGAAACCGAAAAATGTTTTTTATAAAGCTGCGTTACATTGAATAAAAAAAATTAAATGATAAATTTAACTTTCTTTTCATTTCAAACTGCATAATTTCACGCGGGACAACGGCTGCAGGGTCAGCTAGTATATTATAACGCAAAAAATTTAATTATTCGATATTGCGAAAGCTGAAATATTTTTATCTTGAATTTCGCATTCTCTTTAAAAGCGTATGTTTCGTTAAACCAACGGTAATTTAACTGTTTTTGGATTAAAAATAATTCAGTCAATTAAATTTTTTTTTCGTGGAAAGTATTTATGATTGGAAAATAAACTAAAGATTTGGGCCGATTTCACCAAGAGGCTTTCAGTTAAGGCCATATCCTCAAGTTCCCTATTAGTGGTACCGTTTTAAAGTCAATGGCGAAATGAAATTTCATACTAAGTTCTACAAGGACAATTTTTTTGCGAGTAATGGTTGACTAAATTAAAAAACGCTAAGACATGCTTCTTCTTAGAAAATGTGCAAACGTAATAAAAAATAATAACATTTCAGTGCAGTTTTTTGCGGTATTTTTTTGATATTTCTTCCTGAAAAAACATACAGGAGACCTTTTAAAATCAAATTGCTACTCGCAACCTATATCAAAACGAAGTTTTTTTGGATAAATAGCTTTTTAATTTTTTTTCTAAGGCACTTGCAAGAAATTGCAAGATCAAGAATTGATAAAAAAACAGCCGCGAACTGAAGAGTTTTTTTTTAATGACTACAGTTTTTTAATTTTGTTGCGTTGAATTAAATTATCTATTACTAGGATATCATTTATCGTGATAGCAATATAATGGAATAGTTAAACTGCAAATCTACATATTTTATTGATTTCGTAAATCACTTAAGGTATCGTCTTAGTGTGCAAATTTCGAGAGATAGATTTTTTTATTATTTTAAATAAAATTAAATTATTACGATCGCTACAGCGTTTCTTGTAGAAAGGGAACAGAGTGGGGAACATAGCGACTCCAATCTTCAAACGCGTTTTTGTCAGAATGGTGTTTTTCGAAACGGTTTCCACTCTCAAAGGAAGAGTTTTGAAGATGTCTAGTTCCAATTTGGAAAGAACATTTTTAAAATGATTCGCTATCACGCTATGGAAACTTTTATTGTTTTTTTTTTGAAATCCTACTATTTGCTTTTATGAAAAACTGTCGGAAAAATAGTCAAAATTCGATACGTTTTGTTCAAACTGCCGCCATTTTGTCAAATTCCAAAAAAAAAAAAACAAAAAAAAGCTTTTATAGCGTGATAGAGACTTTTCTACAGATTAATAATCTCTTCGAAATTTTTGCTTTAGCCCAAAATTGCGGCCGCAATCGTGGACATCGTAGAGGACGTGTCATTTTAACCATTTATTTAACTATTGTACGCCCAATAAATAAACATAAAAGAATCATTTTGTATTCGTCATGATCGTATTTATTTATAAAAAAATTGGACTGATTAGTTATATCCAACATTAAAAAAAAAATCGCGAAAATCCGTTATTTTTCGGAGGGTCACACTCAGACGATCTCTTAAGGAATAGTACATATCTATATAAATATATATGATGAAACAACATCTTCACAGTCTTTCACATATGTATGTACTTGCTATGGTGAATAACAGTGCAGGAGTAGAACAGAAGAGGGCGCTCCTCACCCCCTATATCTAATCATATGCTAATGTTTTGTTCAATATTCATCGAATGTAACTGCAAAATCGACTGCTAAAACCCAGATACTAAACGTAAGAAACCACAGGAATATTTGTCATCTATTATGCACTCATCTCAAATTATGATTCAAACGTTTCCTGTTCAGTTAAAACTACGTTATCACTATAATTCATATATGTATGTGTGCATATACGAGGTGTGTTCAAAAAGTATCGCGAAAGTTTTGCTGACAGTTTTCTTCAATTGCAGGGGCGTGGTGCATCATGAGTTTTTGCCACAGGGAAGAACGGTCAATTTGCGCGAAGCAATCCGCCAGAAACGCCCGGATTTGTAGAAGAACAAAAATTGGCTTTTGCACCACGATAACGCCCCTGCTCACACATCGTTGCTTGTGCGCGACTTTTTGGCCAAAAACAACACACTAATGATGCCGCAGCCACCGCATTCCCCAGATCTGGCCCCCTGTGACTTTTTCTTGTTCCCTAAACTGAAGAGGCCCATGAAAGGACGACGTTACGCTTCTCTTGACGAGATAAAGACGGCATCGAAGGAGGAGCTGAAGAAGATAAAAAAAATGATTTTTTGAAGTGCTTCGAAGATTGGAAAATCCGTTGGCACAAGTGTATAATATCTCATGGGGATTACTTTGAAGGGGACAAAATAGATATTCATGAATAAATAAATAATTTTTGAAAAAACACAAAATTCGCGATACTTTTTGAACACACCTCGTAAACAAAAACCACTCCCCACCAGTAGCTATGTGATTTTATTTCGTGTTTTTGACGTAAAAAAATGTTCAAATATTCTGACATGAATTATGAACACATGCTTTTGTTTTGAAATATATTTTTTTTGGTTATGAATTGTTTTGGCTTTTAACATAAAATGATAGAAAATAGCCAATGCCCGTCCCGAGGTTCCAAGCTACCTCATCACCAATTTTCAGTCAAATCGTTTCAGCCGTTTTTGAGTTATAAATATAGACATAAATTGCGAACTCGCCGTTAGTACCGTCTCCAGGACTAAAGAAATACCCGTGCAAATTTTTATATATGTATAAGATTATACCGAAAGTATTATTTTATTTATTTAAAGAAATGGTTTTGTTATAGGTACGAAGCTCATTCGATTTAAATAATTTTTCGATTTAATGCGTTAGGTGCCCAACACAAGATTTTTATATTGAACGATCACTGCATTATACATGGAAAGGTTAAAGGACTATTCAATAGTTATAAGTGAAAAGATGCTATGTTATTAAACTATATGATATGCACTTTATATGCGTTGCATCGTTTGAAGTTATACTTCTTAAACGAGTTCGGAAAAAGTTGCGTTAAATGCAAGTTGCGCAACCTTGCTCAATATGAATCTAACGCAACCTTGTCTGCGGAGACCAGTGGTCGGCATTTCATAGCAAAATTTTGCAAACTAACTTCACACGTACGCTTACGCTCTATCGTTCAGTCGTTGTCGAGCCGTTTATTAATTATTTATATTAGATGCTTAATTTTAATTCCAATTTCTCACTGGGCTACTGTTTTTTCGTGCTCACCAACACAGTGACAGATCCTCTCATGCCGACCACTGGCGGAGACGTTCGAGTAGCAAGGGAAGCGATGACAATCGGCGATCGTTTCTTTCGGCACAGCTCGGCTTTTCTACCAAAGACACAATGTTTCCATGCTTATGCTGTTGTTTTTTTTATAGAACAATGTTTAAATTTTTGGTTGGTGACATATTCACATGTGTACGCAAATGTATGTTTGTATGCTTGTGCATTATTGAAGTTATACTTCTTTTTCTTTCGTTTGTCTTTCATTTCTGCGAATTCTCAACTATTTTGTGTAACTTTTGGTTGAAATACTTATTTTTCTTTCGTTTGTCTTTCATTTCTGCAAATTCTCATGGTGACATATTCATATGTGTACGCATATGTATGTATGTTTGTATGCTTGTGCATTATTTGTTTGGCAATGTATGCAAATATATGTACATATAAGTATATATGAATGTATGAACATGCAAGTCAATGCGCGCACATGTAATAAGTATATTGATAAGTGATGAAAATATGATTTCAATTTCTGAACGCGCACATGCGTATACATACACTCATATGAGTATGTGCAGATACACAAGATAGGATAGAAGATGTATGCCTTTTAACATCGTATACTATGCAAATAAATATTTTTCTTACTAATAGAAATAAAATTTATCATAGCAATAAACATACATACATACAGAATATACATATACATAATATTGCTGTGATAAATTTAATTTCTATTAGTAAGAAAAATATTTATTTGTATAGTATACGATGTTAAAAGCAAAAAATTAAAAATTTATTCTGTCGAGATTCGAACCTGTGTTAGCATCTTGACTTTCCCAAGCGCTTACCACCAACACCTCCATTGACACTTAGGTTGCCTTGACTTAAGTATGGTTTGGTTATGCATGTAAGAAACATACGATGGTTCTAATAATTTTGTTTAAGTATAGAAATATGCTTTTGTAGAACATTTGCTTTCGCAAACATACAGTCAAATGTGCAAACGACATAATATATGTATGTATGATTGTTTCGCATTTTGCTTCTGAATATCACTAAGAAGTATAACTTCTTCCGCGCGTAGGGACTCCACGCACCTTTTTTTACTTTAACTAAATGAAATAAAGATTCTTATGAAAAAAATTAGTGCTTTTTAATCAAAAAGCGTCCCTTTTGTTCTTTTTAAGCTATTAACTTTGGTTATAAACACTTTATCTACAGGCGTTTACAACAAGTACAGGTGTGGGTTGAAAACGTAGGACAAAAAAAATCGAGCTCGTAGATGGGAGTAATCGGACCACCGCCACGCCCACAAACTGCCATTAATCTAAAACATAAAAAGTGCCATAACTAGGCACTAACTTAGGATTTAAAGTTGAAACCGGGGATCGTAGTAGTAAGGGGCGCCAGTGGGCAAAATTGTTTGAAAAAGTGGGTATGGTCCCACCCTCTAAGAAATTTAAAGTATATACATATCTTCTAAACAACTTAAACTACAACAACCAATATATCTGCTACAATATTAGTTTTATTAGTATAATTGCGTCCGAGGCTGTTGGTGGATTTTCATTGGGGGTGTTTTTTTACGTGGCGGGTCCCAAACCCAGCGCACAACCCTAAGTAGGGGATATTTCGCCTTTTTACTTTAGCTCGCCTTCAAACGGATGTTCTTAGGCTACCCAGAGGATACTTGGTCAAAGACCGGAAGTCGTGAGCTGCTTGAGTCATATGTAAAAGAATCGTTTCTGGCCACTCCCAAGTGAATGGCGATCAGAGAACTTTCCTCACTTGCGTGAACTTCTACACATGACTCCATCCTCAACACTAGTTTACCTTAAAAATAAATATCGAAACAGACTGGAAGTGGAACCCGATCTCAGAATAAAACTTTCAGCAATTTCAGCAAACTTGAACTCTATAATTAAAAATAAACAACAGTTACACTAAAAAGTGAATACAAAGATACCAAAATATTACAATATAATTTAATATTAATAAAACATTATGTTCTCTTACTATTATTAAACGTGTATTATTTAATCTCATATAACCGTCTTGAGTTTAATATTATTAAGTGGGTCACGAAATTACAGTGTGAAAATTACCGGGTCATGGCAAAACTAAGTTTGGGAAGCACTGGTCTAGGGCATTAAATGTACTGTCGTTATTATGAGATATCTGGCGTTTGAGTAAACTTGTTTGAGTACTCCTTCCATGTATGCGTGAAAGTTTTTTTTGTGCTGATTTTTTAGGAACTAGTATTTGGATTATCTGCCTATGGAGCTTAAAATGGCCATACATGACACACATGTGCGTTCGATCGGTATGTGTGCGCATGCGGTTTATTCGTGTATGGGCTTGTGCGCATACCGATCCATGTTCGCGAAAACCTCATTTCTCTCGTGTCGCCGAACACAAGATCGCGGACGAACAATGGCAAGTGTTAAGGGGGGAGACTACTTTAGAGGCTTCAAAAAGGAAAGAAATATTTGATTCAATTTCTAGATTTTATAGTTATATATTTGAACATCTTCCACAAATTTTTTGGATACGGAATCTTTGATATTCTGCCTTTGGGAAGCAATTGCCCGATGCATCTCGCATTTGCATTTGTCAGACGGCGGGCAGGATACCGGTCGCAATTTCTATCGGAAACAAAAAACTCAAAGAGATTCATAATTTTTTATTAATTTATCTTCTAGTTAAACTAAGAAAATTCCAAAAAGTGTAAAATCTTGCGAATATTTTTAAAATTAAAAAAAGTGGTTTATGACCAAAAAAATTTTTCTTTACGCTGTTTAAAAATATGTTCAAACTTGACTTTTCTTAGTTTCTTTTGTTTAAATTAAAAATAATTGTATGCCAAAGATAATAAACTTTCCCCCAATTCCATACAACGTTTTGTTTTTTTCTATCCTTTTCGTATCTGAATTAATTGGTATTTTAAAAAATGAATTGGCAATTTGGCAAACGAAAAGTGATAAATATAATAATAAAATTGAGAAAAATAAAAGTTGGAATAACTTATTAACAAAATACAAAGAAATATGTAGATAAAAGTGCTACATTAGAAATAAATTCCAAGAAATGTTCCGCTTGCCTGTCGCACATGTTCACTGTGCGAAGAACGAACCCAAAATGGATTTGTGTGTCGTGTGTTGGCGAAACGAATTCACACAGATCGAACGCACATGTGTGTCATGTATGGCCCCTTTTAGATACGACGTACATACATATATACAATACATGGTTTTATAGCGGGATTCTGTAACCAGTCTCTAGTCTCTATTTGAGACATTTTGAGGCAAAGTCTCAATTTGAGATTAGTTACTATTCACTAAACAGTCTCTAGCGTTATTCTCAAAATATTGAGACCTGGTAGTTAGCCGGTCACAAAACAAAAAAGAGCTCTTGTCTGCCATTTTGAATATACTGAATAGAGATCATCATAGATATTAATCGATTGTCGTATTTTTATATTTTGTAAGCAACTCAAACACGAAAAAGTTAAAAATAAATAAATTTTACATAAATTTCGTAAATATTATGAAATAAAGTCAACATACATATATATATTTTCATTTTTATTGATAACTATGTTTTTTGACGATGTTATAGAAAATTTAATATTTGTTATCGACCTATTTATTTCCATTCAAGCGTAAAAACATCTCTGAATGATGAAATGTAATAGATTTTGTGACTGTCACTTACAGAATAGCAAAATCGTCTCAAGTCTCAAAAATTGTCTCTAACTTAAAATCTCAAATTTAGAGACTTGAGACTGTCTCACGTTAAAGAATCGCACGGTTACTATGGGTTTTTTTTTTTTTTTTTTTTTTTTTTTTTTTTTTTTTTTTTTTTTATAGTAGGAGGAAGCATCGAAAGCCGAAGTGCGGGACTTTAATCCGCTAAACCTAACCTACTCCCACCTTATGTCTCTCCCACGCACTGACAAAGTATTACTGTCAAATTTTCCACCGTGATACTACCTCCAAGGGTGGTTTTTAGCTTTTCCCTTATGCTTGAAAACCGAGGGCAATAAAAGAACACGTGTTCAGAGTCTTCTCTACACTCTGAACACGTCGGACAGTATGGACTAAAGTCATGACTATATTTGAAAAGGTAGCTTCTGAAGCAACCATGCCCACTGAGTATTTGGGTAAGATGGAAATCCAGATCCCCATGTTGTCTACCTATCCACGAGTGTATGTCCGAAATCAGTCGATAGGTCCACCGTCCTTTGCATGAAGTTTTCCACCGTTGCTGCCACATTGCAATGCTTTTATTTCTCTCTTCTCTTTTTGCTATGGTAGACGTCTCTGATAGATTATATATTCGCGCGAATTCGTCTCCCTGGATGTCAATCGGTGCCATACTGGCTAATACCTCGGCGGCGTCATTTGAAATAGTTCGGAAGGCACTTATGACTCGTATTGCTGAAAGCCTATGCACTGTGTTAATTGGTCTACTATATGATTTTGTTTCTAGCGCCTGTATCCATATTGGAGCCGCATACAGGATCACTGAACTTATTGCCTTAGCTATTAAACATCGTCGGCTGGAACGAACACAGCCTTTATTAGCCATCATTCTAGATAACGCATTATATATTTTATTCGCTTTACGTGTCGCATTCTCCAAGTGTTCTTTGAACTTGAGCCTTGAGTCCACTATTACCCCAAGATACTTCAGCTGCGGCTGTGAAGTAATCTCACATTCTCCTATGGTTAACGATATGTTCTCTTCAATTTTCCTAGAGCTTATGAGCAATACTTCTGTTTTCTGCTCAGCCAGCTCTAGACTCATGGTAGTAAACCATCGGCGCAAGCCATTTATGCTATCATTGCATTTGACCCGGAGGTCATCCAGATGTTTGGCTACAGCTACCACTATGAGGTCATCCGCATATGCGATTGTTTTCACATTTTTTGGTTGCGGTATTCTTAACACCCCGTCGTACATCAGGTTCCATAGCAGCGGGCCTAAAACCGAGCCTTGCGGTACTCCACTGGAGATAGTGTAGCTCTGAGTGCCCTCGTCCGTCTCGAATAGCAATCTCCTATTTTGAAAGTAACTCATTATAATATTTATCAGATAAGGAGGAGCTTGTATATCGTGCAGAGCTGTTATTATATTTGCCCATTTTGCGGAGTTGAACGCATTCATGGAGTCATGTGTAGAAGTTCACGCAAGTGAGGAAAGTTCTCTGATTGCCATTCACTTGGGAGTGGGCCAGAAAACGATTCTTTTACATGTGACTCAAGCAGCTCACGACTTCCGGTCTTTGACCAAGTATCCTCTGGGTAGCCTAAGAACATCCGTTTGAAGGCGAGCTAACGTGAGAAGGCGAAGCATCCCCTGCATAGGGTTGTGCGCTGGGTTTTGGGAGCCGCCATGTAAAAAACACCCCCAGTGAATAGTCATAAACCAGCCTCGGATGAGAGGACCCCCCTTTTGATGACGACCATGGCAAACGAAATAAGGACTACGAATTGAGGGCATGCACCTGGAATGTCCGGTCCCTTAATTGGGAAGGTGCCGCTGCCCAGCTGGTTGATGTCCTCGTGAAAACAAAGGCTGACATCACCGCCGTCCAAGAAATGCGATGGACGGGACAAGGACAGAGACGAGTAGGTCCTTGTGACATTTACTACAGTGGCCATATAAAGGAGCGCAGGTTTGGTGTGGGATTCGTGGTGGGAGAGAGACTCCGTCGCCGAGTACTATCATTCACTGCGGTGAATGAACGTCTAGCCACAATCCGCATCAAAGCGAGGTTCTTCAACATATCGCTGATTTGCGCCCACGCCCCGACGGAAGAGAGAAGGACGATGTGACCAAGGATGCCTTTTATGAGTGCTTGGAGCGCACTTATATGAGATGCCCCCGTCACGATGTAAAAATCGTGCTTGGCGACTTCAACGCCAGGGTGGGCCAAAGAAGGTATCTTTGGTACTACGGTCGGTAAAATTCAGCCTCCACGACGAAACTTCCCCAAATGGGTTGAGTCTGATCGACTTCGCCGGGGCCCGAAATATGGTTATCTGTAGTACTAGATTCCAGCATAAGAAGATCCATCAAGCTACCTGGCTGTCTCCGGATCGAAAAACTACCAACCAGATCGATCATGTTGTGATAGACGGAAGACACGTCTCCAGTGTTTTAGATGTGCGTGCGCTCCGAGCGTCCTAACATCGACTCGGACCACTATATTGTTGCAGCCAAGATACGCACCCGCCACTGAGCAGCAAAAAACGCAAGTCAACAGACATAAGGAAGGTTCGACGTCGAGAAGCTGCAATCACAACAGACAGCCGAACGATTCTCTACTCGACTTGCACCCCTGATCTCTGACAGCTCTAGTCAAGAGCTCGGTATAAAGGAACTGTGGACGGCATTTTAATCTCATTACGTACAGCTGCCACCGAAACCATAGGTTTTCGGAAATACCAAAAGAACAGCTGGCACGATGAGGAGTGCCGTGTCGCAGCGGAGAGAAAAAACAGACTGCCTACCTCGCAACGTTACGATCGACCACAACACGTGCGGGATGGGATAGATACCGAGAGTTGAAGAGGGAAGCGAGACGCATTTGCAGACAGAAGAAGAAAGAGGCCGAAATGCGTGAGTACGAGCAGCTCGATAAGCTGGCCGACAGGGGTAATGCTCGAAAATTCTACGAAAAGATGCGGCGACTTACAGAAGGTTTCAAGACCGGAGCATACTCCTGTAGAACCCCCCAAGGTGATCTAGTTACCGATGCCCAGAGCATACTTAAATTATGGAGGGAACACTTCTCCAACCTGCTGAATGGCAGTGATAGCACAACACCGGGAGAAGGCGAAACCCGATTTCCCCAATCGATGACGATGGAGCAGACGTTCCATTGCCCGACCATGAAGAAGTTCGAATAGCAATTGCCCGCCTGAAAAACAACAAAGCGGCAGGGGCCGATGGATTGCCGGCCGAGCTATTCAAACACGGCGGCGAAGAACTGATAAGGAGCATGCATCAACTTCTTTGTAAAATATGGTCGGACGAAAGCATGCCCAACGATTGGAATCTAAGTGTGCTCTGCCCAATCCATAAAAAAGGAGACCCCACAATCTGCGCCAACTACCGTGGGATAAGCCTCCTCAACATCGAATATAAGTTACTGTCGAGCGTATTGTGTGAAAGATTAAAGCCCACCGTCAACAAACTGATTGGACCTTATCAGTGTGGCTTCAGACCTGGTAAATCAACAACCGACCAGATATTCACCATGCGCCAAATCTTGGAAAAGACCCGTGAAAGGAGAATCGACACTCACCACCTATTCGTCGATTTCAAAGCTGCTTTCGACAGCACGAAAAGGAGCTGCCTTTATGCCGCAATGTCTGAATTTGGTATCCCCGCAAAACTAATACGGCTGTGTAAACTGACATTGAGCGGGACCAAAAGCTCCGTCAGGATCGGGAAGGACCTCTCCGAGCCGTTCGATACCAAACGAGGTTTCAGACAAGGAGATTCCCTATCTTGCGACTTTTTTCAACCTGCTTCTGGAGAAAATAGTTCGAGCTGCAGAACTCAACAGAGAAGGTACCATCTTCTATAAGAGTGTACAACTGCTGGCGTATGCCGATGATATTGATATCATAGGCCTCAACACCCGCGCCGTTAGTTCTGCTTTCTCCAGACTGGACAAGGAAGCAAAAGAAATGGGTCTGGCAGTGAACGAGGGCAAGACGAAATATCTCCTGTCATCAAACAAACAGTCGTCGCACTCGCGACTTGGCACTCACGTCACTGTTGACACTCATAACTTTGAAGTTGTAGATAATTTCGTCTATCTTGGAACCAGCGTAAACACCACCAACAACGTCAGCATAGAAATCCAACGCAGGATAACTCTTGCCAATAGGTGCTACTTCGGACTAAGTAGGCAATTGAGAAGCAAAGTCCTCTCTCGACAAAACAAAAACCAAACTCTATAAGTCACTCATAATTCCCGTCCTGCTATATGGTGCAGAGGCTTGGACTATGTCAACAACAGATGAGTCGACGTTGCGAGTTTTCGAGAGAAAAGTTCTGCGAAAGATTTATGGTCCTTTGCGCGTTGGCCACGGCGAATATCGCATTCGATGGAACGATGAGCTGTACGAGATATACGACGACATTGACATAGTTCAGCGAATTAAAAGACAGCGGCTACGCTGGCTAGGTCATGTTGGTCCGGATGGACGAAAAACACTCCAGCTCTGAAAGTATTCGACGCAGTACCCGCCGCCGCGGAAGCAGAGGAAGAGGAAGACCTCCACTCCGGTGGAAGGACCAAGTGGAGAAGGACCTGGCCTCGCTTGGAATATCCAATTGGCGGCCACGTAGCGAAAAGAAGAAACGACTGGCGCGCTGTTGTTGACTCGGCTATAATCGCATAAGCGGTGGTCTACGCCAATTAAGAAGAAGAAGAAGAAGAACGCATTCTTCACATCCAGGGTTATTAGCGCGCAGTATTTTTTTGTGCCACCTTTCCATCTTTTTCCACTTATTGCACATTTCGCAGTATCAACTACGTCAATAGTGGACCTCTTTTTAATAAAGCCGTATTGTCTCTCTGATAATCCGTTACTATGGGATATGTCCATCTGTATGTATTCTCTTACTTCTATTGGGGTTGGGGTTATTCCTATAGTCTGTTTGACGATTTCAATTTGCTCAAATAAAAAGTTACGTTAATTCGCTGATTTTGGTCAAGAATTAAGGCCTAATTATAATGAGCATAAGCTACTTAGCTTAAGTTACTTAGCTTAAGCCAGCGTAAGCTGCTGTGCGAATACACACAAATTGTATGTTGAATTTATAATGTACTGTACATCAAGTTTCGTTAATTTTTTTCAAACGTCATTTGCTTAACCTTCCTCGGTTCTTCGGGTCATATTGACCCGAATCTAAAGTTTAATTTATAATAAAAGTAGTAATATCTAACAGATTTCTTAACGGCAATTATTAATTTCTTCGTGACAATTTTTAATTATGCATTTATTGTAAATTAGTATTGTGAATTTATGGTGATGTCTGCTAAATTAAGGAAATACACATTTTTTGCTCTTAGGATCCTCGGGTCATTTTGACTCGAGTATGAAAAAATCCTCGGGTCAGAAATACCCGTCTTTGGTGAAGTATAATGCTTTGATTCAAACATACAGCTTCTAAGAACATATTTATTATTGTTGAATATCAATTATACCCAAGTCACTAAGCGATTCATTGTTGATGGTAATCTTAGAAATATTGTTTCTAAGTGGATAGAATCATACGAGGGCTGTCCGATAAATAACCGACCTCAACGTGAAGCTAGCGCCACATCTGGAAAAAAAGTTTCTACTTCAAATTGTGCATATTATATATAATAGCTACTCGCCAAAATTTCAGAAATTTATCTTGCGCAATTATCTGTTGACAGTCGTTTTTGTGAGTCTATTTCGTTGATTTCCCCAAAATGGAAAAAATTGAATATCCAGCTGTAATTAAATTTTTATTTTTGAAAGGTAATACGCCTTCACAAATCAAAGATGAGTTGGACTCTGTGTATGGTGACTCTGCACCATCGTATACCACCGTAAAATTTTGGGCAGCTGAATTTAAACGTGGTCGCAGGAGCTTGGAAGATGATGAACGTCCTGGGCATCCAAAAACTGTAACCACTAACGATAACATCGCTAAAGTTCATCAATTGGTACTAGACGACCGCCGGATTAAAGATAGGGAAATAGCTGAGATTATGAAGATGTCAAAAGAAACTGTTTGTCACATATTAAACCAAGATTTGGGCATGAGAAAGCTGTCCGCGCGTTGGGTGCCGCGTTTGCTTACGCTAGACCACAAACGTGCGCGCATGAATATTTCCAGCGCTCTGTTTGGCTCAGTTTAGAGGCAATAAGACCGAGTTTTGGCGCCGATTGATAACTGTAGACGAAACTTGGATTCATCATTATACGCCCGAAACAAAAAACCAATCTAAACAGTGGATTGAAAAACGGGAACCAGCCCCAAAAAACCTAAAGCTGTGTATTCGGCTGGGAAAGTGATGGCGAGTGTTTTTTGGGACAGCCATGGAATTATTTTTATCGACTATCTTGAAAAAGGAAAAACTATAACAGGAGCATACTACGCATCATTATTGGACAAGCTAAAGGAAGAAATTTCGAAAAATCGGCTACATTTGCAAAAAAAGAAAGTCTTATTCCACCAAGACAACGCACCATCTCACACCTCAACAGTCGCCATGGTGAAAATCCACGAATTGCGGTTCGAACTGCTTGACCATCCACCTTATTCACCGGATCTAGCACCAAGCGACTTTTTTTAGTTTCCTCAACTTAAAACTGCGCTCGGCGGCCAGAGATTTTCGTCAAATGAGGAGGCAATCTCTTTCGTGAACTCGTATTTTGCAGACAAAGACGCCAAGTACTATTTGGAAGGGTTGCAGAGATGGGAGCATCGCTGGGAGAAGTGTGTGGAGTTACAAGGAGACTATGTAGAAAAAAAAAAAATTTGAAAAAGTCGCGTGCATCATGGTTAGGTCGGTTATTTATCGGACAGGCCTCGTATTGCTTTCGTCGCAACAAGCGTTGACAGTTTTTTGTTTCATTAGTATTTGTACTCGTCGCGTTCGGTTTTTTTTTTCAGTGGCTCACAAATTGAGTGATTCCATGATTTCTCAATTTATAAACTACGATATAAGTTCTGAAGATGAAATAATAAGTGAAACAGAGAATAATTCCGGTGGAAATCCTACGGACAATATTCACCCTAATTGGAACATTGGAAGTAGTAGTGACGAATCTAGTAGCAATGAAGTACCTCTTTCAAGATATATGACCAATAATAGTGTTAGTGAAAATGAAATCCGATCAAAAAATGGTGAATTTGTGTGGTCGAAAATCTCATTAGAAGGAAGAGGTCGTTTGGGCAGCGCAAACCTAATAAAACTTACACCAGGAATTACCAGATATGCTTCTAATCGCATCAATACATTTAGAAGCGCTTTTGATTTATTTATAAACAAACGCATAAAATCTATAGTTTTGAAACAAACAAACATGGAAGAATCTTCACGGTTTGGAAATGAATGGGATTCGATGGATGAAATAGAGTTAGATGCATATCTAGGTCTTCCTATATTTGCTGGCGTTTTCAAGTCTAACTATGAAAGCCTCGACAGCTTGTGGTCTGAAGTTTATGGACGACCTATATTTCGAGCAACAATGTCCCTAAAACGGTTCAAAAAAATTACCGCCATTTTGCGTTTTGATAAACGTTCGGATCGAGAAGCAAGGAGGCAGAGTGATAAATTACCAGATATAAGAGATGTATGGGATGAATGGGCGACACTATTGCCTATGTACTATAATCCGAATACAAATATCACAATTGATGAACAGTTACTTTCATTCAGAGGTCGGTGTCCTTTTCGTCAACATATGCCAAGTAAACCGAATAAATACGGCATAAAATTTTGGATTTTGTGTGACAGTGAAACAGGATATGTTCGTTCAATTCAATGCTGTACCGGAAAACTTCAAGGAAATGCTCCGGAAAAAAATCAAGGAATGTGTGCTGTTTTAGATCTGACAGAGGGCTTACAAGCCTACAATCTGACATGTGATAATTTTTTTACATCATATGAATTAGCCGAAACACTTTTAGACCGTAAGCTTACCGTTCTTGGAACTTTACGGAAAAATAAACCACAGATACCATTGAATCTTTTGGATACGAAGAAACCAGTGTTTTCATCCACATTTGCATTCAATTCAAAAATGGTTCTTGTCTCATATATTCCGAAAAAGAACAAAAACGTAATTTTACTCAGTACAAACCACAATAAGATTGAAATACATGATTCAGAGCAGAAAAAACCTAAAACGATCATGGACTATAACGCAACTAAGGGAGCTGTTGATTTTCTAGACAAAATGGTTTCGGCCTATAGTTGCAAACGTATGACAAGAAGGTGGCCTGTAGCCATATTTCATAATATGATTGATATCTCATGTTTCAATGCTTACGTATTATATTGTGATACCAATCCTGATTGGAAACAAAAGAGTAAAATACAAAGACGTCTGTTTTTAGAAAAACTGGGCATGGAATTGGTCAATGATCACATTGATCGTAGGAAAACGTTTCCTCGGACAAATGCATCGCTGGAATTAGTACAACGAATGAAGACAGGTGTTACTGAGACAACAGCTACTTCCAGTGCACAGAATTGTAATAAAAGAAAAAGGCGTCGCAGACATGGAGCAAAATAAAAAGCCGCCAATAAAATTTGTACAATTTATGGACCCGATACAGTTTCCATTTCCACCGCACAACGATGGTTTCAACGTTTTCGTTCTGGTGTAGAGGTGGTCGAAGTGCGCCACGCTCCGGGAGGCCTGTCGTCGAAAATTGCGATAAAATCGCTGAATTGGTCGAAAGAGACCGGCATAGTAGTCATCAAACCGTTATAAAAAATTTGAAGAAGCTTGGAGTCACTAAGAAGCTCGATGTATGGGTGCCACACGAATTGATTCAATAAAAATACCGCAAGACTTTTTTGACAACCCATATAACATAAATAATTCGATCTGTATTTAATTTATAAAAATAACACTGAGTTTTTTTTAAATCGGGTTAATATGACCCGAAGACCTTAAGTTTGCATAGTATTTGAGGAACCGAGGACGGTTAAGGAAAATGCGAAACTGGTCGCATTTTCCGTACGAAATCAGCTGTTTTTGCTTTTGTCAACTGATACATCGAATGAAATTTGAAAATTAGGGGTGAAGAATGTTTCGTCAACAGATGAAATCGTTTTAAATTTGAAGGTGGAGAACGAAGAATGTTTTATCCAGAATTTAATAGAAAATATTGAAAAAAAGAAATGTTTGCACGACAAACGAGATGCCTTTTATGTATTTCAATCACACAAACTAAGAAAAGGCATGGAAAGCAATCGCAGAAATATGCGGTAAAAGTGGTATGTACATTTTAACACTGTTATAGAAATATATATTCTTGTATCCTTTTTTTTGTGTTTGCTTCAATTAAAAGATCAAGAATGCCAACACAGATGGAAACTACTCCGGGAGCGCTTCTGCTAGGAGAAAAAAGGGTTAGAAGCTCCAACAGATAACGGAATGAGCTGTTTGGATGAATAGCGTTTTTTAAAACCTATGATGTTTTTGAAAGACTCCGTCACACCGCGTCGGTGGGTACTTTGTATAAATTTTAATGTTTTTAAATATAATTTTTTCATTATGCACCACTCGTGATAATCCAGAAGCAAATACAGACTCAGTCTAGGAGTCATCAACGAGTGGAGATAATTTTAATGAAATTTCATAGCCACCTCCAAAGAAAAATAAAAGTCTCTACCAAAATTTTGGCGCAACCATGAAGAATTTAGAAAAGCAGATGGCGGCGTCGGCTAAAAGATGCAAAACTGAAGAGGCCTTTATGACGACGGTTTTGTGTCTGATAAAAGATATGCCAGTGTCGGTTAAAGACGATTTTCAAGAGAAAATGAGATTGGAGTTATATCGCTTACGTTGAGAAAATAGGAAGTTACGAAATTGAAAACGACAAGAATGCAACCTAATTTCCTTATTTTATTTCTTTATTTTTAAAAATGCTTGGAGCATTGATTTTTTTAGTTGTAGTTTTAGTATACTTTATATTTCCATAAAACTGAAGTAAAGTTTATGGTTTAACAAAGATGCATAAAATGCATAAAATTACTGTACCTGAACTTTTTTAAGTAATTATACATGAATTATTTTACTTTTAATTTTTCATTAATTAAACTTCATTTAGTTTTATTAAAAAATAAATAAACAAGTTCGAAATGATGTTAGATATGTGAATATAGACTATGTTTTAAAAAGTGTTAAAACAACTGCATAAGTTATTTCCAATTTCCAAAGAACTTCTTCCACCGTAATGCTGCAAATTGGAAGATTGCATAATCGATGGAATATTACTTTTAACTTCTCTACGCCATAAACCGTCAGGAAAGTCCCATTAGAGTCCTCCCATTCAGAACACTTGCCTGTAATATACGAAGATTATAAAATTATGTAAGGCAATGCACGCCAAAACGATTTTTTCTACATTTTCCGGAAATAAATGTAATGTTGTTGGTAAAACTCGCCAACGCGCTACTAGTATTCCAAAAGAGTTTTCAATTGTGCGACGAGCTCTTGATAACCTTTTATTAAAAACCTCTTTTTATTTGATAGCATTCCCCCGGGGTATGAACGCATTAAATTTATCCCAAAAGGAAAAGTCAGCATCACCAACGAAGAAGTGTGGAGTTTTCAGTTGCGTATTTGGTAAGTTTTTCGGTGGAGGGATGGAAAGTTTGTGATTTAGCAACCTCTTTCCCAATCGACTCACGACACACAATAGAAAAAAAATTTTGTAGCAGAAAATTTGACTACCGCTTTTAGGTGGGCATCGAATAGAGATATGCCTCCCATCAATAGATACAACACAGTTGGGCATATTCTACAGCTACCAGAAATCTTTAACAATTTGCTTGAAGTCTTCTTATTAGGCTCAGGTACATAAACAGCGCCTAACTTCGCCCAAAGGACATCAGGGGGGTTACTCTGTAAGGCGTTTCGCAAGTGAAAAAGCTCGTAAATGAAAAAAAGCAACTCTGTAAGGCGACAAGCGCATTGGAAATTTCGTTTTGCGCACTTATTTTTACCCCTTCGCAATGGCAGCACTCTGTATTGCGTAAACGACTGTCAAATCTGTGCGTTTAACGTATTTTTGATTCGATATCAAACTGGCAAACGCAACGGACAAAAAATGTAAGTTTATAAGGCATATTTGTAGTTTTAATTAAAAAATAAATTATTTAACAGGGAAAAATAAACAGACAAACCCAACACAGTTCGAAATTTTAATCAATTTTATGAATACACATTCGGAACTTTCCAAAGGACAACTTAAAACTGTGGACGCGAAAAATGCAGCAAATAATTTGTGGAAAGAGTTGGTATGTGACCTTAATGCTGCGGGGCCACCATCGCGCGATGTTTTAAAATGGAAAAAGGTAAAAAAGATTAAATATAAATGATTTTTTAAAGCACATATTACTTAATTATTTAAAGGTTTGGTCGGATTATAAAACCCATTTAAAAGCAAAAATGCGGCGGAACAAAGTAAGTATTTCTGGAACTGGTGGTGGTCCTCCAAGTCATTGCTCCTTAACACCGTTGGAGGAGCAGGTTAGTGAACTTCTGGCAATGGAAATATCCGTCAGTGGAATAAGCGGCACCTCAGAATTTGGTGCAGCACAATTAACACAACCAAGTGGGTCAGACATCACAACCGACGAATTCCGACAGAATGAACCAACGCCAGTGGATGAAATGCCACATTGTTCACGACAAAGAGTCGCTCCGCAAAAGAAAGATAGCCTTTTAAATAAGCAGGTGGATAACCAAATCGCTTATCACAAAGGCTCATTAAAAGTGTTATCTGAAATTAATGAAAATCTGAAGATAATTTCAAAATGTATGAAAAAAAAACATAAAATGGCTAAAAGAAAATATAAATTGGCTGTTGAAAAATTCGAACACAAAAAAAGGATTGATTTGGACAAAACAAAACTAAAATATGCAACACTAGAACTAAAAAAGCAAATGCTTGAAATTGAACGGTGCGGCCAATAAAAATATTGTATTTTAGTTATTGATATTGAAGTCTGTTACTTTTTTGTAATACTTACTGATAATTACTTATTTATTATATTAATAGTTTAAATGAATTGTTTTGATTTAAAAACGTATTTTGTGTTGATGTGATAGTTTTTACTTTTTATTACATACAAGTATGTAATACTTACATATATAGATATGTATACACATGTGCAAGAGACTAAAGCTTTATATCATTAATGTGAATTTTAATCAAATAAATGTGAAAATGTGAAAAATTAAAATGTTTACTTAACTAAATAGTGTTATATGGTTATTAAGTAGTCATACTGTTTTTTATTTGATCCCTTAAACGTTTAGCAATATTGGTTTCATTCGCATTTCCTATGGTTTCAGTATAACTAGCATCGACTTCTTCAACTTCTATTGCTATATTGGCAGGTGATTCCACATTAAAAAGAGTGCAAATATTATGAAGAGCACAACATACGTTCAAAATTTGCACCACTTTTTCTGGGGCATAATGTAGTTCTCTAGCAGCTAAAAAGCATCGGAACCGCGCTTTTAACACTCCAAATACTTGTTCTATAAAGGATCTGGCTTTTGAAAACTTGTACAACTACAACTCAGCAGAGTTTTCAGGAGCATTTCTATATGGAGTTAAAAGCTCAAGCGGATATCCAGAGTCGCCTATGAGAAAAAAATTAAGTTAGCAAAATAATTGATGCATATAACAGCTAACGAGTAAAATTAACGAATGTGTATATGCTCACCAAGAATGCGAATTCCTCTTTCTCCATTCATATAGTTGGTTTGTAAATATTGGCGTTCGCTTGATAAATTCCACACATGTGAATCATGACACGCCCCAGCAAACCGACCGTTAACGGCTTTGATCATCATCTTATGATCACATATCTAGGTTTTGGTTTATTTATAAAAAACCAAGATAAATTAAAAAACAATTGCCTTACCACCATAGCGTTTATACTATGTTTTAATTTCCTATTGAAATATAAATGTTCATTTACGGCCGGTCGTATCATTTGGATGTGAGTACCATCCACCACTCCAATTACTCCTGGAATTCCTGACACTGAGTAAAAAGCTCGTTTCGCTTCATTTTTCTCCTCTGATGTCATTCCAAAAGTTATATGTTTTGGACACAGCACTTTTTCAATCGCTTTGCAAACTTCAAACATACAACGCGAAACAGTTTGTTGAGCTAGTCCTGTATGATGATCTTGTCCAATTTGCTGTTGATACCCTCCCTGCGCCAAAAATTTTAAAGTTGCCGCTAATTTCACAATTTCGGGTATTCCTGTGGACCTGCGTGGAGTTTTTAGCTCACCACTTATGCTATCCAACACATATTTGAACGATTCCTTGCTTAGGCGAAAGTTTTGCACGAAACTATTTGGGAGTAGAAGCACAAACAAGTTTAAAGAATTGCATTACACTTTATCATTCAAACTTACCTTTTTTCACTAAGACTCATCACATTGGACTTGTCCCTAATCATTTTCCGCTCCATTCGTTCATTTTTTTCGGTTTCCTCCCATAACAAAACGCAATCCATATTCACACCTTTTTTTATTTATTTAAAATTACTTTTATATAAGTATGCATAAAACTCTTCAAATTTAATTATGTTTGTCTGTCAATTTTTTACACTTCTTCACTTCTCTGTTATTGGTTTTGTTTTCATTCTCCTTCGTTTCGGTCAGTAATGTCAACTATACTGAAGATTTCTCAACGGGAAAACAGTGCAACACTGTTTACAATGCGAAAGTGTTACAGAGTACCGATTGCCCTTCGCAACGCAATTCACTTTCGCAACGCATTGCTATTCGTAACGCCTTAGAGAGTAACCCCCCAGCTGTCTCCAGAATAATGCGCCTAACCGTTTTCTTCCCCAGTTGAAATGACCATGCCAACAATTGAAACGAAGTTCCTTGTGATAAATATCTTTAAGAAAAAAAAAAAAGAATAATACATAATAAAAATGTATTAGAATGAACCAACTTACTGCAATGCCAAATCTAATCGACATTCCGGATGCACAGGCTCCTTCAACGAATTCTTGTTTAAAGAGTAGGCAAAAGTCCATATACTTGTGGCGTCGTTCAGGTGTATATAAAAAAAATCAGTGTGGTCAATCATCTTCATTTCCAGGAATCGTACAAAGAAACATCCTTCTTCCTCTTTCTGTTTATTTCCCTCACTGAACATGACCGCTTTCTTTTATTTGTAATTTCACTAATTTCTATTAATATGCGTATTCCACCTAAAACAGAAGTAAGCATTTTAATTGTTTTTAAATATTTTAATTTTCTATTCATTTCTGTATTGCAAAACTCAAACGAAATATCAAACCAAAACAAAAATTGCTTATTGACACTTTTTTCTTCTGCATGTAAGTACATTATAGTCATTCAAAAGTCTACTCTCCGTTCGTTATGCATTTGACAGGCTTTTAGTTAATTTTTTGACAGTAACATACCAGTATATGCATATTATAGTTAGGCCTTTTTGTAGAGTGCAATTTGGAAATTATTTACTTTTTAGGTGAAATAGTATTTCTCGGAGCTATTTCGCCTATTCTTATTGTTTAGGAAGTTTTGGTTTCATTACAGTTTCTAATTTGGAGAGCAAAACAAATTAACCGGGAAAAGTTGTTTGATTAAGATTTTCGTTTTCTTCATTATCTTGTACAAAAGTTAGTTGATTTTTGTAAGAGTTTATTGGTTCTTTAACTTTTTTATGCTTTTGCAACATGTTGGTATACATGTATAGTATAATACATAGTTTTGTTCACCTCACGGTTGTATGTATCATCTAACACTAATCGATATAGTTATAGGATGATTAGGATGACGAGACGAGTTGAAATCAGGGTGACTGTGTGTCTTTCCGTCCGTTCGTGCAAGCTTGAGTTAAACTTAAGATATCTTGAAGAAACTTGGTACACGGGTTCTTTAATACAAAAAAAGTTCGAGTTTATAGATGGATGTAATCGAACTACTGCCACGCCCACGAATCGCCATTAACCGAAAACATTTAAAGTGCCATAAATATGCAACAAAATTTAGTATGTGACATTCTTCTTAAATTCTCATGTTACATCGTGAAAATGGACGAAATCGGACAACAACCACGCTTACTTTCCAAAATTTTAAATTGCACTTGATTCGTTCAGTTTCCAGTGCACAAAGCATGGAGCAATTAATATAACGGGGTACAACTTTGCGTGAATAGTTTCTTTATTATATGCCACCTTACGACCAAAAATTGTTTGAATCCAATAAAATCTGTTCAAGCCCCTTGGTACCGAATATTTGCACCATAGTACCTATAGTTGACTTTTGTTCGAAAATATCGGTCAATGTTTGATATATATAATTGAAATTCCAGGAGAGTCAATTTGTCGTCTCCGATCTCCATTACCCGATGTTTTAAGTGTTTCCAACTGGGTCACATGGCACCCAAATGTGTTAGTCAGACTGACCTGTCTGCCCTCTGTACACGCTGCGGAGCTGCAGGGCACGTAGAAAAGGTGTGCAAAAATGCCCGGAGCTGTATGCTTTGCAAAGGAGGCCACTCAGTCTTAAGTATGACCTGTCCAAAGCACGTACAAGTGATGAAAGCGACAAAAAAATGAGGTTATTACAGCTAAACCTTAATCACTGCGCTGCAGCACAAGATCTGCTAAAACAAACGGTTCAAGAAGAGAACAAAGATGTCGCCTTACTACGCGAGCCATATAGACAGCGTTCGGAAAGCACTTGGAGTAAAGATAGAAGTGGCAAAGCAGCAATATGGGGCTGCAAAGGACAAGCTTTCTCATCCCGCTCCAAAGAAGTCCATAACGGTTTTACATGGGCGAAGATACAAGGTATATATGTAGTATTTTGTAAGCTGCTATGCTCGTTCTAGCGCAACCATTAGCGAATTTGAAGATCTTCTTCTGGAGCTGTCTCTAGAGACCAGAAACAAATCACCAATAGTGGAAGATTTTAATGCATGGTCTACTGTTTGGGGTATCAGAATTACAAATCACTGTAGTCGCCTCACTCTAGAATTTTTGAGTCAAACAAACCTCACGATTCTAAAAGATTTTGTTTCAAAAAGCTATGTGAAGAAGCGAACATAGACCCCTGGACAACGGCATACAAAATTTGTATGTCTATTTGTATTTGTATATTAGAAGAGGTGTTCACCGATCCGTGGAAGATACAGCGTCTGGCTTTCCTCCCAAAGCCAAAAATGCCACCAGAAGAACCTCCATCATAAGCAACAGTTTGAAACGAGCAATCCAAAAAGCCGGCGGATTATCCGAGAAACAACACGGCTTTATAAAAAGGAGATCCACTATTGACGCACTACGAGAAGTAATCAATAGTGCAAAATGTGCAGTAAGTGGCAAAAGATGGAAAGGTGGTACAAAAAAGTACTGCGCGTGTGGTGTACCCCAAGGCTCAGTGTTAGGCCCACTATTATGGAACCTTATGTACGACGGGATGCTAAAAAGACAGTAACCAACAGACGTGAAACAAGTAGCTTATGCGGATGCTCTCGTGATGGTAGCAGTCGCCAAACAATTAGCCGACCTGAGAAATAAATGTACTCGTAATGAGTGCTTAAATAGTCTACGCCAATGGTTCTCTTTTGTGAGCCTGAAACTGGCGGAGGAAAAAACAGAAGTTTTACTCATAAGCACAAGGAAGATAGAAGAACGAATAGAGCTCACCATAGGGGAGTGCAATCCAAATTAAAATTTAATGAACACTTGAAGTATTCCACCGCGAAGGAAAAACCAAATTTATAATGCCAGCCGGCGATTCTTAATAGCGAAAGCAATGAGTTTCGTAATACTGTATGCGGCACCAGTATAGATAGAGGCAATGAATATAGTTAAAAGGTTATGCTAAGCAAATAATTGCAGTGCATAGACTTTCTGCAATTCGGGTAATAAATGCTTTCCGGACTATATCAACCGACGCTGCTGAAATATTAGCCAGCATGCCGCCCATTGACATCCAGGGAGATGAACTCGAGCGTTTATATCAATTATCAATGCCTAAAACAGTATCGGCAAGGAGAGAAACAAGGGCAAAATGTGGCAAAAGCGCTGGATTTCTTCATTCACAGGGCGCTGAACCCATCGACTTTTACCGGACGTCCATTCGTGGATAGGCAGACGACATGGATGGCTTTAGAAGCCACATTTTCAGATTCCACAATGACATTAGTCCGAACTGCTCGACGTGTACAGAGTATATAGAAGACTCTGAACATGTATTATTTCATTGCCCTCGATTTTCGAACACAAGGGAAAAGCTAAAAACCACACTCGGTGGTAGTTTTACTGTCGATAATTTAACGAGACTCATGTGTCAGTAGACTGATAAATTAAAAGCTGTCAGCGAAGCGTCAGCGTTCATAATGACTAAACTTTTCAACAGACTAGGCGTCCGTCAGTCCGCGCAATAGAGGAGACTTAAAAGTTTTGTCCCTCGCACGAAGTAATACTTAGCCGGTGTTTCCGTGGGAGAGTCTTGAGTTGAGAGTAGGTTGGATTTAGCGGATTTAAGTTCCGCACTCCGGCTTTCGATACTTCCCCCTACTACAAAAAAAAAAAAATCACACCACATCAACTCAACCTCACAACAGTGACACTCACCTTTTACCATACTCACCATCAGCGCTTACAACCCACATACCCCACTACTCATCGACACCCACATATACGTACACTAACCAACCACATCACACCATCTAATGCCACACACCTAAGGGAAAAAAGGAACCAACAAGGAGATCACACTCCACATCGCTTTCGACCTCAGCAGCGACTTGTAGACCTGTGCGGTAATATCGTTTTTTCGGCCTCTTTATCGACCGGTGCGCACTTTTGCAAATTCTTCACTCCACGTTCGACCTGAGATATACATTTTAACCTTTTTTTTTTAATAAAACCCCATTGGGACATCCCCCATTGTTCACACATATGCAGTCTGTTCGCTTAGAAGGTTGTGTGAAGGAGGTAAATATGTAATTTGTATTCTTAGACTAGAATTATTGAAGAAATCAGTGTCTTCATTTATAAAAATATGCGCCGGATCAGAGTCCCGGAGTTTAGATATACATATATTTAATTCTGCTGTCTTCAACTTCTTTCTTTACCATAGGGATCTTTATGGATTTTCATTATGTTGAACACGTGATTGTTCTAAGCATTTTTGATTGGAACCTTTGTAATATATCAATATTAGTTGCACAGGTCGTACCCCACAGTTGAATGCCATACATCCAAATCGACTTTATGACCGCAGTGTATAAAAGCACTTTGTTGTCTAGGCTAAGTTTGGAGTTTTTATTTAAAAGCCAATTCAAATTTGCAGCTCTAATCTTCATACATGTTATTTTACTAGAGATGTGTTTTCTCCACGTGAGCGTTCTATCTAGGTGAATACCAAGATATGTTACTTCGTTCGCTTGTGATACTAAAATATTTTTTTTTTTACTGCCGGGCACATCTTTGGTCTAAGCGAAAATGTAATATGCTTACACTTCTGTTTATTTACATTTATACGTCAGTTCGCTAGCCACTCTTCGACAGAACTTAAATGCTTCGCTAATATTCGTTATGCTAAAATGTGGCATTTGTTATGGCTCACTATAGCTGTGTCGTCCGCAAAAGTTGAAGTTAGTACATTATTAGCTGTTGGAAGATCTGCTGTATATGTATGTATATGATGTATAGAGTTGGGCCTAAAACACTGCCCTGGGGTACACCAGCCCTTATCTGTCGTTCATCAGATATGAAATCTCCCACTTTTTGGATTTTGAAATTTTTTTTGATTTTGAAAATATTTTTTTCAGAAAGCTGAGATTTTTTTGCATAAAATTGGATAACTTTAAATTTTTTTTCACTCAATTTTGAGGTCGTTAAAAAATAAAAGAAATAGTCATTTTTTGGTTTGATCTCAATTTGAATTGCGCGCCAAAAAACAATGGAGCAACTTTGACCACTTAAAAGTTAACAGATATTCTTATTTTGGTCTATATTATGATATTCTAAAGTTTGGTCAAAATCGGAGAACCACGGGTACAAAACCATGTCGCCAATTGATGGAATGGCCTTTAATAATTTTTTGTCCCCTTTCCGTTCTTAAAACGTACTACATATGACAAGGTCATTGTTGCGCAACTACCCACTTATGTACGTTCATATAGTATGTAAGTTTATACTATATATGTAAATGGTACAAGATTGGAAAGTGACGAATAATGCGAAAAATTTCATTGAAAATACGTGAAAATAAAACCATAATTGCACGTTTTCACACGAGAAACGATAAAGTGATCGATACGCATACATGTGTACAAACCTTCATTCGAGGACAACAATACTACAAGTTCTACATTTGTACGTTAATAGTATTTCTCCATACACATGTAGATAAAGGTAGTACTACTTTGTATTAGAGGAATACAACAAAAGAACACAACGTACTACTACAATGGCAAATGGAATGTGGCACAACAAATGTGCACACAGAGAGCGGGTTACAATGATCGACTGATCGCCTCAAACCGATACAAACAAAAAAGTGAAAGCAACAAAGCTAGCGTAAATAAACTAAAAGGATGTATAACAACAGAGAAGAAAGAAAATCGTATGTCATACAGTGCAACATGCTATGTAAATCATAAGCAACTATAGAGAAACAAAAGGAAAGCCCAGGGCAAAGATTTGAGCAAAATTGAAAATAATGGGATTGCCAATACAAACGAGTGTGGACAAGCAGGCGCTATTATGCGCTTAAATTTTGTGGTGATTGTTGGACCGCCTACCGTCCGCCGACCGCTGTGTGCGAGAAAATTCTCAGCAACCTTGTTGTGCTTATAACGCTGTAAGTACCAGTAGTAAGTAAAATCAGCACAAACTGCACATACATACATACAAGCCCTGACCAGCTCCACGCGATCAGCTTCCGTTGTTTGGCAAGCAGTTTTGGGGTGTACAAACAGTAATACCATGCAATTGAAGACTTTCAATTAAGACTATGTCGCATACACATATGTACATACATATGCTTATTAATCATGTAAACAATAAGCTATGTATACTTACTTGAATACTCGTACAAACAAATACTACACACATTAATTATAAGGAGTGCTTGTGTGTGTCGCGACTGTATAATTTGAGAGCGGCGTTGTAATGTAAATACCTGGTAAAAATATCGAATAATTAAAAATACTCTATTATCATAGAAAGAAAAGTAAGAATCTGAAAAACGTACGGACAATTTTTCGATATACTCACCCCTTTAAAAGTTATTCAAGGTTAAACTTCTGGGTAATTTCTGGAATTTTCGAATTTTTACTTCAAATTGAAATTTTTTTTTGTAAAATTCAATTGTTTTGTTCGACGTTTTTTGTAGAGCATTCAATTCTGTATAAGAATATGACTTTTTTATTCCTACAAACGAGAAAGTTCCAGAGAAAAAAAATATTTGTAAAAAGTGGCAAGATCCCATGTAATTTCAATGGGAAATATATCGTGTTTGGGGCAAGGTTTATTATGAAAATTAAGTGCTTTTTATGGTCTGATATTTTTTTTTAGATGGCAAACTAAAAGTTTAAGGGGTGTCTCGTCAAAAAAAATCAATTTGGTAAATAACGGACACCCTAATACATATGTACATATATGTATGTATTTTATTAACCAACAATAAATTTCAAAATACATTTCATTTTTAAAAAGTAATGAACACATTTCATAAAAATAACAAAAATAATATTTAAGTTTTTAATAACATAAAACAAAAATTCAGAAAAAGTGATCAATTCCTATTAAAAAACTAATAAACGTATTTCATATACTATATATCTATAGGTACATACATACATATCTATCTATTACACCTAATTTTTATTTTTGGAAATTGAATTTAAAAATTTAAGCTGTCAACAGAGCTAGGTGCAAATCTGTTGCGTTTTCCGCCGCAGCACTGCTAGCTGGTATTGAATGTATATGTATGGCAACTTGACATAAATTTTGATATTTTCTTTTATTGTTATTCCACCATTCAAGCAAATTAAAACTGTTATACATTTGAACCAGTTCTCTAGAATATCTATTGACCTCCTCACTAGGTGTTTCGACAGTTCTTATTGCTGAATTTTGCATTAATTGAGAAAAGAAAAAGGCATAATTGGAAGATGGAAGTAAATGATTAGAGTCGATGCTATCTCAGATTGAGCTAAAAGTTGGAGCTGAGGCTGACGCAGGCTCATTTTTAAATGCGTTCGATATACATACATAATTAGTGACACACAAAATTCAGTTATAGTATCCAACTCAGTTGCTTGCATATTAATAGCTGGATTGTATAAAAAAATGCAACTTTGTGCCATATACTAAGGTTCGCCCGATGTACAAAATATATTCTAAAATGTTTAGTTTTAAGTTAACTATTGTGAGTACATCTTACGAATTTTGGCTTAAATTTTGTTTCAGGGTTAATATCGATGGTATAACATAACACAATGATGTTACCTTTGTTAATTGAAGTTTTTTAAACACAACTTCAACATTCTCGCAAACATCTTCCAAAGATTTTACAATAGTTAAATTTTTATGTTTAAAAGTCGTCGATTTTCGTCCTTTGTTTCTAAAATTCTATTCATTATCAGTTATTTTCCATCGAGTTGGGCACTGATTTTTTAAGGACGTTTGAAGAAGGCGTTGCAAATTTGCCTTTTTAAAATATTTTGTAATTTTTTTGCAAGCTTTCAAAGTCTCTGATAGCTCTATTGTTGCCGAAAAAGATTTTTCCATTATATTGGATAGTAAGTGGCTACTACAATTAAGCCTTGTCTTATTTTCTAATGCTTTAATAATATTAGTGCCCTATCTGTTACAAATTTAATTGAGTCTATGTTGTCTACTCCAAATTCTTTAAATACACTTTGGAGCTTCTTAATAATATTGCTACTAGTTGTCCTCTCGAAATCCAATGATTTCATTCCAAGAACAATATCATTAAATTTGTTCTCGATCATGTAGTGGAATGTGACACCTAAAAAATTTCTCGGTACGTTATTGTCTATCCACATATCAATAGTGGCTGATGCTCCTCCACTGCGCACAGCTTCAGCAATCTCTTCTCGAATCTCTATTTTCTTTTTCTCTGCCGCCTTTTGCACGTTCCGCGACACCGTTGTAGGATCCGGTAAAAGATCGTCCATCAATGTTTTCGCCGTAACTGCTAAGAGCTTTATAAAAAATTTTATCATTTTTATGAAGCCAGTACCTTGTATAGCAGAAAACGGTCGGCAATCTTCAATAATCCAATTGACACAAATTTTAGTTGCCTCTTTTTTGTCCTCAGCAGAAATTTGTTTTAAAGTATATTTGTTGTTTGTAGCCTTACAACAGTTATGCCTATGCAAATTTGAAGTCTGATTGTTTTTATACTTAACACAGCCGAGCACTGGCGGCAATAAACAAAGCCGGTTGCAACTTCGCCAAGTTCATTATTAATTTTGGACAAAATATTCCAGACTGAACTGCGCCCTTTCCGTTGACCACTTAAAGTATATGTACCGCAAAGAATTTTTCACTAATCATTTTGTTTTCCTCCATTTTTCTTTAATCACAAACAATTATACCTCATCACAAACATTTACATATACACTTCTTGGGCACTTCACTTGCCACCAGAACACAAAGAACTTGTAAATAGAAGTGCTTGAGCAAATCAGTGTTTAGTGGTTGATATATAAACCGAACGCTGTCGATCATTCCAATCATTGAAGCATGTGTTTGCATCCCTTTGGATATTTTCTGCTGATACGAACGTTCATAAACAAATCAGGTATAAGCTGATCGCTAGTGATTTAAAGTTGTTCTCTATCGCTGATTTGAAGACAAACAGTGCGCTTCGTGTACATGAACTGAACTGACCGAATCAGACAAAGTAACGCATCAGTACTTACATAAGTACATATAAACAAAAATTTATTACTCGTTGCAGTTCTCTAGTATGTACATTTGTACATACATATATACGCTATAGGGATCCGATCTCTACAATTATTTCGGAGATTGCATCATTATCATAGGCACTAACCCATACCGAATTTCTTGAAAATATCTCCTTAAATGAAGAAGTTTTCAAACACTTGATTCTAATCACTTAGTTTGTATGGTGGTCCGATATCGTCGATTCCGACTAATGAGTAGCTTCTAGAAGAAAAAATGAGGGACTAGTTTGCGTATATACAGATCCACGATATTTTGGGGCATAAGACGTTTCCTTTGGGTGTTACAAACTTGACATACCATGTTCATGGTATAATAAGAGTGCACTAATGTTAAGTCAAAGTTTTTTTTTTATTTTGGCGTTAGCTTCAAGGCATATATGCGTGTTTTCAATTCATGATAGTTGACAGTTCATAGCGCCCCCTGGTGGCGCCATCTATATGCCGACTGGTGCTGGTGGAATTTGCTATTTTTATCGATTTTCCTGTGAAAATTTCATGACATTTCATTGATTGAAATTAAAGTTATTGTGTTTAAAGTGTCAGTATGTTTATTGCGAAAATGAGCTTCGAACAAAGAGCCAACATTAAATCTTGTTTTAAAATTGGTAAAACTTTTACCGAAACGTTTCAATTGATGAAACAAGTTTATGGCGATGATTGCCCATCCCGTAACAGAGTGTACGAGTGGTTTCAACGTTTTCGAAGTAGTCGTGAGGAAATAAATGACGATCAACATGTGGGCCAATCAAAATCGGTGATCACCGCAAATTCCATCGAAACTGTGCGTGAATTCATCAAAAATCAGCCGAAATCATCAGTGAAACTCATGGAAATGGCATTAAACATCTCAAAAACATCGATTTATCGCATTTCGACAGAACATATGGGCTAACGAAAGGTGTGTGCACGGTTTGTCCGCACAAATTGACTGACGACCAAAAATTGCTCAGAATCCAACATTCGAAGGGCATCATTGTGACCGATTATTTGACCAAAAACTACATTTTAACCATTAACCACTCCCGAATTCACCTTATATGGCACCGTGCTACTTCTTCCTTTTCGGAAAAATGCATTTGCCCATGAAAGCGGCAGAGTAGAAGCCATTTTGTTTTGCTAAAGAACAGGCTTGCACCGGCATACTGGCGGCCAACGAGCTAAAACACTCGTTCGACATGCTTTTGGACCGTGCAAAAGCTGTATTGAAACAGAAGGATACTATTTTGAATAAAATAAATTGATTTTGCCGAAAAAACCATTTGTTCTGTTTTTTTTTTTTTAAGTCGTGTTTACTTTGGAACACTGCTTGTATATTCAGTGGTTAATTTTTCTACTCTTGCAACATATTGTTACAGAATATAATAGTTTTGCTCACCTAAAGGTTGCACGTATCACCTAAAACTAATCGAGCAAAGTTGAAATCCGGATGACTGTCCGTGTAAGCTGTAACTTGAGTAAAAATTAAAATATCTTAATGTAATTTGGTGCACGTGTTCTTTAGCAAAAAAATTGCGTGTTCGTGGATGGGAGTATTGAGACCACTGACACGCCCACAAAACACCATGAAAGGAAAACCTATAAGATCTACTAATAATAAAACACTAAAATTAGATATAGAGCTGTAATTTATTTTGCGTTGAAAAATTAGTGACTTAATGCACATACCTTCTAGACAACTACAGCTACAAAATCCGAATTCGCTTACTTCTTACTAGTGTTGAGAAAGTTTCTCTGAAATTTTTCAAAAAAATCATAATAATTTTTTATTAAACAATTTTTTATTAAAAAATAAAAAATAAATTCATTTTTAACTCAACTTTGACCTTGAATAACTTTAACGGAAGTGACTTTTTTGAAAAATTTCAGAGAAACTTTTTGTAGAACGTTCAATTTCTTACAAAATTCAGCAATGTATCAATTGGTTTCGCAAAGAAAAAACTAATTGCAAAAAGTACGAAAACCCCATGTTATTTAAATGGGAAATAAATCGTCGTTGTGGCACGGGTTATTATCAATATTAAGAGTTCATAAGGGTTTCATATTTTTTTTTGGACATTTACTAAAAATTTAGAGGGCGCTGCAGACTCAAAAATAAATTTGGGAAATAACGGACACCCTAGTGTATATACATATGTTGAATTCCACAAATCGACTTTTGAATTGGCATTATAAAATTTCATACAAATTTCCATCCATAACTCGAAGTTTCTCTAACTCTAAGGTTTTTGTTGATTATGGCGATTCGAGTTAGGGAATTTCAACTATATACTTATATAATTGCTTGAATTCCGATCTTCTGACGGTTTGCACCTTAAAGTACTTCCCTGGCTTTGGTTCTTGCCAGTTGCACGAGTATTAAGGGGTTATATACAGTTAGGAGGTCGAAAAAAGGCATTTTTCAAGAATTTTTTGGTTTATTGATTTGAAACTTGGCAGGTATATTATGACAACCTTAAACTATATTCGCATATTTGTTATTGCCAAAAATAATTATCGGGAACGTTGATATTGTCAATTTTGCAGAGGTTCGCAAAAAAAGGTCTCTAGCGGTGAGCACGATATCTCTGGACTGGATCATCTAAAATGCAAAACCCAAATAAATTTCATTAATATAATAAATAATCTAGTGATTGATCGAAGGAATTAGCAAAAAAAATTTATTTGAAAAAATGGTGTTTACTCAAAGCAAAAGGTTCGATTTTCGACCAAAATTCGGATTTTTAATTGTTTATAAAAATTAGAAATTTTCGTCGGAGATGGAAATCCTTCTATTAATTACTAAAAAATATAGTTAAGAAGCTTGTGTAAAAATTTCAGACCGATCGGTTCAGCCGTTTCTAAGAAATCTTGCTCACCGACTTTGAAAACACCGTTTCGAGAAAAACGAGTTTAAAGTTTTGAAAGCACTTTTCATGTAGTCGCGCCTTCACTAATATGTCTATAACTTCGAAACTATTCGTAGGACCGACTTGAAATTTTGTGTGTGTATAGGTAGGTAGGTATATATTAAGAAAACGCAAAATCAAAAAAAAATCGATTTTTTGAAAATCCTAACAGTATATAACCCCTTAAATGTTGGGTTCCACACGAACTTTGTCCTTTCTTACTTTTTACATTATAGAATTGGATCTGCTTAGTAAAGCCTAACAATAAGTATTCAAATCTTAAATCTATTTAAAACTAAAGAAGCTCAAGAATGTGGTTGAGCTTTTTTGGTAAAACGCTCTCTGCTCTCTAATCTATATAATTTTCAGTGTTGTGTTCTTCCTCGTGTTTAAGCTTTTTTTTATAACTTTCGTGCAGCAAATTTTAGTTGAAGCAGAGTTGAAGGCAGAGATAAAGAGATATGTAACTCCTCTCTCACTGGAAGTGAGAGAACAATTACTAAACGTCAAAACCTACTGAACTTTGACAGCTAATCGAGTTCAGTAGGTTTTAACTGGAATAAGTTGAACATCCCTTTATTCCTGGTTGAAGGGGAGCGACTTAACTGCCATTCACGTCTAGGTCGCCTTTTCTCATTTACAACTTTCTCTATTTCATTATTGGTGATCTTTTTAAAACCAACTGAATTATTGTTTCTTTTTGGTGTTGCCAATACACCTGCATTAATTATTACATCATTAATTTCTCTTATAATTTCATCAATGTCTCTTCCTGTATTTATTTTGCAATCAATATTGATGTGGCTGCTGATTTATTTTTTATACTTCAACCAGATAGTTTTATGTAATGTTAGAGAAGCTTTAGGCTCAAAAATCATGGGCTGTTCGTATAACTTTATTAGCACAGGAGAATGATCAGATAATAAGTCTGTACATGTATCAGCTGTCATAAGCGATCTATCTATAATTTTGACTACAGCAAAAACTACTAAGTCTAGTATATACTGAATATATATATATATGTATATATATATATGTATACATATCCAACTTATTGTGCTTATTCTTAATAGTGTAGTTAGCTGTTGTCCTTTCAGATTAATAAGACGTGAGCCCAAGTACTTGTGTTTTGCGTTGTAATTTCCACCTGCTAGAAATCTTTGACCTAGTGTTTCAAAAACGACTTTAAATTTGCTATCTGTAATTTTATACCGAGGTGGATAGTATATACATAGCATTAAGGTTTAGGACTCGTGCTTTTCCATCCGGATGATTTGTAACATAGAGTCTAAATCACGGTATATTGACATTATTTTTATTTGTTAGATGAGTTTCTGATATAAGCATAACATCCATATTTTTTCAGACAGAAATGTAATAATCTCTTTTTTATGTTGATTAACACCATTAGCATTCCATATAAAGATATTTAGTAAGCTAATTTTTACTTAATAAATTTTGCAGCATTTGATTTTGTGATTTTATTTAATATTGGATCATGTTTTGCATGGTAGACATAAATTGTGTCATATGTACACTGTGTAAGATTTATAATCATAGTTTCAATACCTCCATTTGGAGGATTTTGCGGCAGTTGCATTTGTACAGTGTTGCCTTTCACCACATTTGCATAACTTCCTTGCATATTTTTATTGTTAGAAGTAATAGGAGTTGATCTTTTCTCTGAGGTTGCTATAATTTCATTACGGGGTGTTTGGAATATTTGGTTAAGACGTGCTTGAATACCCTGAGACAACTTCGATTTCAAATATTTATACCCCTGTAGGTAGCAGTGTGATTTCCTTCACAATTGCTGCATTTTTTAATTAATTCGTCTCTCCTAGGGTGCATTTAGAAGTGGGATGTAAATCACTACATGATTTGGTATGCCCAATAGTTATATGTATTACAATAGTTTTAATACCAAAACCGTATTCCTCAAATGCTTCTTTGACTTCACTATGGTCTACGGCGGACATTATACAATTAATTACAACAACTAGGCAAATATTTACCTATTTCCATAAAACATTTTTGCTAAAGCAAATCTGTTGCCATTTAAGAGTTCCGTCTAATTCTTATTTGGTGTGCCGCCTTGAAATTTTTTGGGATTGACCGCTGACTTTGAAACTCTTAATTTCCATTTTATATTAACGTAGCGGTCAATGCCAGTTTGTACAGACTGGCCTTTTTTATTTTTACATTCTCACCTTGCGTTATGATTTTTTTCGTTGCCTGCGCGCTTGCTGGTTCCTGCGGACTAGAGACAGCCAGCTAGTAAAACTTAACCTAACCCGTGTTATAATTAAATGTTCTATGTATTTCCTTATTGTATCATTGTATAAATATTGGCAACTTTTTTAAAAAGCTGTTTAAACTTACTTACTCCTCTTCTTTTTTATTGGCGTAGACACCTACGTTGAATACTTTCAGGGCTGAAATGTTTTCGTCCATTTGGACGACATGATCTAGCCAGCGTAGCAGCTGTCTTTTAATTCGCTGACCTATTTCAATGTCGTGGTATATCTAATTCAGCTCATCTTTCCATTGAATGCGATATTCGCCATTGCAAATGCCCAAAGGGCCATAAATCTTCCGCAAAACTTTTTTCTCAAAAACTCGTAAGGTCGACTCCTCTGGTATTATCATCATTCATTCTTCTGCTTTGCCATTTGCTTCGATTCCTTATCCATTCTGGAGAAAGCAGAACTAACGGCATGGGTGGCCGATGATGTCGATATCATATGTATCTATTTAATTCTCCAGCTCGAATTATTTTCTCCAAGAGTAGATTGAAGAAGTCGCCTAGTCTGAAACCTCGTTTGGTATCGAACGGCTTAGAGAGGATTTTCCCGATCCCGTTTTGGTATTGCTCAACGTCAGTTTACAAAACCGTATTAGTTTTGCGGGGATACCATATTCAGACTTCGCGGCATAAAGGCAGCTCCTTTGCAGGGTGATGAAGATGTGGTGTATGTCGATACTGGTCACTTGTTGATTTTCAGGTCTAAAACCACACTGATAATCTTTTACACAGTATGTTAGAAATAACCTTATATGCGATGTTGAAGAGGGTTATCCCACGATAGTTGTCGCTGATTGTGGGGTCTCCATTTTTGTGAATTGAACAGCGCAAACTTAAATGCCATTCGTTGGGCATGCTTTCGTCCGACTTTATTCTACAAAGATGCATGCTCCTTATCAGTTCTTAGTATCAGCCAGCAATCCATCGGCCCCCGTCGCTTTGTTGTCTTCAGACGGGTTATTCAAATTTCATGGTCGGACAATGGAACGTCTGCTCTATCGTTGTTGATCGGGGAATCGGGTTCTCCTTCGCTTGGCGTTATACTTTTACACGTACGTGTTGTGGTCGATTGTATCGTTGGATGGTAGGCAGTCTACTTTCACTACACTGCGACACGGCATTCCTCACCGTACCAGTTGTCTTTTGGCATTTTCCGAAAACGGTTTCAGTTGCAGCTGTACATAAAGAGCTTGAAATGCCGTCTCACAGTTCCCTTATACCGAGTTGGAGGATGGTTATGTGGTCACTTGGAAGTGGCCAGAAACGGTTATTTTAGATATGGCTTAAATAGCTCACGACTTCGGGTCGTCTGGGTTGCCAAAGAACATCCATTTGAAAGCGAGCTAAAGTGAAAAGGCGAACCATCCCTTTCTCGGTGTTTTCGTCACGTTGGGATTCGCCACGTAAAACGCCCCAATGAAAACAAAATAACAGCCTCGGAAGAGAAAGCGCTACTTTTAAATTTACAGGATTTGGAGTGTATAATATATTCGCCTTCTCGTACTGCACCCTGAGGAACTCTAAATGACGTGCGTCCTCAACGTCCTATCGACTCTTACTGATTGGTTGAATTCTGAGCTGGCGGCTAATGTATCCTATTTCTTGAATACGCAGAGATGATACTTTGCAGTAATGACAGTCTCTCCGGAGAGACTCCATTACTAAGCGCAATGAAATCGTCCCGAGTTGGTAGAAATCAACCGACAGAATCGAAATGAAGGGCGAGGCGGAATCGTCAGCATTAGTTAAGGTATCTCTGCTAAGTTCATGAGGTGGTGCAAAAAGGGTAGAGTACTTGCTAAGCGATCTTATGCAGGGCAAGAAGCACGGGTTATTGCAACACCGACGTTTAGCGAAATCGATAAACTCGCCAGCTTGATAGAGCTCGACATGAACGACGGTAGCAAGGAATATGTAGCTATCTCCTTCGATAAGTGAAAGACAGTAGCGGTGGCTATACTCCTGGTTTTTATGAGGATGGTCAAGGGTGCAGAATGATACCAAGGTTTGCGCAAACTGTGTGCCGGTGAACGACCTGCATCTTCAACCCCAACTCCGGCCTCGAAATTTCGGAAATTCGCCTAAAATCGTGAAATTGTCTACCTAGCGCCTAAAATACGCATCTCATGGCAAAATGTATAAAACAAAAGTTATTTGTCACGTCATTTGCTACCGAAATGGTATATGTGATCATGGCCATAGGGCGAATCGTTCCCGAAATACAAGCGAAAATGCGGCGCGCCACAGCGCAAGGTGAAAATCGGTTTGCGGCCACACTTCTTCACGTTGATTTTGCCAAGTGCTATCACTCACATTCATTCACCTACGCCAAAGGACACGTTCGGATAGGTCTCCACACAAATATTTTTTCATCGAGTTCCTTCACTCTTTTCGTTGATTTCGCCAGGTGCTATCACTTATATTCTCTCAACAGAACACAGAACTCAAAATGTCTGTATCTAAATTTAAATTTAGACAGAAATGTCCTGTGTTTGGCATATATCCGTACAATCTCTCTGAGTCCCAGTTACCTACTTACCAGGATGTTCTTTTGTGTTACCAGTTTGAAAGATTTCGTATAGGGCGACTCCGAGGCGACAACTATGAACCTAGGAGTAAAGAGGTTACAGAAATAGTTGCAAAACAGGTTGAAAATACTTTCAAAAAGTCATCTATTCCTATAGTATCACACACCAGAGTTGTACAAATACTCACCACATACCATAAGAAATTTCTGACTCTTAAACAAATGTTTTCAAGAAACCCAATAGGTTTGAGCTCTAAAAGAGGCGACTTTGTCTCTTCTGCCGGAAAATTATTTGACATCGCTGCTTGTAAATGCATTTAGTTTTCTTCTTGCACTTGTCCAAAGGAAAGGAAAGTTCCTATCAATGAACAACCATTTCTCTTGGACCAGAGAACCACAAGAATTGGTCGCGTAAAGAAAGGCTTTCGAAACGTCATTCAACATCAACACTTACCAGAAAAGATCAGCTAGAACACGTGATCATTCAGATCAGCCAGACTTTCATACAGACGACAACAATGTAGGTGTGTCGCACATGGATTCTTCCAAAAACGATGCTGATGATGAATTTTCTCTTCCATCCTCTAAAACCAAACCAAACACATTAGTATTAGAACACACTGCTTTAGCTGCCCAAAGATTTGAAGTAAGTGATAGAGCAGCGGCCTTGATTGTTTCATCTGCTTTTCTGGATGCCAAAAAAGCAGGTTTGATAACAGAGGATCAGGCTAGCTTTGTCACTGACAAATGCAAGATTAGTCGGGCAAAAAAAAGTGTTGGTGTTAAGCTCCAAAACACCGAAAGTATTGACTCCGTATATGGGCTGTATTTTGACGGCCGCAAAGACAATACACTTACACAAGTCAGCGAAGGTGAAAAGTACTACCGCGACACTGTCAAAGAGGAACATATTTCTCTTATAGCGGAACCTGGTTGTCATTACTTTGGCCACGTCACTTCTCCTTCCGGGTCAGCTGAGGATGAGACGCAAGCTATATGGCAACATTTACAAGACAATTCAGTTGATGTGGAACATCTAGAAGTTGTCGGTGCTGATGGCACCAACACGAACACAGGTTGGAAAGGTGGAATCATTCGGAAACTAGAAGAAAGAATAGGTAGGCCATTACAGTGGGTTGTTTGTCTTCTACATTTCAAAGAACTTCCATTTCGTGCTCTTTTCGAACACATAGATGGTGTCTCAAAGAGTCCAAATACATTCTCTGGGGACATAGGTATTGTGATTGTGAGAAGTTGCCTGTTGTCAACATTTACAAGACAATTCAGTTGATGTGGAACATCTAGAACAGTGTTTCCCAAAGTGGGCGCTGCAGGTGTCAAGAGGGGCGGTAAGAGACCCAGAAAGAAAATGGGGGCGTTGTGTAGAGGCCTGGGGGGTTATTTGCAATTTTATTTAGCTAGGAGGCCTCTTAGACAACGACTACATGAGCTCTCGACTCTCAACAACAACTTGTGAGCATCAACTAATATGAATTAAAAGATTGATCAAACTCGGTTCTATATTTCTCTCCGCGTAGTTCATATATCTCTCCTATTTTATTGAATATAGAAAAAATGAAAATCATGTCCATCGGTGGCTCCGTTTCATAACGGGGCATTTCTACAGGATAGAATTTATAGAATACTAACTGTCAAACGTATTGCTATTGCCATTGCCAAATCTGTATGTGGGCATTTGCTATCATAATATAATCATTTGCGCAAAGGTATAGGGTAGGTAAGTTCGAGCTGATGTAGCGCATGCTTTGAGCTCTTGAAAAATTTATTTTATCACTTGCGACATGACGTCGGGTAGGTAGCTGATGTATCGCACGTTTTGAGCTTTTGAACTCCTTAAATCTTTTATGTGGAAAATAAAAAAGGATCTTTATCCTTTCTTACAAATGTAGTTCTGGGGAAAATAAGATAATACGAAAAGGAGAAAGGTCCTTTTTTCACAAATGTATTTCTGGGAAAAATTAGATAATACGAAAAGGAGAAAGATCCTTTTTTTACAAATGTATTTCTAGGAAAAATAAGAATTCATATTTTTGGACTACTATATAATAATTGTGCTTAAGCATTCCTATATAAACAATGTAATATTTATTTTATATTCATTTGTGGTTTTGCGCGCAATAGATGAGCATTACATACATTACTTTACACTACTCGCGAAGTTAAACGTATTTCTCCAAGCAAAACAATGTCGGAAGTAAAAAAGAAGAGACGGCAATACTGTGCGGAATACATTAAATTCGGATTCATTGAAAATCCCACAAACCCATCCTCGCCTTTGTGTCTTCTATGTCTAAAAACATTTTCGAATGAAGCAATGAGCAATGAAGCCTTCAAGACTGCAAGATCATTTGAATAAAATACATCCAAATAAGAGAGACAAAAATATAGCATATTTTCAAGACCTAGAGAAGAAGCAAAATA
Organism: Bactrocera dorsalis; assembly: GCF_023373825.1. NCBI lineage: Eukaryota > Metazoa > Arthropoda > Insecta > Diptera > Tephritidae > Bactrocera > Bactrocera dorsalis. Next base: position 29,943,441 of record NC_064308.1, read on the forward strand.
CTCAGCAAAGTGTAGCAAAACTATTTTCGGCGGCTGCTAAGCAAGATGACGACGGACTTCGAGCTTCGTACAATATCTTTTTGTTAATTGCTCAAAAAGGCAAACCACATAACATCGGAAAAGAGTTAATAGTGCTAGCAATAAATGAAGTAATAACTACCGTGCTTCATAAACCGGCCGCAGATATTATCCAAAAAATTCCTTTGAGTAATAATTCTGTGCAAAGACGAATTGATGAAATGGCTGAAAACATTGAAGAATCATTGTGCGACCACCTGAGGACAAGCGAATTCTCAATTCAACTCGATGAGTCCACTTTACCAACTAATGAAGCATTGTTGTTGTCTTACGTGAGGTTTATTAAAGATGAGAAAATATGTGAAGAACTATTATTTGCTAGAAATTTAAAGATCGATACAAAAGGCGAAACCATATTCAATATATTGGAAAAGTTTTGCGACGAGAAAGAGATTCCTTTGAAAAATATTATTTCAATTGCTACGGATGGCGCTCCGGCTATGATAGGGTGCCATAAAGGCTTAATGGCGCACTAAAAAAATAAAATTCCAGATGTCCTTGGTGTACATTGCGTTTGCTAGAAACAGTTGCTAGAAACTTAAGTGAAAAACTATTTCAATCACTGCAATATGTCATCAAAGCAGTCAATAAAATCCGCAACAGCTCTTTGAATGATAGATTATTTCATCAGCTTCGTGTTACTAATGACGAGGATTTCAATCGTTTGTTGTTTCATACTGATTCGATTCTACAACCTGTTTGACTCTGTTATAGAGTTCTTGAAAACTAAAGATACAGAATTTCAAGACAAGCTCATAACATCAAAGAATGATATAGCTTACATGACAGACCTGTATAAATTGTTCAACGACATGAATCTCCAACTGCAAGGCGATAAACTACATTTAATTAAAACAAAAAACGTCGTTGCTGCTTTCGCAGCCAAACTGCTTCTACACAAAAAAAATCTGGGCAGACGTGAGTTTCACAATTTTCCGAATTTATCAGTATCATGCAGTAACGACGAATTGTTTGCCTACTGCCAACATTTGGAAAACCTTCACATTGACTTCACCGAACGATACCAGGACATTTTGAACTTAGAAATACCAGACTGGGTGTTGGATCCGTTTTCAAATGTCAACACAGCAATGTCACCTCAGCTGGAAGAAGAACTTATAGAATTGACAACAAACGAGGAAATAAAAATCAAGTTCAAAAATGGTTACCAAGAATTTTGGCTACAAAAACCGATCTCGCAATTGTACCCTGGATTGTGGTCAATCGTTCAACGATTCTTGATAGCATTCCCATCGTCATATTTGTGTGAACGCGGATTTAGTGCTGTGACAACACTGCTTACTAAAAATAGAAATCGTTTGCTTGTTACCGAACGTGGCGACTTGCGACTGTTCTTGAGTAAATTGGTACCTGATATTAACAAACTTATTAAACAGCATCAGATTCATTCTTCACATTAGTTTTTATATATGGATCGATTATTTTAGTTTTATTTTTAATAAAGGATTCTCTGTTTTAATACTATAAAGTTGTGTTTCAATAATCATTCTTATTGGCAGGTGGAGCCCGTAAGAGTTAACTTGAGACCTAAGCGCCGTTGTATGTTACCTACTGCGCCCAGGTTTCAAGTTGCTGGTTATAGTAAAAGTTTCGTTTAGAATTCTACATATATAGGTCACAATAATTAATTCGAAGTTATAGTGGTTTTTAAATAGGTGAAAAAAGGGGGGCGCTAAAAAAATATTTATTCTCAAAGTGGGCGGTAGACAAAATAAGTTTGGGAACCACTGATCTAGAAGTTGTCGGTGCTGATGGTACCAACACGAACACTGGTTGGAAAGGTGGAATCATTTGGAAACTAGAAGAAAGAATGGGTAGGCCATTACAGTGGGTTGTTTGTCTTCTACATTTCAACGAACTTCCATTCCGTGCTCTTTTCGAACACATAGATGATGTCTCAAAGAGTCCGAATACATTCTCTGGCGACATAGATAAACTGCTCCCTGATTGTGAGAAGTTGCCTGTGTTCAAATTTGAGAGTTTTCCATCCTGCCAATTACCTTCTGAGGTTATTAATCCGACCCAACTTATCACAGACCAAGCTTATCTCTATAAAATATCAGAAGCTGTTATTTCCGGCCAATGTTCCTCAGATTTAGCGTCGATGCATCCAAGTAACATTTGCAAATCTCGCTGGCTCACCTGTGCAAATAGAATTTTGAGATTATACATTTCTACTGACAAACCAACAAAGGAAATAAAGATTTTGGTCAAGTACATACTTACAGTTTACTCACCTTTGTGGTTCTCAATGAGATTCAACAGCTCGCGCCATCTCTATGCTGCAATTCAAAGGTCGAGATACTTACCTGCTAAACTGCGCAAGATTGTCGATTCATCCATTCAACAGAATGCTTTCTTTGCTCTTCCAGAAAACATTCTCTTTAATATGATGACTGACGAACGGATAGAAGTCAGAAAGTTGGTCCCTGACCGTCTTCTGGCAGCCAGAGAAGCAGAGAAGTCTGACACTGTAAATGGAAGGGTTAGATGTAATAAAGTGCCAAAGCTGAATTTCAAAGCTAATAATTATTACGATATGATTAACTGGAAGACTATTACCTTGACTGTTCCACCAGTTCTTTGTTCAGTTTCTAACGAAGAACTCATAAAAGGGCTGTCGGGAGGCACTGCAGAGGTATGGAAATTTAGTGAATTCCCCTCTCACACCGTGGCAGTCGAGAGAACCGTCAAACTGGTGACAGAGGCATCTTCTAAAGTTATTGGCCCCCTATCTCGTGATCGTTTTATACGCTCTACACTGAAATCTAGGCAACAAGTGCCAACGTGTAGTACAAAATCTGATTTTATCAATAAATTTGACACAGATTCAGACTGGTTGGGTTGGGCTTGGAAGGAACCCGAAGAGCAGCCACCTCCACGCGGTGGGTTCTGGGTGACCAATACATGTTAGCTGAGAGCTGCAACAATTTTCACCTTGCGCTGTGGCGCGCCGCCTTTTCGCTCGTATCTCGGGAACGGTTCGTCCTACGGCCATGATCACATATACCATTTCGGTAGCAAATGACGTGACAAATAACTTTTGTTTGCGCTAGGTAGACAATTTCACGATTTTAGGCGAATTTGCGAAATTTCAAGGCCGGAGTTGGGGTTGAAGATGCAATCCGATCTCAAAACAAAAAGTTGCATTGGAATCAGGAAGTACTAAGGCAACTTTTCCGCACTATTAGAAATCCCGAATCGAAAAAAGCCCGGAATCGACCCACCCTATTGGAGAGGCTCATAGACTTGTACATTAGGTGTAGAATACCTAGGAGTAATCTATTAAGGGGACGCCTATAGCTAGGGAAGGTCGGTCGACATCGGTAGGCACTTTTTGCAGCATTCAGGATATCTTTAAGAATATATGCCGGAGGAGATGATCAAATAAACCGAAATGTTTTAGGTGGAATCGAACCTCAAGTACCTCATATGCAGTTTTTCTGCGACAGAAAAGGTGGGCACTCTCACCATAGGTGGTGTTTTAGGTCTACGAAACCGTAGTCAAGCCTAAAATGTTCTACGGTATTTTCGTCGATATTCTATGGTGTGTTCAGGCTACACTTACCAAGAAGTTTAAAGGAATCAAAATGACGGCTCTCATCGGCATCTCCGGTGCACTGCGGACTACATCAACAACAGCCCTTAATACCATTTTACAAATAGCACTAGTGGTCATGGGCGAGGGGTGCGCTCCAAAGCTTAGGTAAGCTTGGTATTTGAGGGGTCTGCACAAGAACACGTCGAACTACTCCTGGCGACTTTTTTTCTGCTCACATGCCGATGATGGATATGTGGATGGTAGGAGTCGATGGAAAAGAGGTGCATTAAGCTTTTTCAGGGATATGTCGAAATTGGGAGGGAAGGTTGGAAGGGGAGTTTTCTGCAGCAGCTTTCCGCTTTCCTCAAATGTGATCAAAAGAGAACAACAACATCTAAGTTGTCACTACTAAGGCCGACACGTCATTCACTAACTCAAAGATTTAGCATGAGCTAAAATACGAATTGTCACTACACGATAAATAAACATCCGCTGGTCAATCATCCTTACGTTTAGAGAGGGCCAAAAAAATGATATACTTTTCCCTGGTTAGATATAGCAACATTTTGAGAAAAAAACAAACGAACATGAAACAAATTTTGACAAAAGAGCTCTCAAATTTTACAGTTTGAGCATAAGGCAGAATAGATGCAACATTTTACTGAGAAAAGAATAAGCTTTTAGTCGATAAAATATTATATAGTCCCTTTTTTAAATAAAAAATTGTCTAACTATAATATAGTTGTCACTTAATATGACATAGGCTCACTTCGTAAATGCATATTGCAAAGCACTCTTCTTCTTCTTAATTGGCGTAGACACCATTTATGCGATTATAGCCGAGTTAAAAAGCGCACGCCAATCGTTTCTTCTTTTCGCAACGTGGCGCCAATTGGATATTCCAAGCGAGGCCAGGTCCTTCTCCACTTGGTCCTTCCAACGGAGTGGAGGTCTTCCTCTTCCTCTGCTTCCCGCGGCGGGTACTGCGTCGAATACTTTCAGAGCTGGAGTGTTTTCGTCCATCCGGACAACATGACCTAGCCGGCGTAGCCGCTGTCTTTTAATTCGCTGAACTATGTCAATGTCGTCGTATATCTCGTACAGCTCATCGTTCCATCGAATGCGATATTCGCCGTGGCCAACGCGCAAAGGACCATAAATCTTTCGCAGAATTTTTCTCTCGAAAACTCGCAACGTCGACTCATCCGCTGTTGACATCGTCCAAGCCTCTGCACCATATAGCAGGACGGGAATTATGAGAGACTTATAGAGTTTGGTTTTTGTCTGTCGAGAGAGGACTTTCCTTCTCAATTGCCTACTCAGTCCGAAGTAGCACCTGTTGGCAAGAGTTATCCTGCGTTGGATTTCTAGGCTGACATTGCTGGTGGTGTTTACGCTGGTTCCAAGACGAAATTATCTACAACTTCAAAGTTATGACTGTCAACAGTGACGTGAGTGCCAAGTCGAGAGTGCGACGACTGTTTGTTTGATGACAGGAGATATTTCGTCTTGCCCTCGTTCACTGCCAGACCCATTCGTTTTGCTTCCTTGTCCAGCCTGGAGAACCAGAACTAACGGCGCGGGTGTTGAGGCCGATGATATCAATATCATCGGCATACGCCAGCAGCTGTACACTCTTATAGAAGATTGTACCTGCTCGATTAAGTTCTGCAGCTCGAACTATTTTCTCCAGCAGCAGATTGAAAAAGTCGCACGATAGGGAGTCGCCTTGTCTGAAACCTCGTTTGGTATCGAACGGCTCGGAGAGGTTCTTCCCGATCCTGACGGAGCTTTTGGTGCCGCTCAACGTCAGTTTACACAGCCGTATCAGTTTTGCGGGGATACCAAATTCAGACATCGCGGCATAAAGGCAGCTTCTTTTCGTGCTGTCGAAAGCAGCTTTGAAATCGACGAAGAGGTGGTGTGTGTCGATTCTCCTCTCACGGGTCTTTTCCAAGATTTGGCGCATGGTGAATATCTGGTCGGTTGTTGATTTGCCAGGTCTAAAGCCACACTGATAAGGTCCAATTAGTTCGTTGAGGGTGGGCTTTAATCTTTCACACAATACGCTCGATAGAACCTTATATGCGATGTTGAGGAGGCTAATCCCACGGTAGTTGGCGCAGATTGTGGGGTCTCCTTTTTTATGGATTGGGCATAGCACACTTAAATTCCAGTCGGTGGGCATGCTTTCGTCCGACCATATTTTACAAAGAAGCTGATGCATGCTCCTTATCAGTTCTTCGCCGCCGTGTTTGAATAGCTCGGCCGGCAATCCATCGGCCCCTGCCGCTTTGTTGTTCTTCAGGCGGGTGATTGCTATTCGGACTTCTTCATGGTCGGGAAATGGAACGTCTGCACCATCGTCATCGATTGGGGAATCGGGTTCGCCTTCTCTCGGTGTTGTGCTTTCACTGCCATTCAGCAGGCTGGAGAAGTGTTCCCTCCATAATTTAAGTATGCTCTGGGCATCGGTAACTAAATCACCTTTGGGGTTCTACAGGAGTATGCTCCGGTCTTGAAACCTTCTGTAAGCCGCCGCATTTTTTCGTAGAATTTTCGAGCATTACCCCTGTCGGCCAGCTTATCGAGCTGTTCGTACTCACGTATTTCGGCCTCTTTCTTCTTCTGTCTGCAAATGCGTCTCGCTTCCCTCTTCAACTCTCGGTATCTATCCCATCCCTCACGTGTTGTGGTCGATCGTAACGTTGCGAGGTAGGCAGCCTGCTTTCTCTCCGCTGCGACACGGCACTCGTCGTCGTACCAGCTGTTCTTTTGCATTTTCCGAAAACCAATGGTTTCGGTTGCAGCTGTACGTAAGGAGTTTGAAATGCCGTCCCACAGTTCCCTTACACCGAATTGTTGATGAGTGCTCTCAGAGAGCAGGAGTGCAAGCCGAGTAGATTGCAAAGCATTAACCACGAATTAATGCGCAACTAATGCAAAACCTAAATGTATGGCATTAATGTTTTACAAACCTATGCAATAAATATTACAGATGTTTATGAACGCAGCTATGCAAAGCATCAGTTTGAGAACTGTCAAAGTTTTAATAATGAGCGCAATCTTAAAAAATTTGTTAATGAACGCAATAGAATTGGCTGAACCAACATCTAGCAATAAAAGTAGCATTCAACATATTAATTATAGGAGAAACATCGTAAAGACAAAAAACTTTTGCCAATCTATTTTGATGATGGAGGATGATGTCTTCTACTCCCATTTTCAAATGAGGCGGGATACTTTTAAGGTATGTAACTATTTAAGGTAATTTATTTACAATGAATTGCAATTATTTAGGTTTTTCAGAAATTGACCACCATGATCAAGCCCTTTTGGAAATTGCGCACCATAGGTCGCGTAAACATTCCACTCTATAAGGCCTTATATTTATATAACTATTTGGAAAGTCATACATCATTCGGGGATCCCCCAAACTTTAAGTCTGATAGGAGTTAGCGAGTGGCGTTATTTTGTTTCGTTTGATACTGAGATCAGTAAACACTGGATTATTTATCTAAGGTTTGATATTTAAAATTGAGTAAAATAGACAGAAGTTTTGATTTGTTCGTTTAAACATAATTTCATTATGTCGAAAAGAACATATTTGAATGGTTCACAAAAAAGAAAAAAATTACAACTCAAACAGAAATAACGGAAAAACTTCCAAAGCTCACTTCGTTTTTTACGGTTAAAGAAACAAATAAGGCGAAGGATTATTCATTCTCATCACCGCAAGACAAAAGTACCTCTGAATGTCACCAGGAAAAAGAGGTTACATGTGACGAAAATGACAAACATACATTGGATGCTGAACCATCGACTTCAAGCCACTGTGAATTAATAACTTCAAGCTTGGAGAATATATCTGCGTCTCCTGTCCCTGGTACTTACTGTGACGACATTTTACCGGAAGAAGTCCGTTATATTTGGAATTGAAAATAACCAGAGTTTTTCCAAAATATAAATAGTGACTTCTCTGAAATATCTACAAGTTTTCCAGATTCAAAGGTAAAACGAAAACTAGTCTGAGTCTTTACAAAGAAAATGGCTCCTTTATTCCCCAGCACAAAAATCTGTATACTGTTATTGCTGCCGTTTTTAATACCACAACTGGTACTGGACATAATTTAAATTTTCGTAATGGATATAAAGATTGAAAGCATATACATATGTAAGTAACTTATTGATTGAGCATGAGAACAGTTTACAGCACAGGGAATTTATGATGAATTATGTTGCAAAAATGAAAACTACTGGACGAATTGATACTGAGTTGCTGTCCCAATATAATACAGAAATTAACTAAGTATTGGAAATTTTTGGCTTCAAGAGGTCTTGCTTTTCGTGGCGATAATGAGACATTAGGATCGCAAAATAATGGGAATTATTTAGGATTTATTTAAGAGATTAGTGAATTTGATCGTTTTCTTGCTGATCACATACAAAACTGCGGAAATCGTGGAAAAAGAAGTACATCATATTTATCGGCAAATATTTGTAATGAATTTAATGGGACAGCAAGTTTTGAAAACCATTGTCAAAGAACTTAAATCAGCAAAGTACTTTTCTATTAGCGTAGATTCAACACCAGATCTGTCCCACGTTGACCAACTAACTTTCATATTTAGATACGTAAAAAACGCACAGCCTATTGAGAGATTTATGCATTTATAGCAGATATCATTTTAAACATTTTTGAAAGCCTTGATATTACTATAAAAGATTGTCGCGGGCAGAGCAATGACAATGCATCAAATATGTCTGGAAAGTACTCTGGTGTTCAGTTAAGAATAAAAGAAATTTGCGAATTTGCGATTTACGTTCTATGTGCGGTACATTCGCTAAATTTAGTCGGTGTTCAGGCTGTTGAGTGTGTCACTGAAGCGGTATCATTCTTTCAATTTGTACAAAAATTGTTCAATTTTTTCTCGGCTTCGACAAAACGATGGAAAATTTTGACAGAACATTTAGGAGCAAATAGAGTTCTAAAGTCTCTTTCGGAAACTAGATGGTCTGCACGTGTCAATGCTGTTGCGTCAAGCGACAAGATATATTTATATTTAAACCTAAAATAAAAATAATAAAAATTATAAAATATTGAATTGTTAAAGAATTAAATTAAGAAAATCTATTGTTTACTTACCTTAATAATCCATTTGTAATACTAAGATATTACTCACCTTACTTACCTCAACGTAATCTTTTACAATAGTTAACGAAAGTTAAGAATTATTATACTTATCCCTTTTTCTGTAATACATATTAACATTACCACTAGTTTAAGCCGTTAGTTTAAGATTTAGGCTAAGCGATTGCATGAAACGAAATATAATGCTCTCTTGGAATTGAACCGTGAGACCGTACGCACGCGTTTTAATTTGTCGGTGTTTCAACTTTACGCTTTCGAGGCAGGCAATTGGTGCATTTGTTTTAATTTCTAATCGCGCATCCCAATTTAAAGTACTTTTCGTGTCTTAAAAACGCTTAAGACTTTTCAAATGCTATTAATGCTTTGCAAAATGGTTATTTAAATATTTCTGAAGCATTGTCTTCAATCGCAAGTGATACCAACCAACCAGGAGACACTAGGAAGGAAGCTCAAAGCCTAGAAAAAAATGGGCAAATTTGAGACTGCTCTTCTAATGGAAATATGAAATGATCTTTTAGGAATTATGAATAAAACAAGTCTAAGTTTACAGAATAGCACCCTGACCATGGACGTTGTAACGAAAGTTTACGGATCTCTGATCAGTTATGTCAATACCGCACGCAAATAATTTTGATCAGTACGAATCGGCTGCTAAAGAAAAAAATCCATTTGCTTCCTACAAAAAAAAATTCGCAGCACAAACATAACTTTTTTTGAAGGATCATCAGAGACTGCACAGTTGGGGGGCAAGGATAATTGACACATTAAATACACATTTAAAAAAATGTTCCGCAGCATACCAAGAAATTTATAGCCGATTTAGTTTTCTTTGTCAGTTAACAAAAATTGAATCTGGCTGGTTGATCAAAAAATGTAAAGAATTTTCAGAATTTTATCATGAAGACATTAATGCAGATGAGCTCAAAACAGAATGTTTTCATTTAAGCCAATATTTAAAAAACACAGCAAAGCAATCAGCGGATTTAAATATCTCAAACTTACATCACCTAATAAAATCAAATAAATTGGAAGAAACTTTTCCAAATGTAGAAATTGCTACTAGAATATTCCTTTGTCTAATAGTTAGCAATTGTAGAGGAGAGCGGTCATTTTCGCAGCTTAAGAGAATAAAAAATGTTGTAAATGAACGACTGAGTAGTTTGTCAATTATGTGCATAGAAAGTGATATCCTTCACGAAAGAAATCGTTATCTTAATATCGTAAACACACACAAGTCGTTTTTTTTACTTTCAAAAAGGCCCCCAAATTCTTGTGTGCCCAAGGGCCGCAGCTTGGTTTAAGACGGCCCTGCCCGTGAAATATTAATATTTGTATTGTTTTGATTTTAACAGGAATCAGTAAAATTACAGCTTTGTTAACATGATCAACCAGGGAATATTCTTGAGCAACCAAATAATGAATATATTTATGCCGCGAGATTACTGCAATTCTTTTAAATTTTTATAATTTTTAAATTTTGTAGTTTTCATAAATTTATCTTCATTATCAGTTAAAAATTAGCAATTGAAAAATACTTTCTTAGATAATTCATTCAATGACACCATGAGCCAATCAAAAATCATAGAATTGCGGTTTGCTGTCCACATTTTTAGGCTCATTCACAATTGTCCAACATTGTTACAAATACCCACACAGACGCCAAGTCATAAGATTATTGAGAATGTTTGGGAAGAACTTTCTCGTAAGCTCTATAAATCCACTTTCAACGCAGTGGAGCAGTTGAAGCAGGGAGTCAAATGTGAGTGGAACAACACAACCTCAGAATTTTGTGCTAATATCGTGCAGTCTATGCTCCGACGTTTAGAAGCAGTAATAAAAACTAAAGGTTTCGTTTCCAAGTTTTTTTTTTTATATTATATATGAGAATGTCAAATTATTGGTTTAACAAGAATTTTGTTGGTTTTTGTTTCTTTTTTAATGTTTAAAAATGTTTTGAGTAAAAGAGCATATACGTTTAAGCCACTATGTACTATGTGCAATTAACATTTTTCATCTTCCGTTGTTAACAATTTTTCTCAAGTTGGGAATTGTGTGAATTGTTATGAACAAATATATCTTGATATGTTTAGAGATCAACATATTTTGTGGCCTATTTTATTATATTATAATTTATGGGTCATCTACGTTGCTCGTTGTTCTCTACTTTTTTAAAGAAAAAACATCGAAACGCATTTTATTATTTGAAGATTATCTCTTTCAAAACCGTTGAGTCCAATTTTTGATAACTCATTCGAAAACTTCGACTGGTAACATGCGAAGGAAACGCTTGATCATTAAACAAATTTTGGCTCGAAAACGTAGGATCTCCTTGAAACTTTTGAAAAATCCATAGAGTGAAGCGATGTCGCTTGGGAAGGTCGAGCTACTTCAATTCTTGCACAAGCTGTACGCTTTCAATTTAAGATCTCGATGTAAAATGCGTTAAGTCATTCCATATGTCAGTTCGAGTTGCTGCGAACGACGCCGAAGGTTTAACAAGATTCGCCGAATCGACTCCCAAGGTCGCCGTATACACTCTTAGCTACGTCTGCTATATTTTCTTCACTGCGTGAATAGACGTGGTCTATTCGGTCGAATATTATCAAATAATGAACGTTGGGTCTCAAGATGGGTAATGGTGTTGCGAATAGCAATATAATTATGTTGACCATAAGTTGAGCGATGCACGCCAAACACATTCTTTACGTGAATTTTCATAATAAATTGACCGATTTGTAAACGTTGTTCAGGCGTAGGTCTTTCCAAGAAGGTCTTTCCAAGATGCCACAGCGAATAGACGTGCTTTATCTTTGCTCCGTGTTCTAATATTTATTCTATATTAATGCCGTGCTCAGCCCAAGATCAGCTGTCAATAATGCAATCAATTTAATCATTTCGCTTGTGTTAATTTATTACAGGCTGATGCGGATTTTTTGCTCAAATCTATACATGCATTATATTGCAAAGTGTGTGCGGTAGTTCGGAGAAATTCAATACGTTCGCCGCCTGCATCGCCATCAGTGCGCAATGCTCAGTGTTCTCATATTGTAAACTCGCAACAACAAAGTGCTCAGCGATCAAACAAGGAAGCAACGGAGCCTAATCGTGTTGCCTACTTCTCTGGTTCTTGAAGTTACTTTGCTGAGAAAAGAACATTCGAAGGCGCTTACATTAATACAACAACTGTGTAATTTTTTTTTTTTTTTTTATTGAAACGTACCAAGGATGTGGTTTTACATTTCATTCAAATTGCAACTAGTGACTAACTTAAACTAACAAGCAATATTCTTCATAATATATGTATAAGGTACAACATAAAAGCTCTATTAAAAACTTTATTCAAAAACTAAACTTTGTGTTAAAAACTAAATATTATAATATTTGTTATTTGTTACATACATACGTGCTTAAAAGGTCACGAAACGTTGTCCTTTTCAGTCTGCGCCTGCTATTTCGAGTTTCTCCCAGTTGTCGGGCTTCAGCGTTTACGTGATTTTGTAACTTTGTAGCATGTTTCGATGCCGTTTCGTGAATGACTTCCCGAACCATTTTTATGCGGAGATCACGATGTAGATCTGAATTGCGTATGTACCACGGGGCATTTACAATTTTTCGCAGGACTTTGTTTTGGAATCTTTGCACCGCTTCGATGTATAACGGTGTAGCGCATCCCCATGGTTGGATGCCGTATGTCCAAATGGGCTTTAACGTTTGGTTGTAGACTAGGATTTTATTTGAGGTGGTTAATGGTGATTTCCTGTCGATTAACCAGTTTATTTTGTTATATTTTAGTTTTAGTTCTGCAACTTTCCTTTGTATATGCTCCCTCCACTTTAATTTTGCATCCAACGTCAAACCAAGGTATTTCGCTGAGGTGGAGTACGGTATTACCTCATTACCAATATGTAAGGGGATATACGTAGCACGTACGTTTTGTTAGTGAAGTTTATATGTACAGACTTCAACTCGTTTAGAGTAATGTTCCATTTTTGTGTCCATTCTACAATCTGGTTGATTGAAGACTGCATTCTGCTCGACGACTCGAATTGATTTTTACTGGTAGTAATTATGCAGGTATCGTCTGCAAATGTGGCGATTGTGCAGTTTGGCGGTGTAGGCATATCGCTGGTAAATAGAATGTATAGAAGGGGTCCCAAGACACTTCCTTGGGGTACACCCGTTTTTATTGGCTGTAACGTAGTATACGATTGTCCCTGTTTGATTCGGAAGTAGCGGTTGCTCAGGTAGGAGGCAAGTAGCTCAGTTAGTTGCTGTGGAAAAAGACGTCTTAATTTATAAAGTAAGCCCTGATGCCATACTCTATCGAACGCCTGAGATACATCAAGAAAAACAGCTGTGCAATTTTCTTTTTTTTCCATCACATTTTCTATTACATCTGTTATTCGATGAACTTGATCGATTGTGGAATGTTGCGATCTAAATCCAAATTGATGAGTTAGTATGAGGCCATTCTCTTCAATTATGTACAATTACGGCTTCAAGTATTTTGGACAAAATAGGCAACAGTGAGATTGGACGATATGACGAGGCCTCCTGGGCGCTTTTTCCGACTTTTTGTACCATAATGATTTCAGATACCTCCCATGACAATGGGACGTATCTGAGATCTAAGCAAGCGTTTATTATCGATGTAAGTTTTTCTAATGCTTTTCGCGTTAGATTTTTTATTACATCAGCAGTCAACAAGTCGAAGCCGGGAGCTTTTTTTGGCTTAAATCTAGTTTTAATGATATTTTCAACCTCGTTGGATTTCTCCTACGTATTGTGATCCTACCAGCTGCGGTAAAGTTCCATGGGTCACAGAGAGACTAAAAGTTTTCGTTAGTTTCTCTGAAAAAACTTCCGCTTTTTCTTCGTCAGTTTTGGCCCAGGATCCGTTTGGCTTTCTGAGGGGTGTATTAGACAATATTGGTTTTCTTGCATTTTTTACTGCTTTCCAAAGGGAATAATCGGAATTTTTGTTTGGCGTTAATTTCTCAATATAATTAGAAATATTTTGATTCGCGAATAGCTTTATTTTGGTACTGAGAACCTTGGTTAAATTGTTCAATTCTGTTTTGTATTGAGGAAAACGCGTTATTTGCCATTTTTTACGTAATTTTCTCTTTTTCTTTATGAGATTTAAAATGTCTGATGGATATTTAGTATAAACACTTTTTTATTTCGGAACAGGAGTACTTTTCCATGCTGATTCTTGAATCGTTTTCGTAAATATCTGAACTTCATCTTCTAAAATATCTTGAGTTGTTATATTTACTTTAACATCAATATTTTTGTCGAGCATTACTTTGAAATACTCCCAATCCGTAAGTCTATTAGAGAGATAAGGCGGTATGTCGATTTCTTTTAGATGGCCATTTAGGGTTAGATATACAGGCGAGTGGTCCGAGTTTAAGTCCAATCCATTTCCCATGGTAATGCAGGTCTTGGGTATTTGTCGAGTGATGAAAAAGTCGATCAAGTCAGGTAATTTTCTTGTGTCGGAAGGCCAGTAAGTCGGCTTGCCAGTAGACATGAAGTCGCATCCAGTGGACATAGCAGCTTTAAATAGCTTCCTCCCCTTCGGTGTCGTAACTCTTGAACCCCACTGGGAGTGTTTTGCGTTAAAATCACCTCCCATGATGAACTTCCCATGGTGTTTTCGTATAAGTTCTGTGTACATTAGGGTGGGTCGATTCCGAACTTTTTTCGATTCGGTATTTCTAATAGTGCGGAAAAGTTGCCTTAGTACTTCCTGATTCCAATGCAACTTTTTGTTTTGAGATCGGATTGCATCTTCAACCCGAACCTCGGCCTTGAAATTTCGGAAATTCGCCTAAAATCGTGAAATTGTCTACCTAGCACCTGAAATACGCATCTCATGGCAAAATGTATAAAACAAAAGTTATTTGTCACGTCATTTGGTACCGAAATGGTATATGTGATCATGGCCGTAGGACGAACCGTTCCCGAGATACGAGCGAAAGGGTGGCGCGCCACAGCGCAAGGTGAAAATCGGCTTGCGGCCACACTTCTTGACGTTGATTTCGCCGAGTGCTATCACTCACATTCATTCACCTACGCCAAAGGACACGTTCGGATAGGTCTCCACATAAATATTTTTTCATCGAGTTCCTTCACTCTTGTCGTTGATTTCGCCAGGTGCTATCACTTATATTCTCTCAACAAAACACAGAACTCAAAATGTCTGTATCTAAATTTAAATTTAGACAGAAATGTCCTGTGTTTGGCATATATCCGTACAATCTCTCTGAGTCCCAGTTACCTACTTACCAGGATGTTCTTTTGTGTTATCAGTTTGAAAGATTTGGTATAGGGCGACTCCGAGGCGACAACTATGAACCTAGGAGTAAAGAGGTTACAGAAATAGTTGCAAAAAAGGTTGAAAATACTTTCAAAAAGTCATCTATTCCGATAGTTTCACACACCAGAGCTGTACAAATGCTCACCACATACCATAAGAAATTTCTGACTCTTAAAAAAATGTTTTTAAGGAACCCAATAGGTTTGAGCTCTAAAAGAGACGACTTTGTCTCTTCTGCCGGAAAATTATTTGACATCGCTGCTTGTAAATGCATTTATTTTTCTTCTTGCACTTGTCCAAAGGAAAGGAAAGTTCCTATCAATGAACAACCATTTCTCTTGGACCAGAGAACCACAAGAATTGGTCGCATTGGAAGTGTTGATCTACCTGAAACAAAACAGATTACAAAGAAAAATGAACGCAAAGAAAAGCTTTCAAAACGTCATTCAACATCAACACTTACCAGAAAAGTATCAGCTAGAACACGTGACCATTCAGATCAGCCAGACTCTCATACAGACGACAACAATGTAGGCGCGTCGCACATTGATTCTTCGAAAAACTATGGTGATGATGAATTTTCTCTTCCATCCTCTAAAACCAAACAAAACACACTAGTATTACAACACACTGCTTTAGCTGCCCAAAGATTTGGAGTAAGTGATAGAGCAGCGGCCTTGATTGTTTCATCGGCTTTTCTGGATGCCAAAAAAGCAGGTTTGATAACAGAGGATCAGGCTAGCTTTGTCACTGACAAATGCAAGATTAGTCGGGCAAAAAAAAGTGTTGGTGTTAAGCTCCAGAACACCGAAAGTATTGACTCCGTATATGGGCTGTATTTTGACGGCCGCAAAGACAATACACTTACACAAGTCAGCGAAGGTGAAAAGTACTACCGCGACACTGTCAAAGAGGAACATATTTCTTTTATAGCGGAACATGGTTGTCATTACTTTGGCCACGTCACTTCTCCTTCCGGGTCAGCTGAGGATGAGACGGAAGCTATATGGCAACATTTACAAGACAATTCAGTTGATGTGGAACATCTAGAAGTTTTCGGTGCTGATGGCACCAACACGAACACAGGTTGGAAAGGTGGAATCATTCGGAAACTAGAAGAAAGAATGGGTAGGCCATTACAGTGGGTTGTTTGTCTTCTACATTTCAACGAACTTCCATTCCGTGCTCTTTTCGAAAACATAGATGGTGTCTCTAAGAGTCCAAATACATTCTCTGGCGACATAGGTAAACTGCTCCCTGATTGTGAGAAGTTGCCTGTGTTCAAATTTGAAAGTTTTCCATCCTGCCAATTACCTTCTGAGGTTATTAATCCGAGCCAACTTAGCACAGACCAAGCTTATCTCTATAAAATATCAGAAGCTGTTATTTCCGGTCAATGTTCCTCAGATTTAGCGTCGATGCATCCAGGTAACATGTGCAAATCTCGCTGGCTCACCTGTGCAAATAGAATTCTGAGATTATACATTTCTACTGACAAACCAACAAAGGAAATAAAGATTTTGGTCAAGTACATACTTACAGTTTACTCACCTTTGTGGTTCTCAATAAGATTCAACAGTTCAATCAAAGATGGCTCGCGCCTTCTCTATGCTGCGATTCAAAGGTCGAGATACTTACCCGCTAAACTGCGCAAGGTTGTCGATTCATCCATTCAACAGAATGCTTTCTTTGCTCTTCCAGAAAACATTCTCCTTAGTATGATGACTGACGAACGGATAGAAGTCAGAAAGTTGGCCCTTGACCGTCTTCTGGCAGCCAGAGAAGCAGAGTCTGACACCATAAATGGAAGAGTTAGATGTAATAAAGTGCCGAAGCTGAATTTCAAAGCTAATACTTATTACGATATGATTAACTGGAAGACTATTACCTTGACTGTTCCACCAGTTCTTTGTTCAGTTTCTAACGAAGAACTCATAAAAGGGCTGTCGGGAGACACTGCAGAGGTATGGAAATTTAGTGAATTCCCCTCTCACACCGTGGCAGTCGAGAGAATCGTCAAACTGGTGACAGAGGCATCTTCTAAAGTTATTGGCCCCCAATCTCGTGATCTTTTTATACGCTCTACACTGAAATCTAGGCAACAAGTGCCAAAGTTTAGTACAAAATCTGATTTTATCAATAAATTTGACACAGATTCAGACTAAAACAAGCCTGACATATGGTTGGTTGGTTGGGTTGGGCTTGGGAGGAACCCGAAGAGCAGCTACCTCCACGCGGTGGGTTCTGGGTGACCAATACAGGTTAGCTGAGAGCTGCAACAATTTTGACATTGCGCTGTGGCGCGCCGCCTTTTCGCTCATATCTCGGGAACGGTTCGTCCTACGGCCATGACCACATATACCATTTCGGTAGCAAATGACGTGACAAATAACTTTTGTTTTATACATTTTGCCATGAGATGCGTATTTCAGGTGCTAGGTAGACAATTTCACGATTTTAGGCGAATTTCCGAAATTTCAAGGCCGAGGTTCGGATTGAAGATGCAATCCGATCTCAAAACAAAAAGTTGCATTGGAATCAGGAAGTACTAAGGCAACTTTTCCGCACAATTAGAAATACCGAATCGAAAAAATTCCAGAATCGACCCACCCTATTGTACAACTGTGGTGTGTGAAACTATCGGAATAGATGACTTTTTGAAAGTATTTTCAACCTTTTTTGCAACTATTTCTGTAACCTCTTTACTCCTAGGTTCAAAGTTGTCGCCATGGAGTCGCCCTATACCAAATCTTTCAAACTGATAACACAAAAGAACATCCTGGTAAGTAGGTAACTGGGACTCAGAGAGATTGTACGGATATATGCCAAACACAGGACATTTCTGTCTAAATTTAAATTTAGATACAGACATTTTGAGTTCTGTGTTTTGTTGAGAGAATATAAGTGATAGCACCTGGCGAAATCAACGACAAGAGTGAAGGAACTCGATGAAAAAATATTTATGTGGAGACCAGTCCGAACGTGTCGTATGGCGCAGGGAAATGAATGTAAGTGATAGAACTCGGCGAAATCACCGACAAGAGTGAAGGAACTCGATGAAAAAATATTTGTGTGGAGACCTATCCGAACGTGTCCTTTGGCGTAGGTGAATGAATGTGAGTGATAGCACTCGGCGAAATCAACGTCAAGAAGTGTGGCCGCAAGCCGATTTTCACCTTGCGCTGTGGCGCGCCGCCTTTTCGCTCGTATCTCGGGAACGGTTCGTCCTACGGCCATGATCACATATACCATTTCGGTAGCAAATGACGTGACAAATAACTTTTGTTTTATACATTTTGCCATGAGATGCATATTTCAGGTGCTAGGTAGACAATTTCACGATTTTAGGCGAATTTCCGAAATTTTAAGGCCGAGGTTCGGGTTGAAGATGCAATCCGATCTCAAAACAAAAAGTTGCATTGGAATCAGGAAGTACTAAGGCAACTTTTCCGCACTATTAGAAATACCGAATCGAAAAAGGTCCGGAATCGACCCACCCTAGTGTACATATCCATTTTAATATTGTGTCTAGGTGGGCTATATATTGCGCTAACACTTATTTTCCCGAAACTGGTTTCAACCGAAATGGTCGTGATTTGAAATTCTGGGATACTTATATTAATTTCTTCGTTGTGGGGAATATTATCTCTGATAATTATGGCACTCCCCCCACTCGTATTGCTATTTGGGTGGTTCGAGCAATACGTCTTGTAGTTTTTGAATTTGACGAAGATCTCATTTGTAAACTGGGTTTCTGATATAAGACAAATATAAATTTTTTCTACATGGAGTAATGTCTCTAGTTCTTTGCTACGTTTGAGTAAGCCATTTGCATTCCTTGTCATAATTTTTAACGGTTTCATTTTTGCGTATTTCTTTCTTTTTGCTGTCGCTCTAGTAGAGTAAGTCGTTCATGGGTAAGTTTATTTTGCTCTTCTAGCTTATTAAGCTTGTTGAGAATTATCGATAGATTATGGGTAATATCACTAATAGCATTGAAATTGGTTTGGTTTGCAGACATATGTTGTTGTACGTGATTACTACCTTTAGTTATGCTGGCAAATGAGGGTTTTCCTGTTTCATTAGTAACTTCCTTCTGAGGAGCAGTAGAAGCTGTTGTACTTAGACGTTTCGATTGTTGGTTATGCTCTCTATTTTTTTCGGTCGCGTTTCTAATTTTTATACTCTCGCAACAAAGTTGCTAAAGAGAGTATTATAGTTTTGTTCACATAACGGTTGTTTGTAAGTCCTAAAACTAAAAGAGTCAGATATAGGGTTATATATACCAAAGTGATCAGGGTGACGAGTAGAGTTGAAATCCGGATGTCTGTCTGTCCGTCCGTCCGTCTGTCCGTCCGTCCGTCCGTGCAAGCTGTAACTTGAGTAAAAATTGAGATATCATGATGAAACTTGGAACACGTATTTCTTGGCTCCATAAGAAGGTTAAGTTCGAAGATGGGCAAAATCGGCCAACTGCCACGCCCACAAAATGGCGGAAACCGAAAACCTATATAGTGTCATAACTAAGCCATAAATAAAGATATTAAAATGAAATTTGGCACAAAGGATCACATTAGAGAGGGGCATATTTGGACGTAATTTTTTTGGAAAAGTGGGCGTGGCCCCGCCCCCTAAAAAGTTTTTTGTACATATCTCGGAAACTACTATAGCTATGTCAACCAAACTCTACAGAATCGTTTTCTTCAGGCATCTCCATATACAGTTTAAAAATGGAAGAAATCGAAAAATAACCACGCCCACCTCCCACACAAAGGTTATGTTGAAAATCACTAAAAGTGCGTTAACCGACTAACAAAAAACGTCAGAAACACAAAATTTTACGGAAGAAATGGCAGAAGGAAGCTGCACCCAGGCTTTTTTTAAAAATTGAAAATGGGCGTGGCGTCGCCCACTTATGGACCAAAAACCATATCTCAGGAACTACTTGACCGATTTCAATGAAATTCGGTATATAATATTTCCTTAACACCATGATGATATGTACGAAATATGGGTGAACTCGGTTCACAACCACGCCTTCTTCCAATATAACGCTATTTTGAATTCCATCTGATGCCTTCTCTTTATAATATACACATTAGGAACAAATGATGATAGCGGAATAAAACTTTACACATACATATATATAACTTTTCAAGGTCCCTTATATCGAACACGAAGAACTCAGTGCCTAACCTAACCTAACCTAACCTAATTTTTCACCGAAAATATCGGTAAATCTCTCAGAATTTAATTCTAATTAATTTTACAGCTAAACAAAAAAATATGTAAATGACGGATAGTGAAATCTCGATTATCACTTTATCATGCTTAGCCTTCCTTACTTGTTTGAAGTTGTTTTGCCACTTCACATCCCCTATAGTTCGCAGGGTGACTTTGATTGCAGTTACAGCATTTTGGAGGTAAATCAGCAGGTTTTGTGCAATTTAGAGTAGAATGATTTCCGGCGCACTTCACACACCTTGGTGGATTACAACAATATTTTCTAGTGTGACCGAACGCCTAACAGGACTTACATTGCGGCACTAGATTCGTTGGCTTGATGGGCTCGAGTTTGACGACAGAATTTAAAATATGCTTAGTTTCGTAAATTTTGTTGATGTTCTCTGTTTTTTCAAAGCATACAATAAACATATTTAATTTATTTTTTTGTTTTATATTGTAGTTTGTTTATGACTGTGTAATGATCGAAATTCCTTATTCGCTAAGTTTAACAAACAACAAACAAAGTCAGAGATCTGCAATGTGGAAAAAAATTTATCCAACAACGGCAACTTTTCTGCATCAGTTTCGAATGCTTTCTCTGCTGCCTACTCCACTATCACTGCTGCGATTGTTGTTTGTACAAATGCTTTGACAAACGCTTCGTCGACATGTCCTTGTGAAAACAAAGGCTGACATCACCGCCGTCCAAGAAATGCGATGGACGGGACAAGGACAGAGACGAGTAGGTCCTTGTGACATTTACTACAGTGGCCATATAAAGGAGCGCAGGTTTGATGTGGGATTCGTGGAGGGAGAGAGACTCCGTCGCCGAGTACTATCATTCACTGCGGTGAATGAACGTCTAGCCACAATCCGCATCAAAGCGAGGTTCTTCAACATATCGCTGATTTGCGCCCACGCCCCGACGGAAGAGAAGGACGATGTGACCAAAGATGCCTTTTATGAGTGCTTGGAGCGCACTTATGTGAGATGCCCTTGTCACGATGTAAAAATCGTGCTTGGCGAATTCAACGCCAGGGTGGGCAAAGAAGGTATCTTTAGTACTACGGTCGGTAAATTCAGCCTGCACGAGGAAAAATCCCCAAATGGGTTGAGGCTGATCGACTTCGCCGGGGCCCGAAATATGGTTATCTGTAGTACTAGATTCCAGCATAAGAGAATCCATCAAGCTACCTGGCTGTTTCCGGATCGAAAAACTACCAACCAGATCGTTCATGTTGTGATAGACGGAAGACACGTCTCCAGTGTTTTAGATGTGCGTGCGCTCCGAGGTCCTAACATCGACTGCAGCTAATATTCGCACCCGGCTCTGTGCAGCAAAAAACGCACGCCAACAAACACAAGGAAGGTTCGACGTCGAGAAGCTGCAATCACAACAGACAGCCGAACGATTCTCTACTCGGCTTGCACTCCTGCTCTCTGAGAGCACTCGTCAACAACTCGGTATAAGGGAACTGTGGGACGGCATTTCAAACTCCTTACGTACAGCAGCAACCGAAACCATTGGTTTTCGGAAAGTGCAAAAGAACAGCTGGTACGACGACGAGTGCCGTGTCGCAGCGGAGAGAAAACAGGCTGCCTACCTCGCAACGTTACGATCGACCACAACACGTGTGGGATGGGATAGATACCAAGAGTTGAAGAGGGAAGCGAGACGCATTTGCAGACAGAAGAAGAAAGAGGTCGAAATGCGTGAGTACGAACAGCTTGATAAGCTGGTCGATAGGGGTAATGCTCGAAAATTCTACGAAAAGATGCGGCGGCTTACAGAAGGTTTCAAGACCGGAGCATACTCCTGTAGAACCTCCCAAGGTGATCTAGCCACCGATGCCCAGAGCATACTTAAATTATGGAGGGAACACTTCTCCAGCTTGCTGAATGGCAGTGAACGCACAACACCAGGAAAAGGCGAACTTGATACCCCAATCGATGACGATGGAGCAGACGTTCCATTGCCTGATCATGAAGAAGTTCGAATAGCAATTGCCTGCCTGAAAAACAACAAAGCGGCAGGGGCCGATGGATTGCCGGCTGAGCTATTCAAACACGGCGGCGAAGAACTGATAAGGAGCATGCATCGGCTTCTTTGTAAAATATGGTCGGATGAAAGCATGCCCAACGATTGGAATTTAAGTGTGCTATGCCCAAGCCATAAAAAAGGAGACCCCACAATCTGCGCCAACTACCGTGGGATAAGCCTCCTCAACATCGCATATAAGGTTCTGTCGAGCGTATTGTGTGAAAGATTAAAGCCCACCGTCAACAAACTGATTGGACCTTATCAGTGTGGCTCCAGACCTGGTAAATTAACAACCGACCAGATATTCACCATGCGCCAAATCTTGGAAAAGGCCTGTGAAAGGAGAATCGACACTCACCATCTATTCGTCGATTTCAAAGCTGCTTTCGACAGCACGAAAAGAAGCTGCCTTTATGCCGCGATGTCAGAATTGGGTATCCCCGCAAAACTAATACGGCTGTGTAAATTATCGTTGAACAACACGAAAAGCTCCGTCAGGATCGGGAAGGACCTTTCCGAGCCCCTCGATACCAAACGAGGTTTCAGACAAGGCGATTCCCCATCGTGCGACTTTTTCAACCTGCTTCTGGAGAAAATAGTTCGAGCTGCAGAACTCAACAGAGAAGGTACCATCTTCTATAAGAGTGTACAACTGCTGGCGTATTCCCATGATATTGATATCAACAGATGAGTCGAGTTTGCGCGTTGGCCACGGCGAATATCGCATTCGATGGAACGATGAGCTGTACGAGATATACGGCGACATTGACATAGTTCAGCGAATTAAAAGACAGCGGCTACGCTGGCTAGGTCATGTTGTCCGGATGGACGAAAACACTCCAGCTCTGAAAGTATTCGACGCAGTACCCGCCGCGGGAAGCAGAGGAAGAGGAAGACCTCCACTCCGTTGGAAGGACGAGGTGGAGAAGGACCTGGCTTCGCTTGGAATATCCCATTGGCGCCACGTTTCGAAAAGAAGAAACGACTGGCGTGCGGTTGTTAACTCGGCTATAAGCATAAGCGGTGTCTACGCCAATTAAGAAGAAGAAGGATAATGAGAATTTGGCATCGTATGGGAGAGGTGCATTTAATAGGCGACCTTCTACTCGGATTAATTTAAAGGAATGCGACATATCCGAGTACTCATGCAAGAACGGGTTGAGTTTTTGCAAGTTTGCGGGTAGCGTCTTGCCCTTAGTCAGCTTTTGAATTTCACTCGGAAACTCAGAATGTTGAATCACCTGGACAATTTTCAAAAAACTTAAGCTTAATTCGTCTGCAGTCAGAGCTCTTCCCACAGTAGGCATTTTTCGTCGTCTGATTCATCGTAGTAAATATGCGACCACACGAAGCAACTTTTGATGAGAAGAGAATTTTTCAATCAGCTCCATTATAGTGTTATCCTTCAAATTTGCAGAAAATGTGACAGCGATTTTCTTCTTCTCTAAGGCTTCGTTTTCTGAGGAGAGTTGGAAGTGAGCGTTAATTGGCCATATAGCAGGGTCTTCTAGGAGGAACTGTGGACCGCTGAACCATATAGAATTATTCAATTCGTCCACGTTACACCCCGAGACACTTGATCCGCTGGATTTTGTTTTGGTTGCACATGTCGCCAATGTATATTGTCAGTCATTTCTTGGATTTCGGACACTCTATTTGCGACAAAGGTTTGTAATGAAGGTGGATGCGTTTTTACCCAGTGCAATACAATTTCAGAGTCTGTCCAAAATGTAATTTTCTCGAATCGTCGACTCAACATTGGTGCAACTCGTGACCATAATTTGGCAAGAAGATGTGCTGCCGAGAGCTCGAGACGTGGAAGAGACTTGGTCTTCAGCGGAGCCACTCTAGACTTTGCAGTAAGCAGCATACTCGTACATTTGACACCACTAGCAGATTGGCTTCGTATGTATATGCAGCATCCGTACGCTCTTATTGAAGCGTCGGAGAAGCCATGGATTTGGCATGTAGCAGTCGACTCTAGGTTTACATACTGAGGAATGCAAATTGACGAGAGCTGCAGTAGGTTGGCTTTAAAATTCTGCCAGTTAGTGTTGAGGCGGGGGTCATGTGTAGAAGTTCACGCAAGTGAGGAAAGTTCTCTGATCGCCATTCACTTGGGAGTGGCCAGAAACGATTCTTTTACATATGGCTCAAGCAGCTCACGACTTCCGATCTTTGGCCAAGTATCCTCTGGGTAGCCTAAGAACGTCCGTTTTAAGGCGAGCTAAAGTGAGAAGGCGAAACATCCCCTACATACGGTTGTGCGCTAGGTTTGGGACCCGCCACGTAAAAAAAACACCCAATGAAAACTACGGCTATAATCGCATAAGCGGTGTCTACGCCAATTAAGAAGAAGAAGTGTTGAGGTGCAATGGAATCGACTCATCCCAATCTAGTTTTTGAATCCAAAGCTCTTGCAATAAGATTTTTGCTTTGGTAACTAGTGGGGCTAGTAATCCAAGAGGATTGAAAAGGCGAGCGGAGACTGACAATATGTTCCGTTTAGTGGCTCGCAGATCATTAAAGTTGGCATCCAAAACAAATCGAAACAAATGCTCTTTCGGCAACCAATGGATTCCTAACGTTTTAATTGAACTTTTGTCTTTCAAGCTTAATGACTTTTCAGTGCAATCACTGTCGAAAAATTTATGGTGGTTCGAAAACCACATCGTTAAGGTGAATCCTGCCGAGTTTAATATTTTAATTACTTCACTTCATATAAGATCTAGAGACTCAAAATTTTCAGATCCTGTCAATACGTCATCGACATAAAAGTCTCTTTTAATGACCAATGAACCGAGTGGGTATTTACTTGTATTAGCATCTCTGAGCATTTGTAAACACCGTGTTGCGAGAAATGGTGCAGGCGCAGTGCCGTAAGTGACGGTGTTAAGTCGAAAAACTTGAATATGCTCTGAGGGATGCTCTCTCCACACAATAAGCTGACAATTTCTGTCTTCTTCGTGCACCATTATTTGGCGGTACATTTTAGTAATGTCTGCGGTTAAAGCGTACTTGTGTAGACGAAAACGAAGAAGAGTTGAATACAATTCTTCTTGGATGGTTGGGCCTACCATCAAAAGTTCATTCAATGAAATTTGAGATGAAGTACGACTCGAAGCGTCAAAACCAACACGTAATTTGGTTGTTGTGCTTTCGGGTCTTAAAACGCATTGATGCGGAATGAAATAGTGTGGCTCACTCGGTATCTTATTGTTTGTTGGGCTCATGTGACCCAGCGGTCTGTATTCATTCATAAAGTCAGGATACATTTTACGAAGTTCTGGATCTTTCAACGTTCTTCTCTCCAGGGCCTGAAACCGCCGAACTGCGGTTTCATAAGAGCGACCAAGTAACTTACGGTCAGCCTTAAATGGCATTCTGACTTGGAGCCGTCCTGAAGGCAATACTTGAGATGTTTTCACGAAAAAATTTTCACACTCTTTTTGCTCTTGTGTGAATTTGATGCCATTTGTTTCTGAAGGTAATTCTTCTAAAGCCCAGAACTTTTGGACCACCGAATTAATTGACGTTAAGTCATCTTCAGATTGGCATAATGTGCTAGTTGCAGAAAGAGGAGGACTTCGATGGCTGGCATATTTGCCAGACACAACCCACCCTAAAAGGGTTTTCTGTAGCGTTGGTTGATTAGGGCCACTTTTAATTTGGCCAACCGCTAACAAATCGAAAAAGGTTTCTGCACCCAATCACATATCAATCTTTTTTGATTTATGGAATTCTGGATCCGCCAATTTAATATTGTGCGGAATTTTTATGTTATGGTCTGGATGATTAGCCGAAATGCAAGGTATTATCTAGAATTCCGCCGAAAATTCGTAATTATTTACCCGCGACTTAACAAACGCGCTTAGTTTTGTCCCCACTTTCGTGTTGGAATTTCCAATTCCTATTATGATCAACATTTTGTGTTGGCGACGAATCCGCAACTTTTGTGCCAAGTCCTCCGTCATAAAGTTGACTTGGGAGCCTGAGTCCAATAACGCTCTCGCAGGCAGGTATTCACCATAACTGGTCCTCACTTGAATAACAGCTGTCGCCAACATTACCCGATCCGGCATACTCGCTGTATGCATGGCATGTGTGGTTGATGGTTGCGGATGAAATGCAGCGGGGAAGGAAACCGGGTGCTGGTGCAACAATGTGATGCGATCGATTGCATACACGACATCGATCCGCTCTGCACTTGGATACCGTATGCCCCTTACGCAAGCAATTTATGCATAAGGGCACCGATTTCACAAACTCGAACCTCTGTTGTACTGGTAACCTTGAAAGTGGGGCAGGCAGATAAAGGATGTTCCTTTGACTTGCATTTTTGACAAGTTGGCTGCTTTGCATCTGGACTAGAGCTGATTTTGTCCGGTCCATGTGTGGCTGCTTCATGTGGCTTATGCTGGTTGTGGCTCCAGATTTCATCCTCGAACAAGATGCTCCTTCTGCTGCTAACTGCTGAAACCTTCTATTTAAAGTTGCTTCGCATTCCTTCCATAATGGTAAGTGATCGTAGTCAAGTTGCTCTTCCCACTTGGATCGGGTGGCAGAGTCAACCTTTGTCATAACTATATGTATTATAATGGCGTTTGTTATTTGCTTCTCATCGCCCAGAGATAGCAAAGAGTCATAAACAGCTGACACTTCATCAATCATTGATCGCAATGAAGGCGCGGATGGCTTTGAGATGGTTGGCAGCTCAAAAAGTTTAGACATTGTATTGAAAAATATCAAGCACTTATTATCGTAAACTTTTTTGAGACTTGCCAACGCTTTTGGATAATTTTAATCCGACATCTGAAACGCTTTAACTGTTCCCAGAGCCTCTCCAGATAGACAATTTACCAAATGGTTAAATTTTTTTATATCTGGATATTTGGATCATTATGAACCAAGCTCTCAAACAAACACATAAAGTTTTTAAATTCTGAATATTCTCCCCTGAATTTCGGCAAATTCATTTTAGGGCGTCTTGAGCTGTGAGAAGCTACGAACGATGTTTCGGCAATTGACGTTCTATTTTTGGCTAAAAGATTTTTAATTATTGATTTCGTTTCAACAATTATGTTCTCTATCTCCCCTCGGGCCATGTCGTCTTCATCAATCTCTTCAATTTTAGATTGGCATTTCATTAATTTTTCGCTATGCGAATTTAGTATGTCGAGCCGACATTCCAATTCAATTGGATCTAACGACATAGTTTTTTCTAAAAGGCCCGTCTTTATTCGCAAAATACTATCGATAACGAAAACGAAAAAAATATATATATCGATTCCCAAATATACGAAAGCCAAACCAATAGCAATAAAGGTTGGCAACAAATATATTTGGAATCGGTTACGAAAACGAGAAAAAAATAATATCGATTCCCAAGTATACGAAAGCCAAACCGATGAGTTATGCAAAATGAGCACTAGCACAGTCGAAAATTTAACGCGAAAAAATATTGTCCAAGAAATAAATTTGCGAAAACACGAGATAATATGCAAAAAAACTGACCGATTTAAAATTTTAAAATTATTCGATTTACAAAAATGTCGCACCTTAATGTAGGCAAATCCGCAATCCCAAAATCCATTCACATTCACTTCAATGTATGTATATGATATATATATGTATAATATATAATATATGTAGAAACGATATACTTGTATATATGTATGTATAAATAGGCGTGTAATGTGAAAAGGAAGTGCCAAAAACTGAAAGTGTGCGTTTGCAATTTTATTAGTATTGTTTTTCTTTTCTTTTTTGTTTGCACCACTTTCAATAATTCGCACTCGTTACCTGGTGCGTCGGCTGTTTGCCGGCGTTCACGTCCCTTTGGCACAGGATGCAGCGGCAGCTCATTCCCACGACGACTTAAACAGCAGCGGATTGATGGCAGCAGCAAGGTGACGGCAGCAGCGGAGATATAAGAGCAACGGCGGGATGGCAGCAGCGACTGAAGGCAGCAGCGGAGATATAAGAGCAGCGGCGGGATGGCAGCATTGACTGAAGGCAGCAGCGACGTGATGGCAGCAGCAGATTGAAGGCAGCAAAGTATTACCGCAGCAACGGGTAACGCCTTTTTCACTTACCGGTATTTTAATTTTGCGGCACTTTGAACAGTTCAGAAACGGTTTTTTTTTAACTGTGACTTAATATATATGCAGATATATATATTTTTTTTTGTGTAAGGCCAAAACGTTTAGTTCTTCTATTTGCGCCCAGCACTGTACCGCATAAATAATTCACCTCGCACACTTTGTAAGTACCACCTTTTATATATGTGCACACACTTCACAATACTTCCCTTTTCTTCTTTTTTTTTTTGATCTTTTGTATATGGGTAAGTATTTCTTTTGCACTCCACTTCACATTTCAAAAATAGATGTTTTCACTGCACTTTTATCTTTCTATTTCTTTTCCAGATTTCACTGAACTTAGTTCGTCACTGTACGAAATAAAATTTAATAATAATGTTTTGTTAATGAAGTAGAGTGAGCAATGTTTTTCTAATAATGGTGCGTCTTCGTGTTTAAAATGAATTAAATCTGGTGGAAACTTTCTTTGCTTCCAGGTAACTAATAATCAGATTGATCCCTTATATAGTAGTGATGGTATGTGTGGTACCATGATAAAACTCAGAGATCAGTTTTTTCTGATAATGTCAAAATTATCTTAATATATAAAAATCACGTGTCACGATGTTTGTTTTCGATGGACTCCTAAACTACTGAACCGATTTTAATGAAATTTTCAACACTGTGTGCAGTTTGGTCCAACTTGAAAGATAGGATAGTTTATAACTCTCCTTATAGTCGCATTATTTATTTATTGCAAACTATTTGTTTATTATTAGCAAAGAGCTATCCACCAGTTGGTGGCGCTAAGTGCGGTATTGAGTGCGGTATGTTACAGTAGATGGCGCTACAAACATTAAATGAAAATGCGTTGTTTGAAGTTTATATTATTTGTGGTAAAGTTATACGAGTCTATGACTTCCAAAAAAAAAATAAAAATTGGGCGGGGCGAAGTTCGCCGGGTCAGCTAGTTGTATATAAAAGCGAATCAATACTACCCCTACAACTTCATAAACCTAATAAAAGATTTTCAAATTTCCGATTGTTTTATACCGTACTAGCGGCCCAGTACTTACTTATAAATACATAATAATGAAATTTTGTTCTAACATCAAATTCATTTATTCAAACAAAAAATCGAATACTTTCAGAGCTGGAGTGTTTTCGTCCATTCGGACAACATGACCTAGCCAGCGTAGCCGCTGTCTTTTAATTCGCTGAACTATGTCAATGTCGCCGTATATCTCGTACAGCTTATCGTTCCATCGAATGCGATATTCGCCGTGGCCAACGCGCAAAGGAACATAAATCTTTCGCAGAACAATTCTCTAGAAAACTCGTAATGTCGACTCATCAGTTGTTGTCATCGTCCAAGCTTTTGCACCATATAGCGGGAATTATGAGTGTTGGTTTTTGTTTGTCGAGAGAGGTCTTTACTTCTCAATTGCCTACTCAGTAGCACCAGTTGGCAAGAGTTGGATTTCCAGGCTGACATTGTTGGTGGTGTTTATGGGGGTATTCTCATATGAACGCATATATTTTATCACTTTTTAGGAATTTTTTTTAAGCGATAACAAAATTCAGTCATTTTAATTTTTTAATATATTTTAATTTGTATTTTGAAATGTACAAAAAATTTTATTTTTTTCGTTTTTTACATTTTTCATATATATATATTTTTTTAAATCAAAGTGATAGCGTCTGTTCAAATTGTCTGAAATAAAAAAATCGAATGGATTATTATTCAGTAGTTCTGCGGCTATCGTCCCTACCAAATATAATCAATTTCATAAAAAAAAATGTCGATCTTCAAAAAAAGTCCCGAAAATCTTGTTTTTTCGTTAAAAAAATATGAAAATATTTTCGAAAATAAACAATTCTGGTAGGGACGATAACTATAAATCAGTAGAAGAACATATGTAAATTTTAGAGCAATCGGTTGAATACTTTTTTTTTTTAGGACCATGACAGTTTCAGAAAATGATGATTCGAGAAAAATGCGTTTAGAAACGTAGCAGTTGCAGACTTGTCACGGCGCCTGGTAGACAGTCGCTTACGACACGTCGGCGACTATGAGCTGTAACTTATCAAATACAATGAATTTCGGTCTGAATTTTTACAGCATGTTTTCAATAGGTTTTACTGTCAAAATATAAAAAAAAAATCGATTTTTCGAAGTGATTACATGAGAATACCCCCTTTTGCTGGTTCCTAAATATACGAAACTATCTACAACTTCAAAGTTACGACTGTCAGCAGTAACGTGATGGACTCTCACTTGTGCGACGACTGTGTTTAAACTCAACAAAGATTTGTCATTCCTTACCACGGGTGGGGGGAATTGAAACGACTTACATAAAGGGTGATTTTTTAAGAGCTTGATAACTTTTTAAAAAAAAAAAACGCATAAAATTTGCAAAATCTCATCGGTTCTTTATTTGAAACGTTAGATTGGTTCATGACATTTACTTTTTGAAGATAATTTCATTTAAATGTTGACCGCGGCTGCGTCTTAGGTGGTCCATTCGGAAAGTCCAATTTTGGGCAACTTTTTCGAGCATTTCGGCCGGAATAGCCCGAATTTCTTCGGAAATGTTGTCTTCCAAAGCTGGAATAGTTGCTGGCTTATTTCTGTAGACTTTAGACTTGACGTAGCCCCACAAAAAATAGTCTAAAGGCGTTAAATCGCATGATCTTGGTGGCCAACTTACGGGTCCATTTCTTGAGATGAATTGTTGTCCGAAGTTTTCCCTCAAAATGGCCATAGAATCGCGAGCTGTGTGGCATGTAGCGCCATCTTGTTGAAACCACATGTCAACCAAGTTCAGTTCTTCCATTTTTGGCAACAAAAAGTTTGTTAGCATCGAACGATAGCGATCGCCATTCACCGTAACGTTGCGTCCAACAGCATCTTTGAAAAAATACGGTCCAATGATTCCACCAGCGTACAAACCACACCAAACAGTGCATTTTTCGGGATGCATGGGCAGTTCTTGAACGGCTTCTGGTTGCTCTTCACCCCAAATGCGGCAATTTTGCTTATTTACGTAGCCATTCAACCAGAAATGAGCCTCATCGCTGAACAAAATTTGTTAGCGAAAAAAAAAAAAACCGAACACTGATTTTGGTAATAAAATTCAATGATTTGCAAGCGTTGCTCGTTAGTAAGTCTATTCATGATGAAATGTCAAAGCATACTGAGCATCTTTCTCTTTGACACCATGTCTGAAATCCCACGTGATCTGTCAAATACTAATGCATGAAAATCCTAACCTCAAAAAAATCACCCGTTATATCGAGTGAGAGACCTTTCATTCTGATTTTATTTTGATGATTTCATTGCTTATATCTATAACTATAACTATCTTAAATAACTAAATATATGTATGTGTATGTGTATTTGTTTGTATGTTTGCACACCACATGGGGTCCCTACCAACCACGGCTACCCTCCTGTGTCAAATATTTCAATACAACTTTGAAATTGGACCGCGCAGTCCAATATAATACGCAAAAATAAATATGTACATATAGTACTTGTGTATGTATTTTATGCGTTTAAGGCGGCCTGCACAAACCAACATATTATATGTGAAAACAAATGTTTGTTTTATATTTTAAATGATTAAGTAATACTTATCTTTTCTTTCTCAGAGTAAATTCTATTTGTATTTAATATATTTTATTTTTTCAGATAATATTAATCTTTTATTTCAGATATTATTATCATTTTATACAATTAATCTCTCTTTTTCTTTTAGATATTACAAATTCGATGTAATTGTTATTTATTTTCAGGTATTTGTCTTTTATAATCTTTTTTCACTCTTTTATTTTCAGGAAATGTGCTAGGCAACGGCTACTATATTTCCCAGGATCGCTGAGAATCTATTTATATTCTCGTAACACGCAGGATCGATGTTGGGTTGAAGATCAAACGACTGGTATCGAGCTGCAACCGTAAGACGACGTTTTTTTCGCAATATATGTATGGTAGCACGCACGTTAGGTACCGGTGAACGAAAAGTAGTGCCAACGCGGCGCAGTGTACAATCGAATTGTATCCGCGAACCTTTTTCCCAGCCGTTTTGTTATGTGGGTTGATTGATGTGGATGTGTGTTGAGTTGTGTTGAGTGGTATCAGCTGTGGTAAATTGCGCTGTAGCATTAGGATGCGCTAGTTTTACCGGGTAGAGGGGGTGGATGCTAAACTCATTTAAACAGCATGCATAGTAATATTTATAGTCAATTTGGACTAGCATGCTTAATAATTTTATTTGATTTTTACATCATATACTATACTAATAAATACAATATGTTTGTATTATATTTCTGACTAATAGAAAATAAATTTATCACAATATTCACATATGTACATCTTCTACCATATTAATCTTCTCTGCAAGACGGGTAGCTGTTAGCAAACGTGTAAGCGACTTGTCATTGTTCACTTTTGCATTCGTTAAAATATTTGTTACTTTGGTTCAGAGAGTGGTAAAAAAGTAACACAGCTAATTGATGTTCAATGGTTATCTCGCTCTAGCCAATGGCAAATATCGCATGCTGCCTTGTTCTAACAGAATACATACATTTGTTAGCAAATTTTTTAACAGTATGTTACGGGTAACAAATTCTTTTGTTAGCGCAAAGCTTACCTATGTGTTATGGATAACAAAAAGTAGTTGTTATCCGAATATCTGTTAGTGTTATTATTTTGGTTATCAGTATGTTACCTTTAACCTTTACCATATTAACACATAATAGCAGTAACACGCATATCAGTTACCCATTTGTTACTTCTAGCAAATTCAATTCTTTTAAATAATAGGTTGTCAAAAAAGTCTTGCGGTATTTTTATTGAATTTTCAATTGTTCATAAAATTGGTTACAATAATGCGATTCAAGTCAAATATGCGCCGTTTTGTTCGATGACGCGTTCCCAACGAGACGCAAACTTCATAATGCCCCGCCCATAGAAGCTCGCTACCCTATTGGCAAAAAACTCGGAGAGCCAATTTTCACAGGACTCTCTTGTAGCCAACTTCAGACGACCAAGCGCGTTCGCCATGGACAGAAACAGGTGGTAGTCACTTGGTGCGAGGTCTGGACTATACGGTGGATGCAAAAGAACCTCCCACCCGAGCTCTCGGAGCTGCTGGCGCGTCACTAAAGATGCGTGTGGCCTGGCGTTGCCCTGATGGAAGTCAATTCGGCCTCTGTTGATCACAGATGGCCTCTTCTGCATGAGTGCTGCCTTCAAGCGGTCCAGTTGTTGACAGTACTCATGCCCAGCTCTTGACCGATGCTACGACTGCTACTATGCCGGTCTCTTTCGACCAATTCAGTGATTTTTGCCTTTATCGTAGTAGTGCTGTAAAATATGCCGTATTTTCTCTTTATTTTGCTCCATGTTTGCGACGCTATAACGAACGACATAAAAGAAACGAATATCAATCAAACACGTGTTAGCGCGTGAAATGAGCTTTCCAAAAAGGTATAGCATGACCCGATGCGACGAATAAAACTAGAACTACGCGCTTTCAGCGCCAACTAGCGAAAATACCGCAAGACTCTTTTGACAACCATTAAAATCCATTTTTTTTATTATTTCGCTTTATTAAATAATAAAATGAAAATCAAATATTTGGTTGTCAAAAATGTCTTGCGGTATTTTCGCTAGTTAGCGCTGAAAGCGCGTAGTTCTAGTTTTATGGAAAGCTCATTTCACGCGCTAACACGTGTTTGATTGATTGTCGTTTCTTTTGAGTCGTTCGTGAGTTATAGCGTCGCAAACATGGAGCAAAATAAAGAGAAAATACGGCATATTTTACAGTACTACTACGATAAAGGCAAAAATGCATCTCAAGCCGCCAATAAAATTTGTGCAGTTTATGGACCCGATACAGTTTCCGTTTCCACCGCACAACGATGGTTTCAACGTTTTTGTTCTGGTGTAGAGGAGGTCGAAGATACGTCACGCTTCGGAAGGCCTGTCGTCGAAAATTGCGATAAAATGGCTGAAATGGTCGAAAGAGACCGGCATAGTAGTCATCAAACCGTTATAAACCATTTAAAGAAGCTTGGAGTCACTAAGAAGCTCGATGTATGGGTGCCACACGAATTGATTCAATAAAAATACCGCAAGACTTTTTTGACAACCTAATATTTACTTAAACTAATAATATGCTAATTATTATTACATTCGGCAGAAAAATAATACAAGATTAAGTTTATTTCAGTATAAAAATTATAATTCTAAAAATTCATATTTGTAAAATTAAAATTAGAAATTTCAACTTAAAACTAATATGGACAACTTAGAACTTATATATATAACTTAAAACTATAAAATACAAAATATATATATATATATGTATATAAAAATATAATTGAACATGTTTACTTATCAGCGAAGCCGAATTTCTACTAAATATAAATATCTATTTACATATATATTAATATACATACATGGTACATAGATATATACAAGTTAACGCCAAATACGTTAACAGTGCCAAAGGCACCTCACTTCCGCCCCCAAACTTTCGCTGACGCAGCACACGCGCCGACGTTTGCTTGCAACACCCAGACTTCACTTCCGCTCCCAAGGTTTTGCTGATGCAGCACACGCGCCAACGTTCTGGCAGCGATCAGAAGGGAGTTCTAGGAATCCGATCACCAGGCAAGACAGGTGACCGGATTAGTTAAGGTTAGTTTAAGCTTACATTTATGTTTGATAATTGTAATTATTTCAGTCCGTTTTTAGACTCGAATAAAGACGGCCAGAGCTCGTGCTCTGACCAAAATAAAAATACATTTTTTTTAGTATTTCCCGCGAAGGGGAAATTAACTGGCCGGTTAAAGAGTCCTATAAAAAAAGGACAATTAAAATATAAAGTGCAAGTGCAATCTGGTGAAAAGTTGAAGTTACAAATTTCAGCATTTGCAATAGCTGAAAAATAAATGAAATTTTTTTTACAAAGTTGAACTAACTCAAGCTAAATAAATAATATTTAGACAGAATTAAGCAGTTATTCAATCGCAATTATCGAAGCGCAGTGCAACAAAAATTTAAACATATTATTGAAGAAAATAGTACGCACACAATAAAATGTATTTTTGCATATATTGAGCGCGAACGCAGAACAAACAGAAAGTTATAACCGAAAATTTAAAAGTGCATAAAAGTAATTCACAAACTAACGGCAGTTGGAAAATTATAAAAGTGAAACAAAAATACAGCGTTTTACATAAACATAAATGACTTATGAGTGCATCGCTGAACGCTAAGAAATTTATAAGAAAGACAGTGAATGAAAATATTTAAGCTTGTAATTTAAAAATTCACAAAGGGAAAACCAAAAGTTTGAATACAGTTTGATGTGCTTCCTCGTACATGTGCAAATATTGCCGCAATGATTTCGTGTATCTAACTAAGGCAGAAACAAAAAGAAACCAGTAACTGTAAATCATCAAAAGTGCTTGTGTGCATTGTGTGCAGAAATAAAGCCGCTCTGCCAAAACCCAATCGCAATATTAGCGAAAAATAGCAAGCAAAATATCCACAAGAAGACTCCTCAACCCACGCTTGGAAGAGGACGACGAGGAGCGTGCGACTAGGAAGATCCCAAGTAGCCAGCAAGAGGAAAGGGAGCAATCTCCAGCGTCACCTCGTCATGCTTCACAGGATTTTTACGTAGCTATACATTTTTGTTTATACCACATATACAATATTATAAATAAGGAGATATTTTTTGTATTAGAAAGAAAGAGATACTAGTATTAAGAATATTAAATAAAAAACAAAATTATAAACAACGGCTTGTACAGCCGGCAAGTGTCTTGTGCAAATCGCACTAAATCCGAATTCTAATTTTGCCGACTTCTCCAATCAAGGAATCGACCCGGTATATAGAAATAACTTGACTGACTTTGATAAAATTCCGGACGTAGAGAGTTTTCGGGTCAACCAGGAGAGTTTAACTCGTGGAAGAAATCCGTGGACAGGATTCTCCAAATTTACGAACCCATTAGGGGAACACCTAAATATTATGGAATATTAAGCGTTATTCGCAACAAAATAGTAGGGAACGCGGATATTGCCCTTGAATCGTATAATACTCCTCTAGAATGGAGAGCCATTTCAAAGTGTTTAACTCTACATTACGCCGATAAGAGGGACCTAGGAACGTTAGAGTACCAAATGATCTCTATGGTACAGGGTAACAGTAAGGTACAGGACTTTTACCAAAGAGTATACTCACACTTGTCACTAATACTTAATAAGATAGGATGCATGGACGTAAGTGACGAATCACTACACCTACTGACGCAGACCTACCGTGAGAAAGCGCTAGATACGTTTATTAGAGGTCTTAGAGGCGACCTACTCCGCCTTCTCAGTATGAGAGAACCCACAGACTTACCACAGGCACTTCACTTATGCCTCGAGCTGGAAAATCAGAATTTCCGTTCACATTATGCACATTATACGCAGAACGCTCCAAGAACCTTTAATGCCTATCCACCAGCAGTGCCACCAAGAAGGAACGCCCAACCTTCAGCATTCTACCCAGAGCTGGCCTACATGCCACAAGCTCATAGTTATGCCCCCCAGCCGAGAGCATATAATCCTCTATACAAGCCATTTAACTCAGCCCAACAGACGTATAGACACAACCAAAATGTTAGTAACACTTCTCAGCAACAAGCTGCTCCACCACGCCCGTTCGGACCGAAGCCTCAACCTAGGCCAGAACCAATGGACGTTGACCAATCACTTCACTCCAGAAGAGTTAATTACATGAACAGGCCACGACAGAATGACTATACTGGCAAAAGGCCACCCCAAACACTTGGACCGCAGAATAAAAAGGCCCATCTGACTCATTTCATTAACCCAGCACCGATACTTGACGACGAACAAATCGATGCTAACTGCGACTCAGAAATTGAACTACCAAGAGAAATGCCTGACGTGCATTTTTTAGCTTAACGAGCTCTTCGCTTCCCTACTTACAGACTAAAGCGAAGAGCGGTGAAATTCTTAAATTTCTAATTGACACGGGGTCAAGCAGGAATTACGTACACCCTCGACTAGCATTAAAACGAATAAAGAACGATACCCAATTTTTTGCCAAATCCATCGCAGGAAACGTACAAATCGAAGAACATACTTACATAAATTTTTTTAACATGGATACAAATTTCAAATTTTATTTGCTACCCTCATTAAAGACATTCGACGGAATTATAGGGAATGACTCACTTCGACAAATGGGAGCAATCATTTATACGAAAGAGAGTTTC
This sequence comes from Bactrocera dorsalis, assembly GCF_023373825.1. Classification (NCBI taxonomy): domain Eukaryota; kingdom Metazoa; phylum Arthropoda; class Insecta; order Diptera; family Tephritidae; genus Bactrocera; species Bactrocera dorsalis. The sequence continues at coordinate 29,981,214 of NC_064308.1, forward strand.
ATAAAATTCGAAAACGGGAAAAAAGTTGCATTAAGACAACTTTCTTGCCCCACAGTTAACACGATTAACATAGAGGCTAAGCATATGAGCCTTACCCAAAGGGAAGGTACGAGTAAATTAGTAAAAAAATGTCCAGGATTATTTTCGGAACCAGAAGAAAAGCTAACATACACTACCAGAGTTGTTGGTGAAATCCGAACAAAAACCGACGCACCGGTCTATACAAGATTTTACCCCTACCCCGTCGCCCTGAAAACAGAGGTCGACTCCCAAATAAAGAAATTGTTAGATGACGGTATCATAAGACCGTCTAGATCCCCATACAATTCCCCGGTTTGGATCGTGCCGAAAAAAGCAGATTCGGCAGGGAACAAACAATACAGGGTAGTCATAGATTACCGTAAACTCAACGCGCTGACAATAGCGGACAGATATCCGATACCGGAAATTAACGAAGTGCTAGCACAATTAGGAGAAAAGAAGTACTTCTCCGTGCTCGACCTTAAAAGCGGATTCCATCAGATCCCACTAAGAGAATGTGATATTGAGAAAACGGCATTCTCAATTAAAAACGGTAAATACGAATTTACCCGACTGCCTTTTGGGCTAAAAAACGCGCCGTCCATTTTTCAAAGGACACTAGATGACATATTGAGCGAACATATCAGCAAAATATGCTATGTATATATAGACGACATCATCATCTTCAGCAAAACAGAGGGCGAACACTTCGACCATATTAACTAAATTTTTAAAACTCTAAACGCTGCAAATATGAAAGTGCAGCTCGATAAATCCAAATTTTTTCAAAAATCCGTAGAATGTTTGGGGTTCATAATCTCCCCAGACGGCATAAAAACAAACCCAGAAAAGGTTGAAGCAATACAGAAAATGCCACACCCTAAAACAATTAAAGGGCTCCGCTCATTTTTAGGCCTAGCAGGCTATTATCGTCAATTCGTGCGAGACTTCGCCAAAATCGCCAAACCGCTAACAACACTCTTAAGAGGGGAGGAAGGCAGGATGAGCAAAAATAAATCAGCAAAAATCCAAATTAAGTTGGACATTGATGCCATCGATGCATTTAATAAAATAAAAGAAAGCTTGGTCTCCAAAGACCTAATGCTAGCATATCCCAATTTCGAGGAAGAATTTTCATTAACGACAGACGCCTCAAATCATGCCATAGGCGCAGTCTTGGCACAGAAAGACAAACCCATAACGTTCTTATCAAGAACCTTAAATAAAGCTGAAGAAAATTATGCAGCTAATGAAAAAGAAATGCTCGCCATCATATGGGCATTGAACTCGCTTAGAAATTACCTATACGGTACAGCCAAAGTGCATATATATACTTATCATCAACCCTTAACATACGCCTTGAGCAACAAAAATAATAACTCTAAAATGAAGCGCTGGAAAGCAATATTGGAAGAATACAACTATGAGTTACACTACACACCAGGTAAATCTAATGTCGTCGCAGACGCCTTGTCGAGACCCTCACAAGTAAATTCTCTAACAGTAACTCAACATAGCGACGAAAGCTCAAGCCACAATTTAATTTATAGCGTGGAAACCCCAATTAATGCGTTTAAGAACCAAATTTTTTTAACAACTGATCAGATCCGTAGTTACCAATTTAAAATTGTATTCCCTACCTACCATAGGCATTTAATTACGGAACCAAGTTACACCCAAAACAACCTAATTAGCCTCCTTAAGAGATACCTTAATCCCTCCGTCGTAAACTGTATTAAAACAGACGAACGGACACAAGGGTTAATACAGGAATTATACCCACTCCATTTTAGTAAATACAAAGTAAGATTCTCACAGACTCAGGTGGACGACATAACCAATGAAGAAGAACAGCAAAACATAATAATTCGAACACACATGCGAGCACATAGGAATAGCATCGAAAATAAAGGTCAAATAATAGAAAGATATTACTTCCCATCTATGGGAAGAAAAATAAAAGAAGTCATTAGCAAATGCATTACCTGTAAAGAAAATAAATACGATAGACACCCCACAAAACCCTTACTCCAGCCCACACCGATACCACAATTCCCAGGGCAAATCGTACATTTGGATATCTTTATAACTAACAAGGAACTAGTCCTGACTGCACTAGACAAATTTCCGAAATACGCAATTGCGAAACCCATTAAATCCAGAGCAACGGAGGACATAAAACAACCGTTGAGAGACATTCTATACTCCTTCGTACCCGAAAAAGTTATTATAGACAATGAAAAATCTTTTAATTCTGACTCAATTAATTTCATGATCGAAAATGAATTCGGCATAGAAATCTTCCGAACACCCCCATATACAAGCTGCTCAAATGGACAAGTCGAGCGCTTCCATTCAACTTTGCAAGAGATAATGCGTTGCCTTCAAAAGGAAAAAAATACAAACTCATTCCGTGAACTGCTCGAAAAATCCGTTAAAGAATATAATTTTACCATCCATTCAACAATAAATAGGAAACCAATAGAAGCCTTTTTTGGTAGAAGGATCAATAGCGATCCTAACTTAATCAATAAAGAAAGACAGGAAATTGCAGGACGACTGTTAAAAAAACAGAACGAAGACTTAAGCTACCACAATAGGAAAAGATCACATTCCAAGGAATACCGCGTAAGAGACGTTGTATACATTAAGGTCGACAGACGAATCGGGAATAAGCTATCCCCTAGATACAGAAAAGAAATTGTAGCCGAAAATTATAATACTACTATAAAGACAAAAACTGGTAGAATAGCCCACAAAAACAAAATCCGACAATAAACACCGACATTTCTTTTCCCTTTAGATCCCTTCTATGGGTGATATCATGCACCGCCGACTTAAATTTCATGGACTATTCCTCATCCTACGTAGTTACTGTCAGTGACGGCGAAGCCAAGATACAGGACGGGACATTCAAGATTGTACACGTAATAAATCTTACGTTGACAAAAATATACCCAAAAACAACATGTTTTACACCATAATCGACCACGAACTAGGACAAGCAGCCGAAGTACTTAAAGAAATTAAGCCCCAGAACAATAGGAAGAAAAGAGCTATCAATGCAATTGGGACGGCATGGAAGTACCTCGCCGGGAGTCCGGACAATGAGGACCTTCAAACTATCAATCTAAACCTGCACGAACTAACCGAAAATAGCAATAAGCAAGTTATAATAAATGAAGCGGTAGGGAAAAAGATTAACCATCTAATAAATACTACAAACGAAATTGTAAACTCCATAAGAAAAGATGACCATTTTAAAACGGATATAGCCCTAAGCATAGGAAATAGAATAAGATTAGTTAAGGAGGAGTTAGTAAATGTTAAATACGCTCTACAATGGGCAAAAGAAAATGTAATAAATTCAATACTACTAAATAAAATCGAAATAAGTACGGCAATAGAAAAACTCGAAGAAGAAAACATGCCTTTCGCAAACACGGAAGAAGCATTAGAATTTGCAACAGTTAATGTAATGTATAACGAGACGATGTTATTATACATCATCAAAATACCAATAATAGGCAGGGAAACTTACAAAAACATTATAATTAAACCGGTAAAGAAAGCTAATGGAATTGTAAACTTAAATTTTGATCGAATTATAACAAATGGAACAGAAATATTTGGAATTAAAGAAAAATGCAAATTTTCCAATCAAATCAGGATATGCAGAAGAAATCAAATAATTAATATAAGTAACAGCACATGTATACCTAATTTGATTAAAAGCCTAGATTCTTCTTGCAAAATTAGTAATAACCAACACGTACCCACTGTAGAAGAAATATCACCGGGTATAATTTTATTAAATAATTTTAACGGAACAATAAATACTATTACCGAAAACTATACTGTTGCCGGAACGTACTTAATAAAATTTCATAATATATCTCTTAAGATAAATAATCAAAAATTTTATAGTTTGGAAGCCTCTCAACTGATCGCTATACCCTCTATATTACAGCCAACCCCATCCGAAAGCGAACGCATTGATATTTTGTCAATGGAAGCTCTACACGAGCTACATATTAATAACACCAAAAGCATCGCGCTCTTAAAAACAGATGCTTTTATAAGCAAAACTTCGATGCTGTCACTAAGCAGCATCATAATAATCCTTCTCATATTTTCAAAATTCATCCCTAGAATCCAAAGGAAAGCGGAAATACCCAAGGTTGAAATTCCAACCGTAAATATTAGGCATATAACAAACTCTGCTGAGGCCATCGGCCTACCACCTAAAAATTTTAGAATCAATGACCTACCATATCTTTGAACGATCGAGGACGATCGCATTTAAGAGGGGAGGAGTTAACGCCAAATACGTTAACAGTGCCAAAGGCACCTCACTTCCGCCCCCAAACTTTCGCTGACGCAGCACACGCGCCGACGTTTGCTTGCAACACCCAGATTTCACTTCCGCTCTCAAGCTTTTGCTGATGCAGCACACGCGCCAACGTTCTGGCAGCGATCAGAAGGGAGTTCTAGGAATCCGATCACCAGGCAAGACAGGTGACCGGATTAGTTAAGGCTAGTTTAAGCTTACATTTAAGTTTGATAATTGTAATTATTTCAGTCCGTTTTTAGACTCGAATAAAGACGGCCAGAGCTCGTGCTCTGACCAAAATAAAAATACATTTTTTTTATTATTTCCCGCGTAGGGGAAATTAACTTACATAATGCATTTACATGCAATGCACATCTAATAATAATAAAAATGCATGGGGACACAAGTCATAAAGTTACAGATCAGATAACATTGAAAACATACACACACACACATGTATTAAATTGTACACTTGCAAACAACCCCATGTCTAGCAGCAATAAACAATATGCTGCAGTACATACAAACACACACACATGCACATATATTTAGTTATTTTTTTGTCGCACGTTTCCTTACGACATGGCACTGCACGACGGAATTGCAATCGTAAAAATCGATGTCGTACGAAAATGTGCGACGCGATTTTTTTGCTATTTCGTTTTTTTCTTTTTACGCATTTTCCTTTACATTTATTTAAATTTTTTGTTATATCTGTTTTTATTTTTCTTTATTTTCTTTTATTTTTGTAGATTTGAATTAGAAAAATGGCGAAGCGAAACCTTAGAGATCGTGAAATACGTGAAGCGTTGGAAGGAAGTGATGATGATAGTGATTTTTCTTGCGATGACTTGATTGATGAGAACTGGCTACCAGATGATTTGGACACTCTGATAATAACAATGATACTAATAACAGTGATAACATTTATAACAGCGATACTGAAGATGACTGGGACATGGATGAGGACGAACCAACAGCATTGTCAAACATAGTCGATTCTTCCGAAACAATCAATTGAACTGAATTTAGTTCTCGTCAGAAAACTTTTAAATTCACTGGGCGATTAGCCTTGCAACAGTCTATCCCCTCATATATTTCCTGTTTGGATGCATTTCTCCTATTTGTTGACAACGACGTTATTGAATTAATTATATCAGAAACAAATAAGTATGCGGATCAATATGTAAATAAAAGTGCTGTTACCAGATTTTCTCGAAAAAAAAAATTGGATACCAACAACAGATTTTGAAATGAAGAAGTTTCTTGGCCTTATGTTGTGGATGGGGTTGGTGAAGGTCGGGTGTTTAAAAGACTATTGGCTCAAAGAAGAGCTCTACAACTTTTCAATTCCGGGGAAAGTAATGTCACGCAATCGCTTTCAGCTATTGCTTAGTTTCATGCACTTCTCAGACAATAACTCAATTATACCAGGTGATAGGCTTGGTAAAATAAAACCACTATTGGACATGCTACAAATGAGATACCAAAGAATTTACGTACCAGGTGAAAACATAGTAATTGATGAGACCCTTATTCCATGGCGAGGCAGACTATTATTCCGACAATATATACCAAATAAAGCTCATCCTTATGGTATAAAGCTTTTTAAGCTCTGCTCTACCGAAGGATTCACCTGGTCAGTGAAAATATACTCCGGAAAGTCATCAAGTGGATTGAGAAAAGTCGGTTTGGCTAAAACTGTTTGCGAGGATCTGATCATTGATTTGAAAGGTCAGGGTCGAACTTTATATGTAGACAACTTTTACACAAGCTATGAATTGGCTCGTTCAATGTTAGATCAAAAAACACATGTGGTCGGTATACTCCGTGCCAACAGGAAACATTTCCCAAAAGAAGTTATGGTTGCTCCTATAAAGAAAGGCAAAGTAGTGGTATAGTTGTTCTATAGTGGAAAGATAAACGCGACGTCAGAATGCTATCCACGAAACATGTCCCGATAATGGTATCCATAACAGATGGAGCACGTAATCCTGCAGAGCCTTCAACTAGTCAAAGAGCGAGACGTAAAAGACGAGCAACAGAAAAGCCACTGGCTGTGGTAGAATATAATAAGGGGAAATCAGGCATTGATCTTTCCGACCAAATGGCTTCATACGCAAATACAATTCGCAAACGGTTAAAATGGTACCGAAAGCTGGAAATTGAACTTTTACTTGGACTTTCCGTGGTAAATGCTTATACTGTGTATAAAGCAGCTACGAATAGAAACATTAATACACGAACATTCTGTGAACGCGTTGCTAAGGGCCTACTAGATCTCACATCCCCGCAGCTTGTATCGCAATCAAAACATTTTATCACAAAAAGAGTAGACGAAAATAATAAACCATCCGACGTGCTTGTGTTTTATGCTACGCTGAAGCAGAAAGAAAATTTAGTCGAAAGGAAGCAAGAAAGAATATCAAAAGGACAACTACGTACTGTCCGCAATGCCCCAACACTCCCCAATTGTGCATTGATTGCTTTCCAAAATATACACATCTAAAAAATTAATGTAAAAAATCAATGTGATTGAAGTTATCATATCCTAATTTTAATTTTTCAATATCTTTTTTATACTTCTTTTCCGAAATATCGAATGAATTCCAATAAATTTTCAAAATTAAAAAGAACCTCCGAGTTTTTATCATAAAAACCGCAAAAATGAAGATATCTCTATGAAACTTGGACCAAAATTTAGGGCAAACATTAAGCTACATTTCAAAAGACTCTGTAGCGTCAACCAAAAACACATGACAATACCTAAGGCCAGACAATGCCTGTCGCACGAAAACGTGTAGCCATGGCACTCAATGTGTTAAGATAGATTTAAAATTTGTATATAAGCATGGAAAATACCAAATAAAAACTAGAATGAATATATTCTTAACTCAAATAAGATCTCTATTTTTCCCCCACCAGGGGTAAGAATTTAAAGATTCTTATTTGAGTTTAATCGTTTGAACTTACAAATCAAACAGTGCGTCTTTGCCGCCATGACGCAGCATTCGCGCAATAATTTACTTTGTGCCTGCACCTCGGCCTTTTCTGACATCTATGAAATTAAAATATAAAAATTAGCTTCTGTTTTCATTTGGTAATGTAATACTTCATTACTTACTTTGTCTGCTAGGGAGACGGGTCTCAATGGCATCCAGCTTCTGGTTTATATCTAAAAAACATAAATGTATTTTTATAAAGCAAATACTAATATAGTATTTATATATTAATACATTATACCTGCATGGCCACAAGACGATCGTCTATTGGAGGAGCGCAAACGAGATTATAAGATATTTTTTTAAATATCTGTAAAAAAATATTATTAGAAAACGTAAAATATTTATGTTCAATACAACCTCTATGGGGGCTCAACGATGGTGAGCATTCCACTTCGGAATCCATTTCTTCCACCAGGTCATCGAAATTCATTCTATGACAAATCATAAAAAAGTTAATGAATGAGTGGAACTAAAAGAAATTTATCATCTATAGGTATGGAAAATTTTAATTTATAAAATGAAATGTTAGTACTTTTTGTTAATAATATTTAGTTTGGTAGTTTATAGCAACAAATATTAGTTTTCTAAAGATTTGTGAATTGTAAATATTTACAAATAGTATATTACTGGAGGAAAATATATTTGAGAAAAGTCTTTTTAAAAGAGAATATGTGCATTAGGGTGATTCAAAAAAAAATTGTTTTTTTCAATTGGTACTCGCAAAAATAGGTTCCTAGACACCTCTAAGAAAGCCTCTCCAAATATGAGATTTTAATTGTAACGGGAAGGTCCTCCGCCTAACGGTTTTCTATTTTTTCTTATTATCAGTTAGAAAAATTTATATCTCGCTTCCAACTACTTGAAAAAATATCTTGTTAAATAGGTTTTGTAGGAAATTGAATGCTCTAAAATATGGTCTCTTATGATTTTTTCGTAAACCCAACCGTTTAAAAGATATTAACGGTTGAAATTTGACTATTTTTGGAAAAAATCTTTATTTCTTATTAATTTTATAACTCAATGAAAAAAAATTATTATGAATGATGAAACTCATAGTTTTGTAGGAAATTTACTGCTCTATAAAAATGGTCTACTGTAATTTTTCGATAAAGTTAAGCGTTTACGAGATATTCATCGTCAAAAATCAGTGCATATTAGGGTGGATCAAAAAATATAATTTTTTTTTTCGTTTGGTACTCTGAAAAATAGGTTCCTAAGCACCTCTAAGTTAATCTCTCCAAAAACCTATTCGTAATAAATTTTTCATTGAGTTATAAAGCTATTAAGAAATAAAAAATTTTCCCAAAAATCATCAAATTTTAACTGTTAATATATTTTAAACGGTTGGGTTTACAAAAAAATCATAAGAGACCATATTTTAGAGCATTCAATTTCCTACAAAACCTAATTAACAAGATATTTTTTCAAGTAGTTGGAAGCGAGATATAAATTTTTCTATCTGATAATAAGAAAAAATAGAAAACCGTTAGGCGGAGGACTTTCCCGTTACAATTAAAATCTCATATTTGGAGAGGCTTTCTTAGAGGTGTCTAGGAACCTATTTTTGCGAGTACCAATTGAAAAAACAAATTTTTTTTTGAATCACCCTAATGTACATCTTAATATATTTTTCTAAAATGAGAAAACATTATAAGGGAAATATTTACTGATTTACCCAATAATAGTATTTCTGTTAAGGACTCACAATTTAACGTTTTTTTCTTGCGAAATATCTTCTTGAGATCAACATCCAAGTAAAGAAGTTGTGTATTTCAGCACTAAGGACAAGCCTACAGTGGCGTAGCCACAACTTTAGGCGCCCGGGGCCAAGGATGTTCTGCCGCCCCCCTTTATCTACCTACCTACAAGTTTCATGAGGTGGTTCGAACAAAAGTGAATTTTTACAAAATATCTTCGATATTAAGTATATAAAATCTAGGAACTAGAAGTCACGCAAATTCTGAAGTTCCAAAATTCTCACAATACGGTTTTTGAGGAAATTGAGAGTAAATTTACAAGACATCTTATTAAAAGCCATAGAAAAAACCCATTTTCGCCCTATGTCTTGTACACTTTTGACACAATTTGCAGGAATTTTTGGCCGAATTGGAGTTTTAAAATACCATTTTTGAAAATTTGGAGAAATAAAAGTATTTGTTACATTCAAAGCATAGGGTAACTGTGAGAGTGACACGTCGCGACGACAGAGTAAAAATAAAGATACTGCTGCGGTCAAAGCTAGAAAAGTGCATCTTTTAGTTCCATCACTATTTTTAAGAAAGATATAAGCCAAATATATAAAACAAATTCAAAGACTGAAGAGTATTCGATTAAAAATTAAAGTTATTCAGATTATTGCAATGTGAGTGTACAACTCTTTATCCTTTATAATAAATTTTGTAAAAAAAATTGTTGAAGTTTTTTTCTGAATATTAAAAAACAGCGAAGATCTTTTTGCCGCCCCAAGACGTTGCGAGCGGGGCGACGGCCGCCTTCGCATTTTTATGTCCACTAACACTTCATTAATTCGTCTGAATTTTTTTTTAATGTTAAACTTATTGTTCAATTATATTTATTTAACATCAACTAAAGGATTGCAATATTGATCTGAAGAACCTCCTCTATCCGAACATACCCATTTTATTCCTGAAATCCTGGGACGGTATTCTAAAGTCGACCCAATTATAATTGTAACCGCACAATTCGTTTCGATTCAGATTTTAAATTTTTTACATTTTCACATGTATGTATGTATATATAACGCACAAATTACATTTTTCACAATAATGCATAATCTATAACAACTATTTGAATTAAATATGCACTATGTAACTTTAATAATTTTAAACTTACTCCCTTATTTGTTTGTTATACTCAATAAATTTGAATTCTACAAATGCTCCAAATGCTGCAAATGATTTCTGTAATATTAAAATTTTTAATAATGCACACAACATTCAATTCACAATGATAACATTTTTCTCCTTGTTAAGCTTTTTCGTTTTCTCTATGTAAAAGAAAATAATAATATATATAAAAGAAATTAATTATAAAATATCAAATTATCAAGTAACAAACTTACCTCTTTAAAATCGAAAAAATTGGGTATTCGTCTTTCTTATTCTAACAAGTTAACATTACAATATGTTTAGAATGTCGATAGCTTTTCTCTATCTTACTTACGTATTCTCCCATTCAATTGAAATTCCAGAAAATGTAAAAGTGTTAGTGAACAGCTTAATATGTTTCAATGAGTTTGTGCAATCTGTTACCTCCGTCTTGCAGGATTACCCTGCAAACCATGAGCGGGTAAAACACTAGATAATCAATGCGTAACATGGTGGTAAACGTGGGGATAAACGTACAGAGTGTGTCTTAGGCCGTATTTTCCCTTCACACGTACGTATACATGTGATCATACATTTCTGTTGCGCTCATTCAGCAGTGTCATATAAAAAAATATATCTGTCCTGCTCTAATATCCCCAATCGACGGCTGATACAGGGTTGCATTTTAAACAGCTGATACAGGGTTGCATTTTTTAATTCCTACTTTAAAAATTTATTAAAATTTCGAAGAAAACTTTTTAATTTTTAAAATATTAATTTTATTACTTTTAATAGATATTTACATTTATACAATATATTTAATTAACAATAATAATTTAAAAAAAAAATTAATTAAAGAAAGGATTATTAATAGCTGAAAATAAAAGAGTCGAAAAAGATTGTAAAAGACAAATACCTGAAAATGAAGTAAAGGTAATAAAACCTGAAATTAAATAATAATTACATTGAATTTGTAATATCTAAAAGAAAAAGAAAGATTAATTGTATAAAATGATAATAATATCTGAAAGAAAAGATTAATATTATCTGAAAAAATAAAATATATTAAATACAAATAGAATTTACTCTGCAAGCAAAGATTAATTAAATAAAAATAGTGATAAAATCGCAAAAAAAGAATAATTTAATAAAAATAATAATAACACCTGAAAGAAAAGATAAATATTATTTGATCATTTAAAATATTGTATAAAACAAACATTAGTTTTCATTATTGGATTGCGCAGGCCGCCTTAAACGCATAAAATACATATGTATATATTATTTTTTGTATTATCTTGGACTGCGCAGTCCAATTTCGAAGTACACACACTTTTTTCACATATTTACTTAACAATTGATATTTGCCGCTTCTGATGATATAGCTGCTGTTGCTATTTCCAAATCAGTTCTGATTTCCAATGCTATAAAAATAAATGAAGTAATTATTTATTTTCAAAATATTGTCAAAAAATCACATAAAATTAATTTACTTACCTCCGTGTTGTACGAGCCTTTTTTTATTACCCTTTTTGGGATTTTCTATTGTCACTATTGACAATTATGTTTTCACCTTCGCACTCATTCAAATAAATCAAGAAATGAAACAAACTTTTTTTCATCGCACTTAGGTAAACAAAATGTGCGTTGGCGTTAGTGTATAGAGAAAAAATGTGTAGTTGTATTGGAATATTTGTCACAAGCGGGTAGCCGTGGTTGGCAGGGTTATGTCCTCTGCAGAAAATTCGACTAGCATAGAACTAGACCTTTTGATGACAGTACTAGTTCTAGCTCAATACCCAAGCAATGCTTTCAACTGTCCACTTTTACACGGTGTTGTCATTGACGGTGGCAATTGACGCCGAGTGCATTACTTTGCCACTCGCCTTTAACTCGTTCCGTCGTGGACAGTCCTAAGGTAGCTCCGTCATGCTTAGTTCTACTCCAAAAAAAGCCACAAAATCTAAATTAAAAACTCATTTTATCAATTCAAAACATGTATATATCTATTTTTATTTTTGAAACATAAAAGTTCATTCTCCACAAAGCACAAATTTAATGTTTTCTTTCCGATATATTTCTTGTTTTGAAATATATGGACACACATAAAATTAACAAAATACACACTTATAATATGGAATATTAACATAAAAATTCAATTCTCTTTCAACTTTCATACTTTTATAATAAAAAAAATTGTATTAACATATAATATAAAAACTCAGTTCTTCATGTCAATTCATATCTGTATAGAACAATTTTTGCTATTGTTGAATTCAATGCACATATAAAGGTACATACGGGCATGTGCTGCATGAAACTGCCACCGAAACAATACGACAAATACGTGTTTGTGTGACACTTTCATGCGAAAACGATTTGCAGCACATGCCTGATATTAGAGATGAGCGATATTGTGATTTTTCGATATCTGTGATTTCAGTGATTGCTATTTTTAAATCACTGTGATTTTATATTGCTATTGCGATCGCAACTAAGTCGACGTTCAAACGTCGTTGTTGTTGTTGTAGCGGCAGATTCTGCTAATTTGACACTGTTTGGCCGAATGAAAGTCCGGGTCTGTTCCACTTACGTAGACCCGACTGTCGTGGGAACGACGGAAACATTTTGTCGTTATTGGCGGCAAATTCTCTTTTGGCTCCTGTAACTCGAGTCAAGTTTTTCCGCCTTTCTTTTCACTACATTTTCGCAAATGTTGGAGCGGTTCCGCTACCTGTCTCTTAGAACGTATTGCATAGTTCATTTGTATGTTGGTATGATGGTTTCACAAATTTCTTAGAAGGAATTACCATTAGTGTGGTTGATAATTTGTTTGTTTAGAATACCCGCTTTTAATATTTTCAAGACCAAATAATTAACGCGAGTTTCCTAATCTTTGGGAAAATATTAAAAACCCGTAATTTTTTTATTCCATCATTTTTTCTGAAATTAATTAGTTACAATTCTTGTTTTCATCACAAAAAGCTTTCAAATTTGGTTTTAACAACAATTAAAATTAAAAATTTTATTAAAACAAATTAAAATATACCATTTTGATTATATTTCATCTACCACTTCAAACATCACACTTCACTTCTTTTCCTTGATACATTTTCTGCCATTATTAAAAATTATAAGAACGTTACACTCAAAACTTCAAACCGCTATGACGAAAAATAGCATATACGATATATACAATACCCTGAAGAAAGTTGTTACTTTTCTGCTATTTGCTATTGTGATCGGAATTCACAGGTTCGACCTGCGATCACAGTTTCGAACTGCGATCGCAATTCACAAGTTCAAACTGCGATCACAGTTTCGAATTGCGATCGCAATTCACAGGTTCGAACTGCTATTTATAAAAAGTGATCGCAGTTGCGATTTGCGATTTTTCAATCACAGTGAAAAAATCACCGGTAGTGAAATATCGCTCATCACTACCTGATATATATGTATGTATAAAATATTAAGGCAACTTATGGGTCAATTTAAGAAAGTAATAAAATTTAAAATCAAAGAAAGTAATAAAGTTTAAAATCAAAGAAAGTGTGAAGTGAACAAAAGGAAGAAAACAAAAAGTTAAGTAGGGGTGGTGGCTTTTGATGCAGATATGGTTTTAAAAATGCGCTTTTTCTGCATTCGGATGGCCTTGCGTAGGTTGTCCTCTGCATTTTCGACCTTCGGGAGTTGTGAAACTAAATCTATTTTACGGAAGAAACATGTATGTATGTACATAAGTATACGGTGCTTCATTATTGAAACTTGCGACTTACCCAGAAGAGCAGCAAATAGTTTCTCGTAGGTTCTAAATTATGGCTGAGGACAACTGAATCGTCAAATATATTCTTCAAATTTCGGGTGGCACTTTGCTGCGGCAGTCTCTTAATGGCGGACACCTGTAAAATAAATAAATAAATTTTGTGATGAGTTAGATGTATACAATTTAATTCAATACTGCTGCTTAACTAGTACTAGAGTTTAACTTGTTTGATTATGTCAATATAACATTTTGCTCGCTTAAATAATAGTTATGTTTCAAAATATACACATGTAGATATACAGCTAACTTTGTCGTTGTGCATCTAACTATATAAGTTGCAAAAATATCATATTGAATTTTACTCCTATTATATTGTGGATAGCTGTATATATGACCGGGAAATATATACGACTTTCACACTTACGTAAATCTCCCGATTCTCCGGCAATATTTTTTCCTCTATCGCTTTTAGACTTTCTTCACTTGAAAGTGGGAAAAGCTCTGCGATTGGCGCTCCCAATGACTCCTGGCGAATTAGCTTTTGCGTGACGATTTTCTGTTCCGCCAGAGCAGTCATTACAGCTTTATTATGGGCAAGTTGAGTTTCTGAAATTAATAATGATTTGTTATATAATCTTGTGGAATATAAAGCGCTTCTTACGTTCCATTTGATCCAACTTTGTACAGACAAATGATTTTAACTTCCCGATATCCTCTAAAATGAGATATACATACGTATGCTTAATGTTATTTCTTACATACTTCTGATATGTACAATGTACATTGTACATATATGTAGTTATAACTACCTTTAACAGCGAGAAATTGCTCATTTACAACGCTGCAGTTACAGTTAGAGCTGGAACTTCTGGGATCACCGTCTATAATAAAAAATACAGAATGTTTGTTAATAACATAATTATTGACAGTAGTGGTATGTACTTACACTGTGGTTGAATATTTTCAGCCCATCTCTCATTCATTTTTAATTTTTTAAAAGACATTTGGTATTTTCTGAACGCGTTCAAATTTTTGTGCATACATTTTTGTGCGTGTAAAATTAAAGTGTTAATGTTATATTTATTTGTATTATTAAAAATTTATTATTACAAACATCCATGCAAAATTGGTATCATGAGTAAGCGGCCTTTTTGAGATAAACGTAACAATTTACATTCTATTTCGTCTACAGAAAACGAAATTTCTTCTTCGAACTAAAAATACAGTTATTGTGATAGTACTAAAACGTTCTATTTTTAAGTAATTTTAAACCAACACATACAGGTTTTGTCACCAAATTCTCGAGTGAAATTCTATTAAAACATGCGTTGGTTTCTTTACATATTTTTTTAGGGTTTGCAAATAGTTTTCGAAACCATATGCAGATGAGCCAGATAAAAAGCCTATTGCTTTAATATTTTCTGCTAAGTGCAGCAGGTGATGAACATTGTATGTCACGCTCGTTTCTCCGAATACGACGGGGAAGTTTTGAACAAATAAATACAATAAATGTTTACCTATATTAATATTCGCAAGGTAGGTTTTAGGGCAATGTAATATCCTACAAGCAGAGTGGATAAGCAAAAATTGATAATATAGATCATCTGGCACATAATCCTTTAAAACTGAAATTCCTGTGTAGAGAAGAAATTGGCGAAATTCAGTTGCTTTCCAATTAAATATTTCTTCGAAACCCTTAGGTTTGGGAATAAACGGCTTCAAGTCCTTTAAGCTCTTTGAAATAAAGTCTTTATTGTCTTTAGTCACCCTCATATTAGTTTTATCATTTAAAATTCTCAGTAAAAATTTGCGCATTACCCCTAAGTCAAGAAGGTGCATGCTATCTATGTTAACTTGGCTAATCATTTTTACGCCAATTGATTCCAATGGCGTTTCTTTATTCCTATATATTGGTAAATGATGATTTCCATATACTCTTTTAGTAAAATCGTCATCCGACACTAATTCTCCGCTGTCTACGCTATAAACAAGTGTATTCTGATTTTTTCAGCCATTTGCCGATACGTGACCAGGAATACCGCAAATAAATGCTTTAGCTGGGGCATCGCACACAATGCAACGAATTTCAACTTTGATGCTGTGGCCTAAAATTTCTACCCCATTTGCTATTATATCCTTCATTTCCTCTACAAATGAATATAAATAGGTTTCAAGGCAGTCTGGCTTTTTGGTACCTAAGTAAATTCCAACAGGAAAAACTGAAATGTTTTCAACATTAACATTAATATTGGCCACAGCTGAGTGCGGGAACTTCTGTACAAGGGTAAGCCATCAATATTAATGTCTACTAAAATAGACCTGTAGTTTACTAAAATATTTGATGCTTTCTGTAACTGTTGTCTTACACCGATGTGACAATAGGAACCCGGAGAAACATTTTTGATGATTGCACGCTGTATATGCTTTGCAAACAATGTCTCAGCACTTCGCGGCACATCCAAGTTTTCGCTACGTAAAATTAATAACAACTCTTCAAAACTTTCCCGTGAAGGTCTATTTTTAATAAACCATTTCGCAAGTTTTTCTTTTAAACTTGGTTCTTCATTTAATTCACTTGTTTCTACATTTAACACACTTGTTTCAATCCCAACCTCTGGCTGAATCTCTCCTGTTGTGCCAATCACTTCTGATTCTGCTATTTCTACCTGTTTAAGTAAATGTCCCTTTGCTTTTTAATTAGTCTCTTTAAATTCCGCTTACTCATTATTTTATTTATTCTCATTCCCTTTAATGCACTTTAACAACAAATCGCAAATGTGGCACTTAACCTTTATGTCAACAGAGAATTTTACATACGCACGACAACAGACAGCATACCCGGGTAAAACCATACATTTTGTATGAAGATTAGTGTATCGTAAGGTGAAAAGGAGGTTCGCTTCACATTTTTACATGTTTGCAGTTACATTTTTAATTTCAAAGTGAAAAGTAAAGATTGTGTTGTGCAAAAATAATTACAAAATGGCAGATGGAGATTGGTTAGAGCCTGAATTTGAATATGAATCTCATGAAAATATCTGGGAGAGAAGAGAGGAGTATGGGTGTCCAGATAGCGATGAAGAGCCGATTACATTTGAAAATGAAAACGACAATGAGCCTGTTATAATGTGGAAGACGTACAGGCGCCTGAATACAATCCAGAGTATGATAGTGACGATGATATAGATGAAGAGCCAGTGGAACTAGGAAATTCTGCTAGTTACACGAGCAGTGATCAGACAATTTGGAGTGGCACACAACCACAAAACACCAGAGTAAGAGCGCACAACGTGCTAAGATCTGGAGTGAACGAGCCAAGTCGCCTAACTGAAGGTAAAACTATAATGGAAACGTTCAAGCTAATAATGACAAACGAAATGTGTGACGTCATAATCCGTGTAACAAACAGAAAAGCCAATACAGTGTTTGATATGATAAATGAATGCAACCCAACATCAGAACGACGTGTTTGGAAAGCAGTAACAGAAACAGAATTCGACGCATATTTGGGATTGTTGCTGCTTGGTGGCGTTACTTACTCTGGCTACGTTCACACAAAAGATTTGTGGAATACAACTGCACATCCACTGTTTCGAGCTTCAATGAGCGTCAGACGATTTTGGGAAATAAGTCGTTTCATCCGTTTTGATAATGGAATCACGCGGGAGCATCGCAAACAATATGACAAATCGGCTGCCGTATCTGACATATTTGTGATGCTGAATAGCAATTTACGAAAATATTACATCGCATCAGCCAACGTGACAATTGATGAGCAGCTGTACAGGCACTGGCTATACACAATATATTCCATCAAAGCCGGCCAAATACGGCAAAAGTGTGGTGGTTGTGCGACTCGATTACGTCGTATCCACTCAAAGGCCAAATCTACACAGGAAAGGCAGCGTCCAGCGAACGTGAGGGAAATGTGGGTGAAAGAGTGGTCAAAGACTTATGCGTGGGCATGTTGCGTGGAAGTAGACGCAACATTGTTTGTGACAACTTTTTCACAACACACAACTAAGCAAAACAATTGATGAACGATCACAAGTTGTCCATACTGGGCACAGTCAATAAGCGCCGCAGATTTGTGCCAAAACAATTGTCCATTGCAAAAGGGCGCCAACCAGAATCCACCATATTTGCATTCAGTGAGAGCGTTGCCATGTGCTCATATGTTCCTAAAAAGAACAAAGCTGTTGTGCTTCTACCTACAATGCACTATGATACGCAAATTGTTGGTCCTAGACGTAAACTAGCTATGATAATGGATTACAACAAGTACAAAGGTGGTGTTGACAATATGGACAAATGCCTTGCTGAGTATTCCACCAAACGGCGTACAAATAGATGGCCTTTGGCGTTTTTTTATAATATTCTGGATGTCGCAGCCTTTGCCGCATATATTATTTACATGGAGAAAAATCCACACATGAAGGTGTCAAAAGCACGGCGCAGGAAATTTCTGCACAATCTCAGCGAGCAACTGGCCCGTGCGGAGGTAGATGTCAGGTGCACCAATCCGCAAATATCTAAAATTTTCTCAACGCGCAACGCAATAGAAGCTATAACTGGTGCAACTTTGCGACTGGAAACGGCATCACCAGATACAGAGGAGCGGGACAACACTGGTCGACTAAAGTTGAAGGGTTCCTGCTACTTACTTATGTCTCAGAGGACGCCCGACTCGAAAAGCATGCTCATTCTGCGGCAAGCCCATTTGTTCAGAGCACTCAAAGGATATGCCGCGCTGCCTGAATTGCCCATAAATAGTAATCAAATAATTTAAATTTTCAATTTTTTTCAATTTATTTTCAAATTAAATAATATTATTATTAATAAATTAAATAAAAATTAATGAATTTCAAAAAAAAATGCTTTTTTTTAATATTGTTGCTTGAAAATTTAATGTGTTACCCGGGCATGCTCTCTGTTGACGTAAGGGTTAGTTGTTAGTTCTTGGTCATATCTCAGTTCCAGGTGGTCCAGATTTGACCACAATACGTTAAACCCTTCAGACTAGGCAATCATGAAATTCCAAGTTGATCGGACTTACGGATCCAGAGATATGGCACTTTAAAGGCAAAAAAGTTACCCGGGTAAGTAACGCTCTGTTGACATAAAGGTTAACACGCAGCACAATTTCTTTTCATAAATAGGGATCAGGGTAAACAGCTGATTTTGCAGATGAGCGATTATCGATAATAACCTGTTGCGCCGATACATCGAACAATCTTTTAATTGTCGTTTTCGCAACCGGTCCCAAACCTGATGCGAAATTACTAGCTCTAGAACTAAATTTTTTGGGACTGGTTCTCAATTTTACTGCAGGGTCTCTGCACATGCTCATATGAATGCATGTATAAGCATGTGAATGCATGTATAAGTATACATTGCCGAACAAATAATGTACAAGCATACAAACATACATATGCGTACACATAATGTGTTTGTGCAATCTGTTACCTCAAAAAAGTTCAAAACAGAGGCTGGAAAACTGAAACCTTTGATGAAGATATATACAAATAAATGCTGGATGACAATCCGAACTACGCCTTAGACATAGAAAAGAAGGCAGAATGCCTTGTTAAATATATGAGCAAAGCTTTTGATGCCGCTATGTGTAGGAAAAAACAAGGCACATACAGGAAACACGCATACTGGTGGAATGACGGTATTGAAGCTCTAAGAAGTGAATGCCACAAAGCGAGGCGCCAGTGTCAAAGGGGACGACAAACGTCGGATTTCACAATGCTAAACAAGCGCTTTAAACGAAAGCGAAATGAAATCAAGAAAGCAATAAAGAAGAGCAAAGCCTGTTGTTTTTCATGTCAAAGATTAAAGACTATAAAGGACAAGCGCCTACATGCGCTACTTTATTAAAGATGGTTGTCCAAACGCTTTTCCCGACGAAATTGCTACAAAAGTAGCAAGTAAAAGAATCTGGAGCTACAAACGCACCGCTAGTCACTGACCAAGAAACCATAGAAGCAGCAGAGAGATTCGCAAAAAGTAAAGCATCAGGCCTAGATGGCATCCCGAATAAGGCCCTAAAACTGGCTATTAAATATAAACACACCCCGTTTACGGAAGTTTATACGCGATGTTTACGAGAGGGAGTATTCCCTAAGATCTGGAAAAAACAGTGGCTAGTGCTTATACAAAAGCCAAATAAGCCAGCAGGGGAGCAAGGCTCCTACCGATCACTATGTATGCTGGACACAATGAGGAAAATACTGGAGCGCATAATCTGTGTGCGGCTAGAGCAACACCTAGCAAGAGAGCCGCCGGGCTTAAGCGAATACCAATATCGTTTTCGAAGACATAGGTGAACAATAGACGCCATAAAAAAGGTAACAGAGGTCGCAAGCAAGGCTATTGAAGGAACCAGGTGGTTATATGGCTCCAAGGAATACTGCGCGGTAGTGACGTTCGACGTAAAAAATGCCTTCAACTCGGCCTATTGGCCGCACATCATGGAAGCCCTGAAACAAAAAAAGACATCACTCTACCCGCTGAGGATCATATCCAGCTACCTCTCCGATAGATTACTGCTATATGACACAGAAGAAGGTCCTAGAAACTACATTGTAACAGGCAGTGTACCACAAGGCTCTGTACTAGGGCCGCTACTGTGGAATGTTTTGTATGACGGGGTGCTACGTCTTCCATTGCCCAAAGAAATACAGATAATCGGGTACGCTGATGATATAGCAGTAACGGTAGTGGCAAAAGAAATAAGCCAGATAGAGTGCCTGTGCAACCACGCGGCGATTAAAATAAAAGAATGGCAAACATAAGAAAAGCTCAACTTAGCAAGCCAAAAAACTGAAGCGGTTCTGATAACGAGTAGGAAAAAAATAGAGGCGACTACGCTCAACATTGATGGATACAATATCCCAACGCACCAGTCGTTGAAATACCTGGGTGTTATTATTGACGTGAGACTAAATTATCGGACCCACATCACGAAAGCCTGTGAGAAAACAGCAAAGGTGACGGCTGCATTAAGTAGAATCATGACCAACATAGGTGGACCTAGTCAGAATAGACGCGCTCTTCTGGCAGAAGTTACCCAATAAGTTCTAATGTACGCCGCACCCATGGTCATGGTCATGGGGACCAGACGTATGCGAATGCGGCAAAAGCAGTAGTTCGATTAAGTGCAATTAGATTAGCGTGCGCTTTCCGCACTGTGTCACACGAAGCGGTTGGAATTATCTCAGGTATCATGCCTTCAGATATTATGGCAATGGAGCTAAAACGAATGTATGACAAAGCGAAAAACGCGGGGAGACGATTGAATATTCAAGAAAAACAGCAAGAAAGACGAAACAGCCTTAATGAGTGGCAAACACGATGGGACGAAACAACAAATGGTAGATGGACACACACGTTGATCAGAAACGTGAAAATGTGGGTAGAGAGACAACACGGAGAAACTGACTATTATTTGACTCAGTTCCTGACTGGGCACGGTAGCTTCAGAGCGTATTTACACAAATATGGAAATGACGATGGGTTCGAGTGCTCTTTTTGTGGAAACGGGATTGAGAACGCGTGGCACATTTTCTTTCTGTGCCCCCGTTATAAAGATGAAAGAGAGGAATTAGAGAAACTACTTTCAGAGCGGTTAACCCCTGAAAACATTGTACCCCACATGCTACGTTCCCAGCAGGTGTGGAACTTTGTTGCCCTAATAGAACTTAGACGGAAGGAATGGCAAAGAAAGAGCGATAGACAGGTGACCCACATGAAGTTGGTAAATTTATAGATTGAGAGCCAAACGGCTAAAGCTTATCCTTGTGAAGAAATCCCTAGCGGCGGTCCCGCAAGGAAAATAAATACGAGGGCTGCTATATATATTTCTGGCCTAGGCAACACTAAGTGTTGCCAGGTGCAATCTGACATTTCTATGGGAAAGTTTGACTTTTTTTAGCATAACATCATTCAGAACGTTTTGTCATTTAATCATAAATTGTTTTATTTACAGGGAATTAAAAAATTCATCTCGGCCAAAAAATGGAATTAACTCTTGAATCATTTCGTGCGATCATTTTACACAACTTTTGACGTGGATTATCACGACAAGAGTGCATCGATGAACTAAAATCTTTGTATGGCTATGAAGCACCATCCTATAGCACTGTGAAAAACTGTTACAACGAATTCAATCGTGGCCGACGCTCGCTCAAAGACGAATTCCGTGAAGGTCGTCCAAAAACAGCCATTGTGCCAGAAAACATCGATGCCGTACATGAACTGATAATGCAAGACCGTCATGTAACATACCTTCAGATAGAGGCATGCCTATGCTTTTCTCCCACCAGCATACATTCGATATTGCATGAACACCTGGCCGTAAAAAAGGTTTGTTCTCGTTGGATCCCGTACAATTTGACAATCGCTCAAAAAAGGCTCATGTGAATTGGTGTAAAGAAATGCTGAAAAAATACGACCGCGGTGCTTCAAAAGACGTTTATAAGATCGTCACAGGTGACGAATCATGGATCTATGCATATGAGCCCGAAACAAAACAGCAATCGACCGTGTGGGTCTTCCAAGACGACACACAGCGGCTCAAACCAGCGCCTTTTTGACCGACCAAAACGTCGAATTGATGGGTCATCCGCCGTACAGCCCTGACTTGGCACCCAATGACTTCTTTTTATTCCCACACATCAAGAAAATAATGCGTGGTCAACGATTTTCGTCGCCAGAAGATGCTGTTGAAGCATTCACAAACCATGTTTTGGAGGTGTCTCAATCGGAGTGAAAAAAGTGCTTCGAAAATTGGTTTGAGCGCATGCAGAAGTGTATAAATCTTGATGGAGAATATTTTGAAAAACAATAAAACCATTTTCGTTGATAAATATTCCTATTTTTATTATTAGGCCAGAAATATATATAGCAGTCCTCGTAGCTAGAGGAGACGGAGGTAGGGTTTAGTACGTAGGCGTCCTAACCCGTAGGTTCCGCACTTGGTAACAATGGCGGCCCAAGCGCTTGTAGGATGAATCGTGCATGCCGTCTGAAATAGGACGGTGTCTTTCGAAGATTCCTCCTCCGGTAACATAAAAAGAAAAATCTGCTACCTCTGTTTTGCAGGCTTATGTCTCTGCACATGCTCATGTGAATGCATATATACGCATGTACGCGTTCAGAAATACAAATCATGATTTGATCTGCTTGTTCATACATTCATATATATTTATATGTACACATATTTGTATACATTGCCGAACAAATAATGTACAAATATACAAACATACATATGCATACACATAAGAATATGTCACCAACCACAAATTGAATCATTGTTCTACAAAAACAACAATCATCTCAAATAGCATAAGCATCACAAGTCAATATGGCAGTCAAATTGCCGAAGCACAAATGTAGTAAATCTTACAACAAAAACATTTCCATTCATAAACGCAAGCACATATACAACAAGCGACCTCGCTTCATTCATAAAAACAGACGCCGTAACATCTCCCCGAGCATGCCTTTGCCAACAAGCGTCTTTTCGCGACGATGACAAACTCTAAAAATCATAATTTAAACAACTTTATGATGCAAACTCGCAAAACACAAAAAAAAACACGGAGTGACAAAAGTGGCAACATAGCTGTTGTCGATTTATAATATTTTTCAATTCTAAAATATTTTTCCGTGGCTCCCAAAAATTAGAGTCGATATGTAAGTAAGCTCATACAAAAACATACATATTTACGCTAGCTTGTTGGCGAAACTGTTCGAGCAGCAAGAGAAGCGGTAACCATCGGCGATCGTTTGTCAGTTTCTTTCGGCACAGCTCGGATATTCTACCAACAACACAATGTTGTGGCGCTTTGTCGTCGCGTCAGTGCTTCGACAGATTGACTCGATTGACTCTTTTACAAAACGTGAGTTACGGCCATTTGTTGTCCGTGACAACGGAGATGCGAAAAGATGCTTGCGGCACTTGCTATTTCCTTATAAATGTTTGTACATACATATGTACATATGTGGCTCGTATTTTCTTTCGTAAACATACAGACAAATGTGCTAAATAAATAATATATGTACATAAGTATATGCCATAGAAATTCAAATTGGTACAAATATGGAAATGATAACGAAATAATGCGAATACGCATATTTCATGAAGGCCTTTGAAAAAATGAAAGAAATAACCCAAGACGTGTTTCTATGAGCGCATTTAAGTTCATTTGGCACATCTTCATTTTGTAATAGCCGAAATTAATATAATTTATTTGAAATAATAATTTATTTAAAATAATAATTTATTTAAAATAATTTTTTATTTAATTTTTCTCGATTTTGTGAAAAATTTAAATTTTTACCATTTTTTGAAAAAAAATGGTTCATATTTTACAAAATAATCACCCATATTTTTTCTTCAGAGCATTTCTCTTTATTTATTCTCGTGTGAGATCATTTCTGCCAGAGAACGTAGTGGAACTGTGCGACATAAATAAACGAATGGCCGCCGACTATCACCGCTTCCCTTGCCGCTGTAACAGCTTCGCCTACAACCTAGCGTAAATATATATGTTTTTATATGAGCTTGCATATATGTATCTCGACGCAGATTTTTGCGAGTCACGGAAAAATATTTTAGAATTGACAAATATTATAAATCGACAACAGCTATGTTGTCACTTTTCTCACTTATTTCTTAGAACAAATAGCAGAAAGTTGTTCAATTTATGATGTTACAGCGTCTGTTTTTATGAATAAAGCGAAGACGCTTGTGGAATATGCCCTTGCGTTTATGAATGAAATCGTTTTTGTTGTCAAGTTTACTATGTACATTTGGGCTTCGCCAATTCGGTTGCCATTCTTATGCTATTTGAGACAATTGTTGTTTTTGTAGAACAATGTTTACATTTTTTGTTTGTGACATATTCACATGTGTACGCATATGTATTAGGGGTAGTCTATTTTTGTAACACCTACTTTACATGCCATAACACGATGAGGAATAGTAAAAAAATGATAACTGCGTTTTTAGTTTTTCGATTTATTTCAAAAACTTCACGCAGAATTTAAATTGAAAAATTCATATGTTATATGCGAAGAAGAAGAAGACAAATTTTGATTTAGGAGCAATTAGACTAATTTAAGTACAAGACAAATACATTTTTATAGTAAATATACGTTTTAGTTCATTATTTAATTCATTTTGATATTATTTGAGATAAACTAAAGATTTAAACTATATTCAGATTTACAAAAAGGTAAATTTCCTGCAATTTCAGCGCAAATATTAGATCTTTTTAAATTCAGAATGGCAGTATCTTCCTTTACCCAGTGTTTAAGAAAACACTTATGCGCAGTTTCGAATTGCTTGACGGATTTTTCCAATATTTCAAAATCATTGTTATGAAAACGGTGATCCGAGAACCAAGCATCTACCATGCGCTGCATATGAATTGGCAAATTGGCAAAAGTTGTATTCCGTGTTCCGGTATTAGTATGAACGTTAAAAGCGCTAATATAGCTCTAGAATTCCATCGAACGTTGCTCAGCTTTGGTAAAACTCTAAATTTTATGTATGGGAACTTGTTGTTTACTTCATAATATTTAAAATATTGCCCTAGTTCATATAAAAATTGCATATCATCACGCCATTTAATAGATCTTAAGATCAACTTTTCTTCGTTTTGTTTGTAGTTTTGTTTTTGGTTTTCGTAGTTCATAATCAATTCGGTAAATATGTCATAACTGATGTTTGGCGATTTCGACTTTCCACCTAGTACTTCATTCATCACATGCTTCAAAATTAAATCTAATACATGATGTTGGCATCCAATATACTGCGGTGGGGACAAATGTTTTTCCTGAAAACAATTCTGCAGTAAACGAACAAAACCACTTTTAACCCCTGTATTAACGTTTGTTGTGTCACTAACAATAATTTTAATGGAATTCCAAAGGTTAAATTTATCCAATACATTCCTTATTCCTTAAAAAAGTTATAGAAAGTTAATTAATGCTCTAAAAATATATTATTAAATAGAAACCTTCAAAAATTGACAAACTTTTCCCGTTTTCAAGAACCATTGCCGCTACTCTTACTATCTTAGCTTCATTTGTTAACACCACGGCCTGCACTTCTTTCTTCCCAAATTTCTTGCCGTCGAAATGAATGCACCAAATGTCATCTCTTAAGGAATTCTTATAATTTTTTTCCAAGTTCAGCGCTGCTTTAATCATCGCTTTGTGAATACCTGCTTGTGTTGGTGTTGCTATATTTATTCCTTCTTTGGACAATTTATTGCATATTTTAGCGGAATTTTTGGTGCTTACATGGGCTGTTGTTACCATTGTCACTGCTGCTTTTGTTGAACACATCGCATTTCTTTTTCTTTGAAGAGGAGCTTTATATTCACCAACAGGTGGAGATTGTGATTGCTCGACAGATTCAGCTGATGATGTTGAAGTGTTGAGCGCCACTTTATTTAAACACGAGGTGCTTTGAACATTTTTTCTTAACCCTTTGACGACCACGGGGACACCGGTGTCCCAAATAGAAATAATACAATAAAACAGTAATTAAAAAAGTTATTTTATCTTTTTGTTATTTTATCTTATAGTTTTTGAACGTACGTTTTTCATTTTATATGCTGGCAACACAAAACAAATATCGTTCTTTGGCTATGGCTATTGAAAACTGAGACTTCGTTAAGCGCGAGTTAATTTATTTACTCGTTATGAATAAAATAAATATATAATTTTAAGTCAGCCAATGAGATTGGTTCTGACTGATCCTTTATTTGTATAATATTTCAACGTATACACATGTACTACAATATTGGAATATATTACACTTATCTGTACAAGTGTTACAAGTGGTAACTTCCCTGCAAAAATTCCATAACCGATTCTCAAACACATTCAAGCATTTTTACCAATACATAAAAAAGCATGTTGAAAATTTGTAGTAATGATTGGCAAAAAGAAACAACATCAAACTTTCACATTATGCTTTATTCATTCGTGCATATTGTGTGCATAGGAATGGAGCAATGTTTCATTTTACCGAAAAAGACCAAAACGAAGAAAATGGTGTTGCCCTATCGACAAAATCAATTAATTTGCAAAGCTTTTTTAAAAATTCGGGCAAATTAGAAGAAGAGAAAGCAATTCCACCTGTTGTGGCATTTATTTTCATGTCAGTGGCAGCACGACATATGTATCACAATTAATTGCATATTTACAAGTGAACGCGAAAGCCGCAAAAAGACGCGCGAGTGAATTAACGAGAACAAAACAATTACATCAGGTGAGTAAAGTGATATTATTTATACAAAAAATGAAGAGGAAAACATTTTATAATGAAATGTGCAAAGTTAAAAAGGAGTGTGAAAGAAGTTCAGTGCGATACGAAAGTTTATCGGAATTTGCGCGTGCTGATGGGGAAGATGGCGAAGCTGCCGCGGCTGCGCTACATTCTACTCCTGAAGATTCTTTCTCATTTTCCGGCTCAGAATGCCAGTCGGAAAATGAAAAGGAAGTTGTTTCAAGTGCAGAAAAGTGCAAGCATTTAAAGTTATGGGCAATTAAAAATAATGTGTCTCAAGCCGTATTGAGCGATTTGCTCAGTGTTTTAACCCTTTCAGCCCCGAAGTTGCTTATAAGCAACTTCTATATATGTTTGACATCGTTTAAAAAGTTAAATACACAAAAACTTCTTTAAAATACACATCCTATAGATCAACTTCATGATCATGATTAACCCTTTTAGCCCCAAAGTTGCTTATAAGCAACTTCTATATATGTTTGACATCGTTTAAAAAGTCCTTTGGGGCTGAAAGGGTTAAGAAAAATAGGAGTGCATGATTTGCCCTTGTCTGCAAAAACTGTGCTTGAAACAACAAAAATTAAATCAGTTATAAAGAATATCTCCGGCGGAGAATTTACGTATATTGGCATTCAAAAGCATTTTATTTATTTATTTATTTATTTATTTATTTATTTATTTATTTATTTAAGTCTATGAACATTATTTATTCTTACAGACTAATGGAGAAGAAAATTACAGTTAAATAGGTAGAAATAGGTAGATAACTTAGACTAAAAAACAGAATTGAGGGTATTAGTGAAGGATACCCTAGAGTGAGAAAAATCTAGAAGAGTCCTCTCGGAAATCGAATTAAACTCGCGCATAGCGCGCTTGAGAGGAGCATTTCCAGCAAAATTAGTACTTTCCTTTTTATAGTAAAATGGGGAAACAGATCTAAGACAACGCTGAGGAGTATTGAAGTTGATTTTCCCTAGTAAATAGGGACAGTCGATATCTCCATTAATTACATTGTAAACAAATGAAAGGCAGAGAATGGACCGTCGGTTGTCCAGCGATTTAAGATGTAGAAGCAGTAAGCGAGATGTATACGATGGTATTGGGTCAACGAACTTTAAGGAACGGAGAGCAAATTTAAGAAAAATCTTTTGGACACGCTCGATCCTATTAATTGACAAAATGCAATATGGTCTCCAAATGAACACTGCGTACTCCAAAATGGACCGAACAAAACATGTATACAGTAATTTTAACGTGTAGGGGTCGGAAAAATTTAAAGCATTTCGACGGACAAATCCGAGCAGCGAGAAAGATTTAGAAGTGATGTAGTTGATGTGATTACTGAAAGAAAATCTGTTGTCAAAGATTACCCCAAGATCTTTGATTTCAGTAACACATTTTAGGACGTAATTAGAAATCTTGTAACTTGAAGATAAGATGCTACGTCCCCTACCATAAGAGATCTGAGAGCATTTATCTAGATTCAGGAGAAGCTTCGATTTCAAGCACCAATCATAAAAAGTATCAATATCACACTGAAGTTTGAGTACATCTTGTGTACATCTTGATGTACAAATGAGCATCTCCCCCGGGCATTTACACACCCACCACACGATCACACATTTCAACTCAACTTCACAACATTGAGACGCACCTTCATCATATCCACGTCACAAACCAACAAAGCTTACTTTCCACACTACACACCAGCTGATTCCACACCACAAAAAAGGGGACCAAAAGGACAACTGCAACTCACTTCGTTTTCGACTTAAACCGCGACTACCACGCGTGGGCGAATTTTCTCGAACGAGCGTTTTTTTTTTCTACAATTCAGTTTTTCGGCGTTTAAATCTCCAGTTTTCCGGCAACTACATCTCCAGTGTTCCGGCAATTTACTATCCAGTTTTTCGACAACTAATATTCAGTTTCTCGGCGTTTAAATCTCCAGTTTTCCGGCAACTACATCTCCAGTGTTCCGGCAATTTACTATCCAGTTTTTCGACAACTAATATTCAGTTTCTCGGCGTTTAAATCTCCAGTTTTCCGGCAACTACATCTCCAGTGTTCCGGCAACTTACTATCCAGTTTTCGACAATTAATATTCAGTTTTTCGGCGTTTAAATCTCCAGTTTTCCGGCAATTACATCTCCAGTGTTCCGGCAATTATTATCCAGTTTTTTCGACAATTAATACTCAGTTTTTCGGCGTTTAAATCTCCAGTTTTCCGGCAATTACATCTCCAGTGTTCCGGCAATTACTATCCACTTTTCCGGCAATTAGTATCCAGTTGCATCTCCGGTTTCTCGGCAATTCATATCCAGTTTTTCGGCAGTTAATAGTGTCGGAGTTCTAAACATTTCTCTTGCTCATTACCTTTCATAAGTACACAGTAAAAACGGTGAGTTAATGAAAAATACATGGTCCTTCGAGGTAAAAAGAACGGCACATTGGTGAAACGTTAAAAAACAACAAAAAAAACGGCTTACATATGAAAACAGTGCAGTGACACCAAGAAAAATATATAAGGACGAAGTGGCACGAAATCTACATATATACATGCATATATTCTTATATATAACAAACAAAAAAGTGTGGTGAAAAAAAAAAAAAAAATTATGTAAATCTAAAACCGGAAAGCAGTGCATTGGAATAATATAATAATAATAATACATACTAAAACCAACATACATATGTGCAAAGTTGTGATAACTCTAAATTAACAAATAACGCATTAATCAAAAGTGGGTGCAAACTAACATATACAATACGGGCGCGAAAATAAAATAAATTAATAAAATACGGGCGCGAACTTTTAACAAAGAAAATACAAATCCAAAATACAAATAAAACAAAAGTGAAAAAGAAAACCGCCACAGGAGGATAGTGCAAAGCTAATAAATAAATAAAACATACTAAATACAAATAAAAGAAGAGAAAACGTTAACGTCGGCTGCACCGAAGCTAATCGTCACAGGGTCTCCGACGCTTCCTTCTGGATGTCACAAGCTGCTTGGTAAACAAACACACACAAGAAAGCAGAACGCCGGCGTAGGAAGGAAATCCCACCAGAGAAGCAAGAAAGGATACACACCACCTTTCACCAAATTACTGAACCCAAAGTCCTTGAGGAAAAGCAGAGTGAGTGCATCAATTCCTTTTTGATTTCATTTGTTATATGTATATATGTATGTAGCGTTGCACAAACGGTCAATATAAAAGAACCGAAAGAAATTAAACCCGTTTTATAAGAACGGTTTGTAAAAATTCTAAATCGGCGGCAAATTTAAGTACCGGTAGAATCCAATACGGTACATAATATATTCATATGTATATATGTATCCACAGTATATATATATATATATATATATATTTAAAAATATTTAACTAAACAATAGTTATTCCTTGTTTTTAAACTTACCTTCGTGTATACAATACACACAATTCCCACAGAGAAAAAATTCAATATTTTGAAATTATTCTGGCAATACCGCTCCAGCTCATTAACTGTGAGAGGGACACTTGCCAATTATACGAACAATACCTCTTCAGCTTATTAAGCTGTGAGAGGAATTGCTTCCAAAAAGTAAGCAAAAATCGCAAGAATATTACAGCATAAAAGGGAATAAGTACAAACATACATATATACATATCCTCAAGCGGATTATATACATTATATAACTAAAATTGATACATACATACGTACCATATATACATATACATACATATATATTATACATTAGCGCTTTTGCGCATATTTCTGAACGCGAGTACACAATCGCGAAATATTTCGATATTGCCTTATATTCTCACACGCGTATACCTATAAAAAATAGGATACAATTATTCAAGAGATATTGGGAAAATATATTTGGGTGCGGAAAATCAAAGAATATTGGGTCAGAAATTAAATATTGCAAACTAATTACTTACCTTTGTACATACATACACACATACATTGAAAGTCCAATTTTGGCGATTCCTAGCATTTATCTTGTTCCTTGTCACACAAGAACAAGCATAATTGCACATATTTTATTTAACGCATACTATATGCACATAAAATCCACAAGTATGTACAAAGGATATTGACCTTGTTTCAGTACGCGCTGCAACAAGGGTACACAAATAAATCCGTAATAAACATTTTTCCGAAAAAGAAAAAGAAGTGAATACGAACGAAAAAAAAAAAAAAAAAAAACGATAAACGCATTTGTAAAATATTTTACTAAACTAATTTATTTAATATTTTTAAAAAAAAAAAAAAAAAAAAAAAGAGCGTTCGGTCACGTATATTTTACTTACGAAATTATTCGGCAATATTAACTCTTATTTGTTGAAAAGAGTTTTCGGTACCATATATCTCTATTATAATAAAATATATATACATATATATTTTATTAATTAAAATTTTCTGTATGAGCACTGACTCAAAAGAATCTAAAGCAGAATTCTTAAGAATTCCGAAATGACTAATGACGATAAAAGCCCATGTACACCTGCTGAAGCTACACGCTCAAAGCAAGGTGCTACAAAGCAAAAAAGGGGGAAAGACATTTCGTATATTAAATTCATTTCCGAGAGTGACAGCTTAATTAAATACTGCGCTCGATTTGCATCTTCACCGATTCAGGAGAACTCTAGAAACTAGAACTAGTACTAGAAATTAAAAATAAATCTATTGACAATTTTTGGTCACGCCTCCAAGCGGCATATGATGCAGTAGTAGAAACTGATGATTCAGATCTACCTGAAAATTTCAAACCTTCGGCTTACGCCAAATACGAAAATTGCTTAGACCGCTATGAAGACACAAAAGCAATGATATCAGATCAATTAAAGCTTATGAAAGCAATTGCACCTACTCCCCACAGTAGAGTAGAGTTACCAGAATTGCAAGCCCAAGAGGCAAGTTCAGGCATTCATCTCAAAGTGCCAGCGTGTGATACGGAAATATTTCATGGAGGTTATGAACAATGGCCGTCCTTCCGGGACATGTTTACAGCCGTGTACATAAACCATCCAAAATTATCACAAGCGCAAAAATTGTATCACCTCCGATACAAAACTAAAGGTCAAGCAGGCGTAATAGTCAAGCAGTTCGCATTGAATGACGATAATTTTAATTTAGCTTGGGAAGCTTTAAGACAAAGATACGAAAATGAGAGAATATTAGTTGACAAGCAAGTAACGATACTTATGAACTTGCCAAAAATTCAAAGAGAAACCAGTGAAGAATTCATGAAACTAGAATCCACTGTTTTAAATTTGAATATTTCAGTTAATTTCTTTGCACTCACCGTTCGGAACCTTATATAAAAAGAGGCAACACGCAATTCCGCCAGAAATTTACAAAGAATTTATTTTATTGAACTTTATATACAATTTATATATTGAACTCAAATGGTAAAATGAATGTTTATGTGCGAAATGGAGCAAACAAACGTATATATAAATAACGAATGCAGTATGTTGACGCGGCGCAGTGCTGCAACGAAAGTTGATGGACGAATTGTATATATCGAATTGTTGGAGATGCTGGCGACAGGTGTCGACGCGGCGCTGTGTGTAAACGAATGTAGTCTGCTATTCCGTTGTCCCTCCTTTTTGTTTAGTGGGTGTACTGCTTAGGTGAATTGTGTTGAAGTGTCATCAACTGTGGTGAATTGAGCTGTGTTATTAAGATGCGCCACTTTTACCGAGTAGAGGGGGAGGATGCTTAACTCATTTAAACATCCTGGGCCCCCTAGGCGAATATTTTGCCTAGTTTTGTATGTAGACAAAAAACATGTAATTCGGCTTAATGTTGGTGAACTAGCCAAGGGCGCAGAACACTAGCTGTAAGAAGCGATTTTAGTTTTAATAAAAAATTGTATTTTGTGTAATTATTGGTGCTTGAGGTAGTAATTTTTTATGCGTGTTTTGACGACTTATTGTATTATTATAGCAAAAAAGTTGTTTGCTTTTATTAATTTTATTAGCGGCTTTTTAGAATTTCTTATTTTAACGGTTTGGTATACCTATTGTTGTTAGTTGCCTTTTCTGTACGGCAATTGTTTACATTTAATTTATTCTCGGCTAATGAAGGATAGTAACTCCACGCCTGGCTCAGATATGGCCAGAATGAGTACTCCTTAGCTCTGGAGTTAGGGCTGTGACAATAGAGGGATCTTGCGAGAGAGTGGCCGGTAATTGCGAACGGCTTCATTAGAATTATAATTTTTTAAGTGGTATGTGTTTCTCACCAACTACCCTTATAAGAAGCGCTAATGTAGGTGCGATAAGAGCTACCTTTGCTTTTGTTAAGTCCAGGTGCGTCACAGTATTGCATTGGGAGTATGGTGATCCCTTAACTTGCTTTTGAGATTTTATTTATTTGAAAATTTAAGCCTCTGTGGGGCAATATTGTATGAAAAGTGTCAGTTTTGTTTTTTTTTTTTTTTGACTTTTTGAGACACTTTTTTATATGTTTAAGTGCGTATGCACTAATTTGACGCTTAGTACCGCGCCACATAGTTTGTGATTTTTTAAGCAGGTTTTTGTACCATTATTGGCGAAAGCCATCCTGCGGGGTCGAAAAGTTACGAATATATCTTTTTGTTTTTATATGAAGTTGTCAGGGGGAATCTGACTTTGTTTTTTCTACCATTATGTGGGGTATTCGAAAATTGTGGCTCTAGGTTGTCGTACGACGTATCGGCCATTATTTAATCGAGTAGTTGTGGCTTTAGAGAAGTGCTCACAATACTGATTTTTTACAGTTTTGTTTGTTAGTGGAAGTTTCTTTAAATTTTGCGATTTACTTAATTGTGAATTAAGGTATTGGTCTTCAACTTGAGTTGGTATGGTGGTAACTGGTTCTGTAACTAGTCCACCTTGTGCTTCGCTGTGCAGCGTTTGAACTCTTTGTGCCTTTGAGCAACATGGTGTCTCTTGGCTATTTTTTAAATTTTGGTTTTCGGGATTTGTGTTTGCAATTAATCCCGTGGTTCTTGATTTATTAGCGCTTTTATAGGGTGAGATGGGATAGTTATTTAAGTGCAACATAGAATGATGCCTTTTGTGGCAATATACGCAGTTGAATTTGCTTTTGCAATTTTTAAGATAATGTGTATGGGACAAGCAGTTTGTACAGAGTCTTTTTGATCTGACAAAGTTGTTCCTTTCGTTAATATTTAAGTTTTTAAACTTCTGGCAAGATATAAGTTTATGCCCTCTTTTACATAGTTCGCATGACGTATGTTTTTTCTGTTCGGATGTGAACGATTGCGTTTTGTAAAAGTTTTTGTTTGAATTGATTTTGTTACTAACTTGGGGTCTATTTAAGCCTCTATTTTGGTCGTGTTTAATGTTCTTAGTTTTGATTATTTTTTCTTCTAACCTTTCCGCAATTTCATATTGGGTGGTGAGAAAATCTTTCATTTGTTGCCACGTTGGGCACTTTTTTCGTGATGAGAGCGATTGCTCCCATAGAAGTAACGACTTTTCTGGTAATGCGTCGGTGCAAATGTTTACCAGAATTGGGTCCCAGCTGTCTGTGGGAATATTTAATGTCGATAGAATCGACAAACAATTAGAAACAGTGGATTGTAGTGTTACAAATTCTTCACTTGTTTCCTTTTTGATTTTCGGCAAGTTTAATAATGTCGTTACTTGCTTATCGACCAGTATTCTTTGGTTTTCATATCTCGCTTTTAGAGCTTCCCAAGCCAAATTGAAATTATCGTCATTAAGAGCGAACTGTTTTACTATGACGCTTGCTTGACCTTTTGTCTTGTATCGTAGGTGATACAGTTTTTGTGCCTTTGATAGTTGTGGATGGTTGATGTAAACGGCCGTGAACATGTCCCGAAAGGACGGCCATTCTTCATAACCTCCGTAAAAGGTTTCTGTATCACATGCAGGCACCTCGAGTTGGATGCCTGAACTTGCCTCTTGATTGTATATTTGGGGCAGCTCTACTCTACTGTGGGGAGTAGGTGCAATTGCTTTAATGAGCTTTAATTGATCGGAGATCATAGCTTTCGTTTCTTCATATTGGTCCAAGCAGTTTTCAAAAATATCGTAAGCCGATGATTTAAAGCTTTGTGGTAGATCTGAGTCGTCAGATTCTACGATTGCGTCATATGCCGCTTGGAGACGTGTCCAGAAATTGTCTAAATTATCTTTTTTGATTTCTAAGACCGATTCAGAATTGTCTTGAATCGGTGAAGATGAAAATCGAGTGCAGTATCGTATCAAACTGTCACTTTCTGAAATAAATCTAGCAACCTGTTTTGAGCGTGTAGCTCCAGATGTACTTTGATTTTCGTTATTTTTCATTATTTTGGTTGTATGTAGAAATACTTTTTTAAAATGAATTAAAGGTTTCTCAGTAAGAGCTGAATACTTTTTAAGTATATACGTTTTTTTTGTTGTAAAAGACGGGTTATTTTCTTTTTTTTTATTATATGCGTTGCTTTCAAAGTGCAATATTAATTTTAAGTATTTTTCTATGTCCTAATGTTGTGTAATTAGGCACACCCTAATACGTGTACTTGTACATGCGTATGTAGGTTTTGTGCAATTGAGAGCTCGTTGGAGAGATCAATGTGCTTTTTACCTAAGCATGCACAAATTGTTAGTACGAGTATTATGTTTATGTACTTAAGCAATTGAGAGCTCGTTAGGAGATCAATTTGCTTTTTGTCAGCTTGCTT
The DNA here is from genome assembly GCF_023373825.1 of Bactrocera dorsalis. Taxonomy (NCBI): domain Eukaryota; kingdom Metazoa; phylum Arthropoda; class Insecta; order Diptera; family Tephritidae; genus Bactrocera; species Bactrocera dorsalis. The sequence goes on from NC_064308.1 coordinate 30,017,175, forward strand.
GTTTATGCACTGTGAAGAGAGTGCGAAAACGGAATTGAAATAAAGGTGCACACATCTATATGTAAGTATGCACTTTGTAAATATGTTTCGCAATATGTAGGTATAATATACGTATATGGTATATGCATTAAATAAATATGCTTATATGTATGTATTTTTTTTTCTGTTTTTATTTTTAGTTTATAGTTTCAAATATGTCCTTCTCAATTTTTGTATGCCGGGTCCTGCTTATTACTTTATTAAGCATTAGGGGTACTGCCGGAAATTTATCATAGTAAAAATTTTAATTATTGGTTTGTTAGAGTCGGACCAAAGTTAGTAGATAAACATACATATATTTAAGGATATATACATGTACATATGTGTATATGAAATGATTTAGAATATATGGATATGTACTAAACCAGTTTAGGTACTGATTTTCGCTAAGTTTTACCTAGGAAAACCGTGCCTTAAAACATATATATGTATGTATGTATGTACGTGCATACACTAAATATAAAATGAAATTAATACGCTCACTGTGATTTCAGATTAACGTATGTATGTATGTATGTTTTCTTGACAATTCCTATTTTCCTCTTCCACGGTCTTCCTGCTGCCTGGCTTCTTGTGTGTATTGTTGTTTGTAGGTTTGTTTTAATTATTCGCGCCCGCTTGTTTTTGTGTGTATATTGTTTCGGCGCTTTTACTTTTCGCGCCCGATTTATGTTTTTGCGAAGTTTTGTTGTGTTTAATTTTTTTTGTTTTAGTTTGTTTGCTGGAACTGATATTGTTTTGTTAAGTCGCGCCCGAATGTTTGTTGTACTAATGTATATTTTTATTTTGGGGTTTCGCGCCCGGTTTATGTGTTTTTTGTGTTTGTAAAATTTTGTATGTTTTGTTTTATTTTTTTATCACCGCAGTTTTTGTTATTGCATATACACTTGATTTTTTGTTTTATGTTTTGTGTCTTATGTTTGAACATTTATTCTTCTTCTTTACTGGCGTAGACACCGCTTACGCGATTATTGCCGAGTCAATAACAGCGCGCCAGTCGTTTCTTCTCTTCGCTACGTGGCGCCAATTGGATATTCCAAGCGAGGCCAGGTCCTTCTCCACTTGGTCCTTCCAACAGAGTGGAGGTCTTCCTCTTCCTCTGCTTCCCGCGGCGGGTACTGCGTCGAATACTTTCAGAGCTGGAGTGTTTTCATCCATCCGGACAACATGACCTAGCCAGCGTAGCCGCTGTCTTTTAATTCGCTGAACTATGTCAATGTCGTCGTATATCTCGTACAGCTCATCGTTCCATCGAATGCGATATTCGCCGTGGCCAACGCGCAAAGGACCATAAATCTTTCGCAGAACTTTTCTCTCGAAAACTCGCAACGTCGACTCATCGGTTGTTGTCATCGTCCAAGCCTCTGCACCATATAGCAGGACGGGAATTATGAGCGTCTTATAGAGTTTGGCTTTTGTTCGTCGAGAGAGGACTTTACTTTTCAATTGCCTACTCAGTCCGAAGTAGCACCTGTTGGCAAGAGTAATCCTGCGTTGGATTTCAAGGCTGACATTGTTGGTGGTGTTAACGCTGGTTCCTAAATAGACGAAATTATCTACAACTTCAAAGTTATGACTGTCAACAGTGACGTGGGGGCCAAGTCGCGAGTGCGACGACTGTTTGTTTGATGACAGGAGATATTTCGTCTTGCCCTCGTTCACTGCCAGACCCATTTGCGTTGCTTCCTTGTTCAGTCTGGAGAAAGCAGAACTAACGGCGCGGGTGTTAAGACCGATGATATCAATATCATCGGCATACGCCAGCAGCTGTACACTCTTATAAATGATTGTACCTGCTCGATTCAGTTCTGCAGCTCGAATAATTTTCTCCAGCAGCAGATTGAAGAAGTCGCACGATAGGGAGTCGCCTTGTCTGAAACCTCGTTTGGTATCGAACGGCTCGGAGAGGTCCTTCCCGATTCTGACGGAGCTTTTGGTGTTGCTCAACGTCAGCTTACATAGCCGTATTAGTTTTGCGGGGATACCAAATTCAGACATCGCGGCATAAAGGCAGCTCCTTTTCGTGCTGTCGAAAGCAGCTTTGAAATCGACGAATAGGTGGTGAGTGTCGATTCTCCTTTCACGGGTCTTTTCCAAGATTTGGCGCATGGTGAATATCTGGTCGGTTGTTGATTTACCAGGTCTGAAGCCACACTGATAAGGTCCAATCAGTTTGTTGACGGTGGGCTTTAATCTTTCACACAATACGCTCGATAGAACCTTATATGCAATGTTGAGGAGGCTAATCCCACGGTAGTTGGCGCAGATTGTGGGGTCTCCTTTTTTATGGATTGGGCAGAGCACACTTAGATTCCAATCGTTGGGCATGCTTTCGTCCGACCATATTTTACAAAGAAGCTGATGCATGCTCCTTATCAGCTCTTCGCCGCCGTGTTTGAATAGCTCGGCCGGCAATCCGTCGGCCCCTGCTGCCTTGTTGTTCTTCAGGCGTGCAATTGCTATTCGAACTTCTTCATGGCCGGGTAATGGAACGTCTGCTCCATCGTCATCGATTGGGGTATCGGGTTCGCCTTCTCCTGGTGTTATGTGTTCACTGCCATTCAGCAGGCTGGAGAAGTGTTCCCTCCATAATCTAAGTATGCTCTGGGCATCGGTAACTAGATCACCTTTGGGGGTTCTACAAGAGTATGCTCCGGTCTTGAAACCTTCTGTAAGCCGCCGCATTTTTTCATAGAATTTTCGAGCATTACCCCTGTCGGCCAGCTTATCAAGCTGTTTGTACTCACGCATTTCGGCCTCTTTCTTCTTCTGTCTGCAAATGCGTCTCGCTTCCCTCTTCAACTCTCGGTATCTATCCCATCCCGCATGTGTTGTGGTCGATCGTAACGTTGCGAGGTAGGCAGCCTGTTTTCTCTCCGCTGCGACACGGCACTCCTCGTCGTACCAGCTGTTCTTTTGCACTTTCCGAAAACCAATGGTTTCGATTGCAGCTGTACGTAAGGAGTTTGAAATGCCGTCCCACAGTTCCCTTATACCGAGTTGTTGACGAGTGCTCTCAGAGAGCAGGAGTGCAAGCCGAGTAGAAAATCTTTCGGCTGTCTGTTGTGATTGCAGCTTATCGACGTCGAACCTTCCTTGTGTTTGTTGGCGTGCGTTTTTTGCTGCACAGAGGCGGGTGCGAATTTTGGCTGCAACAATATAGTGGTCCGAGTCGATGTTAGGACCTCGGAGCGCACGCACATCTAAAACACTGGAGACGTGTCTTCCGTCTATCACAACATGATCGATCTGGTTGGTGGTTTTTCGATCCGGAGACAGCCAGGTAGCTTGATGAATCTTCTTATGCTGGAATCTAGTACTACAGATAACCATATTTCGGGCCCCGGCGAAGTCGATCAGCCTCAACCCATTTGGGGATGTTTCCTCGTGGAGGCTGAATTTACCGACCGTAGTGCCAAAGATACCTTCTTTGCCCACCCTGGCGTTGAAGTCGCCAAGCACGATTTTAACATCGTGGCGGGGGCATCTCTCATAAGTGCGCTCCAAGCACTCATAAAAAGCATCTTTGGTCACATCGTCCTTCTCTTCCGTCGGGGCGTGGGCGCAAATCAGCGATATGTTGAAGAACCTCGCTTTGATGCGGATTGTGGCTAGACGTTCATTCTCCGGAGTGAATGATAGTACTCGGCGACGGAGTCTCTCTCCCACCACGAATCCAACACCAAACTTGCGCTCCTTTATATGGCCACTGTAGTAAATGTCACAAGGACCTACTCGTCTCTGTCCTTGTCCCGTCCATCGCATTTCTTGGACGGCGGTGATGTCAGCCTTTATCTTTACGAGGACATCTACCAGCTGGGCAGCGGCACCTTCCCAATTAAGGGACCGGACATTCCAGGTGCATGCCCTCAAATCATAGTCCTTATTTCGTTTGCCGTGGTCGTCATCAAAAGGGGGGTCTCTCGTCCGAGGCTGTTTTTTTCTTTTCATTGGGGGGTGTTTTTTACGTGGCGGGTCCCAAACCCAGCGCACAACCCTATGCAGGGGATTTTTCGCCTTCTCACTTTAGCTCGCCTTCAAACGGATGTTCTTAGGCTACCCAGAGGATACTTGGTCAAAGACCGGAAGTCGTGAGCTGCTTGAGTCATATGTAAAAGAATCGTTTCTGGCCACTCCCAAGTGAATGGCGATCAGAGAACTTTCCTCACTTGCGTGAACTTCTACACATGACTCCATCCTCCAAAAACAACAACATTTGAACATTTATTATTTTTTTTTTTCACTGCACCGTGTTTTTGGTTTTTTAAACTGCTTGGTCGTTTAGTCTTTTAAATGCACTTTGTTTTTGTTCACAGTTTTGTTACCTCACTGATATATGTACATTTTATCTTTTTTGTTCTGTTTGGGTCACTGCACTTTGTAACCGAACTTAGTTTTGTGTTTTAGTATATATGTATGTACGCACTTTTTATCACCACTTTTATGTTTATTTTGACTTTAGTTTTTCCAATAGTGCCTTTCTGTAAGGCTCGAAGGACCATGAATATTTCAGTTAATTTCTTTGCACTCACCGTTCGGAACCTTATATAAAAAGAGGCAACACGCAATTCCGCCAGAAATTTACAAAGAATTTATTTTATTGAACTTTATATACAATTTATATATTGAACTCAAATGGTAAAATGAATGTTTATGTGCGAAATGGAGCAAACAAACGTATATATAAATAACGAATGCAGTATGTTGACGCGGCGCAGTGCTGCAACGAAAGTTGATGGACGAATTGTATATATCGAATTGTTGGAGATGCTGGCGACAGGTGTCGACGCGGCGCTGTGTGTAAACGAATGTAGTCTGCTATTCCGTTGTCCCTCCTTTTTGTTTAGTGGGTGTACTGCTTAGGTGAATTGTGTTGAAGTGTCATCAACTGTGGTGAATTGAGCTGTGTTATTAAGATGCGCCACTTTTACCGAGTAGAGGGGGAGGATGCTTAACTCATTTAAACAAAATTGTTTGTCGGTTCTATCGACACAAAATATTCCCACTCACAATTGGGATCCTATTCTGGTAAACATATGTACCGCCGCATTACCAGAAAAATCATTACTTTTGTGGGAGCAATCGCTCTCATCAAGAAGAAAATGCCCAACGTGGCAGCAAATGAAAGATTTCTTAACTACCCAATACGAAATTGCGGAAAGGGTAGACAAAAAAGTAGTCAGAACTAAAAACGTTCAACAAGACTTAAATCGAAGCTTCAATAGAACCCAAGCCGGAAGCAACAATAATTTAAACAGAAGCTTTTTCAAAACACAGTCGTTCACATCTGAACAAAATAAATTCACGTCATGCGAACTATGTTCTGGAGGGCATAAGTTAAAAGCTTGCGAGAAATTTAAAAAAATGAATGTCACTGAAAGGAACAACTTTGTCAGGTCAAAAAGACTCTGTACAAACTGCTTGTCCCACTCACACAATCTTAATACTTGCGAAAGCAAATTTAATTGCGTATATTGCCACAAAAGGCATCATTCTATGTTGCATCTCAATAACTTTCCCAACACATCTCATAGCAGCGCTTTTTCAAAAAAAGCCACGGGTTTAGTTGCCACAGCAACTCCCGAAACAAAACCTCAAGAAAATTGCCAAGAGACACCATGTTGTTCAAAGGCATTAAAAATTCAAACGCTACACAGCGAAAATCATAGTAGAGTACTACTACCTACAGCAGTTGTCTCTATCGAACATCGAGGAGAACTGTTCAAACTAAGAGCCCTAATAGACCAAGGATCGCAACGATCATTCATAGCGTCTAGGGCACAAAATAGGCTAAAACTGCCAACAAAACATGCCAACTATGAAATTACGGGAATGGGCGGACGAGTAGTACAAAACTCACATAAAATCTGCCCCATTACCCTAATTTCCCCCCAAGCGGATAAGCGCATTCAAGCAAATGCTATTGTCTTACCGCAACTGACAAACATGCTTCCAAGTTATCAAATAAATAGCAAGCATTGGGATAAGATTTCACATCTGACTCTAGCAGATCCCAACTGCAACACCCCCGCTCAAATAGACCTTCTATTAGGCAGCGATCTCATATCGCAAATTATACTTGAAGGTGTTGAAAAAATTTCGAAAACACTACTGGCGCAAAATACCATTTTCGGATGGGTCCTAAGTGGACTAGTTGCGGAACCAGTCACAGCCATGACAACTCAAGTTGAGGAAATCTCAAACGAGTACCTCAATTCACAATTGAGAAAGTTTTGGGAGGTAGAAGAACTCCCCCCCGTTCCAATTTCAACACCAGAAGATCAATATTGTGAAGACTTTTACAAAGCCACAACTACTCGATCAGATAATGGTCGGTATGTCGTACGACTACCAATAAAACAATTTCCAGACACACTCGCCTTAGGTCACTCTCGCACCTCTGCAATACAGCAGTTTCTAAGTATGGAGAAAAACCTACTTAAAAAAGGTGAGCTTAAACAAGTTTATGATGGTGTCGTGGAAGAATACCTTCATTTAGATCACATGGAGGAAATACGCCCATGTGAAAAAATCATAAAAGGCAAATATTACTCTTTCTACTTGCCACATCATGCAGTAGTAAAGCCTGAGAAGAAAACAACAAAAGTTCGAGTGGTCTTCAATGCATCACGATTCACGAGCTCAGGTAATTCCCTAAATGATATTCTATTTACGGGACCCACACTCCAACCAGATTTAATGCTCCTCATATTGAACTGGCGTATATACAAATACGTATTCAATGGGGATGTCGAAAAGATGTATCGACAAATACTGGTTCATAAAGATGATCAAGATTTTCAGCGGATTATTTTCCGAAAATCTGCCAATAGTCCACTACGCGACTTTAAATTGAAAACAGTTACTTTTGGCGTAAACTGTGCCCCATATCTAGCCATTCGTACACTACACGAACTGGCAGAAGACACAAAGCCAGAATTTCCACTGGCAACACATGTCTTAAAAACGCAAACGTATGTAGACGATATCCTGTCTGGAAGCCACAGTCTTTCACAAGCATATGAGACCTTATCACAGGTAATAAATGCCCTCAATACCGCAGGGTTTCCTTTAAAAAAGATTACTGCCAATCACCCAAATATTTTAAAAAATATTCCTAAAGACCATTTGTTGGATACTAATTTCCTTATATTTGAAAAGGATAGTACAACAAAAACACTAGGCATCCAATGGAATGCGATATCGGACCAGTTTTCATACACGACTGAGTCCATATCCGCATTATCCGCCACTACAAAACGCCAAATTCTCTCCTCGGTGGCAAAACTTTTTGACCCCGCAGGATGGCTTTCGCCAATTATGATACAAGCGAAAATCTTGATCCAAGAATTATGGCTAGACGGAACCGACTGGAACGAACAAGTGAAACCTATTCGGTTAGAAAAATGGTCCCAGTTCGCTAATAACTTGAACGACATCTCGAAGATACAAATTCCACGGTGGGTAAACTATTCCCCCGAATACAAAGTGGAACTACACGGCTTTTGCGACGCCTCTGAAAAGGCATATTGTGCCACTATATATGTGCGTACACAAACCGATGTCGCAACTACAAGCCACTTATTAGCGGCAAAGGCAAAAGTTGCGCCTCTAAAAACGCTAAGTCTCCCACGACTTGAACTCTGTGGCGCTCTGCTACTAGCAAAGCTAGCTTCAATGGTGCAGACCCACTTAAAAATGGCGAAATACAGATTATATTTATGGTCCGATTCCGAGATAGTTCTAGCCTGGTTAGAAAAACCACCACATGCGTGGAAAACTTATATTTCTAACCGAACATCTGAAATACTTGACCTAGTAGGATCAGTCACTTGGCGTCACGTAGCCAGTGCTGACAATCCTGCGGATCTAGATACAAGAGGATGCAAACCTCTGCATCTTGCCACCTCCACCCTATGGTGGAATGGCCCCCGATGGTTAACAGAATCTCCCGATTCTTGGCCACAATCGCCCATGCGCAACATACTTGCCCCAGAAAGTCGTAAAATCGACACTTATCATGCAACACTGGATGACACTGACATCCTTGAACGATTTTCATCGTTCCCCCGAGCCCTCCGGGTAGTTGCCTATATGCTCAAGTTTTTAGAGCGGCTTAAACTTAAAGTTAAAGGAGCAACTTATCTCCACTGCGATAAATTGACGCACCAAGACTTACAAAAGGCAAAGGTCGCTCTTATCGCATCAAGCCAAACGCGCTACTTCAGCCGCGATATAGAATTACTAAGAGAATCGAAGCCTATCGATAAAAAGAGCTCACTCTTAGTCCTAAACCCATTTCTAGATACGAAGGGTTTACTTCGTGCGAATGGTCGGCTTGCTAATTCAAGCCTAACGTACAATGAACGCCACCCTATAATCATACCAGAGAGGTGTCCGTTTGCCACTTTATTTATTAGATATATCCACATACTAATGCTCCACGCCGAACATCGTCTCATGCAACATATGGTCCGCCAAGAGCTGTACATACCCCGACTGAAGCCCCAAATAAAGAAATGCATTTTCATGAGCAAAATCTGCACTATGCATAAGCAGAAAATGCGATCGCAGATTATGGCAGCACTTCCACCTGAACGCTGCAATTTTGCTCTGCCTTTCACCACTACAGGTGTAGATTTTGCTGGGCCTTTTATGATAAAGGCATCCATGCTAAGGTCTCCTACCCTCATGAAAGGCTATGTGGCTGTCTTTGTCTGTTTCACGACAAAAGCAGTACACCTTGAGCTATGTACGAATCTGACGACGGAGGCTTTTCTTGCGGCTTTTGCTCGTTTCGTCGAGCGACGAGGCTTTCCATCAAAAATCATGAGCGATAATGGTAAAACATTTATCGGAGCTCAAAGAGCTACCGAAAAACAGTTTGTGGACTTCACAAAACAAGTCTCACTGGAAATTGTCCAAAAATACGCTCCCCAAGGTATCAATTGGCAGTTTATCACCCCAAGCGCCCCTCACATGGGCGGCTTATGGGAGTCAGCTGTAAAAAGCTTCAAATCTCATTTCAAGAAGCTAGCTGGCAACTATAAATTCAATTATGAAGAGTTCACGACACTCTTAACTAGAATTGAAGCCGTTCTTAACTCACGGCCTCTCGCTGCACTCTCGCAAGACCCCTCAGATTTTACTGCCCTCACGCCAGGGCATTTTCTTAAAGGAGCGCCCATTCCGGCCACACCTGAGCCAGGCATGGAGTCGCTTTCCTTATTAAACCGTTGGGAAAGAATTAAGATTCTCCATCACGACTTCAGTCGCCGATGGAAAGATGATTATTTAAAGGACCTCCACAGAAGGTACCGATGGAAAATCACCGAAAATGCGCCTAAGCTTGGAGATTGTGTCTTAATCAATGACGATTGTCTCCCCCCTACCGAATGGCGGCTTGGCCGCTTAGAGAAGCTCTACCACGGCTCCGACGGTCATATTCGCATAGTCGATCTCCGTACACAATCGGGAACGCTAACTAGACCGCTCGTTAAATTATGCTTTTTGCCAACCGCAGATAAAATCCAAACGTAACCGCAACCAATAAACAAAGAAATAAAGGGAAAAAAAATAAAAATTTTTGTATGTATAAGTATATATAATAGTAAACGCACCCACTATGTCGATCCGTACGACGACTCACTCCTGCCACATTACGTGCCATCACCGGCCATATGATTATATACACATATATATGATAATTAAAAAAGACCCTATTTCTTAACAGGTCAATACGGAAGTCGAGATGCCTACTACTCCAACGCCCTCGGTACGTTCGGCCGTGACTGTTCCGCGCCCTAAAGCTACCCCTGTAGCAGCGCCGCGAACAACCATCGCTACCACAGCCCAGCGAGAAGTTCCAACAGCTCCGCGTAGTGACATGCAAGCACGGGCTCCGGAACCAGCGCTCCTTCAGTGCGCACTATGTCGCCGCCGACATCGATTGCCACATTGTGGCATATTCAAGGGGATGACGCCTCAGCAACGCCAACAGGTCGCCCAGGCCCACGGGCATTGTTTAAATTGTCTGGCGCCTACCCATCTAACACGCGAATGCACCACCGGGTATCAGTGCCAGGTTTGTATGGGTCACCATCACACCATGTTCCACCGCAATGCCGGACCCGACGTTCAGCGTCGTCATCCCCCCCTCGGCCGTACTGCCAGCCGACGACTCTCGCGACCGCAACCGCGAAGGCAAGCCTTCCCATCGGAGGAGTCCCGCGCCTGGCGCCGTCATCATCATACCACCCCGCATCGGAGGCGCCATCCTACGCCGCAGGCCCGTCGTAGGACAGGTCTCAGCAACGTTGTTGCAACACTGCAACAACTTCAGAGGCTACTAGGCTGAATACTCGCCTAGGGGGGCCAGGATGTACAAATGAGCATCACCCCCGGGCATTTACACACCCACCACACGATCACACATTTCAACTCAACTTCACAACATTGACACGCACCTTCATCATATCCACGTCACAAACCAACGAAGCTTACTTTCCACACTACACACCAGCTGATTCCACACCACAAAAAAGGGGACCAAAAGGACAACTGCAACTCACTTCGTTTTCGACTTAAACCGCGACTACCACGCGTGGGCGAATTTTCTCGAACGAGCGTTTTTTTTTTCTACAATTCAGTTTTTCGGCGTTTAAATCTCCAGTTTTCCGGCAACTACATCTCCAGTGTTCCGGCAATTTACTATCCAGTTTTTCGACAACTAATATTCAGTTTCTCGGCGTTTAAATCTCCAGTTTTCCGGCAACTACATCTCCAGTGTTCCGGCAATTTACTATCCAGTTTTTCGACAACTAATATTCAGTTTCTCGGCGTTTAAATCTCCAGTTTTCCGGCAACTACATCTCCAGTGTTCCGGCAATTTACTATCCAGTTTTTCGACAACTAATATTCAGTTTCTCGGCGTTTAAATCTCCAGTTTTCCGGCAACTACATCTCCAGTGTTCCGGCAATTTACTATCCAGTTTTCGACAATTAATATTCAGTTTTTCGGCGTTTAAATCTCCAGTTTTCCGGCAATTACATCTCCAGTGTTCCGGCAATTATTATCCAGTTTTTTCGACAATTAATACTCAGTTTTTCGGCGTTTAAATCTCCAGTTTTCCGGCAATTACATCTCCAGTGTTCCGGCAATTACTATCCAGTTTTCCGGCAATTAGTATCCAGTTGCATCTCCGGTTTCTCGGCAATTCATATCCAGTTTTTCGGCAGTTAATAGTGTCGGAGTTCTAAACATTTTTCTTGCTCATTACCTTTCATAAGTACACAGTAAAAACGGTGAGTTAATGAAAAATACATGATTATTGCGAAAATTTTTAAGTCATCTGCATATAACAGGAAATTAGCGAAAGAGAAGCAACAGGAGATGTCGTTGATAAATAGCACAAAGAGAAGTGGACCCAAAACGCTTCCTTGAGGCACTCCCGAAGACGCAATGAATGGATCAGATGACACTCCATCGACACTGACAACGAATCGTCTATTGTGTAAATATGATTTAATCCACTGCAAAAAGACCGAGTGAAACCCTAAAGATGATAATTTTTTAATTAGAATATTGTGTGAAACTTTATCAAAGGCCTTTGAGAAATCTGTGTAGACAGAATCTACCTGGAATCCAGCGGAGAATGCAGACATACAATAATCGCTAAAAACCGCTAAGTTTGATACCGTGGAGCGTCCCGAGACAAACCCATGTTGATTGACATTAATTATTGATTTTACTGCAAAAAATAATTTATTTTTAACAGAACACTCAAATATTTTCGAAATAGTAGAAAGTTTAGAAATAGGTCTGTAATTGGAGACTAAATCTTTTCTACCACCTTTGAGAATAGGAGTAATGCATGTCAATTTCCAGTCAGAAATAAAATTCCCAGAGGAGAGAGACTTATTAAAGATAAGCATGAGAGGATATACCAAGGCAGTACAGTTTTTTATAAGTATAGGCGGAAGGCCATCCAAATCCAATTTGGAAGATGCCTTAATATCGCCGATAGCCTTGGCGATATCATCCTGTGAAAGACAGAGTGAGCCAAAATTTATGGAAGGGAAATTATTAGCCGAAAAAGTGGAATTAGTACCGGGATCATCGTGAACATAATTCGATTTGAAAAACTCAGCAAACAAGTTGGAGATTTCGCCAGGAGTGCATGCTGACTTATCACCCCAGCGTAGAGCAGAAGGAATGGCCGAACACGCTCTTCTAGATTTTACAAAGTTCCAAAAGAACTTAGGGTTCGACTTAATTGCAGACTCTGTACTAAAAATAAACCTTTTATAGAGAGACTTATCCAGATCATTAAACAGTTTTGTGTAGTGCTGATATTGAACAAAGAAAACATGAGATTTAGTTGAGGAAAATTTTCGGTAGTATTTATTTCTAAGGTTTTTTAACCGCCTGGGGTCCCTAGTGTACCAAGGCAACTTATATGGTTGGGTATGTTTGAGCGGGATATTATTATGACAAAATTCCTGAATTGATTTCTTAAAACTCGAGAAACTATTAGCTGTATCTAGTCCCGAAAGTAAATCATCCCAATTAATCTCGGAGAGCAGATTGTTGAGTCGTTCAAAATCACAAAATGCAAATTTAAAACCAAGCCCGTCAATAGGTTTAACAGGAGCGAAAAGATAAGTATCCACCTCAAACGCTAGCGGAGAGTGATGAATGGTGGCAGGAGCAATTGAAGATAGTCCATAAAGAAACCTGAATTTTAAGTTATCACAGAGAAAGACTAAATCAAGAAAACGATCGAGGTTATTTGAATATGAGTTGACTTGAATCAGATTGAGACTAAGCAAGCTATAGATGAGAAATAACTCCTGAGGAGACGAAAAATTGGAAGGAATAAGAGCAGGACTGTAGGAACAACCAGACCAGGCGATATTGCTTAAATTGAAGTCACCCAGTACACAAATATTATTCTCTTTCACCTTATTTAATACCAGCGAGGAAATATTATTTGCGTGCAACTTATACAACTCTAGAGGACTATTAGGAGGGATGTATGAGACTGCTATGAACAGAGCGTCATTGATACAAATACATAGTTGGTCAAGAATGGAATCATCATTATCAAGCATAATAAGTCGAGGACGATATTTGCGGCGAACTGCTAGGCTAACACCCCCCCCCCCCCCCCCCTCTTAGACAGCCAGTTTTTACATGATCTCTGTCCTTACGGAAGACGTAGTAGAGATTTGAATCAAAGTATTCACTATCAAAGTAACTAAAATTCAGCCAAGTCTCAACAATAACGATAATATCGAACTCCGAATGTGAAGAAAAGTTGCGAATAATATTTGATTTACACCTAATACCCGATAGATTTTGGTAGTACACCTTAAGACAGGAGCCATTTGAAGAAGGTGCAGAAAACGCGTGAAAACGGTCGTGACTAACAGGCACATCCACTAATCTGCAGCGCTGTTCTCCCCTCCCTTTGGAAAAAACTTAAAGGGACGCAACTTAATGCCAGAAGGCCATACTGAAGATGAAAAAACGGCGTTAAAACAAGATGGGGATACACCTAACTTAAAGTTAATTCTCTTAAGATTATTGATATCAGCATCTTTCTTAATTAACTTATAACATAAGAGATGCTCTCTAGCCACATTAGCATGTTTAACAACAAAAGATATAATATCTTCTTCGGTGACTGAGTTTTTGAAGGCCGACAAATGAATCCATTTTTTCGGTATGACGACATCAAGATCACAGTTGGCATTAACACCAACAACGGTTGAAGCAGCTGGGGATTTTTTGCTCCTAGTACTCACTTTTGACTTCACGTTTCCATCGACGGCGGCTGATTGAGCAGCATTGACAGCGACAGAGGGACGAACTGGTTTATCAGCAACTGTTCGATTGTTTTTAACTTTCGAAAGAGTGTTGCAATTCATAGCAACAGCGTCCGCATATGTACTGGCATAATTAACAGCAGCTGTATTTGTACCATTATCAGCAGTCGTAGAGAGAGTGGAGCAAGCAGCAGACAGAGCGGCAGAATGCGGCTGCGATGTAGCGGGAGCGAGGTAATCAATACTCACATTATCAGTAGGAGCAGAAACAATAACAATAGATGACTGAGCATTTGTACCCGCCGTAGACGTAGAAGTGCGAGTGGAGTTAGCAATAGTTGAAGCTGTAGAGCGTGTTTTCAGTGTAGTGGGAGCGAGATAATTCACGCTCTCGTTATCATCGGAAACAGCGGCGTTATGCCGGAATTACATGTGCAGAATTCTGCGTGCAGAAAAAAAATTTGTACTGATTTGACAGTTCAAATTCTGCACCTCAATGCAGATCTGCACGGCATGTGAAATTTGAATTTCTCTGCGCAGAGGCAGTGCTGACAACATTCAAATAATTAATTTTTGAGCAAAGTCCGGCAACATTTTAAATTGCGCTCAGCTGTTAAGTAAAAATTAACAAAAGAAATTAAAAATGGAAGAAAAACTAATTGAGTTTGTGAGAGAAAACAGGTTCTTATATGACAAAAGTCATAGAAATTACAAAAATAGCTACCTGAGGGACGCCAAATTTCAGGAGCTATCCGAGAAATTGAATATCCCAGGTAAATTTTTAATTTTATAACCTGACAAAATATATATTTATTCATGTTTTGAATGATTTTAGGTGAGAAGCTAAAGGCCCGTTGGCGGACCCTACGTGATAAATTTTATAAAGATATAAAAAAGGCACCATCAGGAAGCGGTGTGTATTCGCCACACAAAAAGTGGAAGTGGATGGAAAGTTTACAATTTTTAAAAGACGTTGAAATGGACAATTTGAAGTAGGTTTTGTATAATCTTGTTTTATTTGTATAATTGTATTATTTATTATATATGCATTTTCAGCACACAAGGCAATTATGGCACCGTAGCGACAGAAGGTGACGACTCCTTCCTAAGCGACTTTGGCGAATCCGCCTGTAGCAGTGTCAATATAAACATATTTTCTGAATCACCGCAGACGCAGACGCAGACACAGACACAGACAAAGACACAGACACAGACAAAGACACAGACTGGACGGAACCGAAAAATAGAGGAATTACTTGAAAGCTCAAATAGAGACTTTCAAAGAGTAACGACGTTAGCTGAGGAAATGTTGGTCGGTAGCACGGAAAAATCAGCAATACAATTATTTTTTGAAAGCCTTGCCAAGCAGGCGGAGGGGGCTAATTTAAGTAGCCTGGAAATGTCGGAGTTACAACTCCAAATTTCCCAAACATTCCACCAATTTTTGGTGAATCGTGAAAAATAAGTTTTTAATTAACATATGTATTTTATAACATTTATCAGTTTAAATGAAAGACCATTCATTTTAAATATATAAAAAAGTACAAAGTTATTTATTTATTTTGTTGTTGTTGTTTTTGTTATTTCAGTGCAAACAATTTTAGGAATACAAATCCATACAGGTTACGTAGAACCGACATATTTATTTTATAATACATTTATTAAATTATTTACTTATTTATTAAAGAAGAGATAATTTTTAAGAAGATCTCGGGCATCAAAGGCACTTCGTCTTGCATTAGCGCTTGATAATATCGTACTCTGATGTAATGGCGCTACAAATTGTCTCCACTGCCCTTCAATTAGAATGCCACTTTCATTTACGTGGTCAACGAAGTTGTTGGGACAATAGAATTCGGCGTTATGGAACTTTACAAAATTATGTAAAACTAATGTAGCTCTAACTATGGTATTGGCATTTTCGGGAAACATATCCAAAGAATTATTGAGAACTCGCCATCTAGCCACTAAAATGCCAAATGTATTTTCAATTGTAACCCGCGCTCTGGATAAACATTTATTGAAGTGGTCTTTGTTTGCTTCCAAACACTTTCCCGGATATGGCCTCATCAAATGTTTTGTCAACGGAAAAGCAGCATCTCCCACATAATAAAATGGAAATTTTATCGCACTACGTGGAAGATTTTCTGCTTCTGGTAGGTTCATTGTTCCGTTTAAGATTCTATTTCCAAAACCACTGATTTTTAACACTCCGCCATCACTTTGGCTTCCGTAAGCTCCAATGTCTACTGCGGTGAATGTATATTTGCTATCACAAACGGCTAACAACACAATACTAAAATATTGCTTATAATTAAAATACAGTGATCCGGATTTTCGCGGACACTTTATTTGGACATGTTTGCCGTCAACAGCTCCTACAACATGAGGCATTCCTGTCTTGATGTAAAATGAATCGGCTATTTCCCTCCACTCATGTTCATTTGGTTGCGCCAAGTATATTCCTGAAAGTTCATCCCAAATGGCTGCGGATGTTTCCAATAAAATTTTGCCAATTGTTGATACTCCTACTCGAAAAGCCCAAGCCAACATCTGGCGGCAAACTCCATGGGCCAAATATCTATTGTAAGAGTTGATGAAAATATGTATTTATTTATTATAAAATTTACAAACAAAATGTACTTACACTAATGTTATTGCCAGGCGACATTCTGCTGGTATTGGACGACGTATATGACACTGTTTTGCTATACGCTTTTTAATTAAGCTTAGAAGAAGCTTAAATTGATCCACTTGCATCCGAGTAGCCTTTTGGAACTGAGAGGAATCATTGTTTTTTATATAAACGAATAAATTATTGAAAAAACCATGCAGCTCTCTCTCATTTTCCGCATATATAGGAATCGTCCACACCCGTGTTTTTTTATCACTTATCGCGCACAAGCTTAAAATATTGATTAATTTCTTTTTGGCAACTAGAAGTAAAAGCAATTGTTGCAATCTTTTTCTTCTTTCCACTTCCATTTTAAAATTTTTAAATTTCAATTTCAATTTCAATTATTTATTGCAATCAGCTGATTGTCAAAATTTACTGCACATGTGTTTTGGCTGGAAAAAATAGTGCAGATCTGCATGCAGAATATCTGCACATGTAATTCCGGCATTAAGCGGAGAAGCGATTGAAGAAGCATTTGTGTCAACAGCAGTCGCAGAAGAGAGAGTATTCAAAGCTGGTGCAGCGAACTTGCCGAAATCGGACAATTGCTTTTGCACAATGCAGAACTCTGATTTAATTTCGTTCAGTTTAACGATTAACGAATTTCGCTCATCACAGAGTTGTTGTAGTAATGTGAGAGTCTTCGATTGTTCGCTTCTCAGTGAACTAACTTCCGAAACTAAAGAATTAAGCACCGCATTTACCATATTAAGGTCATTAGCCTCTAACACAGGTTCGTTAACTTCACTTATTGATTGAGAAATGCGCACAGATGGCGACGCAGGCGGCGAACGAATAGAATTTCTGCGAACCACCGTGCATACTTTGCAATAAAAAGCGTTTTTAGACTTCACCAAGAAATCGACATCAGCCTGTGATAAATTCGCACACGATAAGTGGAAGAATTCATTACATTTACTGCAGCTGATCATGGGCTGAGCACGATCAACTCTATGGCCGCAAACACACGGCATTAAAAAGATTAACAATAGAACGCGGAGCAGAGAAAAAATACGTCCGTTCACTGCGACGACCGACAACGAACTTTGCATTTTGAATCAAATTCATTTCCATTTTTGAATGAAAAAAGTGAAGTGTTAATAGATGTTGGAATCGACGGCTTAAGGCTATTTAAAAGCTCGAACAGAGTCCTATGTCCCATTCTTGGTTCAATTGTTGGCTTTCCGAAAACCACTCCTTTCACTATTGCCTGCTTCTCAGGAAAACAGAAACCAAATTGCACAAATGAATTTATGAAAGAATTTTGTGACGATGTAGTGTACTTGAGAAAAAACGGGTTGAAAGTCGGTTTAATAAATCCAATTTTGAAAAGTGATCATTATATTTAGGTCACTTCCTTACAGAAGTATACATTTTATTTATTTTTTAATGCAAATTTTCATACATCTGTGTGTGCAAAAATAGCAGTAAAATTCAATTTTGAATTTAGCTGCTATTTTTGTACACACAGGTGTATATCAATTATTACTATCTACATATGTACATATTTCAGATATTAATAAAACTGATGTCATGGCCCACCACAAAATCGTGCGAGAGACGAAAGTCCTAGTAAAAAAGGTGCAGCAGACAGTGTGCCGCATCTCGGGAGAAAGTTGCGAAGACTTTCACACCGAACTGGCAGTTCTTATGCCAATGCAGACCTTGGATGCGGTCTTTGATTTGGAGGAGAAGATATTAGAAAAAAATTATGAAGATGCAGTTGTGAGTATTGTTTTTGTTTTTTTTTCTTAGAGTACACATGTTTATGAATTAACAAAATCACAAATGTCTTTGCAGATAACATATCTTTTCACTTTAAAGGGCACTTCTGGGGATATTGGCGAAGTTATGAAGCGAGTTTTTGGCGACGAAGTCCTCAGTTTGTTCAATTGGGATGGGAAGTGCGGGAAGAAATCGCTTTCAGAATTAAAAATAGTTAGCGTGGCTCTATTTGGTAATTCATACTATTGTTAACTTTATTTACCAAGTTTTCTGTTATTATGTTTTATTTGTTTCAGAAATTTTCAAACTGCATGGACGCATCGACTTCGAAAAGGAAGTCCGAAAGAGCGTTGAGCAAAGCGACAACAGGCAAAAGCAAAAACGCTATTTGCTGAACAAAAAAAACGTATAACAAAATTGCAAATTTTTCTTAAAATACTAATATAAAAGAAAACATACAAAAAAAATGGATTTTTATTTCTAAATATATTTTGCGGTATTCCATTATGGCAAGTAAAAAACCTTAGTATTTCACTTTGTATTTAACTGCAAAATGACGGTCAAAAAAATTGTCAAATCACTAGAAGTTTTACTCTCATTTCACCACACATTTTCTCAAAAAATGACCGTCAGTAAACTAGTAAATCTGCGGAAAAGCTACTAGTTAATTTACTGGTAAAACACCGGGCACATATAACGTGAATGAGCGGTGCAGCTATACATTTTGTTATGCTACTAAGCTTTGAGTAAGAACGGTATATACAATCACACAATTAGGTACGTAATGAAAAGAAACGGTCAAAAAAGTGCCCATGGCTCCTAAGAGTGTGACTGAAAGATTTACGGAAAGTCCCCGTCACGGCTCCAGGTCGTTTTACTAGTCGTTTTACTAGTCATTTTACCAGTATGCTTCTCGCAGGGTTGTTACTCGGCAGTCGATAATGGTAAAGTGACCTCGAGGCTATTGTTCCAGTTGCTTATATAGGCTATGCTTATCGCTGCTCATACTATTGAGATGCTAGTTGTTTACTAGTAAATAACTATTTGGGTTGTTATTGTTTGTTGCACTGATAGTGCGCTTCTATTGTTCTAAGATAAAGTTGTTTTGATGATTTTTCTTTAATGTTTACTGAAAGATAAGGTTGTGGTTAAAGGTTAAAGTATTAACTCTCCCCTCTCTTGTGAAAAATAGATCTCCTGATCTATACTTGAGTCTTGAGTAGATGAGTCATTCCTACACGTTCTATGGTAGCGTTGTAGTTTCTTAGATATACAGTTGTTTGATAAATTATATATAGTTTGAATATTACAAATATACTTAATCCTAGGACTACAAGTACTCCTATAGTTATGAACATATTCTTGATTGGGTGTTCTTCAAATGGTATTAAAAATTTGTTTAATTTTTTAATGTTGTCAAATTGATATTCGTTTTCTGATTTTAATATTTCAAGAATGTGAATTCTTTCGTTTCCATTAGCTATAATATAATCTTTAATTTCTTGTTCCTGGTTGTGGAATACTTCTGAGTCAATAATAATTGTTTCATTAAATTGTATTAAATTCAATCCTTCAATTGATTTTCCGTTTAAAATATGTTTTCCTTGTAATACGACATTACCATGTCCTAAATCTATAATAGGTGCGTTATTTTCTTGGATAACATTACAATGGGCTTCGTAACCTTTGATCATTGGTATTGTACAATTGTCATTAGGTTCTTGTTTACAAATATATTTACTTAAATTACTTTTACATTTAGATGCTAATATTATTTTATCTCCACATTTACTTACGATTTTATTCATATCCAAAATGCCTTGACGATAGGATAATGGAGTAACTTTGTATGTTGTGCATTTCTGTTCAATGACTGGATATTTATAAATTACAATGAAAGTGTCGTCTAATCTACCTACATGCGTGTCTGCATATTCGAGTATGTCAATAACCGGTATACTAGTTTGTCCCTTTCCTAATATCCTTTCAATCTCGTCCGTATTTATTGCTGCTGAATAAAAATTTCCGTTCTTCGCGAAATTAATTGTCATAGTTAAGTCAAATAACTCCTTGTATAATTCCTGCAATACAACTTTTTGTTTAATTGTCTTAATATTAAATGTTTTCATCATTATTTCAAAGTTGGAATTAATTTGTCTTTGTTTGTTATTATTTTCAATTATGTCGTTGAGTATTGTTTTAATTTCAATCAGGTCGACGTGGTCTGGGACTCCTGTGATAAATTTCAAAATCGATCCTAAAAAATCAAGAGATCTTGAGCGTCTGGCTCGTCCATTATTCAGTAGTTGTTTTCTGAGGATTTCTATTCTGTTGAACAATGCTGTTTCTGTTGCGTCTTCACTAGGCATCTCTCCTTTATGTTCGGCGATTTTGTAGTATGGTATAAGTATTTTGCTTAAGTTTGTCATATGGAATAGGTACTCATGTTCTTGATACAAAAATGATGGGTCAGTCTCGGTTAACACGTACTTGCGATCTTGTAAGTCGGTTATTTCCTGAGCTAAGGATGTTGCTAGGATTAATGTTAGCGTTATCATCATCATTGTTTCTGAGGTTGTCCTTGTGTACGATCAGGCCCGTAGCCAGCTTTTCATTTCGGGGGGGGCTGAAGTAAAAACATATATAAACTTTAAATTTTCTGTTTATTAAAAAAACAATATAAATTCATATACATATTACTTAAATTATTTGGTAGTTGTAACTTAAATAAGTAATATTTTTCTTTTCTTCTTGTTTGCCATATCATTAATTACTTCATCTGGATCTATTTTAATATCCCAGTGCACTCCAATAACAGCAAGTGCACTCAGCCGCTCATTGCCCATCACACTGCATGGTAAAGTTTTTATTTTTTTAAGGTTGAAAAAGTTCTTTCAACGGAAGCGGTCGTCACTGGAAGAGTTGCTAAAATTGTAAGCAGGTAGTGAATATTTTTAAAATACGTTGCATCGCAATGTTGCAGTAATTTCAACACTTCTATGGTTGGATTTATTGTTGATAAGCTGGCACACCACAATCGATACTCTGATTTTAATGCTGTCATTGATATTTGCTCCTCGAAGTAAATAGTTAAATTTTTTAATTCTGCGGCATTATCAATTGCAGCAAAACCTGGGAGTAGAATTTGAAATGACGAGAGTATATCCTCATTCACTAATAAACGTTCTGTCATGTTTTGAATCAGAGCATCAACGCATGAAATAAATATTGTAACTCTGAAGTGGCTTTCAGGGGTTGTGCAAGGTGGATTAGCACGAGTAGTTTGACGCGAAGTGTCAAAAAGATCTTTAGACATTTGTGATGCTGTTTGGAAAATATCGTTGAAAAAACCATCCGCTGTTTCTCTTATCTGGTGCAGAGTTCTTATTAATTCTTTGGCTCGGTTCATTGCTGATACAAAATCCATAGATTTTTCTTGGAGTTGCACAGACAGTGGCAGCGTTAAGCTGAACAATTGCTCACAGACGAATAGACTACGCAAAAAATAGCTTTTCTCTACCGCTGCTAAGAAGGCTGATGCTTTAGACGAAATGGACCATGTCTTACTCGAAATTATTTCCAAACTTAGTACAATGAATTTGAAAAACTCCACCAAGGTTATAATGCTTTCATGCCTTTCTATAAACCTTGTTTCACAAAGGCGAACAAGTTGTCTTTTTTTGCTTTCTGGTGCGCGCTTCTGTATAACGTCCTGGAAAGTTGTGTTTGCATTTGAATGGTTTCTAAATAAATTTTCTATTTCATTGACAATACCAAGGCAGTTCCATATTGAAGGTAATGACATAGTATTAGAAAGCGCAAGGTTCAATCGGTGACTAGCGCAATGAACATATCGTGCTTTTGGATACAGTTGTCTTATCCTGGTTTGCACTTCACTTAAATGCCCTGACATGTTTGCTGCTCCGTCATATCCCTGTCCAACCAACTTCGCCATATCAAGATGGAGATCTGTACAACGCTTAAGTATGACTTTTCAGTCACCGTCTAGTGTAGTTGCGTACGACTGTTATAGGTTTGAGCTGAGTTGTGTATAAGAGTTTCAAAAGATTCAGTCAGTGATAAATCTTTTTTATTTGCGATTTATTTAAAAAAATTCCTCATTTCGTTCGTTTCTAGTATCTCTAATGTATTATTTTTTGCGTTTCTATGTGCTCTTTCATTCGTATGTTTAATTATATTTTCTCTATCCTCTTCACTCGTAATGTCCTTTAATAGATTTTGACAAAAAACCTTTTTCTCTATATTAAATGAAGAGTTTATAATATCATGAATTTCATACCAGGTTTCTAGTGTAGTGTGAAATGCGGTCGTGATATTGGGTTTGATAATTTTCGTTAGTGTATCTATCAAGTCTTGTGATGTGACGTAATTAACATAAAATCTCTCGTGGTTTGCAAAAATTGTTGCTCTTTCTAATGCATTTTGTTCACATCTTTAATTCTGATTGACGAGGATGATTCCTGCGAGTGTATTGAGTCGTTCGTTGTTACGTTTACTTGACGGCTGAGTGCGTCGGCTACTACATTTAAATCTCCTTTAATATATTTAATTTTTGCTCCGTATTCTTCTATAAAATTTTTCCATCGTTTTAATTTTGAATTTGGGTTGTCCTCTGATATTGAAAAAATTAGGGATTGATGATCGGTGTAAATAGTAGTATTACTAGTGCGACCATACAGATAATTCCTAAGTTTCTTCAGTGCCCAAACGATTGCTAACATTTCTTTTTCGTTTGTTGAGTAATTCTGTTCAGTTCGCGTTAATGTACGTGAAATGAATGCTATAGGTTTCTTGCCTTGTGACAATACAGCTCCAATCGCATGATTGCTTTCGTCTGTAGTCAAATCAAAGCCTTTTCCAAAATCTGGTTGGAAGAATTCTATTCGTTCTTTTAGTTTATTTTTTAGTGTTTCAACTGCTTTAAGTGCTTCGTCATCTAATTTTACATGTACTGAGCTACTTTTATTCTTTGAAATATTACCATTCTCTCCTCGTAGGTAGAGTGTTAATGGTTTCGTTATGGATGCAAATCCTTTTATAAATTTTCTATAATATGAGGTCATTCCCAAGAAAGATCTTAAGTCTTTCAAATTTGTAGGGGTTTTGTACCTATCTATAGCTTCTATTTTTCCTGGATCTACTGTAATTCTACCGTTTTTAATTATATGTCCTAAAAATTCTGTCTGTCTTTGAAAAAATCTCTTGGAGCATCATGGTGATGTCCGGAATGGGATATCTATCAGCGATTGTTTGCGCATTTAACTTCTGGAAGTCAATAACCATGCGTCTTTTTGGGTTGCCTTGCTCGTCATTCCCTTTTTTAGAAACTGTCCATATGGGTGAATTGTACGGGCTTTTGCTTGGCTGTATTATTTCATTATCTAATAATTTTTTTATTTCAGTTTCTACAAATGCTCTATCCACTTGGGGATATGGATACTGTCTGACCCAAATAGGATTATTGGTTTCTGTTCTGATTTCTGCCTCTACTGTAGTTACGTAGGGTAATGTTTTACTGTGGTCATTTCTTTTCATTAATTCAGTTATTTCTTTTTTATACATTTCTTCTCCTATCATATAATTTATTCTTGTTAATTTATTCTTTTTCACAATTAATACATTTCTTTCGGTATCTATCATTGCTTTCATTTGCTTTAAACCTTTAATTCCTATCAAGAAATCGAAATCTTGTAAGGTATCGAGTTCTAAAAATTCCATACTGAATCCTATTATATTCACTTTCTTTTTATATTTAATTAATGATTTACCGTGTAAAGTAGCGGCTTGTTTTTTACTTTCTACTTCTATCCTTTTTGCGTGAGGGAATTTTGGATTAACATAATTTTCTTCTGCACCACTATCAATTAAAATATACACTGAGTTACCTTCTTCTGTGGTCCTTACAAGCGTTGGTAACCCATGCCTTAGAATAAAAAATATTCTTCCTGTTCGTATTCTGTATTTGATTGTTGATCGTGTGTAATTTGGTTGATCCGTTGATTCTTCGGTTGTATATTAGCATGACTTGTATTATCTCGTACTCGTTTGTATCCCAATGCACCTGCTACTTTCTTAAATGGATTTTGATAATTCTGTCGAGGCTGCGGATTTCGTGGTGGTTGTTCCTGATTCTTGTTGTAACCCTGTCTCGTTGGTCTACGGAATATGGTAGATGAATCGATATCCATTGGTTCAACTGGGGGTTGTTGTTGATAAGAATAATTATTCTGATGATGATTGCTGAAATTATGATTCTGATGATGGTTGTATCGTGGAATGTACTCGAGGTTATGATGGCGTGAATCATGTTGCATCGTACGGGCGATACTGTAGGCATCTGCTAATGTTGTGCAGGCTCGTGCATAGATGGCATTCTTGATAGCTACACTCCTCAGTCCAGTGACGAATGTTCTGATTGCTTTAGCTTGGATTTCTTGTGTCAATACTTGGATTATTCGTTCTTCCTTGTGTGTCATCTCAATCTTGGATAGCACTACATTCAATGCTTGGTTCAGATTGTCATAATATACATGCAGTGGTAGTTCTTTTTGTTGTATTTTCATCATATCTTCCTCCAGAACGTATATTGGTCGTTTATCGGTATAGGAATCGTCTAGCCTACCGATGATGTCTTGGAAGTTTCTCTTTACGTTGTGGTTGATCAGGATCTGCGCTGCTTTGCCAGTAATTTTTCCTCTGATCATTATTAATGCTTGGGCATATATATTATGTCCTTCGAATTGTCGTATGTCTTCCATTAATGTGGTTGCTACTTCCCTCCAATTCCTGTATTCGTTGTAATCACCATTAAATTGTGTTAGTGTTTTAAACATATTCAGATCCACTTCTTCTGGTCTGGTGTAAGAACATATTTGTTCTGTTCGTTGTGGAATGGTTGCACTTCTTCCTAATTGTAGTTCGGATAACTGTCGTTGCAGATCGGCGACTACGTGGGTTAATGCAATTAAATTTGCTTGTTCTGTCATCTTGCTGGTTTATTTGTTGATTTATTTTACTAAAAATCGGTCTCCAGTTGTATTCTTGGAGCGCTGCTTGATATGGTATTCTTTCTATGAAAGCGTGTTGTTTGCTAAGGATGGTATATTGATCCTTTACTTTCAATTTGTTGTCGTATTAGGATTTTTATGTAAATCCCTTTTGATTGACGTTGTGTGGGATGATGCACTGGTCAACTTTTTGGATGGTTTAAATGAATCTTTTTTTTGTTTCCAGGGACTAGGTTCTTCCCCTTCAGGCAGACTGACTAAGGATATTATTGATGATCCTTTTTTGTTGCTGCCCCACGTTGGGCGCCAGTTAATTTATTTACTCGTTATGAATAAAATAAATATATAATTTTAAGTCAGCCAATGAGATTGGTTCTGACTGATCCTTTATTTGTATAATATTACAATATTTGAACATATTACACTTATCTGTACAAGTGTTACAAGTGGTAACTTGTTACTCGGCAGTCGATAATGGTAAAGTGACCTCGAGGCTTTGTTCCAGTTGCTTATATAGGCTATGCTTATCGCTGCTCATACTATTGAGATGCTAGTTGTTTACTAGTAAATAACTATTTGGGTTGTTATTGTTTGTTGTACTGATAGTGCGCTTCTATTGTTCTAAGATAAAGTTGTTTTGATGATTTTTCTTTAATGTTTACTGAAAGATAAGGTTGTGGTTAAAGGTTAAAGTATTAACTCGCGCGAATCGAGTATTTTGTAACAGTGCATAAAAGGTGTAAAACTATTTTTTAAGAATTTACAGTGTGAAATAATCACAGCCTGGTAAGTAAATTTTTATTTTATGTATTTATAAAACTATTATTTATGTTGTGTATAACGATAAGTCATAATAAACATAAAGGGACACCGATGTCCCTATGGCCGTGAGATACTATTTATGAGGAATAATTATGTTGTAGTACTGATGTTTTTCGTCAATTACCCTTCATTTTCTTATTCGTGTCGTTACAGATTATGTTTCGCAAAGGACGCGGCCTTTTCGAACTTAAAGAAAATGAAGTGCAACAGATTTTGATGGCTGATAACAGTGACGAAGAGGACAATTTACTGCTTGACGAAGAGGATCAAAGGCTTTTGACTCAGGATGATGATCAAGGGATTGTGGACGTGGAAATTGACGGTACGATAACTGAACATACTGACTCAACAAGACCTAAGCCTTCCACATCAGCACCTGTAAACGAAGCACAGCATCAACCCGTCTTCAAGTGGAATTCGAGAACATACGCACCAAATGTTTTTCGTGATGTGGAATACGACTTCGGGAAAGTGCAAATCTGTCAAGAAGCTGAAAATGGACTATTGACTCCCTTTGATATATTTTGTTCAGCGACAAATTTTGATAATTTAGTGCAATATATAGTATCGGAGTAAATACGATATGCTCATCAAAATGGACGGGAGTTTACTATTGATCTCGAAGAAATGAAAGCATTTCTTGGGATGAATGTAGTCATGGGCTATCATATCTTGCCATCATTGAGGGACTACTGGTCTACAGAACCAGACATGGCAGTACAATTCATATCGAACTAGCTGTTACCCTGTGCGCTTCGCTACACCTAAATCGATTAAAACTCTTAAGAGTTTTTACTTTGTGTTTTATTTATTGTTGTTTAACTGTTACTTATTTATAAAACATTTATAAAACATATTGGTATACAACATTTTTGGTTTTTCCATCTGGCGCGTAAATGAATAAGCACCTTGGTGTTCCCACTCTCGCGCATGCGACGAACAATTGGCCGTGGGAGAAGCACGGTTCTTCCAAATTGACGCCGCAAACTTGAAACGTTTGCCCTTGCGATTTGTTGATGGTCATCGCAAAGGCAAGACGTGCTGGGAACTGCAAGCGCTTAAATTCAAACGGCATGTCCGTTGGAATCATGGGAATGCGTGGTAAGAGTACAACTTCACCTGCTGTCTTGCCATTGAACAATATTCGGAAATACACTTTCACTCAATTCTTCTTTCGATTGTAAAAGTGTACAAAAGTTGTTCGGCAATGTGATCAAACCGGTATCATCGATTGGTATTTTGCCTTCGCCAATGTCCAACAACTGTTTCGAAAACACCGCTGCGGATCGATCATTGGACTCGCATGTTGATGGTAAGAGTCAGCCTTTGAACATGTCTCCACAAAACTGACGATTTTAAACATGCGTTTACTTCGTCGGCAGAAGTTGATCGAGAAATGACTGGCAAAGTTTGCCGAAAATCGCCGGATAATAAGACTAATGCTCCGCCAAAAAGTTGTTGCTTTTGGCGTAAATCTTGCATTGTACTTGGATGTTCAACGGTAATTTCAACACAGAATGTGCTGTTCGGCCGCCATCAAGTAGAGTATCAGCAATAGAGTATCAGCAATTGCCAGCGCAATTTTGTGCTGTGACCGTATAGTAGCAAGAATCAAAGGGATCAGAAACGTTTTCCCTGTACCACCGGGCGCATCCAGAAAGTAGAATCCACCGGCGTTATTGTCAACCGCTCGTACAATCTTATCATAAGCATTTTTCTGCTGAATATTCAATTTGGTAATTTTAGCTTGTATGAAAGCACGCAATTCATTGCAATCGTATTGCTGTTCACGTTGAAGCTCATGGTCAAGCATATCAATCGCTGAAGAATTGGGCGCAGTTATGCCAAGTTGCGCTAATGCCTTATTCGCAATTGTAAGGCACAGATCTTCAACCAATATCCAAGCATCATTATACATTTGTAATGTATATAGCAAGTCTGCGTCCGATGCTCGATTACGCGCCAAAATTAATAAGTCCTCGGTCATGCAGTCTTTGTACTTATTCCACAGTTCTTGCGGATTTGACGGAAGGCATGTAGATATTATTATGGCGAATAGTACACGTATTTGTTTTGGATGAGATGTGAGTGATGCGTCATGAAGTGCAGTGTCCCAATGCATATCATCTTCTAACAAATGCAATCGCTGACATGCTTCGCGATACGTCGCACACAACTGACCGTCAACAGTTTTCAAATCATCAAATGATCTTGGTCCGCGCACGTTGACTAATAGCAGACGCAAATAGAAACATTCGGCGTTGTTCGGATGGATTGTGTAAATTCGTCCTATGCCATCGGTTTTACGGACATTTGGATAACCGTCAACACGCTCCCCTTGCTTTCGTCGTTGAAATGTTTTCGATGATGGATTCCAAGTGAAATATTGTGGTATTTCGGAATATAGCAATGTTCTTGCAAATTCATCGTTTTCACACAACTCGAAAAAGGTAGTTAGTGTTGTCCCCGGCGGTCGTGCTGCGCTCTGTTGTACATTGTCTGCAGTGAAATAAACGCGTTGACCATTTTCGAGATGAACTGCCAAATGAAGAACAACGGGATGCCGGTCGTGTATTGGGCAGAAACACCGAAACCACCATACCGCTTCGTTGCTGCTTATATAACGGCCCATTTGGTATTACTGAATTTCATCGATTCTCTGATAATCAGCCACTCCGAAAACTGCCATATCACTGCCCTTATTTACGTATTTGTAGATGTATTTGATCGATTTGACAGAGTTGCAATATTCTACATTGATGTGCGCTTCGAAAATTTTTGACAACAATGGTGAATACGGCACGACCCAACGATTATCAACATCAACGTCTTGATTCCGAACTTTTGTGATCGTTGAATTACCGCCATCTTCAGCGGATCGACGCCGATATAATGGATATCCGTCATTTCCAGTGATTGTATCATCAACTGAAGCTCTAGGATAGCGCTTTGAACACTTATTGTCAATCATGCATGGTGACGTTGGATTAATAGCGCCACAAGGGCCATGGATCATGTTTTTTGTTACAACATCGAAATCGACGTGGGTCGATTGCTTCATCTGGAGTTTCCGCTGAGATGACTTTATCAATCAGATCTGGTCGTATTTTGCGAACTAACCAAATCAAGATGTGTGCATGCGGTAATCCTCTTTTCTGCCATTCGATGGAGTACATCCAGCATCGAACTTTTCCAAAAACACGAAGTTTCACAATTAAATCCATCATTGATTTTTGCTTTTCCCTAAATACACGTGCTGTTAAGTCGTGGCGATCAGTTGTTGATTGACCGGGGAACAAATGGCATTTGATGTCATTCCACTTGGGATTGCACGTGAGCGTTATGAATAGATCCGGTCTGCCGTAATGGCGCACATACGACATCGCATCTTGCGCATACTCGCATACTGCGCATACTGAGTTTTTTCGGTGTTTCTTGGCCTATAAATGAACAATACACAAAATATTGAATCGTAAGTAACATTTCTTCTCAGAAATTGTACTTTTTTACCAGTAGTTGGATTTATTAATCGCATATTGATGTGATAGCCGTCATCACCTCTCCAGAATAATATCGGATACTGTAATACAGTATGTTCGTTTCTACGGTGCAGTACAATATCTCGCGATTCAAACTGTTCGCCAACAATGACGATTGCCACCTCATCGATTGTTGGTGCTTTGAATCGTCTGGCATGCTGCCCCATCGGCATTTTGTCTGCTCTGATGACGATTCGATGGTTATCAGACGGCATGCAGTCCAATGCGATTTTGAACAATCGAATCAATTCATTGTGTTCATGGAAAAATCTTTTCAATTTAGTACCATTTCTCGCCTTGTGCCGGTCGCAATTTTACATCGTTGATTTAGTTGGTCAGTTTCATTACCGATGAAATATATTTGCAAAAATTGATAGTCGGCATCGGCAAATGGTATGAGCGAGCCTGCTCGATGGTATATTTGTCCCTGAATCTGTAGAATAAAAATGTCAAATGTTTCACTGGAAATTCCATGCAAAGTAATCACCTTGAACGTCGGCATAAATGGATCTCTAATGATCTTTGTGGCACCAAAAGAAGTCATTTGAAAGCATGAATTGTATGCTTGTATGTTCTGCAAAAAATGCTTAGACGTCGGCGATTCTCCAGTGAGCAAGGAATGTAATGGTTCTGGTGGCGGCTCCAATGCAGGCAGTTTCACTTTGCCACTGGAGCAGCACATGCCAGCTGTTTCTCCTCGAAACTTCGCTGCATTGCAATGCGTACAAATAATATCCAATGCTCCAATGGCATCATGCAGGCTGTAGTCGCAGTCAGGATCATAGTGAAAGCCAACATGTTCCATTTGATCGCGAGGGCGGAGCGGAACTCGGCCTTGACGGTAATTTGGCCGTTGATTGTCGGCGAATTCAACTCTAATCTGTGCACGACGCTCTCTGTACACCGCTCTATCTCGGGCATTCACTTGAGCGCGTTGCTCTTCGCTTTGATTTCTTCTTGATATTGACATTCGACGTGAATCACTCGTATGCCTGCCAACCGTATTACGTTGGCGTAGTCGAGGCATTTTCTAGAGTATGCATATTTGAAGTACATAAATAAAAATGGAAAAATTAACCTAAAACTACATCTTAAACTATGTATTTTACCCACACACGCATATGCAATAAGGCCCACCAACAGTGTATTTGCAAACCGCATGGAAGCACTTACGAAATAATAACAATACTCACTTGCTTTGTGTGTGTTGCACGGTCAGCAGAAAAACACAAAATCGGTTCGAATAAATGTAGCAAATCGATGGAATTAAATATGGAAAAACCACACAATGTTGAAACACTTTTGTTTACACACACCGCGCACAATCGAACCGCATGGCATCACATACGAAACAACAATAATACTCACTTGCTTTGTGTTGTACGCAGAATGTTAATCACGTTGAAATCTGAGAAAAATACACACAATGTTGAAACATTTTTTTTTTTTGACACACTCAGTGCATTCGGAACACTTACGTTCTACATGTCTTGTTAGCGTGACAGTCATCCATAGAAAGAACGAATGACAGGCAAAAACGATCACCATGCGATGTCAATGTTTTTTATTAATTGTAAACATCCGCCAGTTGCTTCTGTTTATTAGTAAAAGGCATTTGACAGGACTGCCAATCGTGCAGCAAAACATTATTTCATGAGAATTTGTATAGGCGGGATGTACTCGTATCATTTTTTTAATTATTTATTTTTTTTTTGCAAAACGTGCAATGATATACACATTAAATTTCTTAAAGGCTAGCCACTGAAAAACGCTACTCCCTTCCTTCCTTTTCCTTCCTTATCGGCAAAATGTGTGCACAGTCAAAAACGTGGTAAAAACGCAGAAATCAGCCATCTTTGCTTTATTTTCATTTGAACAATGTTGCCATTGCCAATACGCATATATAGTTTTGAGCACATCTTTGTTTTCAATTACAATTTTTTACAATATAAAATATCAAAACTGAAAACAAACTATTAAAAATATTTTATATATTTATAAATAATAGCATTCGACTCTGAGTTATTTTAAGAAAATTTCAAGCATATTGAACAGATTGAATTATAAAAGTTGATAATTACTGCAGTATATCGATATTGGCAACCTTGCGTTGTGAGAGAGCAATCAGCTGCGACGTTTGCGGCGGCAAAATCGAAATGTCGCGGATTCTCACGTCATCGTCACGTCAGAGAGAAGGGAGTAGCGTTTTTCACTGTTCAGTTACATTGCGCGCCCATAAGATAGGTCGTGCCAGCTGACACGACCCACGATTCTGCGTTGTTCACTGGCTAGCCTATTATGTGCACCCTCCAAACAGACCCCAATCACCCCTGAAAATTTCAATGAAATCGGGCAAGCCGTCTAGGAGGAGTACGCGAACAGGAAGTTTTGTCACTTAATTTTATATATATAGATGTTATGCCAAGGGCTCGATTCGAAGACATTCGCCTACATTTCTGTAACAACGAAGTGGTAAGAGACACAACTAGCTCTAATTATGATAGGGCATACAAAGTTCGGCCAATAATAGAGCATTTCAATGTATCGTTTCAAAACGCCCTCAATAACACAGTAAAACAATCAATCGACGAGCATATGATAAAATTTAAGGGTCATAATGTAATGAAGCAATACATAAAAAATAAGCCTGTCAAATGGGGCTTCAAATTATGGTGCCGATGTGATGCTGCGACCGGTTATCTATTTGAATTTGATCTATATACGGGCAAACAAACTTCTGGAATCGAGTACGGATTAGGTGAATCAATAGTACTACAGCTAACGAAAAAGGTTGAAGGCTTAGGATGTGAAATTTATATGGACAACTTCTTCAATTCACCTTTTCTACAATATAAGCTGATTGATCAGAATACTAAGGCGTGTGGAACAGTTCGAACTAACAGGAAACTTCCAAAAACTGCGCCTGCTGACAAAACAATGAAGCGTGGCGATATTTACTCAACGAGTTTCCATGGCATAAGTTATGTCAAATGGATGGATAATAAAGGAGTACTTTTGTTGACCAACTTTTTGTCGCCTGTAGAAACGGACATCGTAAAGCGCCGCAAAGCTGGTTCAGCCGACAAAATTGATGTCAAATGTCCTAGGATTGTGTCACATTATAATAAAAATATGGGTGGAGTAGATCTTATGGATCAACGTAAGGTGTGCTATGAAATAGATCGAAGATCGAAGATAAAGTACTACCTTCGCCTTTTCTTCGATTTGTTCGATATATCGGTAAATAATGCACATACCATATATACTAAGCTGCACAGTGAAAAGCAATTAGAGGGAAGCCTGCTGTCCACCTTACAGTTCAGACAGGTAGTCGCCAGGAGTTTGGTAAACGGCTACAGTACTAGACAACGTGGAGTCCCTACTACAAAAAATAGTGCAGTGAGCAAATATGTGAAGCGGCAATTATCGATGCACCCCATGGAAAAATCCTCCACCAGAAAGAGGTGCGCAAATTGTGCGAAATATAAAAAAGAAAATCGAACAAACAATATGTGTGTTCTGTGTAACGTTCACCTATGTTATACCAATGAAAGAAATTGTTTTGCTGATTATCATATCTAATAAACAGTATTTCTAAAATATAGCGTATTTATTAACCTATTACCCCATTCTCACAAGCAAACTTAATAAAAGTAAAGTTGAGATTGTTTGAGTGAAACGTATCTCTTATCGACCATAGGGACATCGGTGTCCCAAAAAATTCCAAAAAAACTATAATAGTTTAGTGTGTTTTGATTTGAAAATTTATTTTTTATAGACCTAATGAGTCAATATAAATAGCTAAAATACTTGCATAAGGTCCCATAACCTTATGGTCCTGAAAGGGTTAAAAGGGCAGCTTTGGAGGGATGCACACAAACAGCTTTAGCTGTCGTGTACCCAACTTCTCCATTTGTAGTTGTTTGGTGTTCATACAACTTTTTGTCCTCAGTTCCTAGCCAGACACCTTTTAAATCAGTTATATCACATAACTTGTTGAACGCCATTGTAACATTTCTGCCATCCGGGAATTTTAAAAATGTTGAATAATCATTTAAAACTTTTGTTATCTTCCGTTGTGCAGCTATACTTGTTATGCTCGGAAAGTTTAGTTTCGACCACAAGGCAATCATTTCGTTTCTAATAATCTTTTCTTTTGCAATTTCTCCGTTTTTGCTAATTCATTATACCTTCCTATAATCACGGTCTGTTTTGGAACCTTACACAATTCACTCAAAGGGGTTTTCAATGTTATTGATTTCTCTTCTCTTATTCTTAGATTTTTCAAATGTTATTAAATTGTTTTCCCGTTGGTTTGAATTTTTTAAAACTTCAGCACCCCTTTTTTTTTAAAGACATTGTTAATTAAAAAAGACACTTTCACTCCAGCCGCCACGCACTAATGAGAAACCGACAGCTAAATAAAGGCAACTGGCGCGACGCTTATACGAAGTTTCAATCATTCATAAAGCATTTACTCAAATTTACCGTTACCTATTTTTGTCATATGCTAAAATACGACGAATAACGGAAGAAGAGCAAAACAAAACAGACACAAAGAAAAGAACATCATCTCATATGATGTTTTTTCTTGGCATATGTATGAAATTTTCATACGAATTTTCAATTTAAATTCTGCGTAAAGTTTTTGAAATAAATCGAAAAACTAAAAACGCACTTATAATTTTTTTACTATTCCATGTAAATTTGTTTTTTTTTATTTCAAAAAGTTATACCCCTAATATGTATGTTTGT
Source organism: Bactrocera dorsalis (assembly GCF_023373825.1). NCBI lineage: Eukaryota > Metazoa > Arthropoda > Insecta > Diptera > Tephritidae > Bactrocera > Bactrocera dorsalis. The sequence goes on from NC_064308.1 coordinate 30,051,590, forward strand.
ATGGTTGTGCATTATTTGTTCGGCAATGTTTACAAATATATGTACATATAAGTATATATGAATGTATGAACATGCAGATCAATGCTCGCACGTGTAATATATTTATAAGCGATAAAATCATGATTTGACTTTCTGAACGCGCACATGCGTATACATATGTACATACATTCATAGGAGCATGTGCAGAGACATAAGATTAACTCCTTGACGTATCAATTAGCGTAACAAAATTCGCTTTCAACTGTTCTCACGCAACTTGCACTAAACAAACCAGTTTTGATGCCTACGAACTGTCGCACATTTGTTATACAAACTTCATAAAATTTCGATTTAATACGAAATGCCGATGATATTGATATCATCGGCCTCAACACCCGCGCCGTTAGTTCTGCTTTCTCCAGGCTGGACAAGGAAGCAAAACGAATGGGTCTGGCAGTGAACGAGGGCAAGACGAAATATCTCCTGTCATCAAACAAACAGTCGTCGCACTCGCGACTTGGCACTCACGTCACTGTTGACAGTCATAACTTTGAAGTTGTAGATAATTTCGTCTATCTTGGAACCAGCGTAAACACCACCAACAATGTCAGCCTAGAAATTCAACGCAGGATAACTCTTGCCAACAGGTGCTACTTCGGACTGAGTAGGCAATTGAGAAGCAAAGTCCTCTCTCGACAGACAAAAACCAAACTCTATAAGTCACTCATAATTCCCGTCCTGCTATATGGTGCAGAGGATGAGTCGACGTTGCGAGTTTTCGAGAGAAAAATTCTGCGAAAGATTTATGGTCCTTTGCGCGTTGGCCACGGCGAATATCGCATTCGATGGAACGATGAGCTGTACGAGATATACGACGACATTGACATAGTTCAGCGAATTAAAAGACAGCGGCTACGCTGGCTAGGTCATGTTGTCCGGATGGATGAAAACACTCCAGCTCTGAAAGTATTCGACGCAGTACCCGCCGGGGGAAGCAGAGGAAGAGGAAGACCTCCACTCCGTTGGAAGGACTAAGTGGAGAAGGACCTGGCTTCGCTTGGAATATCCAATTGGCGCCACGTAGCGAAAAGAAGAAACGACTGGCGCGCGGTTGTTAACTCGGCTATAATCGCGTAAGCGGTGTCTACGCCAATTAAGAAGAAGAAGAATACGATTATTATAAAACTGATCTGAAGTAGATAATGCACTCAACTGAAGCAATGTTTTTTGTTTACATTATTTGCCTAAAATAACGGGAAAATTTCAATTCTCTTCATAAAATGTACACTTCTACACACCACGAGCCAGGCTCGTAATAATCACGTTAGGCACAAAAAATTTATGTACATATACGCTCGTAGAAATATGTAAGGGGTTTTTACCACAAGGGATACCTCATCTCAAATTTGTGTAAAGTTTTATTCCGCTATCATCATTGGTTCCTAATGTATATAAAGGGTGATTTTTTAAGAGCTTGATAACTTTTTTAAAAAAAAAAACGCATAAAATTTGCAAAATCTCATCGGTTCTTTATTTGAAACGTTAGATTGGTTCATGACATTTACTTTTTGAAGATAATTTCATTTAAATGTTGACCGCGGCTGCGTCTTAGGTGGTCCATTCGGAAAGTCCAATTTTGGGCAACTTTTTCGAGCATTTCGGCCGGAATAGCCCGAATTTCTTTGGAAATGTTGTCTTCCAAAGCTGGAATAGTTGCTGGCTTATTTCTGTAGACTTTAGACTTGACGTAGCCCCACAAAAAATAGTCTAAAGGCGTTAAATCGCATGATCTTGGTGGCCAACTTACGGGTCCATTTTTTGAGATGAATTGTTGTCCGAAGTTTTCCCTCAAAATGGCCATAGAATCGCGAGCTGTGTGGCATGTAGCGCCATCTTGTTGAAACCACATGTCAACCAAGTTCAGTTCTTCCATTTTTGGCAACAAAAAGTTTGTTAGCATCGAACGATAGCGATCGCCATTCACCGTAACGTTGCGTCCAACAGCATCTTTGAAAAAATACGGTCCAATGATTCCACCAGCGTACAAACCACACCAAACAGTGCATTTTTCGGGATGCATGGGCAGTTCTTGAACGGCTTCTGGTTGCTCTTCACCCCAAATGCGGCAATTTTGCTTATTTACGTAGCCATTCAACCAGAAATGAGCCTCATCGCTGAACAAAATTTGTCCGAAAAAAAAAAAAACCGAACACTGATTTTGGTAATAAAATTCAATGATTTGCAAGCGTTGCTCGTTAATAAGTCTATTCATGATGAAATGTCAAAGCATACTAAGCATCTTTCTCTTTGACACCATGTCTGAAATCCCACGTGATCTGTCAAATACTAATGCATGAAAATCCTAACCTCAAAAAAATCACCCGTTATTATAAAGAGAAGGCATCAGATGGAATTCAAAATAGCGTTATATTGGAAGAAGGCGTGGTTGTGAACCGATTTCGCCCATATTTCTTGCATGTCATCAGGGTGTTAAAAAATCATTATATACCGAATTTCATTGAAGTCGGTAGAGCATTTCCTGAGATATGGTTTTTGGTCCATAAGTAGGCGATGCCACTCCCATTTTCAATTTTTAAAAAAAGCCTGGGTGCAGCTTCCTTCTGCCATTTCTTCCGTAAAATTTTGTGTTTCTGACGTTTTTTGTTAGTCGGTTGACGCACTTTTAGTGATTTTCAACATAACCTTTGTATGGGAGGTGGGCGTGGTTATTATCCGATTTCTTCCATTTTTGAACTGTATATGGAAATACTTGAAGGAAACAATTCTGTAGAGTTCGGTTGAATTAGCAACAGTAGTTTCCGAGATATGTACAAAAAACTTTTTAGGTGGCGGGGCCACGCCCACTTTTCCAAAAAAATTGCGTCCAAATATGCCCCTCCCTAATGCGATCCTTTGTGCCAAATTTTACTTTAATATCTTTATTTATGGCTTAGTTATGACACTTTATATGTTTTCGGTTTCCGCCATTTTGTGGGCGTGGCAGTGAGCCGATTTTGCCCATCTTCGAACTTAACCTTCTTATGGAGCCAAGAAATACGTGTACCAAGTTTCATCATAATATCTCAATTTTTACTCAAGTTACAGCTTGCACGGGCAGACGGACGGACGGACAGACAGACATCCGGATTTCAACTCTACTCGTCACCCTGATCACTTTGGTATATATAACCCTATATCTGACTCTTTTAGTTTTAGGACTTACAAACAACCGTTATGTGAACAAAACTATAATAGTCTCCTTAGCAACTTTGTTGCGAGAGTATAAAAAACCAATGAATTTTTAATTATGTGGTGCCAACTACCAGTCACTGCAAAAAAGTTAATTATATTGGAAAAATGGATAGCAACAGTGCGACATCTGTCAAAAAATAGCAAAAATCGTCAATTTTTGAGCAGTGTTGCCTACGCAAATTTGGTAAATTCAACCAAATGCACGAAATTCTGGTGCATTACTAATTTGCATTTTCATGGGTCAAATGCGCAAGTAAATGTAAATTAAGTCCGCTAATGCAAATTAGCGCGGTCGTCTGTCAGGGCTATTAGCTCTTTTGCATATATTTTTATACGTTTATATGCAAACATTTGTATTACTTATAACTATACATAAATATTTATGTTGTCTTAGCTGCACTTAGGTTGTAAACAATGTATCTGTAATCATGTACATTAAGGTGGGCCAAAAATATTTTTTATTTTTATTTTTCTTAGTTACCATGAAAATCTCATCCGACATGACTAAAAAGAAATTCTGGTAAGACCTGAGCTCTTAATATTAATATTAAGAGGTGCCTCATCGACATTTTTGATTTCCCATATAAATAACACAAGAAATTTTGTTTATTTTGTTTGGATTTTTAATGTACGGGAGAATCAACACTTATTCTTATAGGAAACTTACCGATCTACAAAAAAGGTCTAGAACATTTTTTGGCTGAGTCAACTCACTCAAAGTTATTCGCAGCTAAAGTCCAACAAAAAATTATAAAAAATGATTTCCACAATTTTTCATCTTATATTACAAATTGATGGCTAATAAACATAACAAATCATATTATTCGTAAATCTAATCGAGTGTTTAGCGATGTAACCATAGAATTTTCACAAAATATCGATAATCGTTTAATAAAATAATTTTTTTAAGTACTTAATTTGAACAAAATCTTTGAACTCTACTCTGTGTGAGCGATGACTTAGAAACATTAATCGTAATTATTATCTTGGTATTCACCTATATAGAAGCCTCACGTAGAGAAAACACATCTCTAGTAAAATAATATGTATAGATTAAGCTGCAAATTTAAATTGGCTTTTAAATAAAAACTCAAAACTTAGCCTAGACAACAAAGTACTTTTATATAATGCGGTCATAAAGCCGATTTGGGTGTATGGCATTCAACTGTGGGGTACGACCTGTGCAACTAATTTTGACCTATTACAAAGGTTTCAATCGAAAATGCTTAGATCAATCACGTGTTCACCATGGTACATGCGTAATGAAAATATCCATAAAGACCTTGGTATCCCTATGGTAAAGAAAGAAGTAGAAGACAGCAGAATTAAATATATATCTAAGCTCTGAGATCACCCAAACTCTTTGGCTAATGCTTTGGTACATTCCGGTGATCAAACACGACTTAAAAGAAGAGATATGCCCGCGTATTAAAGAGCGACGCATCACCAAAACAGCTTAATCACGCTTGAGCCTGTCTACTTTTTAAGTAGATTTAAGACTTTATAACTTATTGTTTGGCTTTAAGAAAAAGCAGATCCAATAAATAAAATAATTAAAAAAACAATATAGGTGTCGCTAAGATCGATAGTTACAATGACTTAAGCGGTAAAATACAAAAATAGTAATGAAAATTAACAATTAAATTCAGCATGACAAGATTGCATGAATTTCTTTTATGAATTAATTAAATAAAAATGAGATAAATCGAAAAAATATGATTTGTTATGTTTATTAGCCACCAATTTGTAACATAAGATGAAAAATTGTGGAAATCATTTTTTATAATTTTTTGTTGGACTTTAACTACGAATAACTTTGAATGAGTTGACTCAGCTAAAAAATGTTCTAGACCTTTTTTGTAGATCGGTGAATTTCCTATAAGAATAAGTGTTGATTCTCGCTTATCAATTATTTGTTTGTGTACATTAAAAATCCAAACAAAATAAACAAAATTTCCTGTGTTATTTATATGGGAAATCAAAAATGTCGATGAGGCACCTCTTAATATTAATATTAAAAGCTCAGGTCTTACCAGAATTTCTTTTTAGTCATGTCGGATGAGATTTTCATGGTAACTAAGAAAAATAAAAATAAAAAATATTTTTGGCCCACCTTAATGTACATATACATATAACCAAATACATGTGTACGTATAACTGCCTATAACTATCCCCTCCCTTAAACAGATGCGTCCGAATCTGCTTTAGTGTGCTTTCGATAGTTTTTATCATCAGGTCAAAATGCTCATTTGTAAAAAGGTTACTTCGCTGCGATGGGTTGGAAAATGTGCTGATGTATCTGATCTATTACATTTTAGGTACACATTTATGGTTGTTATTAATGTACCTGTTATTGAAATGAGGACATACCAATACATATTTCGTATTATTTATTAAAATATCGTTGTCGTACATTATTAAGAATGTCCCCATCAATTCATTCGTTTGGTTTCCTTCCGTTAAGATTATATTCTGGTTGTTGACTAACAGAATGTTTTCGTCGATTTGGATGACCGGAGGTACATGGTATGCTGTAGTTGTCTTACAGGTTGCCGAAATGTTGTTTAGCATTTGGTACATGCAGGAATCAAATGTATCAATTTGACAGAAAGGGATAGCTACAGTTTTGTTGCAGTTATAAAGCGGACTACGGTATTTCCCGTATTTAGCAGCATATTTATTTCTTAAATCTAATATCGTGTTATTGTATACTACCGGAAAAATTTCTATTAATGGGCAAACAGAGTACACTTTTGGTATTTTTACCAAATGTTTTAATATCTCATTATTAGAGTAGATCTAAACATTTCCAGCAGCCATAAGGGCACTTATACCTAGTTGGTAATTTTCTTGATTTAATACTTTCTTAATTTCGTTATCTGATAAAATTACATTATTCACTATATTTAATTTAGCGAGCGTAACTGAATAGACATTAGTGAGAAGCGAGATTACTCTTTGATTACGAACAGCTATTATCTGAAATAAGTCTGGATACATTTTATTTTCTACTTTCTCGTAATGATTGTATTTGAGTTTATTAATTTGAGAAGTTAACTCGTTTATCTTATTTACTAAATCAGCATTTATCTCTATCTGCTGGTTTTCAGCTTCTATTAGTCTTGTTTGCCTTTCTCCTAATATCTCGAGATCACTGTGATCCGGAGTGTCAGCAACAAATTTCAATGCAGAACCTAAAAAATTTATTGATCTAGTTTTTCTACTGCGAAAGCTCAGTGCATTAATGAGACGACGCATCTCGTTGGCATCGGCCTCCAAGGATTCCTTTTTCTCTTGGTTTTCGAAAAGCTTTTTAAGGTTGGATACGTCAAGGGCCACTTCCTCAAGTTCCGTTATGTTTATGGTATGTACAAGATATATGTAGGTGTCATAAATAGCTAGTTCTCCTTTCTGAAATAGGATATACCTGGAGTGTCTGTAATCTAGAATCTTGGCCTGGATGGTGACCATATTGAGGAGCCTGTAAAAATCAGATATTTAGCGAATGTTGTTTTTATGTACTTCTTTTCCATCTACTAGGAACCTAAATCCTGTTGTACTGTTCTTTCAACATATCTATTGGTTACTTTAGTACCTCTTCGTTTGTCTAACTTAATAAAAATTTTTTGACCTGGGAAGAGTTTTCTATCCTTCCGATTTATATTGTGAATGTCATTTTGTTGGTTCTGAACTTTTAGCAAAAGCTCTCGAATTCTCTCTTTCTCAGGTGTTGGTAAGGAAAATATAACATCTGTCGGCCTTCGATGGATCGTTGAATGGATTGAGTTGTTCTATTTTGTAACTGCTACCTGCATTAACTCTTTTATGTCCGTAAGTCCATTTTCCTGTTTTACTGTTCTAGCAATTTCGCTAAGTGTATAGTGAAATCTCTCAACTTGGCCATTTGTACTGCTATGCATTGCAGGTGCTGTGAAGTGCGTCATATCAAAATTGTCTCGAATGACTGACTTTATTGTTTGAGAGCAAAATGTTGCTTCATTATCTGTGACTAAAATTTTTGGGCCTTTGAAAAATCCTAATATCCTAATTATTGGTACTTTTAAATCTACAATTGAACGAGAATCTATGGGTTCAATGAATGCAAACTTTGAAAATTTATCCAAGCACGTCAAAAAATATTGGCCATTTGTACTAAAGGGTGATTTTTTAAGAGCTTGATAACTTTTAAAAAAAAAAAAACGCATAAAATTTGCAAAATCTCATCGGTTCTTTATTTGAAACGTTAGATTGGTTCATGACATTTACTTTTTGAAGATAATTTCATTTAAATGTTGACCGCGGCTGCGTCTTAGGTGGTCCATTCGGAAAGTCCAATTTTGGGCAACTTTTTCGAGCATTTCGGCCGGAATAGCCCGAATTTCTTCGGAAATGTTGTCTTCCAAAGCTGGAATAGTTGCTGGCTTATTTCTGTAGACTTTAGACTTGACGTAGCCCCACAAAAAATAGTCTAAAGGCGTTAAATCGCATGATCTTGGTGGCCAACTTACGGGTCCATTTCTTGAGATGAATTGTTGTCCGAAGTTTTCCCTCAAAATGGCCATAGAATCGCGAGCTGTGTGGCATGTAGCGCCATCTTGTTGAAACCACATGTCAACCAAGTTCAGTTCTTCCATTTTTGGCAACAAAAAGTTTGTTAGCATCGAACGATAGCGATCGCCATTCACCGTAACGTTGCGTCCAACAGCATCTTTGAAAAAATACGGTCCAATGATTCCACCAGCGTACAAACCACACCAAACAGTGCATTTTTCGGGATGCATGGGCAGTTCTTGAACGGCTTCTGGTTGCTCTTCACCCCAAATGCGGCAATTTTGCTTATTTACGTAGCCATTCAACCAGAAATGAGCCTCATCGCTGAACAAAATTTGTCGGACGTAAAGCGCGAAACACATTTCGAACCGAACACTGATTTTGGTAATAAAATTCAATGATTTGCAAGCGTTGCTCGTTAGTAAGTCTATTCATGATGAAATGTCAAAGCATACTGAGCATCTTTCTCTTTGACACCATGTCTGAAATCCCACGTGATCTGTCAAATACTAATGCATGAGAATCCTAACCTCAAAAAAATCACCCGTTATATAAATCCATGTGCAGGATTTCCCCAGGGTAAGTTGGTATTGGGGTTGATTTCATAATCTGCTTTTTAGGATGTCTAACATATTTGCTTTTCGCGCAAATGCTACAATTTTTCGCAAAGGCTGTTATCTTTTTCCTCATTCTAGGAAAAAAATATTCACTAATTAATTGGAGAATATTTTCTCCAGCGGCTCGATGAGCGCGATTATGTTCTGTAGCGATTGCTTCAATTTGATCACTTTCGTTTGGTAAGTCCATAACCAAGTTTTCTGTGTGTTTGAAGCAAATCAATGGAAATAGTTCTACAATCTCATTTTGTATTTTTCCTAGCACAGTGAGTGGGCAATGAATACCATTAACAACATCTGCATTAATAGCATCTTTTAGTAAATGATATAGGGACTGAATGTCGCTAAATTGAATATCGTGACGCTTATATCCAGGAAACGGAGAAGTTACTACAAGGTCAGAAGTTTGCGCTTCTGATAAAACAATTTGATTTCTAAAACTGTTGATAGTTGTTGGTACGGTCTGAATAAACTGGGTAAAAGAAAGCTCGCTGTTTGTGCAACATTGTGTACTGTACTGATCGGTATTATCGCATTGAACCGGGGTCACAGCTGGCGGATAGTGGACGGCCTACGCTAAGTAGGTTAGCTGCGAATAGTAATACGCAGCCCCCGACCAAGAGCTGCAGGAGAGGAGGGCTTGGCTCAAAACGCCTCACGCGCCCAATGAACCTCCCGCGAAAAGGCGAGAAGATGCCGCCTTAAAATAAGCGTCCACAACCCCCACCGGGGTTGCACCGAGGGAGAACCTACCCAAGAGAGGGAGGCAACAAAGCAACGAGGGAACAGAAGATGACGAAAAAACCCTGGGCAAAAGCCCATCAGAATTGAGACCAGTAAAATTCTGATTATGGTGTACTGGAAAACCGATACGGATCAGACTGACAGAGGGCTGGGGAGGACAGTATTCTGCCACCTCAGTAGATAGGAGTGACATCTTATCGAAATGGCTGGCAGGCTAATACTGCTCTCACCTCCGTCTCGTTAAAACCATGGCAGGTCTTCAAGTACGTTCAATGCACGTCGCCAAAATTTCTTTGGCCGTACAGGTTCAGTTGAGACGAGCTCCTGATTCGTGCCCGAACCTGGCTCTGAACACAAGCTCCCATAAGGACTTGTGTCAACCCTCGCGTGGCCTCCCTGCTTGCATAGATAACCACGGGGTTCATTAAGGGCGACTGTTACAACGTGCGGAGATAGCGGCTTGAAGCGGAGACCCAATAGAATAAAATGAATACACCACAACAACAACAAAAACCCCAACAAAAAGAACAACAGAACAAAGATGGACAAGAAGAGGAATACGGGACAGTCTTCCGTAGAAGCAGTAGGGTACTTAGATCCCCCGTACTCATCGCTACTCCAAAACAGCCGGACAAAAATGGAGAAAAGACAGTCTCAAGGGAGACTCCGGTCACACAAGCAGCACCGCCAAAACAAGGAGAAGGGAAGAGCACCCCAGCTGCCACTAAGGAAGGAACTCAAAACTCGCCGAAACAAGAGTACATCACCCAAATGAGACGGGCAGAAGAGGAGTCCCTAGAAAAGTGCAAAGGTATAGTGCAAAAAATGAAGTTGGCGATGGCAAAACAAAAGAATGTCAGCATGGACGTCAAGAATGGAACGGCACAGCTAGACGAACTCTTCGACGTCATAAAGAGCTACCGCAGAAACTGGCTCACTGCAGAAAATGAAAAAAGGCGAGCACATCTAAGCAGACGCATTACGACTCCCGAGTCAGAAACCTCGAAGCGCCGTGCGACAAGCCCTGTGGAGCCGCGAGAAACAGTGCGACCACGACACGAAAACGACGGCCAGTGGCAAAAAGTTCTGACTAAAAAATCTAGAAAGACCCACGCAAAGGAAGGAACGAGCGAAGAAGCGCCCAAAAATGCAAACCAGAGGCAACAAACCAACAACATGGCTGCAAGCCTGAAAGGAAACAATAGACATAAACGACAAACAGAGGCCGTTATAATAAAACCAGCCGAAGGGAATAGCTACGCCGAAGTCCTCAAGAATATCCGTAGCAAGGTGGATCCTAAAGAAGCAGAGGTCAAGATCAAGGGGATCCGCAAAACAAGAGCCGGGGCCCTATTACTAGAGCTAGAGAAGGGACAGTCCACAAAGGCCAGCTTCTGTGAGGCACTTAAGTCCACACTTAAAGAGACTGCAACTGTCGCCGACCTCAAAGCTAAGGCTACCATAGAGATCAGAGACCTCGACTCGCTCACAACAAAAGAGGAAGTTGCAGTGGCTGTCAAAGAAGCGCTACAGGACCCCACTGAAGACTTAGCAATTAATGTAACAGCTCCCAACACAAGGGAGCAGGTAAGGGCATATAACATAAAAAATAAAACAATGCGTTTATAAATCAGCACTATGTGCTTCTCTTGAGCTTTATTATAAAACTAACTACACTTAACTTTAAAGCTTATAATCTAACCTATGCTTGAGCCGGCCTACGTGACCAAAGATGCTTGGTCAGCTAAAAGGGTTTGCGCGTGTAGCGCTCACCTGCAGCTATTTGGTTTTGGGGGAGAAGACATGGTTGCGCGTGTTTCGCTCACTTAAGAATTTAGCTGATGCGCGTTTAGCGCAGTTGCACTTTTGGTTGTAATAGGACTCCAAAGTATGCAAACGGTTTATATGTTTCTAGCATATAATGTGGGAATAAAATATTGTGTTAACTCCTCCCTCCGAAATATCAAGCGTCCCCGCTTGATTAATTAAAAAAATGGGATGTCGTTAAGACTTCTATGCTGCGTCCTTTTAATTACTGGCATTTGAAATGATTCCGGTTTGCTAATAATTATTTCAGGCTTTACGCGCTTTTTGCATCTGAAAATTGCAATTATGGTAAGTACTAGGGCTAATAGCCCAAAATGAGTGAATAAACTGGATTTCACTAAAAGATTCAGAGAACTTATTTTTTTAATGTTTTTTATATTAAGCTCTTCCATAAGTTTTAAGGATAAAACTTCCTCGAACTCTGAATTTGAGTTTGAATGTTGGATTAAAGCAGGCAGTGGTCTCAAGCTATGTTGTTCTAAAGTTGTAAAATTCATGTTATTTATTCTTATAGTTTCATTAAAGATTTTTATCAAATATGATCCTCTTAATTTTCTAGTATTATTATTTGTAGTAATATTTCCTTCGAAATTATTTAAAAGTATTAATCCATTATTTATTTCTACAATATTTTTAACATGTTCCGTATTTGTTACGGTGCACTTATATGGTTTATTCCTTATTAAATTTTTTATACAATTTTCGTTTTCCAAATTAACAATTTGGGTTTGTTTGCAAATTTTTACTTCATTTATTATTTTACAATCTTTTTCTATACCATAATATTCTTCATTACATTTCAGTATTTTTTCAAAATTTATCTTTAAAATAGTTTCGTTTTTACTTAAAGGCTTAATTATAATAGATTTGCAAATTTCCTTACCGGTTTTCGGTATTTTTATCATATAAATTAGTAAGTTTTGTTTTACAGCAATTTGAACGTCTGCAAAATTTAGAGATTCTTCTAACGAACCAAATTGCAGATTCTCTTCGATAAAAATTTTATTTATTCTATGAGCTTCTTGATTGTTAATAATAACTGAGTTAATAATGTTCGCTTTAGTTAAATGAATTGCTCTTTTAATATTTTCTAACTCATCTTTGATTATGTCAATTTTAAATTTATATTGAAGTATTAGGGCGGTTTGAAATTCGTTACTACTTCCTAGAGACTTTATTATTGAGTTGCTAATTTCTGTTATATTGTTTATTCTTTCTAAAATGTTTTTGTTGATTATTAATTGTTGGTTGTTATTCTCGATTACTTCTTTAAATTTGCTGTTGATGGCTATTAAATCGTCATGGTCAGGGTTGCCAGCTATCCATTTCCAGGCTGATCCTATGTAGTCTAGTGATCTTTTATTTTTGTATTTAGGTAAAATGTTATTAATTGTTATGTTGATATTACTGATTTCGTCTGTTATAAATGGGTAAAGAGGGTTGTTAGCTGGAATGTTTCGTATGAAGTTTCTGTTCAGTTCCCGTAATATTGTAGAGTATTCTGTTATGTTTGTCATGTGGGTAATCCGGTATGTTCCTGTTTGAATTTTGCCAATTCCTTCCTCCATCATTACGATTTCTGACTGAGTGTAATCTAACACCTCAACCGAACCATCGCTTAAAATAAAGTTCAGGAAAAAGAGAGATATAAATATCATTTGCATTTTCCTGTGTTGATAGTGTTTCCTCCTTTGTGTGATTAATTTAGATTTCTCCTCTTGTAGTTGTATTTGTTGTATTTGCTGGATTAGTTTAAATCTTTCCTCTAGTAGTTGTATTTATTGTATTTGATGAATTAACTTAAATCTTTCTTCTTGTAGTTGTATTTGTTGTATTTGATGAATTAACTTAGATCTTTCCTCTTGTAGTTGTATTTGTTGTATTTGATGAATTAACTTAAATCTTTCCTCTAGGAGTTGTATTTGTTGTATTGGTTGTATTTGATAAATTAATTTAAATCTTTCCTTTTATAGTTGTATTATTTTACACTTGTTTAATTTATTCTAAATTTCCCCGTCACGCACTTTTTGTTCAATGTATTTGTATTTAGCTTATGCTTTTCGTTCGGCTGGGTTGATACTGCCCGTCCTTTTTCCGAAAGGTACTAAGGGGCCGAGTACCAAATGTTATTTAAGTTTAGTCCGCGAGTATAAAAAATACTATTATTTTTTCCTCACGGTCCCTGCTCGGGCGCCACATAAAAAATAAAACAATGCGTTTATAAATCAGCACTATGTGCTTCTCTTCAGCTTTATTATAAAACTAACTACACTTAACTTTAAAGCTTATAATCTAACCTATGCTTGAGCCGGCCTACGTGACCAAAGATGCTTGGTCAGCTAAAAGGGTTTGCGCGTGTAGCGCTCACCTGCAGCTATTTGGTTTTGGGGGAGAAGACATGGTTGCGCGTGTTTCGCTCACTTAAGAATTTAGCTGATGCGCGTTTAGCGCAGTTGCACTTTTGGTTGTAATAGGACTCCAAAGTATGCAAACGGTTTATATGTTTCTAGCATATAATGTGGGAATAAAATATTGTGTTAACTTATATAACGCTGAACCAAGACAGAGCAGACACACTGATGCGACAGGCACGCATCAAAATTGGATGGGTTAATTGCAGATTGCGGCTAAAAGAAACCCCCAAAAGGTTCTTCCGGTGCTTCGGACCAGGGCACTTGGCCTGGGACTGCAAAGGGCCCGATAGAAGAGGGCAAGGTGTTTGCTTAAAATGCGGCCAACCAGGGCACAAACTGAAAGAGTGCACAAAGCCTCCTTCATGCTGCCTTTGCGAAGAGGCTAAACACGAACAAGCCGATCACATCCCGGGCTCCGCAAAATGTTCGGTATATAGGAACTACCGAAACAGATGAAGATCCTACAGGCCAACATGCATAGATGCAAGGCCGCTGACGCACTACTCTCGCAAATGGTGATGGAGAACGACTACGAGATAATCATCATAAGCGAGCAATACAGGAAAAAAGAGAGAGGTACATGGCTAGAAGATAGCAGCTCAACCGCCGCTATATGGTTACCACCAGAGAGTAACGCCACCACTGTAAGCAATGGGAACGGCAACGGTTTCGTCTGGGCCAAGTGCGACATCTTTACAGTAATTAGCTGCTACTTGACGCCAAGCGATAGTATACAGGAAATCCAAGAAAAACTCGACAATATAGAGGACACAGCAAGGAATATAGAAGGTCAATTGATTATCGCCGGAGACCTAAACTCCAGAGCTGTAGAGTGGGGTATGCCAAACACGGACTCGAGAGGAAAACGAATTTTAGAAATGGCTGCGCGGCTAGGTCTAATAGTGCTCAACACGGGAAATGCAACCACGTTCAGAAGACCGGGATGCGAGGAAACCACACCAGACATCACCTTATCAACAGAACGCATGGCAGGCTCAATAAGTAATTCGAAAGTCCTGGAGGACTGCACCGGCAGCGATCATCACTGCATCTCTTTCATGATCGACACTGGAAGAAACGCTCACCAGTTCAGGGAAAATAGAGGAACACGAAAGTGGAATATCTCGAAACTAAACACATCGAAATTAATCGCCGCAATAGACGAGCAGAGCCCATCTAGCGACCCCTCCCTGATAGCAGGAAAAACAGTCGAGCACACAATGCTTAACATAACCAAAGCCTGCCAAAAATCAATGCCCAAGGCTACCCACAGCAAACGTAAAGCAGCAGTTTACTGGTGGACTGAAAACATCGCCGAACTCAGACGCACATGCCTCCGCCTTCGCAGATCCTACACGAGATCCAGGCGCAGAGGAGCCGCACCCCAAGAGGCCGAGCAATATAAAGCAGCAAAAAAGAAGCTGAAGCATGCCATCGACGACAGTAAAAAGCAAAAATGGGAGGAACTACGGGAGGATATAAACAGAAACCCCTGGGGGCTAGGATATAAAATAGTGATGAAAAAACTCGGCGCTCGAGCAAAGCCACCTGACGTAACCGCCGCTAAAATGGATCAAATCGTGAATGCACTATTCCCCACCCACGAAACAAGGGCCAGTGATCCAGAACAAACTATAAGCACTGCGCAAATCCCCCAGTTCACCCTTGAAGAGCTGCAAGTAGCCACTGGCAAACTCAAGGCCAACAAATCGCCCGGGCCGGACGGGATCCCAGCAGAAGTCCTCAAAATAATCGCTGCAGAACGCCCAGGAGTACTACTGAATATGTACAACGATTGCCTTAAAGCCGGAATATTCCCGGAACCCTGGAAAAAGCAACGGCTGGTGCTAATTAGTAAGGGAAAAGGAGATCCCAATTCGCCATCAGCATACCGTCCATTGTGCATGCTTGACACAGCGGGAAAGCTGTACGAAAGCCTACTTAAGCCTAGACTAGAAGCGGCTATCAACGAAGCTGGAGGACTGTCCCCTAGACAGCACGGCTTCAGACCCGGCAGATCAACCATAGGAGCTATAAAATGCGTCATAGAAAGCGTAGAAGCCGCACAGCGCAGATGGCATAAATACAAGAGAATAGTGTTGCTGACGACTCTAGATGTCCGAAACGCCTTCAACAGCGCTAGATGGGTAGATATGATCGACGCTCTCGAGAAAAGCTTCAAGATACCCGACTACCTCAGGGCGGTAGTGCGGAGCTACCTCAGTAACAGGAAACTGCTGTACGATACTAAAGCGGGATCACGACAAATAGCAGTCACGTCAGGGACAGCACAAGGTTCCATTCTAGGCCCAGACCTGTGGAACATTAGTTATGACGAAATATTAAAACTAGAAATGCCAGATGAATCGTATCTAATTGGCTATGCAGACGACATTGCAGCAGTAATCACAGCTAGGGATACAGAGGAAGCGCGAAGAAAGCTGAACCAGGTCATGATACGGACGCAAGCATGGCTCGACACACACAGCCTCCAGCTCGCCACGGAGAAAACTGAACTACTACTGCTAACAAATAAGCACATACCTCTCGAGATAACCATGCAGACGACTACGGATACCCTTAGGACAAAAAAAGCCGTTAACTACCTAGGCGTAAGACTGGACCCCAGACTAACCTTCTGGGTACAAATCCAGCACGCCGCAGGTAAGGCAGCGAAGAGCACGTCTCAACTGGGCCGATTAATGGCTAACATAGGAGGACCCTGCCAAGGAAAGAGAAAGCTGCTAATGTCCACGACGATCAGCGTCTTATTATATGGAGCCGAAATCTGGGCAGATGCCCTTAAAAAAGAAAACCGGCGTAAGGCAGTGGCCAGAGTGTACCGCACCGCAGCCCTCAGAGTCGCATCAGCCTACAGAACAGTATCAGGCGACGCAATATTAGTTATAAGCGGCAATGCTCCAATTGACCTACTAGCAGATGAAAGGAAAAAGCTGTGGGAGCTAAAGAAATCACCCGGCAATAACAAGAGCGCAATACAACAAATAAGGAAGGATACGATAACATCATGGCAACAAAGATGGGAGAATGGAAGTCGCGGCAGATGGACGGCCAGGCTGATAAAAGATCTAGATCTATGGACAAGTTGTAAATTCGGAGAAGTAGACTTCTACACAACCCAGCTGTTATCCGGCCACGGATACTTCAAAAAGTACCTCTACAGAATGGGAAAAGTCGAAGAGCCGTCATGCCTATACAACGACGCGACAGAAGACGACGCTGAACACACATTCTTTGCATGTCAGCGCTGGCAAGGAGAACGCACCGCAGTAGAAGACCTGGTCGGGCCAATAAACGCTGACAATTTAATCAGCGTGATGTTGGAGAGCGAAACAAACTGGATGATTATCCAGAAATACGTAGCAATCTTGCTACGCATCAAAAAGCGGGACCTGGACGCAGGTGCGCAGATGTAAATCTCTCAATGAGAAAAATGGAACGCCACCCTGAAGTAATGCAAATGCGGTCCCAGGGTGGGCGACGGTTCCTTAGAGGGGGGGTTTTTAGTGACCTGCAAGTGGCACATGCCGCTGCTGTGACGATAATAGCACCGATGATGCGGAAGGCATTTTCCACCCACTCACCCGCAAAAAAAAAAAAAAAAAAAAAAAAATCGCATTGATTCATATGTTGAATGTACTGCCGCGAAAGGGCATCTGCTACCACATTTCCCGTACCTGGATTGTAATGGAATTTGGGCGCAAATTCTTCTACAAAACTTCTCCAACGTTTTAGTTTTGTATTGGGGTTACGGTCCGAAATGGAAAATGTTAGCGGCTGATGGTCTGTAAATATGTTAAGGTTGTTAACGCCGTACAAATAATTTCGTAAATTCTGCAATGACCAAACAATCGCAAGCATTTCTCTTTCATTAGTGGCATAGTTTTGCTCTGCAGAAGATAGTGTGCGGGATATAAAAGTTATAGGTCTTTTCTCCTGCGATAGTACAGCTCCGATTGCTACAGAAGAAGCGTCGGTGGTTAAATCAAAAGGTTTACTAAAATCTGGAAAGCGAAGAGTAACATCTTCAGATGCAAGGATTTCTTTTAGTTTATTAAACGCCTTTTGAGCCTCCTTTGACAATGTCATTTGTTTACTACTTGAATGCTTCGTGTTTATATGGCCGTTTTCTCCCCTTAATATTTCCGTTAGCGGCTTTGCAATTTTCGCATAATCTCGAATAAATCTCCTATAATATCCTGACAGTCCTAAAAAGGAGCGTAATGCCCGAAGAGTTTTGGGTTCGTCAAATTTTAGGATGGCAAGTGTTTTATCGTCAGCTGTCTTAAGGCCATTCTCGGAAACTACAAAACCAAGAAACTCTTCGCTAGTTCTGAAAAATTTGCATTTTTCCAATGCTATTCTCATATTGGAATCCAGCAGTTTTTTAATGATACTCTCTATATCGTATATGTGAGTCTCAATATCGGGAGAGAAAATTATTACGTCATCAATGTAAACATGACAACGTCTTCTCTCAATATGTCGTCTATCGCTCTCTGAAAAATACTCGGAGCATTTTTTAACCCAAAGGGTAACCTGCAAAATTCATACTTGCCGTTATTCACGGAGAAGGCTGTTTTCTCTCGATCCGTTTCAGCAAGAAAAATTTGGTGAAATCCCGACTTTAGATCGATCGTTGTAAAATACTTTGATTTTCCAAGATTCGTCAGAATCACATTTGTGTCAGGAATTGGATACCGGTCAGGAATAGTTTTTTCATTTAATTTGCGAAAATCTATTACCATCCGTTACTTTTTGCTACCTGTCTCATCAATTCCTTTTTTGTCTACAACCCATACTGGGTTGTTATAGGGAGAGCGACTTTTGCGTATGATTTTGTTAGCGAGAAGTGACTCGACTTTGGAATTTACAAATTTTGTTGCAGACATTTGATAAGTATAAGATTTCGAATAAATAAGTAGGTTCGCTAGTTGTTGTTTTGATTGTCGCCACTACTTTAGTGTTATACGGTAAAGTTTCTTCTGGGTCTGCAAATACTTTTTCATATAATTTCAACATATTTTGAAACTTTAGGTTTGCCCTGGGCGGAAAATTTTCGACAATAGTTTGCAATGTATTAATTTGAACACATTCCAAAAAACTTATCTGGTCGCTGCTATTATTATAGTTCAAATATCCTGTATCTGTATTTAAAACTCCGCCAATTTGCCTAAGGAAATCAAATCCTATAATTCCATCAAAACTTTCTAGATCCTTTAAAATATAGAATTCTGTTATTGTACCAAATACTTCTATCAGACATTTTTCGAAAATAGTTGTGGTACCATTAATGGATGATAAACTGAAAGGTTTTCCAGTTTTTTGATTGACGTTAGAAATTCATGGTTAAATACATAATTTTTCGCTGTTCCTGTGTCAATAAGTAATTTAAATTCTTTTCCATTACGTATTTTAATTAACGCATGCAGCAATTGAGAATTGTTATTTAAAAATTTAGTGCGACTATCCTTGGAAGTATTCTTCATTCCTTCACTTTCATATATTTGGTAATGATTCACATGCTGACCACAATTATTTTGTCTATTATTATTGTTCTGTCTTTGGGGATTTCCTGATCTTGTTCTATAGTTAGAACGATTGAAATTTATTAAACGCGTTTGCTGCCTATTATTATGCGTGTTGTTTAGCAGAGAAAAGCTGGGATCAACATCCATAGGCTCTGGTTGTGGTTGTGACAAGACTGTCCTTTCATGATTATGTGCCGTGCGATATTGAGGATGAGACATTCGGTAAGAACCACTATTTCTATTTGCGAATGCGTTAGCAAATGTGTAGCGTTGTTGATTCATTTCTAATTCTTGTGCTAAGGCTAAAGCGGTTGATAAATCTGCCGGGCGACTTGAAAACAAAATATGGGGAATGTTTAGTTTAGTATCCCATTTTGAAGAGGTTTTGCGCAAAGGGGGAGGGGGTTGGGGGCTTGCTACCCCCCTTATTTGAAAGGTAATGAATGGAGCTTTAGAATAATAGCACCCTTCCCCCCCTAGGACAACGGGGGGCTCTAGGGCAGCCTCCTGAAAATGGTTATTTTTATTATTTCCATGAATTAAAGTGGAAATCCACTTTATTTAAATAATAAAAACACTGAAAATTAAAAATTGTATATGCATCGGTAATAATGCATACAAGTAGTTGAAGTACCAAGATAACCCAACCAACCATTTATACAAGACCCCCTAAATAATAAAATTGGGTTTTCATCGCGCGATTTATTATTCCAAATTTTGATTATATTTTCAGCATAATATACTACATTGAAACAAGCGCCGCAAGCGAAAATTTGGAATAAAAAATCGCGCGACCTACCATTTTGATTCGTTGGGTTATTACTGTCTTCCTTTTGTGCTTATTTTCTTCGTCGTTTGACAGTTCATATTCAGTAATTTTGTTTACATTTCAAGGAACAATAAAACACGTAATTGAAAGCTGTTTTATTTTTTAAATTGTACATAAAATTGCAACTTAAAATCCATAATTTATCATTAATTCAATTAAATATATTTCAAAGAACGTGTGTGTGTTAAATTGGTTAAATTTTTTGCAAGCAGTGTGAAAATGTGCGTTTTTTGCTTACTTATATCTAAAAAAACAAATTAACATTTAACAATAAATTTACATTTAAACCAAACCCATTGGCTATCCGTGCTATATAAATTTAAAAAAATCCGTGCACGTATTTAAGAGGAATAAGCAGTGAAAATGAGATACTAAACTAAACCCAACCCCAAAATATCATTAAAGGGTCGATTTAACCCTGAAATGAAAACACGTAAGGCATCATTCCTAAACTTCTCATTAAGAAGTTTCAAGGCTTATCTGTCCCCGTTATATTGCATAACTGCTTTATTTGTAAGGAGTGTCAGATGCTTCTCTGCTGAATCGTAATAGTCCGTAATGCATTGTCTTCCCTGTCGAAAAGTGGAGAGTTCTTGTTATAGCTATGGCTTGATAATACCTATTTGAGCCTAAGTATTTTTCATAAGGCTTCATAGCTGCTTTTGTAGACTGTCGCCATGATGGATATCGAACCGACTCACCGGAAAACTCGGGTACAGTCTTCACAACATCGAGTCCAATATCGCATTGGATATTTGTATCTATCTCTATGTACTCGTACCTCAAAACTTTTGGTGGAGCAACATTTAAATTCAACGCGTCAACATTAGCTTGCACCTGCCTAATCTGTTCAGATACGTGCTGTTCCAGCTGATTCGCTACAGCTCTAGTGATTGGAGTAACCAAATCGGTAATGGCTTCTGCGGTTAACGACATTTTACACCTATTTTTTCGCTTGTCACAAATGTTGTTTATTTTCACAAAATTTGGCAAAATTGGATTTTATTCCTAGCGTACAATTTCAATTCTCTTAGATAATAGGTATGCTTACATTAAGTACAGCTTCATGTCCCGTTGTCCTGGCGTGGAATTGTACACTTCTTTTTCCTTCCCGATTGTCCTTGGCGTGGGATTGTTGACCTATTTTTTCCCCCGGTGCACGATTTTTCGTCTTCACTTGATTTTTTTTTTGGGTGTTCTTCTGCTGTTCTATTATCCTGACATAAGGATTTTGGGAACAGACTTACAAAAACTCGTTGGGTGCCAATTAAATAAATGAGATAACGCGTGCTTTTCGCTCAGTGGTCAATTTTATTCTGTTTCTTCTTTTTCAAACTACTTCCATTTATACTACTTATGCTAATACCGACGCGCAGATCAGTTGTTTTTCAAATCTTATGTGTACCTATCTACTTCTAACAAAGGAATGGAAATATTAATGGTTTTGGAACTTTGTATTTGTACTGATAATTAAAAGTATTTGTACACATGTGTGACTATCTACAACTAGTACTTATAACTATACATAAATATTTATGTTGTCTTAGCTCAGAGGTCGGCATTTTTTAGCACAATTGTGCAAACTAACTTCACACGTACGTTTACGCTTTATCGTTCAGTCGTTGTCGATAGGGATGTCGGAAATGGAATAAAGTATCGATATATATTGTATCGGTAATTTTTGAATATATCAATATCGACATTGATATTTTTATTTAAAAATATCGATATATCGGTATGATATGAAAAAAAAAATATTTGGCCTAATCTACTTTAATCATCTTACCTTACTAGATAAATACTAACCAATAGACATAATTTTTAATAAATCAAGAACAACAATTAAAACATTAACTTTTTATTAATCAAACCAATATTATCTGATACAGACATAAGAAAAACTCTTTGATTTACGTGATCGGCTGTAAGCCGACTTCTGTTATTGGGTACTGCGAGATTCACAACAGATGCCACTCTCTCCGAGGAAACCGAGGACGCAGGCGATATCAAATACTTTAGAGCTATATCAGAAAGGACTGCGGTAAAATGACGACAATCAAACCAGAATTTTGTTGGATTCTCTTTTCTGGGTATTATAGGCTGATCTAGATATGATTTAGTTCGCTAGGCATACCATCACTGGTTGAAGTTGAAAGTAAAGAGTTGGCTGAAGCTGCAGCAATATCTATCATAATTTTTTCATGTCCAGACCACAACGACGGCGAAGATTTTTCGGAATTTTTCAGTTCGGTTATTGCAGTGGAAGCAGCTAGCGCTGAACTAAAATGAATACGCTTAAAGCGTGGGTCTAAAATTGTTGCTTTGGCCAGATGTAAATGTCGCTCTAGTGGTTCTAGTTTTGCAATAACTAATTTTAGCAAACTCTTCTGAACAGCAATACCAAATTCGGTGAAAAGCTTTACTTGTTCAAGGTCTCTCTGAAGTAAGTTTGCAATGGGAATCACCAAACTTGAAGTCACGTACTGATCGCCGCTAATTTCTTCAGTAGCTTGCTTAAATGGGGTAAGCAATATTATCAGATCTCGTATGACACCTAACTCTGAAGAACAGTGTGCCCACAATCCTTTTGTAAAAAACGCGGGAAAAGATGTTTTCTTTTTCTCCTCTTTCGCCTGTTGAGTGAAGTTGGGACGGTTGATAATCCTCTGCATTACGCTTCTAAATATTACTTTACGTAATTTGTGAGAGTAATGTAGAGGAGTATTTGTTTGGATTAAACAGTTAGTATAAAAAAGTATTTAGAAATTTTTGATCATAAAAATACCGTTTTTATACCTTTTCAATACTTATAATATTATATCGATACCTCGATATATCGAAACAATAAATATCGCTTAAAAATATTGTTACATTGAAAAAATTATATCGATATATCGATGTATCGATATTTTTTCGACAACCCCAGTTGTCGAGCCAGCAACGAATTAACATCGCGTAAGACTATAGCGCAAAACCAAATATGCCCTGCGAGAAATATTTTATGATATTAAATGCTTTTGGTGCCTTTTATGTTCCAAGTCTTTAAAAGATAAAAGGGAATATATCCTTAAAAGACATTTTATTAATTTTCATTATACTATTAATTATTTATAAAATTTGCTTAATTTTAATTCCAATTTCTCAGTGGGCTACTTTTTTTTCGTGCTCACCAACACAGTGACAGATCCTCTCATGCCGACCACTGTCTTATAGTAGAAACACTCAAAAACGCTTCTTTCCTTCCTTCCTTTTTCTTCCTTATCGGCAAAATGTGTGCACAGTCAAAAACGTGGTAAAAACGCAGAAATCAGCTGTTCTCTTTTGTTTACATTTCATTTGTTTGACATTTCATACAATTCTAAAAATTGTGTCAGCAGCAACATGGAAGTGGACAATAGTGATCAAATGTTTTTAGAATTGTGCGAATTATACTCTTTATATAGTTTATATAAACAGTATAAAAACAAAAAACGAACGAGAAGGTACAAAATTCGCCCAATCAATCAAAACTGGGGCGTTAGCGGTTACCAGATAAAAACTTTTCTGGTAATGAAAAACAGGGAACCAGAACAACTTTTTTTGCATACAAGGATGCCGCCGGACGTTTATAATTTGCTTCTGAATTTGATATCGAAATCCTTGAAGAAGCCAAGGCAGCGGATTGGACCCGAAGAAAGGCTCTCGTTGGTATTACTGTAAGTTGATTTGTTGTGTTTTGCGAATTAATATGCGTATGCATGTATATACATATGTACTTCTCTTACAATTGTTAGCTATTTGTCACAAGGCGTGTCGGTGCAGAGCATTGCATGGAGCTATAAGTTGGGAAAGTCAACAGTACGCGAAATCATATTAGAGACGTGTGAAGTAATCTGGCAGCTACTTTCCCCAATTTATGTAAGCAAGCCAACAGAGTCTCAATACAAGGACATTGCAAAAGATTTTTATAATAGGTGGAACATTCCGAATTGTGTCGGTGCAATTGATGGTAAGCACGTTGCAATTAAGTGCCCGACCAATTCCAATTCGATGTTTTACAATTATAAAAAATTCTTTAGCATCGTTTTGATGGCTGTATGTGATGCGAAATATACGTTCACAGCAGTTAGTATTGGCAGCTATGGAAGTCAAAGTGACGGAGGTACCGTATATTAAATTGATTAACATTATAATATAATGCATTTCTGTTATTATTTATGCAGGAATCTTTCGACTTACTCCATTTGGCCATGCATTAATACAAAACACTCTGCCTTTGCCACCACCTGTGCCACTGTCTGACGTGACCCCGGAACCTTTTCCTTACTTTTTCGTTGGAGATGCCGCATTCCCATTACGAAATAATTTAATGCGCCCATTTCCTGGAGCTAATCTAACACACACGAAACGTATTTTCAATTATCGATTGTCACGCGCTCGTAGAGTCATAGAAAATTCCTTTGGTATATTGACTGCTCGGTGGAGAATTTTGAAAACAACGATTGAATGTAATCCAGAAAATTGTGAAAAAATTGTATTGGCTTGCATAGCCTTACACAATTTTATAATGTTGAATGATCACAATCGCTGGTATTGTCCGGAGAACTATGTAGATCGAGTGGAAGAACATAACATTGTTCATGCCGGTGAGTGGCGCCGGGAAACTGAAAACAACACTTTACGACCAATGCGAACTTCGGTGCGTAGAGGTCCTTCAACTGCGTTTAACCTACGGGAGAGACTTGCTAACTATTTTATAAATGAAGGATCTGTACCATTCCAGAACAATTTAGACTCTATTATAGGAGGACCATATGCTCCTGGAGGACCTTATTAAAAATAAATACCATTTTTGTTTTCGTTCATGGGATCATTTCATTTTTTATTTACATAAGAATTATTATTTCCATAAGAATTAATGAACAAAATATATTTATGTAGAAAAAGTAAAATAATAATTTAAAAATAAAAAATTCATTTATATACATATGTATACTATTAAATTAACTTAATTAAATCATTCTCCCCTCTGCACTGCAAACGCAGCCTCCAACATTTTTTCAATAGCCCTAACTTGCTTTGCCTCATCCATTTTGTTTAAAATGGACACGGTTAAAGTGCTGAACGATTGCACAGCCGGACTTGTTGATTGTTGTTGTTGTTGGACCGGCATGATGGCTTGCGTTGACCATCTGTTTTTAAAAATGTCAATGGCTTCCATCATCTTCTTGTCAACCTCGCTGTTAGTTGGCTCAGATTGACCTCGCTTTCTGCCCTTTTGGGTAGCCACCTGCGTAGAGCAGGATGGTGAGGGAAGCGAGGTGGATGAGGAAGCAGTCGGTGATGGCGGCACGGCGACAGGAGGCGATGGCACCACGGCGACAGGTGGAGATGGCGGCACGGCGACAGGTGGAGATGGCACCACGGCGACAGGTGGAGATGGCGACGGCAGGGATACTATTAGTGGTTTCGGCCATAGCGGTGATGGCACTTCCACCTCCTGCACATGGACATGTGGCTGCAGACCACTGTCTTTAGTTGCAATCGGCAACTGTCTTTGTTCAATTTCACAAATATTTTGTGAGAATCTAATCCTGTAAATTTAAGTTTTTATTAATACTTTTTCAAATATAAGTATGTATATTCAATTAATATACTAAAACTTACGGCCGTGGTACAATGTGTGGCTGAATAAACTTCATCGCGTCCAGCAAATGCCACTGTCTTTGGACCTCCATCCCGCTGCCGCTGGGGGCGTTAGCCTTCCGCACTTCCCGCCCATACCGGTCGCGAAGTGTCAGCCATCTTCGGCGACACATTTCTCCTTTATAAAAATAATTAATTATCATTAAAAACATAAACAGTTGTAAATAACATAGCAACTTACCACTTGCGTTTAATTCCCTTCCTATTTCAGCCCACAAAGCATCCTTCCTTGACTGTAGCTTATAAAATGGACTGCGCTTGTTAAACAATTCGCTTCTAGCCTCAACTAGAGCTATTAATCTTTCGTCTTCCATTTTTATTGATTTGCACACGTATTTTACTTATCCAATCAATCCAATAAATGTTTCATTTGACGTTTGTTTTAATGGCGCTTGTTTACATTTGAACAATGTTGCCATTGCCCAATACGCATATATAGTTTTGAGCGCATCTTTGTTTTCAATTACAATTTTTTACAATATAAAATATCAAAACTAAAATCAAACTATTAAAAATAGTTTATATATTTATAAATAATAGCATTCGACTCTGATTTTGAGTTATTTTAAGAAAATTTCAAACATATTGAACAGATTGAATTATAAAAGTTGATAATTACTGCAGTATATCGATATTGGCAACCTTGCGTTGTGAGAGAGCAATCAGCTGAGACGTTTGCGACGGCAAAAATCCAAATGTCGCAGATTCTCATGTCAACGTCACGTCAACGTCAACGGGAGTAGCGTTTTTCACTGTTCAGTTACATTGCGCGCCCATAAGATAGGTCGTCCCAGCTGACACGACCCACGATTCTGCGTTGTTCACTAACCAGCCTATTAGCTGCACTTAGGTTGTAAACAATGTATCTGTAAACATGTACATATATGTATGTACATATAACCAAATACATGTGTACGTATAACTGGCTATAACTTATTCATATGAATATGCTTTGAGCATATTTATGAGTACAGGTTTAGTTGAATAAATTTTAATTAATTTACTTTTACAAAGTAATTCTTGTAGTTACTGGAAAATAAGGCCTACTTTTTTAATTAATTCCTATGTTTGATATGAACATACTTATATCTGTACCTCATTACATATGTATATAACAAGCTATCAGAATATATTAAAAAAAAACTTAACATATAATAGTGATAAATTTTCATAAATTGTATTGAATAATTTGATAATAATACAAACCACTTTTGCACTTAAATAAAGATTCTCAATTTATTTAACATATACTACATAAAAATATAAAGTTGTCTATGTATATTCGAAAGACGAATGTACGAATATGATTCGTGAACCGGACTGCTGAGCGATTGTAAAAAATGTTGACGTGGCGCCGCGTAGAATCGAATATCTTGTCGACGAATGTGGATAATGCAGAGAACTTAAAGCATAGAGAAGGTGCAGGTTCGACAGCGAATATTTGTTAAAATTGTAGTAAAGATTTCACCTCACAACCACAGAATTCACGCTGTGAAATCCCTACAAGAATTGAATGATAGAAACTAACACAATAGCAATTTTCTCACTAACACAAATGCATAGACTTCAGAAATTATTGTATACCTATCCACAAGTAAGAAAGAGACGATACAGATTATTTTCTTTCGGGCTATGATTACACGTGCAAAACTGAAATAGCTGATATACACACAGTGTAGAGTCAGAGAAACTAAAAACATATTGTTACAAAAAGTAGTATTAAGTTGTAAAGGGTGATTTTTTAAGAGCTTGATAACTTTTTTTTTAAAAAAAACGCATAAAATTTGCAAAATCTCATCGGCTCTTTATTTGAAACGTTAGATTGGTTCATGACATTTACTTTTTGAAGATAATTTCATTTAAATGTTGACCGCGGCTGCGTCTTAGGTGGTCCATTCGGAAAGTCCAATTTTGGGCAACTTTTTCGAGCATTTCGGCCGGAATAGCCCGAATTTCTTCGGAAATGTTGTCTTCCAAAGCTGGAATAGTTGCTGGCTTATTTCTGTAGACTTTAGACTTGACGTAGCCCCACAAAAAATAGTCTAAAGGCGTTAAATCGCATGATCTTGGTGGCCAACTTACGGGTCCATTTCTTGAGATGAATTGTTGTCCGAAGTTTTCCCTCAAAATGGCCATAGAATCGCGAGCTGTGTGGCATGTAGCGCCATCTTGTTGAAACCACATGTCAACCAAGTTCAGTTCTTCCATTTTTGGCAACAAAAAGTTTGTTAGCATCGAACGATAGCGATCGCCATTCACCGTAACGTTGCGTCCAACAGCATCTTTGAAAAAATACGGTCCAATGATTCCACCAGCGTACAAACCACACCAAACAGTGCATTTTTCGGGATGCATGGGCAGTTCTTGAACGGCTTCTGGTTGCTCTTCACCCCAAATGCGGCAATTTTGCTTATTTACGTAGCCATTCAACCAGAAATGAGCCTCATCGCTGAACAAAATTTGTCCGAAAAAAAAAAAAAACCGAACACTGATTTTGGTAATAAAATTCAATGATTTGCAAGCGTTGCTCGTTAGTAAGTCTATTCATGATGAAATGTCAAAGCATACTGAGCATCTTTCTCTTTGACACCATGTCTGAAATCCCACGTGATCTGTCAAATACTAATGCATGAAAATCCTAACCTCAAAAAAATCACCCGTTATTTGTATTACTATATGCATCCCTGATTATGAACAATAGCTGTAGGTATATGGAATAGCATTTGTCTTGTTGTAGACATCTGGCGCCACACTGTCTGCTCGTCTAGTTAAACAATTGCTGAGTCTGGCGCCGCGACTGTCTGCTTGCGTCTGGCGCCGTATAGCCGTATGTTCTGGTAATTTCCAGACGCGATATTCTAGAAGGACACGTCGGCATCAGCGAGAAGTGCGTGGCTATAGCCGTATGTTCTGGTAATTTCCAGACGCGATATTCTAGAAGGACACGTCGGCATCAGCGAGAAGTGCGTGGCTATATAAGCCGTGGCAGCGCCAACGTAATCAATCAGTGCTAAGAGTAAACTGCTATAGTGTAGACGAGTTGTGAAATAAAGAGTTGTTGAATTAAATTAAACAGTGTTGATTTTATTTGTCAATCCAGAGATACGAACCTAACAAAGTAAACTAGCAAGAGTAAATTCGTAACAATATGTTCTCTGGACATACACTGTATGTACATATATCAGCCGTTATTTATTCTTATTAAACGCGAAAATACAGTGGAAGAAGAAGAAAAAAAGCGCAAACAAGTGTAAACAAGTGCAAGCAAGCGAAATCAAATTTTTAAATTTAAAAATTTCTAAGCGAAATCTATTTTAAAACATTAAAAAAATAAGTGAAATGAAAAGAAGGCATTTTGCTAATTGTCTTTCAAAAGAAAAAAGGACTTTCCAGTCCAATATAAAAGTTATAAAAAAATATTTGAAAGGTGAAAGTGAAAATGAAAGTGGAAGTGTTAGTTCAAGTGCGTTTTTTGAAGGGATTCCCCTTGTAAGTAATAGGGAACCTGATCCTTCAGTGTTAGGTTCAGTAGTAGCAAATTATGAAAGTGATGCTAGTGATACTTTGAGCTTTTCTAGCGATGTAGGTTCTGATTCTGAGCCCGAAGCGTCCACCTCTATAGGGTTTAGTGTTTCAGAAAATAACGACGAAATAAATAAATGTAATGAAATTAAGTCGTGGGCTATCAGAAACAACATATCGCAAATCGCTTTAGAAGATCTTCTAAAAACATTGCGCAAAGTAGGTGTTGATGGTATGCCACTATCTGCAAAAACACTACTAAATACAAGGAAAGAAAAAATAAATATAACTGAAATGCAAGAGGGGGAATTTTTGTACCTAGGAATTCAAAACTATTTTGTTTCAAGTCCTTTTAACTACTTGGAAGGGAAAAATGAGGTTTATTTAGATATAGGAGTTGATGGGTTAAAATTGTACAAAAGTTCAAACAGGGTATTATGGCCTATCTTGGGTTCAGTTGTTGGTTTCCCTAATATAAGCCCGTTTATGATAGCATGCTATTCCGGGTTCAAGAAGCCAAGTAACATAGATCAATTCATGTCCGAATTTTGTGCCGAGGTCGTGTCGCTAAGGGCAACCGGCATTAAAGTTGGATTTAAGCCAATCGTTTTAAAATTTAACATTCGTCTTTTTGTTTGTGACTCCCCAGCGAGGGCTTTTGTAACAGGTGTTATATCACACAACGGGAAAAATGGTTGTCCAAAATGCTGCCAGGAAGGTACTTACCAAAAAAATAGAGTAAGTTTTCAAAAAAAAGTCGGTTCCTTAAGATCAGATACAACGTTTATGTTACGTTCAAATCCTGCGCATCATTTGGAAGATTTCAAATTCAAAAAAAGCATTTTGGAAGAATCAGATTTTGGGATGGTTTCTCAGTTTCCCCTTGATAGTATGCACTTAGTCGACTTAGGAGTAACAAAGAAATTACTTAAACTTGCAACAAAAAAGGCCAATCATACTATTATTAACGAAAAGCTTAACTATGTCTCTAAATTTATCCCATCAGAGTTTAGCCGCATATCTAGAAGTTTAGATGAGATTCATAATTGGAAATCGACTGAGTTTAGGCAGTTTTTGCTTTATTCTGGTATATTCGTTCTTAAAGATTGTATCAGTACCGATCAATACTATCACTTCCTGCTGCTACATAGTAGTATTCGACTTTTGTCAAATGAAAAATCGCACCGAATCGAAGCCGATATTGCCCAACAAATGCTAACAGATTTCGTCAATATTTTTGGAATGTTATATGGTGATGAATTGGTTAGCTTTAATATTCCCGGACTACTTCACTTGGCAGATTGCGTAAAACAGTTTGGACAATTAGATTCTTTTTCAGCGTATCGTTTCGAAAACTATATGCAGAATATAAAAAAAATTGTAAATAAACCCAATAAAATTCTACAGCAAATATATCTTAGACTTTATGAAAAACAGGGTATTGAATCAAATTCAGAGAATGTGCCAAAATTTGCATCATTTGATTTAAATCCCAACAAGCAGAAAGATAGTTTTTGTTTTAGTGAGTTGACAGGACCAATGAAGGTATTTAAAGTCATAAAGTCTCAACAGTCGTCTGAAATTGTCTGCAAAGTTTTCAGAAAGACTGAAAACTACTTTAATGAACCTGTAGAATCGTCAAGTGGCCTAGGGATTGTAGTCGCAAGTGAGTTAGATGAAGAAATGGTAACAGTTCCTATCGAAGACATTGATTTCAAATACTTTTGTATTCCTATCGAAGAGAAATATTTGCTAATACCACTTTTACACCATCTTTTTAACACATTTTCCCATTAACCACTGATTTGCACATTCCACTTTCAATTCCACAACTTTCAAATTTAATATACAATTTTGGTTTTACTAATATAACCAAAACTGTATATAAATGCAATATAATAAAAAACATAATAACAAATATAAAACATCATAAAAAATATACAGTATTGTTCATATGTTAAGCAACAAACTCCAAATGCAATATGTTGAACGACATTTTAACAATACTGTATATTTTTATGATGTTAACCTAATATAATTCATAAAACATAATATATTAATATTATAATTATTCTATATACAAATGAGTAACATATTCGAGACGCAAGATGAAGGTGGTAAGTTACAAGGAAAATACTCATCGAAATAAGTATAAATATATTAAAAATTATTAATTTTTTTGTAGAGATTCCAATCGTTGAGAGGATTGAGCGGCGCCAATATTCAGTGGGAATATCAAGAACGCAACAAAACTCAGGTCATTTTTAACATAAAGCTTCTAATAAAATATACTATATATTAACTTTTTAAATTTAAGATATACTTGAAGCGTTAAAAACGATCATTGCGGGCCAAAAAAATATTCAAGAAAGGCTGGAAAAATTGGAAGAAAATGTATACATAACTTTGCAGAACCAAAAAACGCTTAGTGAAGGCCAGTCGTCACTGGTTCACAACCAAACTGAAATTTTTAATAAACTGAATGAGATGGAGTCGAAGGTAAGTGTTTTACAATATTGTATGTACACTCAGTAATAAAAGTAAATCTAAGACTTTATTTATATCTTTTCGTCTAAATTTATTTCTTAGATTGTCGAGAAGGCTGAGGTTTTGGCGCAAAATAAATCAATCAGAGAATGCAAAGTTCTCCTAAAACGAGTTGAGCAGTCAGTGTGCCGCATGACCGGCGAAGTGACTGATAAAGAGCTGGACGACGTCGCTAGCGCTTTTCCTATGGAGTCGCAAGCAATAGTTGCGGAAGTGGAGGATAGACTGCAAAGTCAGGACTATGCCTAAACAATGGTAACCTAAAAAATAAGATATAATACTACTAGTTACAATACTTTTACTTCTTTTAAGACTACATTCCTTCACAAACTGAAAGGCGCCAGTGATAATGTGGCTGACGTTATACCTAAAATTTTCTCGGATGAGCTCTTAGAAGGTTACAATTGGGATGGCAGGTGAAGTAAGAAATCCCTATGCAAGTTGGCGCTAGTTGATACCATTTTAAGAAGTACATACATATACATAATTGCAACTTAATGTTTACTTAAAATGTTTACTAATATATATTTTTCTTTTAATTTAGATGTGTTTCAACAACAAAGATGTAGGAGTTTCGAGGAAAATATAAAGCGGTCAATACTGCTCAGCCATCATAGGTTAAAGCAGCGCACATATTTAAAGAAAAAAAGGAAACAATAATTGAATTGAAATGAAGCTTTAATTTAATTAACATTAATTTTTTTTTACTTTTTGTACAATTTTTTTATAACATGAATAATTAATATTATATGAATTAAAATGAATTTAATTTTTTCTAAATAAAATAAATTACATTAAATTAATAAATGTATAATTTTTACATATGCTTACATCACATATGATTGTCACAACTGCATGATATTTACATCATATGTGATAGTCACACATGCCTGAATTTTACATCACATATGATTGTCACAACTGCATGATATTTACATCATATGTGATAGTCACATATGCAGGATGTTGGCATCAAGCATAACAGGCATTCATGACAGAGATTTATATCATTAATGACACAAATTTTTATTCTAAACACCGTTGGAGTGAGCAGTGTAGCTATATGTTGTTCAGGTTGTTAAACCTAGTATGTAAGAAAGAAAGGCAATATCACATGTATGCAAAAGTTTTTTTAAAATTTTTAATATTGCCCTTAAAAATGTGATAGAAACTTGCACTGAGCCAGTGACAGAAAATTGTGTCACTAGTGAATGTCATATGATTGATCATTTGATTATCATCGTTCTTGTAGGGATGTTAACATTGTTTACAGTTCTCTCGCATACTCAACCAGTAAATATAAAGAGAAACAATATACATACATACATATGTACGACATATGATGCCGTATATGCGCAATCAGGGAATATTGAAGAAAAATAAGTTCTTTGATTCTCCCTTTTTAACAGCGAAAAATGTATACAAATACAGCTCTCTCACATACTCAAGAATATGAAGAGACATATCGCTCATTTGCTGCAAGACCGGCATAATTCAAAAAACGTGATTTTGGAGTTAATGCTGCAGAATTGTTCGTTATATCATACTTCATGTTGAGTGAAAAATTCATATGAGTACCTTTTATATGCTCCGCTTGAGAAGAGGTGTAATAGCCCTGACAGACGAGCAAAATTAATGCGTCTTAAGCAACGCTAATGCGAATTGAAATTTTATGGTGACAGACGGCAGGCTTGTGCATTTGGACAGCTAGTAGTGAAATTTGTTTCTTTATTAAAAAAAAAAAGTGAAATAAAAATGAATAAGATAAATTATTAAAAGAAATTTTGGTAATTTTGGAAAAATCAATATAAATTTAAAAAATTTGTTTATAATTATCTACGTTAAAAGATAATAGAGTGAAATTAATAGCATTAATTGATTGTAATGCGGAAAAAGTGTGCAAAAAAGTTTAGAATATTGGAAAAGTTGATAGCAAAAGTGGGACATCTGTCAATAAATAGCAAAAATCGGCCATTTTTGAGCAGTGTTGCCTACTCAAATTTAGTCAAATCAACCAAATGCACGGAATTCTTGTGCATTACAAACTTGCATTAACATGGGTCAAATGCGCAAATAAATGTAAATTAAGCCCGCTAATGCATATTAGCGTTGTCGTCTGTCAGGGCTATAAGGTTGGAGTCACCGTGTAAGGTTGTAGTAAGTTGAAAACTTTAAACGCGTTTTCTGGCGAATCGATCTTTTTGACTTATGCCGGTCTTGCAGCAAATGAGCGATATGTAAATATATGTATGCAAGTTAATACCACCAGTTCATATTACATGAACATATTCTTTATCTGTCATAAATACATAATGTAAAATGACACTTACGACCCATATGGTCCGTATCGAAACATTATATGTACTTTGCTAATACTGTCCGCCTTAAGTGGTCCCAAAATGTAATTCATAGATTGTAAGATGAATCTTCCACTTTTAACATATGTCCTATTTTAAGTGGATTGTAGATACACTTCCTAGAATGTAAGATTAATATTTGTATCTAGGCTTAAGCAAAATATTGTATTTAATAAGAACAAGGCAGTTGCCCGTAGTTTCTGATAGCCCCCCCATAAAAACAAAAGAATCAAAAAATTTCTGTAAATCAGAAATTTCACCAAAAACATCTTATTTCATCTAAACCTCACACACGGCCGCCAACGACAACCATCGCACAACCAACCGCCAAAATTCTACTCAAAAAGCAACAGCAGCAGCAAAGGCAACAATAGCCGCAACAGTAGCAACAGCAACGGCAACAACAGCAGCAACAGTAACAACAGCAGCAACAGTACCAACAGCAGAAACAACATAAAATTAGTTGTAAGTAAGGCCTATGTTTATTAATTAAATGGGAAATAAACCCACTAATATTAAGTATAAAAAATTGTTTACTGTGAGTATTATAAAAATAATAATCATACCACTCACAACTGTCCGTGTTTAAAAAATAATAATAAAAAATTGTTAAACTTCCAATAATTGATAAAATAAATTCTATAAAATTCTATAAAAAACAAGTACTATTTGTAATACAAATTACATACATAAATAAATTCTAAATTTATTGCACTAATCTGCCAAAGTAGTATAATATGTTAATCATATTCCTTATATAAAATATTATTATTCTAATACCTGGTCCTTTCGTACTAAGATATTATAATATATTAAAGATAGAAACCAACCTGGCTTACGCCGGTCTGAACTCAGATCATGTAAGAATTTAAAAGTCGAATAGACTTAACATTTAAGCGGCTACACCTAAAAATATATCTTAATCCAACATCGAGGTCGCAAACTTTTTTATCGATATGAACTCTCCAAAAAAATTACGCTGTTATCCCTAAAGTAACTTAATCTTATAATCACTACTAATGGATCAATAACTCATAAATTAATGATTTTAAATAATTAAAAGTTCATTAAATTTTAATATCACCCCAACAAAATACTTTAAATTATAAAAATAAAATCAATCTAAAAAATCTAAACAACATAAAGTATAAAGATTTATAGGGTCTTCTCGTCTTTTAATTAAATTTTAGCTTTTTGACTAAAATATAAAATTCTACTATAAATTTATATGAAACAGCTTATACCTCGTCCAACCGTTCATACCAGCCTTCAATTAAAAGACTAATGATTATGCTACCTTTGCACAGTTAGAATACTGCGGTCATTTAAATAAACTTCAGTGGGCAGGTCAGACTTTAAAAATAACTCAAAAAGACATGTTTTTGTTAAACAGGCGGGTAAAATTTTTGCCGAGTTCTTTATACAAACTTATCATATAAAATTACATAAACAAAAAAATAAACTAATTCTATCATTATTCCTTTTTATATTTAATTAATAAAAAAAATTTTATAAATAAATTAAAATATAATAAATAATATAATTCATAAAATAATTTATAACAAACTTTATAATGATTGCTAATTCTAAACATACATTTTATACTACTACTATTAATTTTTAATAATTTATCTTAAAGCTTATCCCTTAAAATATTCAAATAAATAAATTTTTCAATTAAATAAATAACTAAAAAATCAAAAATTTGTAAATTAAATTTATTTCTAAAAAAACTAGATACCTTTATAAACGAATAACATTTCATTTCTAATAGTTTATTTAAAATAATTTTGACACATTAACTTTAATAAACTATTAACTCTTATAAAATCGAGATTAATAATATATATATTAATTATTTGATAAACCCTGATACACAAGGTACAATAAATTAAATTTTCTTTTAACACAAAAATTTTTCAAAATATTTCAATTATCTTTCACAATACTAATCCACTATTATTAATATTATTTTTTCATTAAAAATTACTAAAACATTTAATTATATAATTATTTTTAATATATTAATTTAAAAACAAAATAAATTAATAAGCAAGTTTTGACCAATTTATATTGATTTGCACAAAAATCTTTTCAATGTAAATGAAATGCTTTACTGAATAAGCTTTAAATTGTCATTCTAGATACACCTTCCTAGCAAGAGCGACGGGCGATGTGTGCATATTCTAGAGCTAAAATCAAATTAACAATCTTTAAAATTTTACTATCAAATCCACCTTCACTAAACATTTCAAAATTAGATCCGTTTAAATAAATTTATTGTAACCCATCTCTACTTAACATAAGCTACACCTTGATCTAATATAAATTCTTATAAAAATTATAGAAAATTATTATTCTAATAAAATATTCTGATAACGACGGTATATAAACTGAAAAACAAATTTAAGTGAGGTTCATCGTGGATTATCAATTACAGGACAGGTTCCTCTAAATAGACTAAAATACCGCCACATTTTTTAAGTTTCAAGAACATAACTACTACTACCTTAGTGATTGAAATTACATTTTAAATAAAAGGGTATCTAATCCTAGTTTATAAATAAAATTTACAAGCTACAAAACCTGCATAATAAAATTTTTTAAATTTAAAATTTCACCTAATAAATTTAATATTATTTTTATATAAATAAATTTTAACTCACACTGAACAAATTTTATTTGCATTATTTGTATAACCGCTTCTGCTGGCACAAATTTAGCCAATACTCTATGAAATTACTATTTCCAAATTTCTTTGATTAATAATACTATTTACTGAGAATATAATTAAATTTTACTTACTATTTAAATAAACAAAAATACACGCAAAAACTTACATATAAAATAAATCAATAATAAAATTCAAAGCCAAAATAAAACTTTAATATTAATTAAATTATTAAATAATATTAAATAATAATATACATAAATATTAAACTAAATAACATTAATAAATCAAAAAAAAAAAAAATTACATTGAATGAAAGTAAAATGAGTTAGTAGTATCTCCTAATCAGCAATTATCCCCTAAGTAATATACCGTTTTTCATTAAAAAAATTAGATGAAAATTATCCTTTTATACAAAATTAATTACATTTAATCTTATTGTTAATTTTTTAACTTAATTTTAAAACTAACATTATTAATAATATTAAATATTAATAATAAAAAAAATTAATATATAAAATAATAATTAAATAAGATAATAAAAAAAATCCTATTAATTATTAGTAATTTAATTAATATCTAAGTTTCATCTTATTTGTTTTTTTTTTTATAATAAATTTATAAATAAATATTAAATTTATTTATATATACTTTATCATATATTTATCGTAAATAGCAATATAGTAACAGAAGCAATGGCACAGTTATAAATCAAAAACAAAAAAAAACGGCATGTACTCAGTTTTGCACCATCCGTTATTCGCACATATTTTTGCTGTTCTTACTTTCTTATCTGTTATATGTATTTTTGTATTCATTATTCGTTGTCATAATTCAAAGAATCACTCTTTTCCACAAGTTTGTATTCATTTTATTGAATATGGAAATTAGTCTCTAAATTGTTCTTGAAAAATGAAGAAGCTGTCTCCAGATAAAGAAAATAGTATTGTTTCCCTGACTAAGAGTGGCTGTTCGACATGCACTATTGCTGACAAACTGCAAGTTAGTCAATCAGTGGTAGTCAAGGTGCAAAAAAGAAAAAATGTTTGTGTTGAAAACATGTTGAATGGTCGCCGCCGCCTTCTAACAGACTCTGACGCTCGACTTATGATGAAATGAGAAATGAGAAAATAAATAAAGGAGTAAGTCGATGGACAGCTAGAAGAGCGCTGGCTAGGATTGGTTACGTCGCAGCTGTGAAAAAAAACAAACCACCTTTATCCGAGAAAAATGTTAAGGCACGACTAAAATTCGCAAAGGTACACAGAAACTGGACAGTTGAAGACTGGAAACGTGTTATTTGGTCGGACGAATCCAAGTTTAACCGTTTTCAATCGGATGGAAAACAGTACTGTTGGCGTAGACCCGGTGACAAGCTTCAAAGGCATCACGTGAAGCAAACAGTGAAACATGGAGGAGGCAACATAATGGCTTGGGGGTGCTTCACGTTTTGAAATGTGGGACCGTTGCACAAAATAGACGGGATTATGCGTAAGGAAGATTATTTAAGTATTTTGCAAACACAGCTTCCCAATTTTCTTGACCAGTGTGCGTATCCAGAGCATGAAATCATTTTTCAGCAAGATGGGGATCCCAAGCACACTGCGAAAATTGTAAAAGAATGGCTGGGAAACCAAAATTTTAAGGTGATGGAATGGCCAGCGCAAAGTCCCGACCTCAATCCAATTGAAAACCTATGGTCAATTGTGAAGCAACGGCTCGGACAGTATCAATCAGCCCCATCCGACCTAAACGATCTTTGGGGACGTGTTGAACTAGAGTGGAATAATATTCCGAAAACAATTGTTGAAAATCTAGTTGCGAGCATGCCACAACGTATAAAAAAGGTCATAGAAAATAAGGGTCTATGGACAAAATATTAATAATGCATTTCTTTCATTTTTTCACGGATGGTGCAAAACTGAGTACATGCCGCTTTTTTTTGTTTTTGAATTATAACTATGCGATTGCCTCTGTTACTATTTTGCTATTTACGCCTAATTGTTACAAATAAACTAGATATTCAAGAAAAAAAGTTTTTGTCATTTACTTCATTCGTCTATTTTTATGCGCGCTCAAACATGAAAATGTTGATCGTGGAATCACTTTTGCTCCCCACTGTATGTATATAAATATTTAATTAATTAATAGATATCTATATTCATATAAAAAAAAACCTTAAGATTCATAGATGAATAACAGTATTATCAATTTATTAGTATATAATATAATCTAACATTATAAACATTGTTATAAATTAATATTAAAAATAAATTTATTATAATCATTTATCTATTTATATGAAGTTGATCTTTTAATTCTCGGAAATGTCTATATTGGAATTTTAAATTATCTAGATTCATAAAAATTTATTTTTAAAACAATACTTTTGTTATTTATTTAAATATTTAAATATATATTTACAATTAAGTTATATATACAACTTAAATATAAGTATAGAAAAAAAAAAGTTAGATGAAAACAGCTTATTTCAAATGAAATAAGTTAATTTCATTCAATGAATTGCCTGATAAAAGGGTTACCTTGATAGGGTAAATAATGCAATTAGTATTGCATTCATTATATTTAATAGAATTAAACTATTTCTAAAAGTATCAAAAACTTTTGTGCATCATACACCAAAATATATTTATTATTTATTACAAATAGTATTAATTATAAGAAAGTACATCTATTAAATCAATCCTAATATTAGTTTCAATAAAAAGATAAGCTAATTAAGCTACTGGGTTCATACCCCATTTATAAAGGTTCTAATCCTTTTCTTTTTAATTTTTAATAATTCAGCAAAAATTATATTTTTTTTTATCTTAATAACAGGAACCCTAATCACTGTATCCTCAAATTCTTGATTAGGTA